>NC_049250.1:3367985-3979652 GCF_011100685.1 Canis lupus familiaris
GGTACTTCTCTTTTCTTTGTTTCATGCAGACGGCTCTGAGATAATCACAATTGCTTTTCAGAGATGCCCAGCTAAACTGAGCCCCAATTACCCACAACAGTAATTAGCTCAACATGCACTCTTGAATTATATATCCCTCTTTATGGGTTCCTCTGTTTTTTAGTATCCACAATTATGTTCCCTTTTGTCCTTACCATACTTGACTACTTGCCCATAGTTCCTTGTCTCAGGCTTCTACTTTTTGGGGGAAACCCAAGTTAAATATATTTGTACACTTGGAAGAAATTCCTCAGGATGAGATTCTGGAATGGAAATACTTTTGGTCAGGAGAGAGTCACACCTGATTGCAGGTGAAATTAGAGAATTGATAATTCTTTGAATACAATAAAATTGCAATTACTAAGTCCTGACTAGTGGTTGATTATAATGAGATACACATAAAAAATGAAGTATTGGTTTAAGAATTGGTGTGGTATTTAAATAGTATAATGACTATGACAATTTTCTGAGTTATTAAAGGTTTTAGAAGCCTAGAAGAAGAAACTAGCATACTAAGATCTGCCAACTATTAATTCTGCTCACCCTGAAAAAACAGATCTTCCATGGCAGCATTCAAAAAGACCCTTCTCTTCATCTGGGAATGTGCTAAAAATTAGGTTCAGAATGTAATTGTAGGAGGGGCTAAGGTCCAGGGAGAGAGAATACCCTGCTTTGACATGTTTCCATGGCATTATCAGAGAGTTGATAAGATTCTACCTATTGTAGGCCAGGTGGCAGATCTTAAGGGACACTTAAGCACTTAAAGTAACAGAGGCAAGATGGATGTATTTCCTATTCCAAGTGATACAAGGAAACAGATGGATGAGTAACAAAATAAGGTGTTACTTGACTTAAGAGAGAAAAATAACAATAACTAAAAAGCAGAAGGCTGAATTCAACCATAAAAATGAAAAAAAAATGCAATTCTATTTTATTTTATTTTTCTTTTCATTTTATTTTTTTCTTTAGAGAGAAGGGAGAGGAGGAGGAGGAGCAGAGGGAAAGGGAGAGAATCTTAAGCAGTCTCCACATGGAGACTGACACAGGGCTTGATCTCACAACCCTGACATCATGACCGGAAATCAAGAGTTGGATGGTTAACTGACTGAGCTAGCCAAGCACCCCTAAAAATGCAATTCTTCACCCAGTTTGCAAATCTAAGCCAATGTTCTGAGAAGACACCTACAGGAAAGGAGGATGATTCCATTTGGGGAAGGATCTTAAGTGTTACTTTATGTGTACAAACAATATTATTCCAGTCTTTTGCCAAAGGAAGCTGAAGCCATCTACCATAATAACCGTGTAGAGGAGTGAAAAACTTTGGCCTTGTTCACCATTATGTCAAGTCAGCGTGCAGAGGAAATATACTCAACAGTTAGTGTGGCTTGTCCTATGGATGACGAGGGTGCCTTACCTAGTTAGCTGTTCTAAGTATAATGGGCTTTCTTATGGAGATTAATATTGATGTAGTGGTATTATCTAATTCATAAATCTTATTCAAATGTCATCACTTACCTACCAACGTCCTTTTTCTAGCCCAGGACCATCCAGGGTCACATGATGCATTTAGTCATCTGGCTCCTTTGTCTCCTCCAATCTGGGTCAGCTCTTTGATATTTCTGGGGGTTTTCTGTGTTTGTGACCTTGATATTTTAAAGTCTCTTTTTAATATCATTTTCCTTCTTTAATCAGATTTGGCTCTAAGAACAAGTACTTAAGTCCACCATCAAAACCCTTAAATTGCTCCCAGTTCTGTGCTTTTTCTCCAGTCTTCCAGAAAAACAAAATTTAAAACATAATATAAAACACTTTGTCTCCACTATTATACTCAGTTTCTCTAATTCTGTTAAAAAATATTTTAAACGGTTGATTATTATATTTCCAAACACTGTCTTCTCTTTCTGTGTCTTTCCCTAATTATTTTTTAAGTATTACTGAGTTGCCTTTTCTACTACCTTCAGCATGTATTCAAAATCTTCACTTTCTTCTTATGCTCCTTAATTACTGCCAACCCATTTCCTACCCATTTCTTTGGCAACAAAATATTTTTTCAATAAATATTTATTGGTCAAGGAATATTAATCACTCTTTAAACATGACAGTAGAGAAGAACAGGATAAATAGAAATACCGTCTCTGTACACTTTTACACATTGTGGGAAGACAGAAATCAGATAGAAAAAAGCAAACAGACGTTGGGTTTGGTCTCTTAAAGTAGGGAATCAGGGAATATGACTGGAAATTAGGAAGACACAGATGTGAGTAATTAAGCTATTAAATGATTTATAAACATAGACAAATAGGGGATCCCTGGGTGGCGCAGCGGTTTGGCACCTGCCTTTGGCCCAGGGCGCGATCCTGGAGACCCGGGATCGAATCCCATGTCGGGGTCCCGGTGCATGGAGCCTGCTTCTCCCTCTGCCTGTGTCTCTGCCTCTCTCTCTCTCTCTCTGTGACTATCATAAAAAAAAAAAAAAAAAAACATAGACAAATATGGAGATTTAAAGTATCTCGTATATTACACAGGAATAGACAAAAATTTCTATGCATGTAAAGGAAAGTCCAAAGGCAATGAAAGATAGCTTTATAGCTATCTTCTGTGCTTGTGTCCTACTGTGTAAACTACACTACATGGATTCCCTTGGTGACTGATTTTCAATTGTGTTGGGTGACACACAAGGCAGGAGGAGAGGGAAATTTGCGTAATTCATATTGGGCCTCTGGAGTCCATTTTACCAAGCACCTATGAGATAATCAGCCATGGGATCCCTGGGTGGCTCAGCGGTTTGGCGCCTGCTTTTGGCCCAGGGCGCGATCCTGGAGACCTGGGATCGAATCCCGTGTCGGGCTCCCAGTGCATGGAGCCTGCTTCTCCCTCTGCCTGTGTCTCTGCCTCTCTCTCTCTCTGTGTGACTATCATAAATAAATAAAAAATTAAAAAAAAAAGAGATAATCAGCCTTCAATCAAGAACACTTTACAGAAAAAAATGTTTTAGGAGAAAATGAGGTTTCTGTTAAAATATAATGATCGAGGGGACTCCTGAATGGCTCAGTTGGTTAAGCACCTGCCATCAGTTATGGTCATGAGCCCAGGGTCCTAAAATAGAGTCCCACATTGGGGTCCCTGCTGCACAAGGAGTCTGCTTCTTTCCTCTCCCTCTGCCTGCCACTCCCTGCTTATTCTCTCTCTCACACTCTGTGTGTCAAGTAAATAAATAAAATTAAAACATGATGATTTACTATAGAAAAGCCTGCTAACTATCTACCATAATCTCTGTATACTTCTTCCTAGTACCCAGTAGATAGACTCCATTTCTCAGACTTTCATGAAGCTCAGTATATCCTTGTAAGCCAAAATCAGGGTGACCATAAGGAGATCATTTGAATCTCTTCCACTCCTGGCTAATGATAACTTTCCATTCATGCCCTTCTCTGCCTATTTCCCTCTCCAGCTACCCAGAATAAAAACAGTCACCTTAAGAAGACAGGGCTACAAAAAAAAAAAAAAAAAAAAAAAAAAAGAAGAAGAAGAAGACAGGGCTACTACTATAATCTTGAAACCTCAATATGAAGAATGGCTAGTATAAACCTGCTCACTTCAGGTACCATTAGTGAGCAAGAAGTAATTAGATTATGCTTGAACACTGTGCATTTTCATTTGAGGTCTATAACTAATCGTCAGAGGACCCAGATTACCATAACTAATTCATAAAGAAAGCATAAATTTGAAGAGTTGAGGTAGTGCTTAAAATATGCAATTGTTTTGGCTTGATAGGAGAGCTGATAAGATAAATGAAACAAGATGTGAGCTGAGGAGGCATAAGAACACTGGTTGAGGAGGGGGATTTGCAAGAGTTCTAATGAAGGAGCACGGGTGAGTGATCTCACAGTGCAATGTCAATGAATTAACACCTCACACCCTAGCCAAATCCATCTTTTTTCAAAGACTTATTTATTTATTTTAGAGAGAGAGAGAGAAAGAGAGAGAGAGAGAGAAAGTGAGAGAGAGAGAGAGAGATTGTGAGCAGACGTGGGGCAGAGAGAGAGGGAGACAAGCAGACTTTCTGCTGAGCAGGGAGGCCAATGCAAGGCTGGATCCCAGGACTCCAAGATCATGACCTGAACTGAAACTTAAAGCAGGAGACTTAACTGACTGAGACACCCAGACACCCATAGCCAAGTCCATTTTTAAAAGCCACAGACCACATGACTTCCTGGGATTGTCTCGCAGACACAGGCCCAAATTGAATTCATGGTCTTCCCATACAATTCTGTGACTTCTAGCTTTGCAAAATGGCACTATCATCCACATAATTATTCAAGTTGGAAATCCCTGAACCACAAAAGTAACAACACCAAGTATTATTAACTCCATCCACTCCCTCCCAAAATCTTTACTTTAAAACACAAATCTGAGCAGATGACCCCATCTTTCCTTCCCTTCTTCGAGGCCCCACCCTATTGTGATGAGCCATAAATGCTTGTCTTTTCTCTTAGGATAAATTCAAATTTCTTCCATGGAAGAAGATGCTTCCATTGTATAATCTGACTCTTTGCTTCTCAAAGATGCTGTATACTTTCAATTCAGGGTCTTTGGTTGTGCTATTATTTCTACCTTAGGCACTCTTTCTTCACTTGTGACTCACTAACCCTTCCACACCCTATATCTTTAGGACACTTTCCTTGAAGTCAAACTAATGTATATTCTTATAGAGCCCTCAATGTTTCCATTTGCAGAACTCCTTGTAATAATGAATAGGTTTTTCATATTTGCATAGCTGACTTAAAAGTAGATCCTTTGAAAGCAGAAAATGTCTGTTATGTTCATTATTTGCCTGTTCACTGCAAAACCTGCATCCATTCCAAATGACCTTTACTGTTTCCTCCATAGTCTTGGTCTTTTGCAGTCTGCGGAGTGGGGCTGGAGATGCACAAGGAAACCTCAATGGCTGCAAACTTTATACAAAAGGTACAAGGATTTAAATCCACAAGTAAAGATGTGCTATAAAGAAGTGTTGTGGGGATACATGACTGAGCATTGTGGTTCTGCAGGGCAGATTAGACAGGCAGTGCTGCAGGGAGGATCAGCACCTTGAGATAAATTTCACAGAAAAAAAGCAACGTGATTTGACAGAAGGAATTAGGATCAGAAAATCCCCAAAAGGGAAAATGTGTGGATTCATTCACTCTGCTAACATAGCTATGGGCATACAAAGATAAATAACCATAAGCTCCTCTATCATGCTAAAGACACACAGGAGGAAATGAACAACAAATCTCACTAATGAAATGTGAGAAGTTCTCTGTATAGGTATGTGGTGTATTATATTCCTTTTAGATGAATTACTGAATAAAAAGAGCAAGACTATAAGAATTTATTTCTTCCATTTTGTAAGAAGTTCAGGTTAGGCAATTCCAGGTCTGTTCAGAGGCTCAGTGGTGGGTCTGCTGCAATACAATTTCATAGGCCTCCTGGTCCTACTTGTGTGGGGATAGCAGTGGTACCAGGTATCTTCTGATAAGATAATGACCAAAGTAGTTCTTCTCTGTTGGGAGAAGTCATTGAAAATATGTGACCTCCAGTTGACCCATAAGCTGGACCCTAGTAATTGGAGGTTTCCCTCCCCCTCTCCTGTCCTTGGAATGTGCATTCTAATTACCTTCCCTGCTCCCAGGTTCTGCTCCAAGGACATAGCCTTGAGATAGAACTATGGTGTTCAAACCTCTTGGATGCCATGTATGACTGAACCCAGATAAAGCCTCCTTATAAGCTTTCAAGATTCTGGCAGGTAGATGCAGAGATGAACTTGTGGCTACTCAAGATGAGCCTCATAAGTAAGTCCCTTTGCTTATTAAACCTACTACCCATGAATCTGGAGTGGTTTGCCTCTTCTTTGGTCTCTCCCTGCCCCCACATATGGGAGCCAGTTTCAGATTACACCCAGGAAGCCCCAAGGTTGTGAAGCAACAAATGGTGAGCCAGCCAGGAGACCAAACAAAATTAAAAAAAAAAAAAATTTAAAAGGCTTTGGGAGAGAGGCATCTGTGGAGGACATCTTGCTTTGGCCATTGACCTCTATGTGGGGAGGGTTTGCTAGTAGGAGGATTCCCTGAAAATGCCAGCTGCTTTAATACACTTGTTTGAGGACCAGCTCATAGAGCACTATGACAAAGAAGGGAAATTCATGCATGGCCTGGGCAGGGCAGGGGGTGGTTGGGTAGTGGAGGGGCTGGCCTCTATTGTGGGCAGTTTCCACTAAACCTGATACCCAACTAGAGGCTAAAACTAGAGTTAAAAAGTTGGAAGAAGAGATGAAACCAGAGAATGACATGAGATGTCCACTACTCTGCTAGATTTGAGGTTCCCAGACTAGATGGGAGAGCAGGATGATAAGTTTGGATATCTTAGCATGCCACTTTGCAAGTCTAGGAGCATACAACCTGCCTCAGCTCAAGATCTGAACAATGTGACAAAAACTGTTGGGGACACTAAAAGGTGGAATCTCTGGAAAAGTGAAGAGAATGAAGAGGAGATAATATGGTGATTGATAAGGAAATGGACAACACCCCATTCTGTCTGACCCCCAACACACACACAAAAAACCACCAAATAACGTTTACCCCAAAACACCTAGGAAAAAAAACTTACATTCTTTTTCTTTCCCTTCAAGTTATAAATGTTATCATGTCTTTGAAATATTAACACCCCAGCAAATAGCCAAAACACTGCTCACAGAGACAGGTGGGGAGGGGTGGGGTGGGGAGTACTTTTGAAAATACAGACTGCAGGAGTTCCCTTGCCCCAAAAGCCTAGTCCACAGCCTCCATGAATTCACAAAGCTTAGCCATGTGAGTGGGTACCTGCTTCAGGGATAGCACCCTTAAAATGAAAGCTGTGGGTTTTCTGCTTGTGACTGTATGTTTATATATGCCTATAGATGAATGTTGTGTATATGCAATGATTTTTTTTTTTTTTTTTTTTTTTTACTTCCAGAGGGTATTCCCAAAATTGATTTGTGAAAGAGCTAAGGTTTTTCACAAAACTACTATAAATAATAAGGGTTAAAAAATGCCTGTATATAAAAAGTAGGTAAGAAAAATAAAATGTGTTTTTTTTTTTAATAACTAAAGATATAAAGAGCATAGAGGAGGTTGGTTAATAACTAATTTTATTGTAAAATAAAATAAATATTATAGGATTCATTTTAAAAAGGACAAAAGGTTAGTTGATGCAAAAAGTTGCAAAAAAGTCTGTGAAAAAATATTTTAAAAGAAATTTTGTAGATAATCAAGCTAAGACTAAAATAGATTTATTTAATTAAGAGAAGAAAATTTAAAATCAAAAGTACACTGGTATAAAAACAGAATTTGGTTTTCTCTCTGTTAAAAAAACAACAACAAAGTTTTCTTAGAGCATTGGTCTGCTCTTAATAAAAAACTATAAGCAAGGTTTTTCTATACCTTTAATATAACCTGCCTAGGAGACAAAATTCTGCATCTTATCTTTCTTAGGTCTTTGGTCATTTAAAAAAAAACCCTGCATTTTCTCTATTAAAAAAAGGCTTAGTTTCTTACAACTATGTAATTTTTGTACATGTTAAATTTCATTAGAAGCATAGTCAAATAAGAAGTGATGCTAAACTTTCTATAGCATATATTTATATAAAATCCCTAAAAATCTATCATGTCCGGGGACGCCTGGGTGGCTCAGCAGTTAAGCGTCTGCCCTCGGCCCAGGGCCTGATCCTGGAGTCCCGGGATCGAGTCCCACATCGGCTCCCTGCATGGAGCCTGCTTTTCTCTCTGCCTCTGTCTCTGCCTCTCTCTCTGTGTCTCTCATGAATAAATAAATAAAAGCCTTAAAAAAAATCTATCATGTCCTGATATAATGTTATCAGTCATAATTTTAAAATGTATGTCGCAGAAATAATGAAATTCTCTTGCCAATTGCATTGACAACCTGATCAATTCTTTAATGATAACCACTTTTAAGTCTTTTGTCATTTACAAGTATTGTTTTACTCTGATGCTTTAATTAAAAGTGTTTCTGCAAAAGTGCTTCATCTTAAAGGAAAATCATGGAAAAGACTGACAGATTTCTGATAACCTGATAAGATCAATTCTTCTTTTTTATGTAGGAGAGACAATAATGAAACTTGCAAGTGCCTCCCCAAAGCCACTAGCTCAGCCCCACCATATACCACGAAATAAGAACCCAGAACCTGTTCCTATTCATTTTCCCCACTTCAGTAAAATTAGTCCATTACATTAATGATATAATATCAGCATGTGAAGACTTGTTGACACCCTTAAGACTTTGCTGGAATATCTGCAAGGGAGAAGAGGAGTGGTGAACCTACAGAAAATTCAAGGCCCGGGTACTACCATGAGGTTTTGGGGATTGCGTGGTTGTGTCAGACACATATTCTTCCAGAGTTGTTTGATAAGATACAAGCCTATCCAAGCCCCTAGAATGTAAAGGATATACAAGTCTTTGTAGGGATTTTAGAGTTTTAAAGGACTTTTATTCCCTACCTGCTATGATATTTCTGTCCCTAAATACCATCTAGTATCAAGGCCATGTTTAGAAATGGGTGGTCAGAGCAACAAACCACTTCTGAGGAGGCAAAAGTACCAGTGAGGGTGAAAGTTCTGGACATGTCCCAAGAAGGGCTACCATTTGAGTTAGATGTGTCTATCTCTGGAAGGTGTGGGTCAGGCACTGTGGCTGGGAAAACAAAAGGGAGAGCACTCCTAGGGTTTAGCTTCCACCTCTGGGAGGGGACACAAATCCAATATATGCCCATAGAGGAAAAGCTCCTAGCAGTGTGCACAATTCTACTTCAGGCAGAGCCACTCAGGAAGGAAGGGAAGCACAGCAGCCAATGGGCTGAACTCAGAGTGGCCTGTGTGGTGATCACTCATGAGCACTGACCATGAACCCTTTGTTTTTGTTCTTTTTGTTGTTTTGTTTTTTAAGATTTTATTTATTTATTCATATGAGAGAGAGAAAGAGGCAGAGAGGGAAGCAGGCTCTCTGCAGGAGCCTGATGTGGGACTTGATCCTGGACCCCAGGATCATGCCCTGGGTCAAAGGCAGATCCTCAACCGCTGAGCCACTCAGGTGTCCCACCATGAACCCTTTAAACCAAAGTTGGGCTGCTCTAAAAAGATTAACCCTGTGGCTTAGACAATGGAAAGCAGAGGAGTAGGTAATTCATGAGTGGGCCCTTACGAGGTAAAGATACATAGAGAGAAATTTGGGTTTGCCCACAAGAGCCTGAGGCACTCCTCATTGTTTTCCATGTCCCCCTCATAAGGCACTCTCTCCTCCCTTAGTAATCAGGAAGCCAATAATATCCTAGTTCCAATGTAAGCCCTAGCAGCTGACCCTTCAGCAGACTCAGTAAATTGGGTGCATAGAACATGTGGCCACCACAATGCCTAAGTGGGATGTCAAGGATGCCAAATAGTCCTTAAAATACAATGACTCAGTGCAGTAACAGTATATCCTTTGTGTTCCAAACAATGTCCATGGCAAATACCAAAGGAGTTCAGGACCATCCATCAGAATTCCCAGCTGCTAAGGGATTAACAAATTTGTTATGTTGGCCTCCTGTCTGTGAGTGAGGGCTCTATCTATGACTTTGGTTTGTGTGGCTTAACCCACACTTCTCCCTCTCACCATTTATTTTATTTTTTTAAATATTTATTTATTTATTTATGATAGACATGAGGGGGGAGGGCAGAGACACAGGAGGAGGGAGAAGCAGGCTCCATGCCGGGAGCCTGACGTGGGACTCGATCCCGGGACTCCAGGATCAAGCCCTGGGCCAAAGGCAGGCACCAAACCACTGAGCCACCCAGGGATCCCCTCCCTGTCACCATTTAAATCAGGATGCTACCATTAGGAAATTAAAAAGGGTGAGTAACATGTATGAATACCCCTTTTGAATAGATAGAGATTTCAATACAAGAGTGGGCAAAGAAAACATGAACTTGAATGGAAGGTCCATCTCTTCTTTAACCTGCAAGCAGCAAAACCAGGAAAAAAAGAACAAAAGAAAGGAAAAGAAAAGAAAAGGAAAAGAAAAGAAGAAAAGAAAGAAAGAAGAAAGAAAGAAAGAAAGAGAAAGAAAGAAAGAAAGAAAGAAAGAAAGAAAGAAAGAAAGAAAGAAAGAAAGAAAGAAAGAAAGAAAGAAAGAAGGTCCTTACTCACGGGACAGGACCTATAGACAGAGAAAGCTACACTGGGATTGTGGGAAGTAACTGATTGTATATTTTTTTAATTATTGGGGGTTAGGGATAGCACAAGTCTCCCTGAAATATGGAAGCAAGGTTTTCCAGACCTTGAGGGGCTAACTGCTGCCAAGATAAGGTTACTTTTAAAGATTAAGTCACTAAAGCAGCCATGAGTTCCTTGAGGAAGGTCATGTTCTGCATGTTTCAGATACCTATCGGTGGGTCAAGAGCTGTAAGGAGATTTTAATTTAAGCTACATTTCTTTTGCCTTCATTTTCCACATCACCAAGACACTCAATATTGTAAGGGTATGGAAGTTGTAGGAAACAGCCATTGCCCTCTCACCTTGGATCAACAGTCCTATGTTGCTGAGAATAACAAGCCCCATCATACCTGGGGAAGGAGTCATCTAATGGAATTTACAATGAGATGTCTGACCAGATGGGTGAGTTACTTTGTACCCAGTGAATGAGAACCATTCAATCTTAACTGGGATCCTAGTGTCCTGCTACAAGTTGTACCTGTTGAGACACACTATATCTGGAATGGAATTCGTACCAGTGAAAGAGGGGAGCAGGTGGGGGTCTTGGTCTGACATATCCCATATCAGTCCATCTTCTCACATTTGGCAATGCTGCCTCCCCCAGCCAACATATATGGTATGTACAACCAGGTCAGAGTTCTAAAGCTGCCAACCTCCCTGTCCTCCAGCCCAGATGGGCACATTCTGTTTCTCACTGGTACCATCATTTGTTTGCCATCTTTGTTTCCTCGACTGGCCAGGAAAGAAGAACATTATAGCCCTTACTAATTTAAGCAAGTGTCAAATGATAGTCAAGAAAACCTGTCTTTACTAAACACTGAAATATTTCTAAATTTAAAAAAACTATCTTCCAAAATAAAATGGCCTTGGGCATTATTATTGCCTCACAAGGGGATATCTGTGACATCCCAACAAAATGTTGTGTATTTATATCTAGGGAGTCTATTGATATTTTGTCTTTATTAAATTTTACAAAAATGAATGCCCTCAGTCACCTAATCCCCAGCCCAGAGGCTTTAGTAAATCAATGGTTTGGATCATGGGGCTCTGAATAAAAAATCTGTCATTGATTTTGGGAATTATTGTCTTAATCTGTGCTTTCTCTTACATGTGCATATATTGCTGCAGTGGCTCATCTGCCTCCAATGTGGCCAGATAGCCACCAAATGAGCCACCTAGGTGCTAATGGAACTCTTTGTTTAGTGCTCAGAACACATTACAAAAAAAAAAGGACATACGAGATTGTAACAGCTAGTCACAAAAAATGAAATGTTGGGAGAAATTGAAAAGCTGTGACCACTAGTTGAATCATGAGCTGGACCTGTTCAATTGGAAGCTTCCCCACCCCCTTCTCTATTTAGAATGTATGTTCCATTTGCCTTTCCCATTCCCAGAAGCTGTCCAGTTAAAGCCTGTATAGAAACTTTTAGGACTTAGGTGGGCAAGTGCAAAGATCTACTCGATTTGTAGCTGTCCAATACAAGCCCCATATATAAGTTCCCTTGCTTATTAAAATTGCTGCTTACCCATATAATCTGCCTCTATCTCTCCCTCTATCTTTGGCCTTTTTCTGCCCTTTGCAAATGGGAGTTAGTTTCAGACTACACATAGAAAGCTTCCAGGGTGGTGAAGCAACACCCTTTCTTTTCTTATCTCATCAGTTTTATTGGCAGAGCAGATAAGAGTAAGAGGTGCAGATAATCACAGGAGGCCTGCATCTCCTTGGTCAGGAGTATTTAACATACTATGCCTCAGCTAGGAGTCAAGTTGAGAAAGATAGCAACTTGCTGTCCTGAGAGCTGGGCTGTATCTACAAGCAAGAAAGGAAATGACAGCCACAGGTGCTGTGGTCTGTCAGCAGTATGTTTATGTGTGGAAATCACACAGATATTATTAGCTCTGTCTGATGAGGAAGGTCCTCAGAAAGGATATAGTGAATAAGTCAATCACCTCATGTCTATTGAGCACCAATATTGTTCCTGGAGATGGGAGGCACTGAGGAGAATGGTGGAATAGCAAACATCGGTCCTTGTCACTGAAGTTCAGGCCATTGAACTTGTGGGAGTGTCTGGCTGGCTGTATCTTGTCACTCAGATACCTGGTCACATGTCACAGTATCAATATACCTTCTAGCCACCCTTATCTCTAAGGGCAGCCCTCTCTTCAGGCACTATAGGAGACTCACTTCAGATGACAGACATGCAGACCATAACTGAGAAGATATTCCATGCAAATAGGACACAAAGAAAGCACGGGTAGCTACACTTATATCAAACAAAATAGACTTCAAAGCAAAAAGTCAAATAAAGAACAAAGAAGAGCATTATATAAAGTGACCATTCCAACAAGAAGATACAACATATGTAAATAATTATGCCCCCAACACAGGAGCACCTAGTATATAAAGCAAATATTAATAGACTTAAAGGGAAAAATAGAATATAATAATAGGGGAACTTAATATATCAGTGGAGAGATCATCCAGACAAAATGAATAAGGAAACAGTAGACTTTTTTTTTTTTAAGATTTTTATTTATTTATTCATGAGACACACACATACAGAGAGAGAGAGAAGCAGAGACACAGGCAGAGGGAGAAGCAGGCTCCATACAGGGAGCCCAACGTGGGACTCAATCCCAGGTCTCCAGGATCAGGCCCTGGGCCAAAGGCAGCACTAAACCGCTTAGCCACCCGGTTGCCTGGAAACATTAGACTTAAACAGCACTTTGGACCAGATGGACTTAGATATACACAGAACATTTCATCCAAAAACAGCAGCATACAAATTCCTCTCAATTGCACATGGAACATTGTCTGGGATAGGTAATATGTTAGATCATAAAACAAGTCTTAATACATTTTAGAAGATTGAAATCATGTAAAGAGTCTTTTCTACCTATCAAAATACTAGAAGAAAAGTTTAGAAGACACAAGGTAAGTTATTAGCTGCTCTTAAGGATTGAAAGAACATTGTTAAAAATTTTAATTTTAAATATAAAATTAAAATGTCCCATGCTACCCAAAGCAATCTACACATATAATGCAATCCCTATTAAAATTCTAATGGCATTTTTCACAGAATTTGAGGAACAATCTTAAAATTCGTATAGAACCAAAAAGACTTTGAATAGTCAAAGCAATCTTGAGAAAGAACAAAGCTGGAGGCATCATTATCCCTGATTTCATGCTATGTTACAAGGCTATCACAATCAAAACAATATGATATTGGCATAAAAACAAATACATTGGCCAACTGAACAGAACAGAAAGGTCAGAAATAAACCCAGCTGTGTTTATTGCAGCATTATTTATAATAGCCAAGACATGGAAGAAACCTAAGTGATCAATAGTAAAGAAAGTGTGATATTACATATATATGTATATAATGTATATAAAATTATATATATATATATACATTCAGCTATAAAAGAGAATGAAATCTTGCTATTTGGGGCAGTATGGATAGACCTTGCAGGATTTATGTTAAGTGAAATAAATCTGAGAAACACAAATACAATATGATATCACTGATGTATGAAGTGGGTAAAGTCAGTGAAGGGGTTAAAATGTACACACTTCTAGTTGTAAAAGAAGTAAGTCACTGGGAGGTAATAGGTAGTATGGTGACTTAGTTAATAATACTGTATTGTATGTTTGAAAGTTGTTAAGAGAGTAAAAGTCCTCATCACGAGAACCAAAAGAAAACTGTGTAACTTTCTGTGGTGTTGGATGATAACTAGACATACTGTAGTAATCATTTCACAATACATACAAATATTGAATCATTACATTGTATACCAGAAACTAATATAATGTTATATGTCAACTATACCTAAAAAATAAATAAAAATACAATGAAAATGAATGATGAAAGATATATAGTTTTAAATTTTAGTTTAGTAAATACAAAGAAGAAGTTATTAGCCTTACAGTAGGCAGACCAAAGCTAGAGAAGGCAACTTGGTTACTATTATAAGGAAAATTAAATTTGAAAGGAATTTTTAAAATGTAGGGCACAAAAAGCTAATATTACTAAAGATGGAATTAGGGTTTGGTTTGCAACTCAAATTCTGTGCATGCAAAAAGAGTATCTGTGAGTGGAGACTTTTTACCGCTATGCGGGAGAATAAATAAAATAAAGAAAATGCAGTATAAATTATTTTGCCCAGTCTGTGATCCATTAGTACTTGGTTTTTCTTGTGGAATTTAAACATTCAGCTTTTTATTACAAGTTTATGTCTACCACTTTCTTTTTCCTCTTATATATGAACAATTCTGTTATTTACATAGTTTTTCTTTATTTTTTCTTGTCATAATTTATATACAATAACATTAACTCATTTAGTGAATAATTCTGTGAGTTTTGATAACCCTATAGAGTCACCAAGTAAATTCCATCAACTCCAACCATTCATTCCCTCCAGCCCCTTAAAGCCAAGCCTTTTCTTGATCTCCAGTCCCTGATAGGCAGGGGGCTATTTCTTGTGTGTATGGTTTTACGTTGGCAAAAATGTCATTTAAGTGGCATCATAAAAGGAACCACAGATGTGAGGAGTTTTAGTAATACATAGTCTGGGGGCAAACGCAGAGCAGCCTTTTTATTAGCAGAAGACAGTGATCTCTACTAAACTGTTGGCATTTTATCTCTTTTATAACTTTGTCACTTTTTAGTTGGTGTTGGGTTTATTTGTATTAATGCATAACTGGAAATTAAAAAAATAAGAAATGACTCATGGTCCTTGAGGATGTTGGAGGTATATTCCTCTTCCATCTATGTAACTGGTGGGAGAGTCTATCAGATGCAACCATGTTAAAAAAACTGTAATTCTAAAGATTCTTCCTGCTTCTGGTTAGTGCATAGCACATGGGAGAAATGCTTGCAGATTTTGCTGCCTTTAGGTAAATGTTTTTGGTCTTTATTATGGATTTAGATATATTGTCAGTGAAAATTCTATCTTGTCCTCATGAAGGTTCATGTCCTCATGTGTGCGTGTGTGTGCATATGATTTAAGAAGTGTCTATATAGTTCTGTGGGTTTCAAGAGAACTTTCCCCTTACTGTGATGGTGAAACTTTAAGACATAAATTGTTACGGTTTATGTCTCTTAGACACTTTTCCTCACCTTCCTCGGCTCTGAGAGATTGGGTTACAGAAATGTGCTGCTTTAGAAATCTGAATCCCGCGGAGGGTGGGGCGAACTGGCGGAGGAGTAGTGTCCTCTGCTCACCTGCCCGCCCGCTCACCTAGGTGACTGTCACACCGCCCTGAACACCCACGGATCCGAATCCCACCTGAGAGTAAAGAGACAACAGCGGACGCTACAGAGAGAAGGGTTTTCGCTTCTAGCAGGTAGGAAGGCGGAAAAAAATAAAATAAAAAAGAATCCGGTGGGGGAGGGGCCCCGCGAGGAGCCGGGCTAAGGGCCTCGGGGGCAGGAGAGCCCAGCCCCGGAGAAGCGGGAACTTGGGAACTTGAGAAATCCGGCGGCGGAGGGAAAGGCGCTCAGCAGGGAGGTAGGAGGGGCAGGGACGCCGCCAGTCTGCGGGGGCACGAGGAGAGGAGGGGCGCCCGGGGGAACGCGCACCCACACCGCGGCCCATCTCCGTAAAGGGCTCCGGGCGGAGGGGCTGCGTCCTGCTGCCTTCGGGAGCCGCGGCCCCGGGAGCGATTCCAGCAGCGCAGGCCCCGATCCCAGGGCGCCAGGGACACAGCCCAGGATCCTGCGCTCCCCCCGGGACAGGCGGAGGCCGGGAGGGCACAGGACAGCGAGGACGCCCCTGCCGCCGGGCGCCCCCAGGCGGTGCGGATCAGTGCACCTGTGCCACCCCGGGAACATGCAGACCAGTGGGGAGCTGCCGTAGTTACTGCAGGAGCTGACTCCAGAGCCGGAGAGCTGGCCGCCGCCAGTGGTGGTGTTCCTCCTGGTGTCACCCTGTGCCTGGGACTGAGTGGGGCCACCAGGGAACAGGGGCCTCATGGGGTAAGCAGCTCCCACTGAGCCCGGCACCCGGCAGGGGGCGGTGCATCCCCCGAGGTGCACACACCTGAGAATCAGCACAGCAGAACCTTCTGCAGAAGACCAGCAGGAAGGACTGGGAAAGAGCAAGTTCTGGACCAAGCAGCGCTAGAAAGCTCCAGGGGAAGTCGTGGGATTTACACTATATAGAACCAGAAGGTACCCCATCTATTTTTTTTTCTTCCATTTTCCAGTACAACTCATTTTTATATCAAACTGTAAATTTCCATTTTTTTCTCTTTTCCCACCATAACTACAATATTTTACCACCTCTTCATTTTTAAGATTCTTCCTTTTTGACATTCATATTTCTACAATTATGGGTCCTAAATATAGTTTCCACTGCTAGATTCCCTTCAACATACTCAACTTAATTTTGGGAGATATATGAGACATGTTTTGTTTTGTTTTGTTTTTCTGTTTTGTGTTTTTTGTTTTCTCTGCTTCATTTTGTTCCACAATGGCAGAAGGTAATACCTTCTAAAAAATGACCAGCATGCACCCAGAATCAAGAGGTATACTGTGCTGGTTCATTCTGTGAGATTCCTCATTCCCATTCTGCCCCCCTCTTTATCTCATTTATGTTTTGGTGGCCAGTGTTGGGGCCGTCTGCAAGTATTTCTTGTTTATATAAATTTGGGACTGAGCATCTTCTAATATCCAGAACTTAATATGCTCAGAACCAAAGATATCACCCTCATTCTAGAACCCCTCAGGTGGACTACATTCTCACTCCACTACAACTGCTTCACCACCACCATCTTCCAGTCCCCCTCCTTTTTATTCTTCTCCTTTCTTTTTTCTTTTTTCTTTTTTTTCTCTTCTTCTTTGTGATTCTTGGCTTTTTATTTTTTTACTACTTTGTTTTAAAATCTGTTTTTCACTTTAGTGGTCCTTTTGTTTTATTTTGTTCTGATCTTTGTTTTCAATTTCTGGTCCCTGACCTTCGCAGGATCATCTAGGATGAAATTTACTTAGGTCTTGGTTGATATTCTTGACTCAGCCCACTCACAGACACTCTGCAGTGAGCAAAATGACTAGAAAGAAGACCTCACCACAAAAGAAAGAATCAGAAACAGTACTCTCTCCCACAGAATTACAGAATTTGGATTACAATTCAATGTCAGAAAGTCAATTAAAAGGCACAAGTATAAAGCTACTGGTGGCTCTGGAAAAAAGCATAAAGTTTTCAAGAGACTTCATGGCTGCAGAATTTAGATCTAATCAGGCCGAAATAAAAAATCAATTAAATGAGATGCAATCCAAACTGGAGGTCCTAACGACGAGGCTTAATGAGGTAGAAGAACGAGTGAGTGACATAGAGACAAGTTGATGGCAAGGAAGGAAGCTGAGGAAAAAAAGAGAAAAACAGTTAAAAGACCATGAAGAAAAGTTAAGGGAAATAAATGAATGACAGCCTCAGAAGGAAAAATCTACATTTAATTGGGGATCCACAGAGCGCCAAGAGGGCCAGAGGGCCAGAAAGCATATTTGAACAAATCATAGCTGAGAACTTCCCTAACTTGGGGAGGGAAACAGGCATTCAGATCCAGGAGATACAGAAGTACCCTCCCTAAAATCAATAAAAACCATTCAACACCTCAACGTTTAATAGTGAAACTTGCAAACTCCAAAGATAAAGAGAAAATCCTTAAAGCAGCAAGAGACAAGAGATCCCTAACTTATATGGGGAGAAATATTAAATTATCATCAGACCTCTCCACAGAGACCTGGCAGGCCAGAAAAGGGCTGGCAGGATATATGCAGGGTCCTAAATGAGAAGAACATGCAGCCAAGAATACTTTATCCAGCAAGGCTCTCAATCAGAATAGGAGAGATAAAGAGCTTCCAACATAGGCAGAAAATAAAAGAATATGTGACCACCAAACCAGCTCTGCAAGAAATATTAAGGGGGACCCTGTAAAAGTAAGAGGAAGCTCAAAGCAATAATCCACAAAAACAGAGGCTGAATAGGTATTATGATGACACTAAATTCATCTTTCAATAGTAAGTCTGAACGTGAATGGGCTAAATGACCCCATCAAAAGACGCAGGGTTTCAGACTGGATAAAAAAGCAAGACCCATCTATTTGCTGTCTACAAGAGACTCATTTTAGACCTAAGGACACCTACAGCCTGAAAATGAAAGGGCAGAAACCATTTATCATTCAAATGGTCCTCAAAAGAAAGCAGGGGTAGCAATCCTCCTATGAGATAAATTAAACTTTATCCCAAAGACTGGAATAAGAGATGAAGAGGGACACCATATCATACTTAAAGGCTCTATTCAACAAGAAGACCTAACAATCACGAATATTTATGCCCCGAATATGGGAGCTGCCAAGTATTAATAACCAAAGTAAAGAATACTTAGATAACAATACACTTATACTGGGAGACTTCAACATGGTGCTTTCTGCAAATGATAGATATTCTAAGCACTACATCACCAAAGAAACAAGAGCTTTAAATGTTACACTGGACCAGAGGGATTTCACAGATACTTACAGAACTTTACATCCAAACACAGCTGACTACACATTCTTCTCAAGTGCATACAGAACTTTCTCTAGAATAGACCACATACTGGGTCACAAATCAGGTCTCAACCAATACCAAAGATTGGGATTGTCCCCTGCATATTTTCAGACCACGATGCTTTGAAACTTGAACTCAATCACAAGAAGAAATTTGGAAGAAACTCAAACACGTGGAGGTTAAAGACGATTCTGCTAAAAGATGAAAGGGTCAACCAGGAAATTAGAGAAGAATCAAAAAGATTCATGGAAACAAATGAAAATGATGATACAACTGTTCAAAATCTTTGGGATACAGAAAAAGCAGTCTTAAGAGGGAAATACATCGCAATATAAGCATCCGGCAAAAAAATTGGAAAAAGCTTAAATACTCAAGCTAAACTCACACCCAAAGGAACTGGAGAAAGAACAGCAAATAAAACCTACACCAATCAGAAGAAGAGAGTTAATAAAGATTTGAGCAGAACCCAATAAAATAGAGACCAGAAGAAATGTAAAACAGATCAGCAAAACCAGGAGTTTGTTCTTTGAAAGAATTAATAAGATAGATAAATCATTACCCAATCTTATTAAAAAGAAAAGAGAAATGGTCTAATTAATAAAATCACAAATGAAAAAGGAGAGATCACCACCAATACCAAGGAAATACAATTTTAAAAACATAGTATAAGCAGCTATATGCAAGTAAATTAGGCAATCTAGAAGAAATGAATGCATTTCTGGAAAACCACAAACTACCAAAACTGGAACAGGAAGAAATAGAAAACCTGAACAGGCCGATAACCAGGGAGGAAATTGAAGCAGTCATCAAAAACCTCCCAAGACACAAAAGTCCAGGGCCAGATGGCTTCCCAGGGGAATTCTATCAAACATTGAAAGAAGAAACAATACCTATTCTACTAAAGCTGTTCTGAAAGATAGAAAGGGATGGACTACTTCCAAACTAGTTCTATGAGGCCAGCATCACCCTAATTCCAAAACCAAAGACCCCACCAAAAAGAATTATAGACCAATATCCCTGATGAGCACAGATGCAAAAATTCTCAACAAGATACTAGCCAATACTATTCAACAGTACATTAAGATTATTCACCATGACCAAGTGGGATTTATCCCCAGGATGCAAGGGTGGTTCAAAACTCAAAAAGCAATCAATGTGATACACCATATCAATGAGAGAAAAAATAAGAACCATATGATCCTCTCAATAGATGCAGAGAAAGCATCCATTCCTGATCAAAACTCTTCAGAGTGTAGGGATAGAGGAAACATTCTTCAGCATCTTAAAAACCATCTAAGAAAAGCCCACAGCAAATATCATTCTCAATGGGGAAACACTGGAAGCCTTTCCCCTAAGATCAGGAACAAGCCAGGGATGTCTACTCTCACCAATGCTATTCAACATAGTACTAGAAGTCCTAGCCTCAGCAATCAGGCAACAAAAAAAACATAAAAAGGCATTCAAATTGGCAAAGAAGAAGTCAAACTCTCCCTCTTCACAAATGACATGATACTGTACCTAGAAAACCCAAAAGCCTCCACCCCAAGATTGCTAGAACTCATACAGTTATTGGGCAGTGTGGCAGGATACAAAATCAATGCCCAGAAATCAGTGGCATTTCTATACACTATACACTAACAATGAGCCTGAAGAAAGAGAAATTAAGGAATCAATCCCAAAAAGATAAATTAAGGAATCTATCCCATTTACAACTGCACCGAAAAACATAAGATACCTAGGAAGAAACCTAACCAAACAGGTAAAGGATCTACACCCTAAAAACTATAGAACCCTTTGAAAGAAATTGAGGAAGACACAGAGATGGAAAAATGTTCCATGCTCTTGGATTGGAAGAATTAATATTGTGAAAATGTCAATGCTACCCAGGGCAATTTATGCATTTAATGCAATCCCTATCAAAATACCATGGACTTCCTTCAGAGAGTTAGAACAAATTATTTTAAGATTTGTGTGGAATCAGAAAAAACCCTGAATAGCCAGGGGGATATTGAAAAAGAAAATCAGAGCTGGGGGCATCACAATGCCAGGTTTCAAGTCATACTACAAAGCTGTGATCATCAAGACAGTGTGGTATTGGCATGAAAATATAGATCAAGGGAACAGAATAGAGAATCCAGAAATGGGCCCTCAACTCTATGGTCAACTTCTATTTGACAAAGCAGGAAAAAATATTCACTGGACAAAGGACAGTAAATGGTGCTTGGACAATTGGACAGCCACGTGCAGAAGAATGAAACTAGACCATTCTCTTACACCATACACAAGGACAAACTAAAAAATCCATGAAAGATCTATATATGAGACAAGAATCTATCAAAATCCTAGAGGAGAACACAGGCAACATCCTTTTTGAACTTGGCCACAGCTATTTCTTGCAAGACACATCCATGAAGGCAAGGGAAACAAAAGCAAAAATGAACTTTTGGGACTTAATAAGATCAAAAGCTTCTGTTCATCAAAACAAACAGTCAACAAAACTAAAAGACAACCTACAGAACAGGAGAAGATATTTGCAAATGACATATCAGATAAAGGGCTCATATCCCACATCTATAAAGAACTAATTAAACTTAACAGCAAAGAAACAAACAATTGAATCATGAAATGGGCAAAAGACATGAACAGAAATTTCACCAAGGAAGACATAGGCATGGCCAACAAGCACTGCAGAAAATGCTCCGCATCACTGGGCATCAGGAAAATATAAATCAAACCCACAATGAGATACCACCTCACACCAGTGAGAATGGGGAACATTAACAAGGCAGGAAACCACAAATGTTGGAGAGGATGTGGAGAAAGGGGAACCCTCTTACACTGTTGGTGGGAATGTGAACTGGTGCAGCCACTCTGGAAAACTGTGTGGAGGTTCCTCAAAGAATTAAAAATGGAGCTGCCCTACAATTCAGCAATTTCACTGCTGGGGATTTACCCCAAAGATACAGATGCAGTGAAAAGCCGAGACACCTGCACCCCAATGTTCATAGCAGCAATGTCCACAATAGCCAAACTGTGGAAGGAGCCTCGGTGTCCATCGAAAGATGAATGGATAAAGAAGATGTGGTCTATGTATACAATGGAATATTACTCAGCTATCAGAAAGGACGGATACCCACCATTTGGTTCGATGTGGATGGTACTGTAACGTATTATGCTGAGTGAAGTAAGTCAATCGGAGAAGGACAAACATTATATGGTTTCATTCTTTCGGGGAATATAAAAAATAGTGAAAGGGATTAAAGGGGAAAGGAGAGATAATGAGTGGGAAATATCAGAGAGGGAGACAGAACATGAGGCTCTCCTAACTCTGGGAAACAAATAATGGGTAGTGGAAGGGTGGTCAGAGGGGGGATGGGGTGAGTGGGTGATGGGCACTGAAGGGGGCACTTGATGGGATGAGGACTGGGTGTTATACTATATGTTGATAAATCAAACTCCAATAAAAAAATATACAAAAGAAGAAAGAAAGAAAGAAAGAAAGAAAGAAAGAAAGAAAGAAAGAAAGAAAGAGAAAGAAGAAAAAGAAAGAAAGAAAGAAAGAAAGAAAGAAAGAAAGAAAGAAAGAAAGAAAGAAAGAAAGAGAAAGAAGAAAGAAAAGAAAGAAAGAAAGAAAGAAAGAAAGAAAGAAAGAAAGAAAGAAAGAAGAAAGAAAGAAAGAAAGGAAGAAAGAAAGAAAAAAAGAAAAAGATATCTGAATTACCCAAAAGTGAGGAAGGAGAGAGTGAGACAAACCTCTGTGGGTAAAGGGTGCATTTTTCCTAAACGAATGTGAGGACCACAGTATAAACAGAAGCAGAGAGAGAGAAATGTCACTGTTGAGGGAAGCATGTAGCATGTGGCCCTGAGAGAGGGGCACAAGGACTCACCACTCCTTAAAAGGAAATGAGTGCATTGCCCACATCTGCTTTCACTGTGGATGTTGCCTGGTTTTAATGTCACTGAAAATCTTAAATCTTTCATTTAGATTCATATTATGACCATAAGGAGTATGTTTTCCAATAATTCTTTTAAATTAAGACTAGCATTTTCAGAGTCTTTCCATATCCAAGAATTTTTTTTGCTGACTTCAATCATTAAATATAAATTTCTGAAAACAGAACTTCTGAGTCACAATTCCTTGTCACTTGCACTCTCTGAGCCCATTTGGAAATGTTTGTGTATAAGCCCTTTGCAGGCTAATTCACCAACAAATGAGTGAGCTCTTTTGTTCAGAATTCATAGTTATATGTTCAATTCAAAAAAGCTTTCTTTAATAATATGCAGTTACGGGATCCCTGGGTGGCGCAGCGGTTCGGCGCCTGCCTTTGGCCCAGGGCGCGATCCTGGAGACCCGGGATCGAATCCCATATCGGGCTCCCGGTGCATGGAGCCTGCTTCTCCCTCTGCCTGTGTCTCTGCCTCTCTCTCTCTCTCTCTCTCTGTGACTATCATAAATAAATAAAATAAATAAATAATAATAATAATAATAATAATATGCAGTTACTGCTTTAGCTTCATTTGTCCAGAGATCTTCCTCAGGGCTACCCATATTTTTTGTGCTATTTCATTTCTCTAATAACTCCTGCCCCATCTCTGGTTTCATTAAAGATACCCTCAAATGTGTCATTCTGTAGTGAGGTGGTATTGTCCCCATTTCTCCCTTCTTGGCTCTCAGGCATAATCAGTAGATGTACCTAAATTATGTATGACACCCCTTCCTGGGCCTATGCTGCTAACTTCAGGCTCTTTCACTGTTGCTATTTCCAATGTCGAACTCCTATCGTCCAGTTCATCTCTACTTTCCCTGAGGGTGATATGATGTTTATATAAATCTGGGGGCTTCCCTATTAAAAGACAACTATCTAGCAATCTATCTCCAAATTTATGTAAAGAATGAAAACCAGAATACACATTCACTTTGTCAACAGAATTCAGATGATAATTTAATGCTTAAAATTCAATGGAATTGGATAATAAAATAAAGCTGGGAGTCACATTTACTTGGTCTCTCTCAGAGCACATAGGGAAATGATTATCCCTTCATGGGTTAATGGGTTCTTGGGCTCAGATATCCAAAGATGATTTTAATCAGAAAATTGAGCAGCCATCTCTTTACTGTGTGTTTGAAGCCTGTCCAAGCAGCTACAGTACTTTTTCTTTCACCAGTATACTCGTAGACAGTCATTAAAGACCAAAATCTCCACTCCTCCCAAGAACAGATAAAGTTTAAGTTATGTACTAAAATCGAATCCATGGACTTAAAGTCTTTTAATCCATATCATTTCGCATGACAGGCATCAATTAATTAATTTTTTAATGCTCTCTTTGATCTTTTATCTCTGCCTGAAGATAGGATTCAGTCACACCCTGTGTCTTCCTGTACTTTCTCTTCCCTCAAATAAGTGAATGCCTATAGCCTCTATTTCCTTTGATTAGATCCTTTAATTCTTACTTACTTTTGACCACAAATTAGAGGATATAGGAAGAAGATTCTTCTTTTTTACTGATATAGGAAGAAGATTCTTCTTTTTTACTGATCTCATTATTAAATCATTTTCAACAATGAATCAAGAGACAAAATTAGTCCTTTAGAAGATTATTGTGAAAGTACTTTATCTAAAGCATTACATCCTGTCAGCACCTGCTTACTATGTTGGAGTTTTGAAAGTTTATTAAATTCACTTATTGATAAAGACTTGATACTGCTTAGTAACATAATGTAATTTTACTCCTGAATATTCATATTCTATGTATCAGTTTTGTCATCTGGCTTTATATTTCCAAATGAATAAATGTAATATTTTAGAAGAATTTGTATTCAATTTCTTAATCAATGACTCATTCTTGTCATTAAAGTACCTTTCTTTGTAGTGCATTAAATTGTCATTATAAAATTTGGGGTTTTATAGAGTAGATATCTTTTGTTCTAGTTTTGGGAAAAGTGTTTTAAAATGTGAGTTCAATAATTCATGAATAAATTAATGTTCAGATAGTAGTCAGGAAATGTCATGAATATTTTCAAGTTGTTTAAATTTAGTCTTGACAGTTAATGAATTAAGTTTTATCCTTATAATGCCTCATTTTATTTTCATATTCTAGTATGAAATATTTACCCGTGATTCACCGAAGGGTGTCACTTTACATTAGAGAATGAAGGCAATAAAAATGATGCAACAATTATTTTATTGTGAAAATGATTATGTAGTAACCATGTAATTATATATTGCTTACCTGAAAAATTTAGACAGTTAAAAATACTTAACTAGAATTCCCTGCTAAGATATTGATGACTAACCAATAGTGATGCCATGTCCTAGAAAGAAAAAACACCATTATAATAAATTGCCTGAATGATTTGCACAAGTACCAAATTTGTGCCTGACTCATGGATAATAATTTGAGAGATCTAACTCTCTACTGACAAACCTTTTCAGGCAATTGCTTTTCTCTCTAGATGAAGACCTAGTAATGACTTTTTAAAATTAATGATACTGAATAGTGTCAGACTATCCTGAAGTACATCTGATACCTGTGAAATACATATATGAGTTGAACCCAAGAATAATAACATGTCTTCCAAAGAAGACTAAGTCACATGTCCAGTAAAATGGAAAAGGTTTGAGGTGTAGTAGGTCAAGTTGAATGACTTTCTGGTCAAAATAGTCATTCTGAAATTCCAATTGCATGTAATGAACACTTGCAGAGAAACTCTTATGTAGCAGGCACTGGGTGCTCAGGGCTAGGGATAGAAAGATGAACAAGATGCTGCCTACTTCTACCTTCCAGATGCTTCCAGTGAACTGGGAGAGAAATCCATGTAAACAAATGAATGCCCTGTAGAACAATCAGTAAAAGTACTTAGCAAATAGCAATTCTCCCACAAAGTTTTTGCATTTTGGTTGAATGGAAGTTGGAACTGAATTTCAGTGAGGACTCCCTGGAGAAAGTAGCCCAGTTACCTCAGTGAGGCCAGCCAGTCTTCACCAAGGGGGTGGTGAAGCCAAAATTTAATCTTGAAGGAGTCACTGTTTTCCAGAAAGAGAGATGAGGAAAATGTAAAGCCTTGTTCTTCTGGGTCTGTGCTCACACCGACCTCTCTGCCACTACCAAACCTGGCCATCTAGATATTACAGTGCTTTTCTTTTGCTTATATGAATTGCTATCACTGTATTCACAGAAGTTGAACTGATCTTTGCAAATAGACTGCGTACTGGTCATTTTACATCTTCCATTGAAGACATTAGCCAAATTAAATCAAGGGTAGCAAAAGGGTGTCCTTCACAGTTAACATAGATATTTTAGTGGTAAAAATAAGAAACCAAAATTATAAGCTCAATAAATCATGTGGTACACTTAGCCTTTAAATGCATAGGGAAAACTGAGACCTAAGGCTACCTGATTTGAGTAACATCTTTTTGTTCACTGGGGCTTGACTAGAAGAGTTATTTATCATCTCTGTGCCTTTTTTAAAAAGCCTACATATGGATGTATGGATAATACCAATTTTACATAAAATTACTCTGAGGATTATATGAGATAATCCATATAAAGTTCCTGTTGCAATTCACTTAAAAATTCCAATTACATTCAATACCATTTTACCTTAGAATGATATACAAGTCTAAATGACTTTAAATAGTATTTCTCACATGTTTTAAACCATGATTCTATGTATTATAAGTCAGTAATTTTTAAAGTGCATATTTTAGAGCCTGAGAATCTATTGGGTTGGGGAAAAGGAACGTAAGTTAGCAATACTAGTCCTCATTCAACCTGTGGAATTTTGAAATATTGAGATTCTGCTGCCAAGTGTTAAAAACCCATTATAAATTATTATATCTTTTTGCAGGTGTGAACATTCATTTTGTAACATATAAGTTGAAAAATATATTTTCTTAAAACAACTTACCTCAAAATCTATATATTTTGAATTTATACAACATATATATACATATATGTTTATATGTGTGTATATACATATACATATATATAATGTTTTAAGTTTTTATTGAACTTCCAGTTAGTTAACAGAGTGTAATATTAGTTTCAAGTGTATAATATAGTGATTCAACAATTCCTTACATCATCCAACGCTCATCACAAGTGCTCTCCTTAATCCCCATCACCTATTCATGCCTCCACCTAAACCTTTTATATTTTAAAATCTAGTTTTTACATCAATAATCTCATAAATAATGTAACATTATTTATAAGCCCTGTAACATTCTCATTTTACAGATGGGAAAATTCAGACCCGGAATTTTTTTTTTTTAAGATTTTATTTATTTATTCATGAGAGACACAGAAAGAGAGAAAGGCAGAGGCACAGGCTGAGGGAGAAGCAGGCTCCATGTAGCGAGCCTGACATGGGACTTGATCCAGGTCTCCAGGATCATGCCCTGGGCTGAAGGTGGTGCTAAACCACTGAGCCACCTGAGCTGCCCAGAAAATTTAAGTAAATTAAATTACGTAAAGTTCTTATTGTCTGTAGCTAACAGATTTACCAGAGTTAAACATATTTTCATTGATTTCAGATCCAGAGCGTTATTTTTTTAATTAAAATCTTTATTTTAAGATAAATATATGTTCATATGCCATGTGAGAAATAATACAGAGAGATCCCATGTACCCAGTTTTTACCCAGTTTCCCCCACCTGGTGGGAAAAAGATCATATAACAACTAGGATATTGACATTGATAGAGTAAGACACAGAACATTTCCATCACTGTAGGTTCCCTCAGGCACTGTATAGCCACATTCATGTCTCCACTACCACCAAAAACCCCACATCCCCACCCCTGCCAACATCTGACTCCTGGCAACCACTCATCTGCTTTCCATTTCTAGATTTTGTCATTTCACAAAATATTATATAAATATAAACTCATAGAATTTATAACTTTTGGAGCTTGTCTTTTTCTCTCAATACAACTCTGGAAATGTAGGTTGTTCCATGTATATATAATTTCTTTTTGTCATATTCCATGGTATGGATGAATGATTTTTTTTTTTTTTTAACCATTTATCTATCAAGGATATCTCTCTGGTGGTTTCCAGGTTTTGACTGTTTCTAACTAAAGGATTAAGACAAAACATACATTTTTAATAATTCATTATCAATGTTGAAATGTGACTTTGTGGTCTTAATACAATGCAGGTTGCTTTATTCCCTCCTCAAATCAAATATGTTGATTAGAATTGTAGATGGGTTCAGAACTATAACAATATAATAGTTATGCATTTTCCTCTTTACACCTGAACAAAAACCAAGCTCCTATCAATCCTATGGACTGACTGGGGGAAATAAAAAGTTTTCTTCATTCTGATTTTTAAAGATTGTGTTAATTCATTAGGTACAAAAAGTTTTGAAACTTTACTTTTTAAATATCTATATTATGTTTTGGTAAGGCATTTATTATCTTTGTGAATGCTTTAGTAAAGGAGTTAAGAAAAGGAGAAAGAGTTCATCTTCCATCTCTCTAACACAGCCATTTACTGATTACATTGAATCCACCTTGTACCAGGCTCTTAAAAAGGAGAAGAAATCACAGTGGGCCAAGAACAAAGCACCAGTCACCAGCTCTCTTAAGTTCCCATCTAGGTCTGAAGCAGGAGGCACTCAGGTCAGGACTGGGCATTTCTTGCATGGTGGAATGGTTAATGAAGATGACAACATTAGACCTTGGCCTTACTAGTGCTGGGAAAAAGCCAAGAGGTCCCATGGGATTTCACATCCACTTGAAGAAGAAGCAGGATGTATATAGAGTTGTCCTACTTCATGACCTGAGCTCAGATCTTTCTGCTCCTAAACACTGAAGCAGGAAGATTTTCCTTTCCAAACCATCTCTTCAAGGTTGTTCTTTCTAATGCAGTGCTTGCTCCTAAGTTACACCAAAGGCACTTTAATAAGGAGCAGGAAATGAATTCTTGAATATATATTTAAAATTGTATTTTATTAAAATATGTTTAAATATATTTTATTAAATATGTTTAAAACATAATTTAAGAAACATTTCTATTAAAATTTAGTAAAACTAGAAACCGATATTATATTTTTAATTCAAATTTGATAAAACTAGAAACCAAACATTTCAGTTACTCATTTTGCTTTCTTTTTTTTTAAGATTTAATTTGTTTGAGTGAGAGAGCACAAGCAGGGGTGGGGGTGCAGCGAGAGGGAGAAGCAGACTCCCTGCTGAGCAGGATGCAGGGCTAGATCCCAGGACATTGGGATCATGACTTGGGCTGAAGGCAGACACTCGCCAACTGAGTCACCCAGGGGCCCTCACTTTTTTTTTTTTTTTTTTTTAAATCTATCATAGTAGCACAGCATGCAAACAATTTTCTTTCATGGGGAAAAAAAAAAAAATCAGAGTTGGCACTTTAAGAAATCCCTGCAGGAGGTGTTGACTGTGCATATCTTACATTTTACCTCCTCCTAATTCTTTCAGTGGCCAGTGTTGACTTGACAACTTACACTGAGTTTAAAGATTCTTCATATATTCATTTAAAAATCATATAGCCACTGAATGTGCTAATGCCAGGTACTAGAGATATAACTCTTACTGGTATAGCCTTGTCTTAAAGTGCGCATAGCCCAGTAGGTGAACTGGTGAGTGATATAGTCCAGGCTTTAACACTCATGAGAAGTCCAGGTCTGTGAGAGCAGGTTCATGTGTATCTCCCTCAACAACATAGCCCCAGCAGCTGGAATAGTAATTGACATACTTTACATATTCAGAAAATATTTGCTAGATTGAATGAATGAACAGATAAATTATGGCATAATGAAGCTTATAAGCTTACAAGTTTATAGCAGCCTTCACATTTTTAATATAGGATTACATAGATTGGATCAATAACCCATACAAGTACATATATTGTTTATTTTAAATATTTTTTCTTTAAAAATAAGAACAAGAATGTACATTATGTCTGCACCATAAAACATACCTGACATAGAACATAGCTTTATGTCAGATACACAAATGGACAATGACAGATCATATGTGATAAAAGGAAATCTGACCAACAATCTCTATAGCAACCGTTGCAGGATGATCAGCACTTGGTCCAAAATTTCCAGTTTTTCTATTTTTTGGCACTATTTCCAATTCAAGATCAACCATAGAAAGCCAGACACTCCTTAAACCAAAGGTTGCTTCTACTTAGTCCACTTCCTGCTTCCCTATGTCATGACATCCAATCAAAGGATATCAGAACCTTTCTTTTTTTTTTTTAACTGTAAAGTTTTCCCATTCCTTTTCCTACTTTTGAGTTTCTGCCAAATGCAAGTGGCATGGTTTGCTAAATAGCAAGCTCTGCATAAATAGCGTCTGTTCTCATTTGCGTGGTCTTCATTTAGTTCACAAGACTCAATAAAAAATGAAAGTAAAGATCCCAGGCCCACATTTGGTATTGGAGTGCTCAATAAATGGACAGAAAAAAAAAAAAAGGAATGTACTTTATGGATTATTTGGACAATTTAACAATATAAAATTATGAAATGTTACCTGTATTTCCAGGATCTCTGAAGTACAATTAAAATTACTGATATATTTTCTTCCAATATTATTAAGTGCTGGGAATTTTCAAATAAAATAAGTGTCCTAAAACATATTAGATTTTGATCCTTTTTAAATTAACATTATATAATGAACAACTCAATTTTTAAAAAAATACACCATTTTAAGGCTCATAATATCAGTACATCAACATTTTCTGGCAATTTCCATAGTACAAATGTTTGTTCTCATTTTTGTCTCTCTAATAATAATGTGATAGATAAAATATGTTCTCCTAAATGTTTGTTTCTGATTATCTCCTAACTGAATTTTTGTTCTAGTTGCTATTGTTTTTCCTTTGAAAAACTACCAAAAATAAAAAGAAGACTAAAGAGGGTTTAATATCAACATAAAAGTTTTATTTTCTACCCATAAAAAGAACTGTGCCCTTTCTGAACAATAGAATTCTACAAGTAAAAAAGGAAAAAGTTCATTTATATTCTAGTTACCTGAAATGAGTTTTTGCTTCATTTCTCCCAGATCCCTCATTATTTTCAATAATTATTGTACCCAAGCAATGTAGCTGGAGTTTGAGACAAAAATTGATAAATATAATAGCACTCTGTTGGACTCTATTTTATTAGGGGAGAGGAGTAGTAATAACAGTTACTAATAACTAAGAATCTAGTAGTAAATGAACATAGACTGACTATAAATGACTACTTACAGCTTAGAAACATTGTAGAGGACAAGCCATGCTATTTAGATAATGCCCACTTGTGGCTCTGCTATAAATAACACTCCTGGATTCTAATAGAATCCAGCTGGAGATTTAAATAGCCATTAATAATAGCTGAGCATCTATTCTGTGGAGGCCGAGAAAAATTAAGTCCATCCCACCTAAAGTTTAGCATTAGCACAAGTACAACCATCTTAGGCCCCTGTGAATAAGAGCTGACTTTACAGGAAAAACTGCAGAATGTCCTCGGCAGGGAATCCCATATCAGATAGACAACAGAGCTCAGAATTGCCCTCAGCAGAGAATCCCATATCAGAAAGACAATAGAGCCCACACCCATGGTAGAAAGTCTCATATTAGAATGAGAACAGAGCTCAATGCCCTTGAAAGCCCCATATCAGAATGTAAACAGAACTTGAGAAATTCCTCCACCCCTTCTGAAAATCCCCTAGAGGAGCCCATAAAAAACCCAGCTGTAACCCACTTCGGGGTTCAAGTCCCTGCTCTGCTATGTCGGGTATACTTGGACCCAAGCTCGAGCTTGCAAATAAACCCTCGTGCGCTTGCATCAGGGTCAGCTCCTTGGTGGTTTCTCGGATTTGCAATCTCGGGCACAACAATTCCTGGTAAGGTATTGTGCTAGGTAAACAAAACCTTATTCTCAAGGCACTTTCAGAGTAGTACTACAGTTATTTAAAAACATACACATAGCCAAATGAGGCAGATTGTAATAAGATGCAATAAGAGACAAACTACAATGTAAAGAAGAGTGATTTATTCATAAGAAGAATCCAGGTAAATGTTTGAAAAGATGACAACTTAATTCTACATCTATTTGGCAAATATGTATTGAATGCCTATCATATTTTCTAATGTAAGGCACATAGAAATGAGCTAACCAGAAGTCTTGATCTTATATACCTTATATTCCAGTAAAGTAAGGCAAACCAAAAAACAAAACAGAAAAAATTATCACTTACTGAGATGAGCAAGACCTAGAAAGACCTGACTTGTGGGACAGAGTAACAAGAATTCAATTCAGTCAGAGTTAATTTTAAAATTGAAAGCAAAGAATACATTTTTTTAAATATATGAAAGAGAATTTCAGATCAAAGAAGAATTTTAGAATCAATTTTCTGGAGCTCTAGAATTGAATCCAAAACTTGCTGCAATCAGAAAACTGCTTAATTAAAAGAAAGTGGGGGCAGGAGGTGCTCTGGTGATTTTTGATTAGAAAATGTCACATTTCTGTTCATTCACCTACCATTGCCCATTCTCCAGCTAATGGTAGTGACTGTAGCTGTGGTAGGATGACCTATGTTCCTAGGTGGCTTAGTATGGACCTTGTTCTAAAAATATTGTGATTCTTAATACACATATGCTTTAAGTGCTGTGTTTTAACCTTTCAGCACTTCCCTGAGGGACAGACACAGAGATTGACCTTTGTTTTTCCTTCCTATTCTCTTAGGCTGAAGCAGCTTTCCAGGCAGTGGCCCAGGTTTTGTCAAAATGTTCACAGACATACACTGTCCCTGCTCACATATGGCTAGGAACAACACACAGGGCAAAAATCAAGCATGAGACCCAAGTATAAGAAGAAGGAGGCAGAGAAAAAAAGACTTTTTCCAGGAATAAAGACTTAAAATAATAACCACATATGCCAGGGAAATAAGGAATGCAATATGCATGCCTAGCAGGGGATATATGCTCAGGAAACATGAGAGAAGACTATTTGCACATGAGCCCTTTAGAAGCAGGAGGTGATGGCAAAGGCAAAGCTCTAGCAGTCTAGCTTAGCATTGAAAGATTACTCCAGCTCAGAGCAACAGAAACTAACCAGTGTCAGTGACAGTGTGGAGAAATTGGAACTGTTCTACATTCTTGGTAGGACTGTACAATGGTGAAGCCACTATCGAATGCAGGTGGTAGTTTCTCAAAATGTTAAATGAATAAATGATCAAAAAGCAGAATCAGAACTGTAAGTATGGAGAAGAAACTGGCGGTTGCCAGAGGGAAAGAGGTGTGAGGATGGACAACATGGGTGATGGGGAGGCATATAGGCTTCTAGTTATGGAATAAGTAAGTCATGTAGATGACACGTACACATAGAAAGTATCATCAGTAATTTGTATGGTAACAGATGGTGGCTACCTTGTGGTGAGCATAGTACAATGTATAGACTTGTCCAGCCATGATGTTGTACACCTGAAATTAATGTAACTTTGTGTGTTACCTGTACTCAAAAAAAAAAAAAAATTAAATAGAAATACCATATGATCCAGTCATTCTACTTCTAGGTATATGCCCACAAGAACAGAAAATTGATAAATACATGTACATGCATAGCAGTACTATTAACAACATCCAAATGTCCATCAGTGGATGAGTAGATAACAAATTGTGGTCTGTACAGATAGTAGAATATTATTCAGTCATAAAAAATGAAGTACTCGTATATGCTATAATGTGAGAAACCTCAAAAAATTAGGCTAAGTGAAGAAAATAGACACAAAACATCACATTTTCTGATTCCATTTATATGAAATATTCAGAATAGGCAAATCCATACAGTTCTATGCAGACTGTTCACTGTGAGAAGATGAGGAGAGGGATGAAAGGGGAACAACTGCTTAAAGGGTACTGGGTTTCTTTTCAGAGTGATAAAAATGTTTCGAACTAGATAGATCTAATGTTTGCTGCACAAACACTGTAAATTCACTAAGTGTTACTCAGTGAACTATTCCCTTTAAAGTGGTCCATTTAATGTCATATAAATTTTGTATTAATTAAAAACTCATGTAAATGAACTCAGTAAATTGAATTAATTCCTAAAGCAAAAGAAAGAAAAAAGAAAAAAGTAAAAAGTAAAAAGAAAGCCAGTGTCCAGAAGTTCCCTGAAGTCTTGTTTGTGTTTTTCCTTTTCTCTAATATATTTTTACCCTAGTAAAAGACTGTGGTCCCTGTGGGGAAAGTTGAGGAGATTAGCAGTATAAATTTTTGGTAGTGTACCAGTGTTGTTTTTCAATGGAACTCAGCCTTTCCTTCATTCAAGGGGTTTGGGGTCTATAAATTGGCTGAAATTTGAGAATTAATTGAGGGATCACCTATTTTTATGATTCAGAATAGACTTTTGTTCCCTTCTCCTAGAATGTCTCTGCTGAAACAGATCAGGTAATAATTCAGTAGGTTTCATATCCATTCACTTGTAGGAATACAATGATTAACTAGCTAACACCATAGGTTTGCTTTGACTCTGCTGTCCATTATCTACATGCTGTGCTTGGCATCTGAGTGTACCCTCTTGGCCCCTGGGCCTGGGATCAAATTTCTCTACTTGTATTTAGGTTTCCCAGCTGAGTGGTTAGAGTTCCCATAGTGGGGTCTCACCTACAGATGAGTCAGGAGAGCTTAGTTCTTGTCTCACAGAGTTGAAGAATGAATCTCAAGGACAAAGGTCAGTGAGTAAAGTGATAGAAGTTAATTAAATAAAGATACAGAGAGGGCTCTCAGAAGTGAGCTGGGGTCCCAACGGGGTTGCCACTGAGGGCTTGTAGGGTTGGTATTTTATTGAAAGCCAACCAGGGAACCTAAATCCTTTTAACATATCTATTGATATCACCATTGAGTAAGGACTAGTGACAACATCTTTAATAGCTTACTTCCTTTGTAGGTATGGTAATTCTTTGTTGGTCACAGATGACTATCATAAAAAAGATACCCTCTCTGCCCACACCTAGGGCAGGGTGGTCTGGCTTGTTCCCTTATCTCTGGTTTCCTAATGTCCTACATTTTCGGGAATTTTGTGAGCCTGATTCCATGGCCCCCTCCCTATCTCTCTGTATGCAGCCCTGTTTGTCCCTAATTCACAGAAAGAGGGATCATGGGGCTCTTTAAGGATGCTAGGATATCCCTCACACATTTATTTCTCACAGTTGTGACAGAAGGCCTACCTTTTCTATCTTCCCAATGAATGAGCAGGTATTAAATGAAAAGTTCACTCCAATTCCCCTAGGCCTTTGCATCCCTTTCTCTACATTAAACCACGGAGATTTTCTAATTCTTTCACTATAGGCCATCTGTTTGTTCATGTTTCAGGCAACCAAACAAATTTTAGAGGATGTTCTAACTCACCAAGATAGCCCAATAAACTGTTGGGCTAAACTAAGCAGAATCTCTGCTTAGTAAACTCATATTAATAAATTTGGCCTGAACAAATTAATGTTCCTTTCACCATTATCCCACTCCTTTGATAGCCATTGCCACACATGTTCCAGATTCCTATCTGTGTAGATTAGTCAAGTAGCTCTTTTGGATGTAGCCCACCTCTTTATGTGTCACACTCTGTACCTCACCTTTGAGGGCCCAGTAGGACTTAAGTCTCCTTATAGAGACTAGAAGCAGAGATGGGTGGTGGGTGCATCTTGAGAAAAACCAGTCTTGTCCTACAAGGCAACTGCCTCAGGGAAGTCCATTAGCATTATTCTTCAAGTAATACAAGGTTAATCCCCTCAGGCACCTCAGACAGAGGCTGAAAAGGCATCTGATATCACTGTGAGTGGGGATGCTATTGTCTCTGAGTCCACTTTCCCAGAGAGAGAAAGCTCATTGAAATTTAGAGTCTCAGTGTCCTCAGCTTCATAAAGATCTTCCAGCACATCGCCAGTCCAGTTTATAAGATCCCATTCTTTCTTAATCAATGCTTTTTCTTTATTAGTAGATACTGTGCAAGGCTAAAAATTCAAATTGCATTACAATCAGCCAATCACAGGTGAGATTCTGCATTTGATTTTTGCCAGTTTAATCCTACAGCTACAGGAGATAAGGGTTTCCTTCAGGGCACACACCGGACTTCAGGCCATTTATGTGGCACTTAAGCTAGGAATGTGAATCCCTGAACTCATCCTTTTCTTTCTCTGCTTTGTTCAAAATATTAAGAGAAATCATTATAAACAAGCATCATTATATTTGTTACTAAATGTTCTAAAGTATCATATATGGAGTCATATTGCTTTTTTTTTCTTATAAGTGATTGATTAGGAGTATCCATTGCAGATATTTCCCATGTCACTTGACATATCATGCCATGGATCATCAATGCTTTTCTAAAAGGAATACTGTGATTCATATTTTTAAATCTAATCATAGGGCAGCCCCGGTGGCACAGTGGTTTAGTGCCGCCTGCAGCCCAGGCCGTGATCCTGGAGACCTGGGATCGAGTCCCACCTCAGGCTCCCTGCATGGAACCTGCTTCTCCCTCTGCCTGTGTCTCTGCCTCTCTCTCTCTCTCTCTGTCTCTATGAATGAATAAATAAAATCTTAAAAAAAAATCTAATCATATGAAAGAGGCAATTTAGAGTCCATAGATTTCAGATTATGGAAGCTGAGAAGCCCCAAGACCTGTTGTCTGCCAGGTGGAGACGTAGGAAAGCTAGTGGGATAGTTCAAAGCCCTGAAAGCTGGGGTGATCTGATTCTATTTAGGCACTCAGGGCCACATGAAGGACAACACTCTGCTTTAGTCTGTCCACCAATTTATATACCAGTCTCTTTTGGAAAGACCCTCCCAAGACAAATTCAGAAAATGTCTTGTCAGATATCAGGGACCATCCCACAGTCCAGTCTAGTTGATACACAAAATTAATCATCAGTTTGTCATAAAATTGTATTGAGGAAGTTAGAATGTCGTTCAACATACAGATATAAATGCTAAAATGTATACAGAAAAATGGTTACAGAAAAAGATTTTTTGGGGGGGAAATATTGGATTAATTTTCCAGGCTCTACAACTTCACAGAAGACTAACAATGGCCACATAAATCACTTCTGTTAGTCTTCAAACATTGCAGAAATAGGATGTATATAAATATCTATATGTTCATTTTATTTTTTTTAAATCCAGAAAATTGAAAAAAAAAATCCAGAGAACTGAGACTTTCCAAAAATGGAAACTAAAATAATCCCAGCTTAATACAAAAATGCATTTTCTGGCTTTTAATTGAAATGATTAATGCAATTAATAGTGATTACTTTTTCTAATGAATACTTAATTTACTCTTTGGGAAATGACTTATGATTATAACTCATTACCAAATAATTGCATGCTATTTAGTGATTTGTGTCATGTTGTTAATTCATACTAATGAAAAAGACCAACATCTCCAAACTTAAATTCTAGCCTTCTGTGTAAATACATTTTCTTTTGATAATAAAACTTAATATTAATAAATGTACTTTTTTGCAACTGTCTAATGTTTCTTTAAAAATCAGTTATAGGGGGCTCCCTGGGTGGCTCAGCGGTTTGGTGCCTGCCTTTGGCCCAGGGTGCGATCCTGGAGTCAAGGGATCGAGTCCCACGTCGGGCTCCTGGCATGGAGCCTGTTTCTCCCTCTGCCTGTGTCTCTCTCTCTCTCTCTATGTCTGTCATAAATGAATAAGTAAAAAAAAAAAAAAAAAATCAGTTATAGGATAGGAACAGTATTTTTGCTTAAAGTAGGTATTGATAATTGGGAAAAGGTTATTGTTGTGTCCAAGATTGCGAATCCGAGAAACCACCGAGGAGCCGACACCGATGCAAGCCCACGAGGATTTATTAGCAAGCTCGAGCTTGGGTCCAAGTATACCCGACACAGCGGAGCAGGGACTTGGACCCCGAAGTGGGTTACAGCTGTTTTTTTTTTTTTGTTTTTATGATAGACACACAAGAGAGAGAGAGAGAGAGAGAGAGGCAGAGACACAGGCAGAGGGAGAAGCAGGCTCCATGCACCGGGAGCCCGACGTGGGATTTGATCCCGGGTCTCCAGGATCGCGCCCTGGGCCAAAGGCAGGCGCTAAACCGCGGCGCCACCCAGGGATCCCCTGGTCTAGGGGATTTTCAGAAGGGGTGGAGGAATTTCTCAAGTTCTGTTTACATTCTGATATGGGGCTTTCAAGGGCATTGTGCTCTGTTCTCATTCTAATATGGGACTTTCTACCATGGGCGTGGGCTCTGTTGTCTTTCTTTTTTTTTTAATTTTATTTATTTATGATAGTCACACAGAGAGAGAGAGAGAGAGGCAGAGACACAGGCAGAGGGAGAAGCAGGCTCCATGCACCGGGAGCCTGATGTGGGATTCGATCCCAGGTCTCCAGGATCGCGCCCTGGGCCAAAGGCAGGCGCCAAACCACTGCGCCACCCAGGGATCCCCCTCTGTTGTCTTTCTGATATGGGATTCTCTTGAGGGCAATTCTGAGCTCTGTTGTCTTTCTGATATGGGATTCCCTGCCAAGGACATTGAGAACATTCTGTAGTTTTTCCCGTAAAGTTCAGCTTTTATTCACAGGGGCCTAAGATGGTTATACTTGTGCTAATGCTAAACTTTAGGTGGAATGGCCTTAATTTTTCTTGGCCTCCACAGTTATTGCTGAATTTTACTTACTTGGGATTATAGACAAATTGTCAGTAAAAAGAAGTGATCAGTTGGAGTTGGAGTCTAGATTCCTGTTGTTTACCATTCCAGACAAACCTTCTACGTGTATATCATTTTACTCTGAGATGATTCTCCCATGAAATTTTCCATTTTTCTTTGAATGCAATAGGCGTTCTTTCTTTCTCCTCTGCTGGAGAGTCAGTCTACTCAATAGCCACAATCACCCTGAGGTTATAGCAAAGGGAGTTCCAGACAAGCAGAAGCCTCTGTTCTCATTGCTGTCTTGGAGTGAGCAGTGGGTAGGAAATGTACATGAATATCAGCTCACTGTATTACACCACCTTTGAGTGCAAACATCTGTTAGAGGTACTAATGCCACCCAATAATACACCCTGTAGACCTCAGTTAAGTTTCTTACCACATATTAGCTTTAGTTGCATCATTTATAAGAAGGGAACAACTACAGACTTGGGCTGTTGGGATGAGTAAGAATTGTGAGACACCTAGCTCAATTCATGGCAGAGTGGCAGTGTTCCATAGATACCAGAATTTTAAAAATTATTACAAATAGTCATTGCTAAGCATACTACTCCTAATGGACCATGATACACACTCTATATTTTGCGTATTTTGCCTTATTGGGAAGCAAAAGTCTAAATGAGGAAAAGGTCCAGTTTTAAATATACTAGAAAATGAAGATTTAGATTATAAAGCAAATTTACACTGGACATTCCGCAATATCATTTTCAATGTTAAATCCAATGTTTGGTGTGGAGGCCGAGAAAAATTAAGGCCATCCCACCTAAAGTTTAGCATCAGCACAAGTACAGCCATCTTAGGTCCCTGTGAATAAGAGCTGAACTTTACAGGAAAAACTGCAGAATGTCCTCAATGTCCTTGGCAGGGAATCCCATATCAGAAAGACAACAGAGCCCACGCCCATGGTAGAAAGTCCCATCTTAGAATGAGAACAGAGCTCAATGCCCTTGAAAGCCCCATATCAAAATGTAAACAGAACTTGAGAAATTCTTCCATCCCTTCTGAAAATCCCCTAGACCAGCCTACAAAAAACCCAGCTGTAACCCATTTCAGGGTCCAAGTCCCTGCTCCGCTGTGTCGGGTATACTTGGACCCAAGCTCGAGCTTGTAAATAAACCCTTGTGTGTTTGCATCAGTGTCGGCTCCTCGGTGGTTTCTCAGATTCGCAATCTTGGGCACAACATTTGGCACTGAACCTACTTTCTCAGTAAGAACTAAAAATTATCCTATTTTCAGGAGAAGCCTGGGAAAATGGTGGAATAGGAGAAGGACCGTACAGCTCATCTGATCCATGGATATACTTAGATAACAGTCATTTCAGTGTAACAACCCATAAAATACAGTCCGGAGACTGATAGAACAGACTTTCCATAGTTAATCACAGGAAGAGTTCATACTGAAAAGAATAGGAGGGGCAGAGACACAGTTACAAATTAAACTCCTGGCAGGACTAAGAACAAACAGGAAGGACACCACAAGCACAGAGAAAGAAAAGGAACAGACCCTACAGGAGTCATCCCCTGCACCAGGGGCCCCCACTGGGAAGATGAGTCCCCTTAACATTTGGCTTTAAAAACTAGTGGACTTAACTCCATGAGTCTTTTCAGCATAGAAGCAGCAATTTAAAAACACCTGCTGTACATGGGAAAGAGATTTGCTTACTAATCTCAGGATGTGTGCTGGAGGAACAGAGATTTTTGGGAGACATCTCCAAAGACAAAGTATCTAGGGGCACCATTTCTCTCCTCCAAACTCCAGCCTAGATAACCAGACACCTGCAGAAAAAGGCACGAACACAATCCACCTAGCTTGCTCACTCTGTTCTGTACCATATTCTCCTATGGATCCACCCATCTAACCTACTCCACTCAGCAGAAGTCCCTCCAAAGAAGTTCCTGACATGTTTCTGCAAGCAGACCCAAAGCAGCCAACACTATTCCAAAACAACTCCTACTCTCAGGCGAGAGGAAGATAACCACAACAACTTGATTATAGTTCCAGCAGTACGCTGAGGGCACACCTAACCTGATTGCCAGCCCTGCCCACCAACGAAAACCTCACAGAGAGGCAGCACAAGGAGAAATCTCTATTCCTGGGCTCACTGTGTCCCCAACAAACAGACTGGGAACAACAATAGGCAGATGTCTTTCTGGTCTGACTGCAGACCCTACCCACCAACAAAAACCTCGAAGAGGACAATGCAGGAAAAATGTCCTACAGTTCGATGTATCCATAGATCTGGCAAACAGGCTGAGGGTAGGCATCTGGTCTTCCCCAACTATAAGCCCAAGCAGGCCCCAGACTGGCCCCTTAATAGCACAGGAACCAAACCCTGCTTGCAACAGGCAAAGGGGCCATTGCAGATGACTAGACTGAAGACAAATGTGAATCAGTCACAACAGTAGGGTACATCCAACACACATAGGAGATACCTCTGAAGTGTTAGGTTCTGGTGAACAAGAAATATTACACTACGGGGCACCTTAAGACTTCTTCATACAGCCACCACTTTCAAGATCAGGACACATAGCTGTTTTTCCTAGTATGTGAAAAGAAACACAAAGATTTAGACAACATGGGGAAATAGAAGAATGTGTTTTAAATGAAAGAACAGGATAAAAATCACAACAAAAGAGCTAAATGAAAAGGAGATAAGCAATATTCCTGATAAGGAATTCAAAATCATGGTTATAATGATACTCACTGGACCTGAGAAAAGAGTGGAGGATCTCAGTAAACCTTAAACAAAGAGATAGAAGATATAAAAAAGAACCAATCAGAGATGAGGAATTCAATAACTGAAATTCAAAATAAAGTACAGAGAATAAATGGTGGACTAGAGGAAGGAGAAGAACAGATCATTGAACTGAAAGACAAAATAATAGAAAGCAACCAAACTGAATTGCAAAAAAAAAACCAAAAAAGAATAATTTAAAAAATGAGAATAGGTTAAGAAAACTCAATGATGCCATGAAGCATTATAACATTTGTATTATAAATATCCCAGAAGGAGAACAAAGAGAAAAGGGGTTAGAAAATTTATTTGAAGAAATAATAGTTGAAAACTTCCCTAATCTGCAGAAGGAAACAGATATCCAGATCCAGGGTGCACAGAAAGCCCCCAACAAAATCAACCCAAGGAAATCCACACCAAACACATAGAAACTAAAATGGCAAAAAGTAGTGATAAAGAGAGATTTTTAAAAGCTGAACAAGAAAAGAAAACAGTTAAATACAAGGGAAATCCTTGTGAATTTTTCATCAGAAACTTTCCAAGCCAGAAGAAAGTGGCATGATACATTCAATATGCTGAAAGGAAAAAAAAACCTACAACCAAGAATATTCTATCCAGCAAGCTTATTATTCAGAATAGAAAGAAAGATACAAAGTTTCCCAAACAAAAATTAAAGGATTAGATCACCACTGTTACCAGCATTCCAGGAAAGGGAATTCAGTGAGTGGAAAGAAAATGCCATTATCAGGAGTAAGAAAGTGGAAAATTTCACAGGTAAATACAAACATAATAAAAGTAGTAGATTAATCACTTATAAATCCAGTATGGGATTAAAGAACAAAAATAATAACATCAATTATATCTATAAAAATCAGTCAAGGGCTTCCCAGAATAAAAATAGGTAAAGTATGACTTCATATATGTAAAATTTGGTGGGGGGGAGTAACATTTAGTGATTTTAGAATGTGGCCAAATACAAGCAACCATCAATCTTATATAGATTGCTATATGCTTAGGATGTTATATATAAACCTAATGGTAATCACAAGTCAAAAACCTGTAACATGTGTGCATAAAATAAAGGGAAAAGAATCCAAGTATATCAGTAATGAAAGCCATCAAGCCACAGGGAAAAGGAACAAGAGGAGAAAGAAACAGAAAACTGCAAGAACAACCATAAAACAAGTAGCAAAATGGTAGCAAATACATACCTATCAATAATAAATTTGAATGTAAATGGACTTAACACTCTAATCAAAAGATGTAGGGTGACTTAATGGATAAAAAAGCAAGGCCTATTTATATGCTGCCTACAAGAGATTCATTTTAGACCTAAAGACACCTGCAGATTGAAAGTGAAGGGATATCATGCAAATGGAAGCAAAAAGAAAGCCTGGATAACAATATTTCTTTTAAACAAAATAGACCTAGAAAACAACAACAACAAAAAAAAGAGACTGTAACAAGGGACAAAGAGGACACTGAATAATCATAAAGGGAAAAATCCAACCAGAAGTTATAAAAATTGTAATTATTATTTTTTAAAGATTTTTTTTATTTATCTATTCATGAGAGACACAGAGTGAGAGAGAGGGGGGCAGAGACACAGACAGAGGGAGAAGCAGGCTCTATGCAGGGAGCCCAACGTGGGACTCAGTCCCAGGCCTTCAGGACCACAACCTGGGCACTAAACTGCTGAGCCACCCGGGCTGCCCTGTAATTACTTATGAACCCAACATGGGAGCACTGAAATGCGTAAAGCAACTATTTACAGACATAAAGGGGAAAAAAATGATAGTAATGCAATAACAGTAGAGGATTTTAACATTCCACTTACATCAATGGATAAATCATTCAGATAAAATATCAACAGGAACACAGTGGCTTTGAAAGATACATTGACCCAGATATATTCAAAACATTCCATCAAGAAACAGCAGAGTATACATTCTTTTCAAGTACACTTAAACATTCTCCAGGATATATCACACAATAGGCCATAAACAACACTCAATGAATTCTAAAGGATTAAGATCATATCATACATCTTTTCCAACCACAACAGTATGAAAATAGAAATCAATTGCAAGAAAAGAAATCTGGAAAGAACACAAATACAAGGGGGCTAAATAACATGCTATTAAACAATTAATAGGTCAACTAAGAAGTCAAAGAGAAAATAAAAAATACTTTGAGATAAATGAAAATGAAAATACAGTGGTCCAAAATCTTCCAGATGCATCAAAAGCTGTTCTAAGAAAGAAGATTTTAACGATACAGGTCTACTTCAAGAAGAAAAGTCTCAAAAAAACAACCTAATGTTATACCTAAAGGATTTAGAAAAAGAAAAAACAAATCCCAAAGCCAGTAGAAGGAAGTGATTGATAAAGATTAGAGCAGGAATAGACATACAGACCAACAGACAGACACACACACACACACACACTAGAATGAAACATTAAAACCAGGATCCAGTCCCTTGAAATGATGAAGACAATTGATAAACCTTTAGCCAGATTCATGAGAGACAGAGAGAGAGAAAACACAGATAAAATCAGAAACAAAGGAGAAATAGCAACCAAAATTACAGATATATGAAGAGTTATAAAAGAATATTAAGATAAATTATATGTCAAAAAATTGGACAACCTATAACAAATAGATAAATTCCTAGAAGCATACAACTTTCCAAAACTGAATCAGGAAAAAATAGAAAATTTGAACAGACTGATTACTAGCAGCAAAATAGAAGTTTTCAAAAAACTCCCAACAAACAGAAGTCCAGGACCAGGTGGCTTCAGAGGTGAATTCTACCAAACTTTTACAGAAGAGCTAATTAATACCTGTTCTGAAGCTATTCCAAAAAATAGAGGAGGATGTAAGGCTTCCAAATTTATTCTACAAAGCCAGCATTAGTCTGATACTAAAACCAGATAAAGACACCACAATAAAAGAAAAAGGCTATTTCTGATGAACATAGATGTAAAAATCCTCAACAAATATTTGTAAGCCAAGTCCAACAATACATTTAAAAAGTCATTTCCCATGATCAAGTGGGATTTATTCCAGGGATGCAAGTACAGCTCAAGATTTGCCAATGAGTGAGATACATCACACCAACAGAACAAAGGATAAAACCATATGATCATCACAACAGATGCAGAAAAAAAAAACATTTGACAAAAGACAACATTCATGCATGATAAAAACTCTCAACAAAGTTGGTTTAGAGGGAACATGCCTTAACAAAATAAAGGCTATATCTGAAAAAAATGACAGCTAACATCACAGTCAATGGTGAAAAACTGAAAGCTTTTCCCTTAAGATCAGGAGCAAGAGAAGGATGTTCACTCCTACCACTTTTATTTAATTAGTACTGGAAGTCCTAGCCACAGCAACCAGACAAGAAAAATAAATAAAAGGCATCCAAATTAGTAAGGAAGAAGTAAATCTTTCACTATTTGCAAATAACATGATACTATATATAAAAAACCCTAAACCCCTACCAAAAAACTACTAGAGCTAATAAGTGACCTCAGTAAAATCATAGGATACAAAATTAACATGCATAAATATGTTGCATATATACACACTAATAATGACGTAGCAAAAATAGAAATTAAGAAAATAATCCCATTTACAATTGTACCAAAAAGAATATAATACCTAGGAATAAACTTAACCAAAGAGGTGAAAGACCTATACTTCAAAAACTATAAAACATCAGTGAGAGAAATTAAAGATGGCACAAACAATGGAATGATACCCCATGCCCATGGATTGGAAGAATGTTGTTAAAATATCTGTATTAACAGAAGCAATCTACAGATTTAATCCAATCCCTATCAAAATAACAATTTTACAGAAACAGAACAAATTTTACACCATATTTTACAGAACTAGAACAAATAATCCTAAAATTTGTATGAAACCAAAAAAGACTCCAAATAACCAAAGCAATCTTGAAAGAAGAGCAAAACTGGAGGTATAATAATTCCAAATTTCAAGATATACTACAAAGCTATAGTAATCAAAACAGTATGGTACTGGCCCAAAAATAGACACATAAAGAGTAATAGAACAGAATAGAGAGCCCAGGAAATAAGTGCATGCTTTTATGGTTAAATAATTTATGACAAAAGAAGGCAAGAATATAAAATGAGGGGAAAAAAGTCTCTTCAACAAAATGAGGGGAAAAAAGTCTCTTCAACAAATGGTATTGCAAAAACTGGACAACTATATGCAAAAGAATGAAACTGGACTATTCACACCATGTGCAGAAATAAAATGAATTAAAGGCCTAAATGTGAGAACTGAAACCATAAAATCCTCAAAGGCAGTAATTTCTTTGACATTAACCATAAAAATATTTTTCTAAATATGTCCCCTCTGGCAAGGGAAACAAAAAGTTAAACTATTGGGACAATAGCAAAATAAAAAGCTTTTGCACAGCAAAGGAAATCATCAACAAGACTAAAAGAGAATCTACTGAAAGGATGAAGATGTTTTCAAATGATATATCTAATAAGGGATTAATATAAAAAATATAAAGAACTCATACAATTCAACACCAAAAAAACCCCTCCAAATAATCCAATTAAAAAATGTACAGTGAATATGAACAGACATTTCTCTGGAGAAGACATACAGATGGCCAACAGACACATTTAAGGATGCTCAACATCACTCATCATCAGGGAAATGCAAATCAAAACCACAATGAAATACCACCTTGTAGCTTCAGAATAGTTAAAATAAAAAACACAAGAAAAACAAGTGTCAACAAGATTATGAAGAAAAAGTAATCCTTCTGCACTGTTGGTTGGAATGCAAACTGATGCAGCCACTGTGGAAAACAGTATGAAGGTTCTTCAAAAGATTAAAAATAGTATTGCCATATGATCCAGTTGTCCCACCACTGGGCATTTAACTAAAAATAACAAAAACACTCATTTAAAAAGATATATACACCCTTATACTTGTTGCAATATTACTTACAAGACCCAAAATATGGAAGCAACCCAAGTGTCCATTGGTAGGCAAATGGATAAAGAAGAGGGGATGTGTGTGTGTGTGTGTGTGTGTGTGTGTGTGTGTGTGTTTTCAGCCATAAAAATGAATGAAATCTTGCCATTTGCAACAGCATAGATGGAGTTAGAGGGTAAAGGGCTAAGTGAAATAAGTCACTCAGAGGAAGGCAAATACTATATGATTTCAATCATATGTGGAGTTTAAGAAACAAAAGAAAGGAACAAAGAGAAAAATAGACAACCCCCCCCAAACAAACAAAAAACAGACACTTAAATATAGAAAACAAAATGATAGTTGCCAGAGGGGAGACGGGTAAGTGGATGTGTGAAAAATGTGAAGGGGATTAAAAGTATACTTATTGTAATGAACACTGAGTAACTTATAGAATTTTTGAATCACTGTATTATACACCTAAAACTAATATAACACTCTGTTAATTATACTTGAATTTAAAAAATTATCCTATTTTCAGGAGCCTAGCACAAAGTTGATACTAACAAATATCTATGGAATGAATGAAAAGATTTAAAAAATATTTATGAAATGAATCCTTTCAAATAGCTACTTCACAGTGCTAATGGTATCTAAACTTAGAATATTAGGAAATTCAAACATTTTTGTGTATTTCCCTTCGCCCTTACCCAGATGTCTTCAGAGACAACTCCATGAAGACAAAAGCAATATATGTTATGTGTACAAGTTTGAGCTTGTCAGCCAAATAGATAAGTTTCCTGATAAAACACCTATAATTTGTTTCTAAACTGTGTCTCAATGTAGCCAAATAAAAAATACCTTTTTATATGTTATAATATACAATATATGTTACTATATGTGTGTGTGTATATATATATATATATATATATATACACATATATAGAGAATTATTTAATTAATACAATTACAAAAGAAAACCACATGAACTACTTTAGACTTAGTTTCTGTCCCACAATCTTAAACTAACATGGTATATCTATTGATTGAAAATATCAAACTAGGTTTATTTCTTAAAATTTTATTTATAGACTTTAGTTCTAGAAAAATGCTCTAGACAGGTTCAAAATAACATGCCTGACTCACTGATATTACTGATGTTACCTAGATTTCTACAAGCAGATCTGACCAATATCCTGTCAATCAGAATAAAGAAATAATAACTTTGTAAGGAGTAGCTAGATGCCTGAGGTGGCAGCCAAAGTATTTAATAAAAATGAATGATGGCACAAGAGATTATGAATTGCACATACTTGCTGTAGCTTGATTAGAACAACAGTGTTAGGAATTTTTGATCCCATATCCCTGTAATCTGTCTAATGTCTTATTTCCAAGGAAGTTACGTTTATTGAACACATATGTGTCAATACTGGCCTAACTTAAAATATCAATTCTAAATACATCTGATTCCAAAATCTCTGAACTGACCTTTAGGTAAAAGCTAAGCAAAAAGTCAGTATAATAATAATAATAAAAACAACCACCCAGATTTCTACTTCTTGAATTGATAATCAGAAATAGGAGAGGAAATAAAAAAAGTCCTAAATCCTAACATAGAATAGAAATAGTGAGAATAATATTTAAAGGTCTCCAGATAATGGCATCACGGGTGGTATTTTCTATCTACTGCGTCTTATGAAGTGTGTGAGCCAGCACTCATCCCTTCAATTTTCTAAGGTTGTTTATCTATAAAATTGAGATCACAATAGATTGTTGTATGGGGTTGTTTTGAGGGCATTGCTTGTCCTGAGTTACTTCCATTGTCTCCCTTTCCTATTTTATTACAAGAGTTCCTTTACAAAATTTTCTTAAGTTGTGGATAACTCATTCAAGATGGCTATCGATTAAAGCCCTGTATTGAGCATATCACCAAATTAAGCAGGAGCAGATGGATCTTGATTAATTTGCATAGTGACACTTTCAGAGGAATCTAGAAACACGTCACTACAGACCACCAGTAGTATGGCTATGCCTGAACATGTCCAATAGATACTTGGGTGAAAAGAGCTTAGCTGATTTAAAGGTGACTGTGTTAGACTGCATGGATACTATTAATTCAAATATCTCCACCAATCACAGTCCTAGCAGGAAACAGAATCCACCCCAGACTGTTTAAATGTTGAGTTTTTAATTAAGGAACTATAAGAGTAGAGTGTGGTGAGATTAAGGAAAATAACAACACATGTTGAAATATCCAGGAGAACAACCTTTTGCCACTACAGCATGGAGGAAGCAGGGGAGAAATACTCTGTTTTATTCTACCTCTCAATAGAATGCCTGTGTTTTCCAATGCTCTTTCCTAAATGAAAGCCAACTGACAAAAGATCTGGGATGATGGGGGTACTTCAAGCAGAGGCTTGTGGGCTACAGAAATGGGCAGAGGAGGGTAGAGAATAGAACACATCAGGGAGTGGCAAATAGAGAATAACCAGTGAAACTCAACCACATCTCCATGCAGCATTCTTTCCTGCCTTTTGTTCACATGAAGAAAATCTCAGGTTTCATTGGCCATGATCACGATATATGATATGTATGTTTCCTTTCAGAACCTAGATTATGACATTAGACTCCACTTATTTACAAATAGAATATTGAAGAAGAAGTAGAAATAAATAGTTAAGATAAAATACCCACAGTGACCACAGTCAGTCTCTAAAAATGATCATTAGATCACAATTGATGATCATAATGTCCTCCTTCCATTATTTATTTTATGACCCTCTTACCTTATTGACTAACTGAGGTTCTGTACCAGGAGTGTGATACAAATCTTCAATCTTGATGGATCTGTGTCAAGATATTGCCATTTACTTTTATTTTATCTTAATTTTTAAAGATTTTATTTATTTATTCATGAGACATATATATAGAGAGAGGCAGAGACACAGGCAGAGGGAGAAGCAGGCTCCCTATGGGGAGCCTGATGCAGGACTTGATCCTAGGACCCCAGGATCATGACCTGAGCCAAAGGCAGATGCTCAACCACTGAGCCACCCAGGCATCCCTGTCATTTACTTTTAGATGCATGGTGTGCCATGGCTTCTAGGTATAGTGTCATTGACCCAAAGGTGTTTAAGTAACCTGGGTTCCTTGTGGCAAGTGGGACCAGTCTTCTAAGCCAATAGGGTCACCTTCTTCTATGATTGCTCTTTTAGTGGCATATGGTACCCAAAATGACTTGAAGAGCATCTCAGCTTCCAATTCCATGCTGCCTTTCTTGATGGAAGTAATTTTCTCTTGGAAGCTAACACCTTCAAAGCCATTGAATCCAAGGGTGAGATAGGAAGCAAAAAATCCTCAGTGGTTGAGAGGCAAATAGTGAAAGGTCACTTAGTGTTAATTCTCCTGTAGTATTAATTCTCCACCAGCCCTGGACTCTTGTGTTGAGGAGATGAGTCCAAACAGCAACATATATTAGTTGCATGATTAGAGTAAATGCTGTATCCAGGATGGTCTTATTTCAGACGTGAGTGGTAGATTATGGTTGGGTGTGGAGATATACTACCAAGTTCCACCTTCAAGAAAAATCAGTTGCCTTAGTGCTGTAAATGTTATCCACCTAGAGTCTTTACCAGTCAGTGACTTCAGAGATTATTCTAGCTCTGGAGAGCTACTTCATTTAAGGCCATTTTCTTTTCCTGTACAGGCCATGTTAAGTGACTTACTGAAATAGATTTTGAAGTTCTGGCAATTTTGGCCCAACAGTGAATAACCCAGTCCTTTTCAGCTCCAGATTACCTATGGGATCTGAAACCATAAGATCTGAATCACAGATCGCATTCTTTCTCTACCCAATGACACTTCCTCCTTTCTTTTCTACAGATGATAATTCTAGGGAGCCTTACTGAGAAACATACCAGACATTAAACTCTGTCTGAGAGTCTGCTTCCTGGAGGACCCAAATTGTCACAAACCATCCTTCAGGTGCTGCCATGACTAGAGCCTTCCATAGTCCAAGTCTTATATTTATCAGGTCAGTGACTTTTGAGTGATATGATTTTGCAGTAAGATAAGTAAATTTAATGGCAGGGACCCTTGTACACTTCTTCCCTGTAAAACAAATTCCTTGTTCAGAAACAATGTGTTATACAATACTATGTTGGTAAATAAAATATTCTGAATTTTATTATTATACAGATAGCAATGCTGGCAGAAGTGTTATGGGCAAAGAAATATAAAATATATCTTTTCCCTTTTCCCCATGAGAAAATCACTGTCTTATATGGAATGGAAGTTGTCTAATGTATGGAAATACTCCCAAATTGTTACCTACCCGCAGGGAATTGTGCCAGACTGACTGTGCAAACCCTGCTGGTAGCATTTAATGGGAGAGATTACCAGAGAGATAGACTATGTTTTGGTGAGATAAAGACTGTGTTGAATGTATGCTTGGCCTCCTTCATGACACTACCAATGTTTATGTAAATCAGTTACATACTCTGGAGAGAAACAGAGATCAGAAACTGACTGAAATCCACAAATCAGGTGGGTTTTTTTTCCACCTGATTTCCCACCTGATTAATGAGCATCTTCCTCACAACAGATGTCCTGTAGGGAATAGCCCCAATAATTCCATATATGCCATCATACTCTGTGCCTCTTCTGAGAAATTAATCTATATTGAACATTCCCAGATCTTTTTGTCTTCAATCTTCCAATTTTCTTGCCCAGCAAGACAAACCATATTCATGCATATTTTCCTACCTCACACCATTTCTTATTCATAGTGTGTTAAAAGCTGTGGCATACACTAATGTCTTCTGTCAAATTACCACTTTCCACTGTCTTCCATAATACCTCTGAGTGAGGCTCAAATATGTTGTCATTCTGTTTTCAGCTTGTGTTCATAACCAATCTGTGAATCAAGCTCAGCCATTTATTTTCCATCAATGGTCCTTAGTGACCCTATTCCCTGAAGCAGAGCCCTGGTGCAACAGTAAGAGACGTTGAGCCTGGGTCACTTGCTAATACATCTTACTCTGCTCTGGTTTTGTTTATTTCTTATCTGACAGATTGCCTCTTCAACCTTCATATGGATTGTTCCTAAACTCAAATGATCTGACTTGATGTATCTCATATAACTCAACTCATGATGGGAAGTTTTGACCACAAAGTCATTTAATTCCTCATGGTCAAGCACTTCATACCTGCCAGGTGCAGTAGCAGACCCAAAACGGCTTTGTTCTGTTTTGTTAATGTATCTACTGCAGATAACACGACCTTGCTTCAATACCTCAGGAGTAAATGTTATACTTTTCCTATTGGGACTTGCTGTACACTCCATATAACATTTTTCTACTATGGGATGATAACACTAGAGTCTGATTTGCTTGGGCTAATGCTCCTGTGTCTCAGATAGCAGGGCTGGTTGCATTGTAGCCTGGATCTTTTGCAAAGCCCTTTTCTTCTTCCAGTCCCACTTGGAGAATTCTCCCCAGTAAATTTCCTGCATATGGATCTCCACCTCAGAATCAGCTTTCTGGAAATCAGGCTCATTTACTGGGTTACCCAAAGGCAATAATTTACTATTTTAAGTATTATAAATAATATGTAATAAATATCTGTTATAGGTTCAATTGTGACTTTCCACCCTCTACCCCAAGATTCATATGTTAAAACCCTAACCCCTAATGTGACTATATTTGGAGATAAGGCCTTTAAGAAGGTAATTAAGATTAAATGAAGTGAGGCCCTAATCCAATAAGTCCTGTGTCCTTATAAGAAGAGGAAGAGCTACCAGAGGTCATTCTTTCTGGGCGTGCAAAGAGAAAAGGCCATGTGGGAGTACAGTGAAAGTGGCCATCTACAAGCCAAGAAAAAAAGCTTTCACCAGAAACTGACCCTGCTGATACCTTGATCTTATACTGTCAGCCTCCAGAACTGTAAGAAAATAAATTTATATTGTTTAAGCCACTCAGACTGTGATATTTTGTCATGGCAGCCCAAGTTGACTGATACAACATCTTTGTTCAACCAAGTGGTTAATTGAAAAACAAACAAGCAAGCAAATAAATAAACACAGTTGCTAACTAAATATTTAACTGACACACAAAAATATGAAATCAATTTGGCTCGTCCAGGCAAAAGGTACCCCTGTATTGATCACTGCCATTTTTTATGCTAAATTAATGTATTGGTGATAAAAAACAAGACATGTTCACATTAAATAAATACTAAAGGCCAGCAGAGAGTGAAATGTGTGTTATATAAGGACAAGTTGTGAACAAAATACATATTGAATCTGCTCCCTCATAAGATATCAACATTTCTGGAAAGAGTTGGATAAAGAACAGCAAAGCCTTAATAAGTTGAACATTTCCAACCCAAAGAGTTGGAACTAAACAAAGATGGTAGACAGAAGCTATGCTGATCAGTTACTCCAAGACTGTCAGTACCAAAGCAATTGTATCATCAAAGTGCCATTTCTAACATAATTTTATTAAATAATTGAAAGATGCCAAGATAGGGTCATAAATTTTGTGGCTATTTGATTATATTTTATTTGCACTCATTAGAATTTCTCAAAATGGATCCTCTCAATATATATCTTACTGGTCCAGGAATTTGATAAGACCTGTTTTGCCTTTTTGGCGTTACTAATTTAATGTGTATGTTTGTGCATGGATGTGTGTACACCTGCGTGCCCACAGGTTCATGCACTCATGTGTGTGTGCCCCTCTTGGACCATTTCAACAATCACTTCTTTATTGAGCACTGCTATGCAATAAGTGCATTTGTACTTATGACTGGGTTGGTGCCAAATGATCACCTAGCTCTGTAGTGTTTTATTTTTAATGTTGTATTCCTCAAATAGGTGCAGGAGATACTCAAGGTTCTAAGAGGGGATCCAATAGTTCTCAACCTATATGGGAGACTTCTGTTTGTGCTTCAGGCAAGACAGTCTTATTATCTTCTGTCAGCTACCTCAACTGTAGACACAAGTTCTCATAAAAGACTCTTGGTCAGATGGCATCATCATGTCTATTTCCAAAGTTCTAAAGAGTATACTAGGGTAAAATTTAATCTGGCCTTCCCATCTTCAAAAGCCTGAATAATGGACTTTTTAAGCTTTAAAATATTTTCCAAAAAGCTTATTTTGTATTTTACTAGAGCATTGGAGATTAATAATTAATTTCAAACATTTCAAGAAATAGTACATAGGAGGTACATAATCTTTAGGAAGTAGTAAAATCCAAACAAATCAAAACAGAAACGTGAGAATCACTGAATTAAATGCATTGATAACAATGTTTATTGAACCTATTTTGGCCTTTATCATTTTTATAGAACTTGATGGTGATAATTGACATAGTCACACTTGTATCTATGTAATACATTATCAGTTATGTCTTAATTATGTCTTAATCTGCTAAGTATTAATATAAAGGTTTTATTTCATATACATTATATAACTGAGAGTTTTATGATTTGGAGATTTTAGTGATACTTATCAACACAGAAAGCATGTTAATAAAAAAAAGAAAGTATGTTAATGATATGAAACAAAAGGAAGAATAAAATAAACATTCTGATGAGTAATAATTTACACTCAAATATCATGAACAAAAGATGGTGAGGGTGGATTTATTTGGGATGTACCAGGAACAAAAATGAATGAAGTTAGTTTAATATAGTTTCAACTGGAATGACAGGAATTCAATCAGTGAAAAATCATTCAAAACCAGAGGCTGAAAAATGTAAATAGATACTTTACCAATCAATTATAATTACTTAGTTTGAAAATTCTAACTTATAAATGAGAAATCGGTAAGAGGATATTGAGATAGAAATAAGTACTAATAATAACTGATGATTAAAGAGATTCAGGAGAAAATGGGATTGATAGAAAGGCTTTTGTCTTTGTGGGGTAAAGCCAATGGGGACATTAAAACAGAAAAATATTATCATGAGTCAGCTGTGGCCTCAAACTCTGAACTTCTATGGTAAAGAGCTATGGGAGGTCCAGGGCAGCAGTCCCTGGCACAGAATCACCATGAAATGGATGCTGCAGCATCTCCCTTATTGATATATTCAGTAACATTAGGGATAACATAAATCTTAAAAGTGATTGTATTTCTTGTGTTATCTGTTACTACTAACACACCCTTTTACTAAAAAAAAGCTTTCAAAATATGCTATCCTTTTAAGACTTCACTAAAAATGTCGCTGTATTTATTTATTTATTTATTTAAAAATTTTTTAAAGATTTTATTTATTTATTCATAATATATATATAGAGAGATGGGCAGAGACACAGGCAGAGGGAGAAGCAGGCTCCATGCAGGGAGCCTGACGTGGGACTTGATCCTGGGACACCAGGGTCACACCCTGGACCAAAGGCAGGAGCCAAACCGCTGAGCCACCCAGGGATCCCCAATGTTGCTGTATTTAGTGTTTAAATATATCTGCAAAATAGTGTGGTGAGGTTTAGGGGGTTATTTCTTTGGAGGGGTGGAAATCAAATCCCATTCCTCTAAACGAGTTTTATAATAAACTCATATGAAAATGACATCATTCACAAAAAAATATCATGATTTCAAGTGAATGAATAACCTCCTAATGAAATGCCCTAGTAGTTGGTATATAAAGTATTAACATAATATTTAGATAAAATTAGCATGTATGTAAACTCTTGATTATCTAAATTAATGAAGAGAAGTAGGTGGTAGGCAAATAATATGAATATATATTTGACTGGAATGACTATTTGCTTTAGTCCCTGAAAAGAACCAAGATGAGCTGTTAATAGATAAATTTATACCATATAAAAGTGAGAAATAAAGAACACAGATATTTGCTGGGAAAAAAAAAAGATTAATCTGAATATAAAATCTGAGAGCTTAATTTTGGGTTGTCATTTGAGAAGGAGCAGAAGGCTCATGGGTACACACAGTATTGCTCATGGATAAAACCTAAGATATGGGTGAGCTAAAATAGAGCAACTACCAGATACTTTCCTCAAGGGAGTAAGGAGAGGAAGTAAAGGGAAATCATTAACACTATAAGGAGTGGTTGTTGCTGGACACTGTAGTCATCATCTTAATATCCAAGCACATTACCTTTATTTAGAAACATATCCAAGCACCTTACATTTATTTTAGAAAACAGCCAGTGCATCTCTCATGTGACCGGTGTTGTCCTGGGCTCATAGAGTGGAACCAGGGAACTTAGCAGTGCACAACAGGCTCCTCAGTGTCATCCTAGGTAGCCAGAAAAGGTTTCCAACTGGTCATGTCCTGGCAAGAGATCAGAACGATGGGCCCAGGGTCAGTGCCCAGCAGAGAGGGTGAGTGATGGGGCAGCCAGAGCATGGCCATCCAGGGTAGGCCTTCATTGCAGGCTGCACAGGCAGCTGTAGCATCTCAGCCAGGACATCAGCCAGTTCAGATTTGTCCTTAAGAAAACCACTTCCTGAGGAACATCTCCCTAATATTTAGAGCCTGACTGAGGCTAGTCTCCTCCCAGATGTAGATCCAGGTTTATGCCTGAAGTTTCCAAATTGATGAATTCACTTTCAGGAAAATAAGATTACATATGCAAAATTAGGTACAAACATAAACATTTGTTTAAAAGGAAGACATAAATCTCAATCAGTGACTTGAGCCCTAGAGAATCCCAGTTTCTCCTGAGATTTCTCTCCCAGGAGATTTAATGGAAATGTTTGGCAGGAACACTACACAGTGGCTTCTCCCCCACTGTGTCACTGTCACCACCTCCAGGTGGTCCTGCTCGCAGGGCCCTGACAACAAGGAGCCCCAGCTCCTACAGCAGCAGCACCCTGACTGATGTACTTGGCTCCTGACTTCCTGTGTCCTGCCCAGCCTAACCTTTTGCAAGAGAGAAGGGGACCGCTGCAGGCTCCTCCCTACATGCACAACATGGCTGCAAATATTTTGTCTGAGATGTACAGCAAAGGTTAGTAAAATTAACTTAGCAATGTTAACTGCTTTCCAAAGAGAGCTAAGCTTTGTGGAGACTCAGATGCTCTGCCCATAGCTAGTGTTAAAGGTTTGACTGTGTCCTCCAAAAAGATATATTGAAAATTTAACTCCCAGGACTGCAGAATGTGACCTTATTGACCTTATTTGGAAATACGGGTTTTGCAGAGGTAACCAAGTTAAAATGAAATATTATGATGGGCCTTAATCCCATATGACCAATGTCTTTACAAAAACGGGAAATTTGGACACAGAGGCAAGCACAGGGTGGGGGCAGGCATGGGGGGACCATATGCAGACCCAGGGAGAGACATCTGAAGATTGGATTGTGCTGCCCAAGCTAGGGATCATCTGGAGATGGTCCTACCAGAAGCTGGAGAAGCAAGGAGAGATTCTTCTGACAGGTTTCAGAGTGAGCATGGCCTTGCTCATACATCGATTTCAGCCTTTTAGCACACAGAACTGTGAGACAATATATTTCTGTTATTCTAAACTGCCCAGTTTTGGGTGCTTTGTGACAGGGGCCCCATGAAACTAGTGTCTTCTTAATGTTGTTCATTATGGAAAGCTATTGTGTCCCATGAGTGCACATGACCTACAACCAACTAAAACTCGCTGCAGGCTTTTTGTTAGCCCCCACCTTTCTGATGTTAGGACTCAATGCCTCAGATAAGGACTAGAAATGCTGTTTCTGAAAGGCATGTCCCCTCTAATAGGAATATAAGGTGCTTCTGACATCTTATAGATGAATGACATCAATAAAACCTCAGAATTTGAACTTACTAACAGGACAAAACAAAGTATAGCTTTCTCCTTGTCAATAGTAAATTTAGCCCATGTCTTTCCATCTTGAATCCTGGAAAATGTCCTTCTGGTGGTTACTTATATAAACTCCCAAACTTACGTTTGGTTTTCCATTCACAGATTTGCAAAATGCTAGTATTACAAATGAACCTTGGAAAACATTTTTAAAAATCTAGGAAATGAGAATCTACCTTACAGAGTTCCTTGCATCTGTTGGATGCATGTTTTTCTTCAAATCTTTTGTCAGTTAAAGACCATTCTCATGTCTGCAACAGAAAGTGTCTGACTAGATTTATGAAAGAGCTGGAGGAGTCTTCAATGCCTTTGTCTTACTTATTGTTTCTTCCTCCAGTGCCCAGCAGTCCAGCCCATGTGTCATTGGACAAGGCAGAGCCTGACAACATAAAGCATGCTGCCTTTTGTGTGGATATTTTGTGTGCGTCTAAAACTTACTCAGTCCCCAGTACTAAGTCTTGAAGAATAAATTATAGAGTGTTTTGCTTGTCAATTAACTTGTTGGTGGAAGAATTATCTAATAGAGAAGTATAGAACACCTTAGAAGTGGTTGGTTTGATAGTGGATAAAGTGTTCACCTCACGGTGCCTGTTTACTGTATAGTGTACAAGAAAGAATGTGGGATGGTCATTACTCAATTATGAATTACTATTCATTCAATTATTCACTTAAATAACTTTTCCATGAAGAAGATATATTATTTTAATCATTACATTTACTATTAGTAAGGTAGCATTTATTAAATTATTCAGTAAGCATTTGAGGGTTTACACACTGTGAATATGCTTACATTTAGATATTCTAAGTTGCCAGTCAGTGAGAATAGCAGTAAGTTTCATCTGCTGGGCCCAGACATGGGCTCAGTGCTCTCTCAACATTCCCTCTAACTTCACAATGATGCAGCAAAATAAAGCCACCATCAACTTTAGGAATTAACTTCAGGAATTAAATGGGGGAAAATCAGAAAGATTAAGCTATGTGACCAAGGTTCCACATCTTGTGAATGCTGGAGCAGAAATTTAAAACAAGTCTCACCTGCTTCAAAAACCATGTTTTAATTTTTTAAAAGATTTATTTAATTATTTATTCATGAGAGACACATACGGGGTGGAAGGGGTGGTGGGCAGAGACACAGGCAGAGGGAGAAGCAGGCTCCAGGTAGGGAGCCTGACGTGGGACTCAATCCTGGGTCTCCAGGATCATGCCCTGGGCTGAAGGCGGCGCTAAACCGCTGAACCACCTGGGCTGCCCTAATTTGTTTTTAATTTATGAACTCATCATAGTGGAAAGGACACAGACTTTTGCAATAGACTTTAGAATCAAAGTTCCAATTGGTAGCCCAAGTGTTCTGTGACTTTGAAATAGGCAGTGCTTACAAAACCTGACCTAGAAAAGATGCTCCACACATATCTGTTCAATGTATTTCTTTTCTTTATCTGACTTTCAGTTTCCTTAACCTCAAAACAGGCTAAAATTACCTACTTTACTAGTTTATTATTAGAAGTCAATGAGCTAAAACCACAGTGAGATACCACCTCACACCAGTGAGAATGGGGAAAATTAACAAGGCAGGAAACCATAAATGTTGGAGAGGATGTGGAGAAAGGGGAACCCTCTTGCACTGTTGGTGGGAATGTGAACTGGTGCAGCCACTCTGGAGAACTGTGTGGAGGTTCCTCAAAGAGTTAAAAATAGACCTGCCCTACGACCCAGCAATTGCACTGTTGGGGATTTACCCCAAAGATACAAATGCAGTGAAACGCCGGGACACCTGCACCCCGATGTTTCTAGCAGCAATGGCCACGATAGCCAAACTGTGGAAGGAGCCTCGGTGTCCATCGAAAGATGAATGGATAAAGAAGCTGTGGTTTATGTATGCAATGGAATATTACTCAGCCATTAGAAACGACAAATACCCACCATTTGCTTCGACGTGGATGGAGCTGGAGGGTATTATGCTGAGTGAAGTAAGTCAATCGGAGGACAAATATTATATGGTCTCATTCATTTGGGGAATATAAAAAATAGTGAAAGGGAGTAAAGGGGAAAGGAGAAAAAATGAATGGGAAATATCAGAGAGAGAGACAGAACATAAGAGACACGTAACTCTGGGAAACGAACAAGGGGTGGTGGAAAGGGAGGTGGGCAGGGGCTGGAGGTGACTGGGTGATGGGCACTGAGGGGGCACTTGATGGGATGAGCACTGGGTGTTATGCTATATGTTGGCAAATTGAACTCCAATAAAAATAAATAAATTAAAAAAAATAGAAGTCAATGAGCTAATAGCTAATAAAGACTTACATGCACTTTGCTTTCAATAAATGTTAGTTTTCACTCCCCTTTCTTCCTCTGTCTTTCAATATTTACTGCACCTAAACAAGAAACAACCAGAAGAATGTGATGTTGCTCTGATTGGGTTTATATTGTATAACTTTTATATCATGAAATACCTTGGACAAAAGAATCTGCTTCATTGTGCATTACATTTTCTGTCAAAGTAAATGAGCCTGAAAATCTATCTCCTTATACAATATTATTGAGTTTTAAGTGGAAATTACAGAACATAACTAACAGTGTACCATGGATAATTTATAATCAAAAGGAAACATCAATACAAATAGATCATTCCAATGTAAAACAGGTGACTTGGTTTTTCTTTTCTTTTTTCTTTTCACTAAATAAGAAAACTCCAGAGAATATCACAAACAGAAAAGGAGACAGTATTCAATGACTTTGCATCATAAATAAAATCACTGAAAAAAGAGAAGAAAAAAATCTTCCTGGACTGGAACCAGCAGAGAAGCACTTAGTGGAGCTGTTTAAAGAAGTTCTGTCAAGTCCCCCCTCAGGTTGAAAATAATTAAGGAAATATCTTACTTAGGGTGATGCAGGATCAGATTGTCTCTTTCAATCTTATTTCTCTTTCTTGTTTTAACATTGATTTTATCCCATTTCACAGTGACGTTCTATAGATGTCATGAAAGGTCATGATGATTTCATCTGTTCTGTGTGCAAGTGATTTGAAAAATACTAGGACAAAGGGCTTTATTTTCCTTGTAAAGTTAATGAAAAACAACTACAACCAATCTGTATGCATTGAAAAATACACAGATGGTATCTGACTTACAATGGTTCAACTTATAATTTTTTGACTAATGATGCAAAAGCAATATATATTTGGAAGAAACTATACGTTTTTGAATTTTGATCTTTCCTCAGGCTAGTGTTATATGGTGCGATCTTCTCTCCTGATGCTGAGTGTGGGCAGCGGCCATAGCTCCCAGTCAGCTGCATGATCAAGGAGGATCAACAACCGATGGACTGACAACCATCTGCACCCTACAACCATTCTGGTTTTCATTTGCAATATGGTATTCAACAAATGTCATGAGATAGTCAACATTTTATTACAAAATAGCTTTATGTTAGGTGATTTTGCTCAATTGTAGGCTGATATAAGTGTTCTGAGCACGTTTAAGGTAGATAAGCTAGCCTATGATGTTCTGTAGGAGGGCTATATTAAATGCATATTCTGCTTAGAATATTTTCAACTTGTGATGGGTTTATTAGGGCACAACCACATTGTAAGTTGAGGAAGATCTATATTTAAAGGCACAGACTTACATTGGAAAAATAACTCACAAAGAGAAAGAGAATCTACTAAAATTGTAGATAGATGATTGCAGAGAATTACTTTTTCATGTAATGAGAGTATTTTTAAATAATCTGAAGAGTGATGTCTTTGTTCTTGAGGGGTTTTAAAAATTTCCATTTCATTTTAGCTAAATGAAACCTAGTACATTGACAAGGAAAATTTTGTAAATTACTAATTGGATTGGCGAAATAGTAAGAAAATCGGTAACTCAATATGAGCAAAGAGGAGGCTGTTGATTTTCAGTGGTTGTGACGGTGGTGACAAAAAAGAGAAAGTTGACTAAGTTTGCCAAAATGAGTCAAGGAGTATTCACAGAAGAAGAGACTCAGTCTAGTTCAACACACGTGAGAATCTTCCCTTTAGGAGCTGCTGGAGAGAAATGGCTTATTTCCTAAGACTCTGGTAATTGTGGCAAATTGGAAAGAAACAGCAGATTATCTTGAAGGCTGAGAACAAGGAGGAAAATATATTAGTTTTTATTGCTCTGAAACAGGTCACTACAAATTTAGTGTCTTAAAACAATGCACATTTATTATCTTGCACTTTCTATGAGTTATGAGTCTAGGAATGACTTTGCCAAAACCTCTGCTCAGAGTCTCATGATTCTGTAGTCAAAGTGTTTCTGGGCTATATTTTCATCTGGAGGTGAACTGAAGAAAAATTGATCAACTTGTTTTGTTGGCAGAATTTATTTCACTGTAGCTGTGTGATTGAGGACCTAGGCTTTTTACTGACTGTGACCCAGAGATCACTACACCTCCTAGAAGCCACTTCATTAAGCCAGCAAGGAGAGTCTTTCAGCTCACAGGATTTCCTGTCCCTCTTTCAAGGGCCTTTATTTCATTACGCCAGAAACACGGAGGATAATCTCCTTTTTGATGAACATCACCTGACTTGGGACCTTAATTACAAAATCTTTTTCACCTTAGCCTTATTCTGGTACCTAGAAACAAGTTACAGGTCCCACCCCTATTCAAGAGGAGGGGATTATACAGAGTCTGAACACCAGAGGACAGAATCAAGTGGACCTCCCTAGTGTCTACTCACCAAAAGGGGAAAGAGAACACTTGAGCTAAGGCCAGAGCTTCGTGGGAGGGTGTTGTTAGGGCTTCAAAGAGAAAGTCTGTTATGTGGTCACAGAACTGACTCCTTAGCAGAGCCAGATTAAAACCTTTAGGCACTGAAACTATTTTGGCAATCCCATGTGTAATTTAAAACAAAAATAATAGTACTTAAGAGTAAGGAAAACTACTTATTCTCATAATGAATAATTTACTGCTTTTTAAAAATATATTGCATTAACAAACTTTAAATCCTCCTCTTTTTTCTGCTGTTTCTCTAGGTATATATGTGTTTTGTTTGCTTATTGGGTCGTCCAATTTTGCTTCTAGTCAAAGATATATCACTTATCTATGCCTGAGAGAGAAAAGACATGGTGGTATGCCTGTGTGTGTATGTATGTGTGTATTTTTAAATAACAAAATATAGGTTCACCTATCACATAACGGAAAGAGAAAATATGATATAATCTATCATTTTCAAAAGTAGCTCACTCTTAATCGTCTTTTTTCAAATAATTTCATAAAAGGTCTATATTCATACTGAAAGGAATTTAAAATTCATTTTAAAATAATACAGTCCTCTATTGGCTATTTCTACTAATTGGCCATTAAATAACATTACTTTAATAACTACCTATAAATCTGCTTTCTACCCTATTTTAGTCCTTATTAGACAATATACAAAATGAACAAAGTAGTATCAATTATTTTTTTTAGTCTCAGTTTATTACAACATTATGTGAATCTTGTTTTTTTCTATGAAGTAACTAGTTCTAACTACAAAAAATCCTATTCACAATTTTAGAAGAAAAAGAAACATTGATTTGGGGTTTAATTGCCTAAAAATCAAAGTACATCACTGAGAAATTTCAGACTACAGAGGTCCATAGACCTGCAAAATATTTTAGAGAATTATTCATTGTTCTTCTTCTATGTTCCATCAACACACTACCTCACAGCTATATCACAAGACTTATAAGGCAAATTATATTCTAGATATAATTATTATAGGTGATGATAGCATAACACAGCAGCTTTCTATTCATTTCTGCATTGTATGTAATGTCACCCTGAGTAGTTGCTAATTAATGTTCCTATAGTATCGGTCCCTTGCTGCTGTGGACTGTGGGCCGCCGGGGTCGGTGAAGGATCTCAAGATGGCTGGGCGAAAACTTGCTCTAAAAACCATTGACTGGGTAGCTTTTGGGGAGATCATACCCCGAAACCAGAAGGCCATTGCCAACTCCCTGAAATCCTGGAATGAGATGCTTACCTCCAGGTTGGCTACTCTTCCTGAGAAACCACCTGCTATCGACTGGGCTTACTACAAGGCCAATGTGGCAAAGGCTGGCTTGGTAGATGACTTTGAGAAGAAGTTTAATGCCCTGAAGGTTCCTGTGCCAGAGGATAAATACACTGTCCAGGTGGATGCTGAGGAAAAAGAAGATGTGAAAAGCTGTGCTGAGTTTTTGTCCCTCTCAAAGGCCAGGATTGAAGAATATGAAAAAGAGCTGGAGAAGATGAAGAACATAATTCCATTTGATCAGATGACCATTGAGGACCTGAATGAAGTCTTCCCAGAAACCAAATTAGACAAGAAGAAGTATCCCTATTGGCCTCACAAGCCAATTGAAAATTTATAAACTTGAGTTGAGGAGAAAGCCCCGGCCCTCATATTATAAACATTGGACATTAAAAATAATGATACGGAAAAAAAAAAAAAAAAAAAAAAATGTTCCTATAGTATCTACTTAGTGTTTTGTTAATGGGAGTTAACCTCCAATCTGAGTTTTGGTGTGTAGTCTGATAAACCAATTTTCAGTCCTCCTATTCATCTTGCTTATGACTCAGTTAATTTGGATTCCCTGAAGGGTTACAAGGTATTTAGAATTCCTCTGTGTCTACAGGTGCCTCAGCATCATGGAATATGAGGAGCTTCCATTTGAGGGGGGGCGGTGGCAAACTTACCATAGGCTTTTCTCATTTATGGACTGATTTCACAAATCAAAGTCATTCACCAAGACTACAGAAGCAATATAACAGTGCCACTGTGATCTTAGACTACTGTCTTTGTTTTTAAATCACAGTGAGTAAATACCAAAAATAATTCGTGAAAACTGCATTTTTGAATCTGGTACTAAAATAGATTCCCATTAAATGATTTCACATCAGTGCTTAACTATGACCTAACGTGATTTTAGAAAGCAAGAATATTACTTTAACTACCTCACAAATAGAAATCCATAATCACTGAAATGAGACTAACTGTATGTTCATTACTTGACAATATAACAATATCCATTAGCCATGTGAATGAGCAGAACATGTACCAATTACACGGTAACGGTGATTCAAGAAAAAAATAGACTAGAGATTCAAGATAAAATATGCTGTTAAGCTTCACAAGGATTGTTTCTGTGTTCTGGAGGCAAAGCCAGTAGTATATGATTCTATAATGGCCTAAAAGAGTATTTTAAAAATAAAAAATCATACTGTATTAATCACTAAAAAGTGCGAATGAACTGCTGAAAAAAAACCTGAATAGTACATTAAAAATTGCCTCTTAGCAATGAGAAACATTTATTCTACTACAAATCTAATTTTCTTTGTAAAGCAACATTTCATAGTTCAAGGTGAGAAACAAAGTGAAATGACTCTTGTCCAAATTAAATCAAAATAGATTTGATTATTTTCTACAGAAATAGAGTCATTATTTTCAACAAAAATATAGTCATTATTTTTCTTAATCCTCTAATGTTCCTACAAATAATACTAGGATCAAAAACATATAAAGCGTATAAAATTGTACCTCAGTTGAAAATTACACAGATAGCAAACAAATAAGTTCTTGTTCCGGTAGAAAACTTGCTGGCAGACCATACTGCCTGGTCAGACACTGGAATTTTTTGTCTAATAAGAATTGTAGAATGATTATTTTGGAAACTTCTATTTCCTTTAAGAAAATTTGAAGAAAAATTTCTATGTTTTAAAACATTTTTATGTGTCCATATATTTTGTCAGTGTGGTTTTTCTTTTATCTTTTTGGCCAAAGCATCCAAAATGGATGACTCAGCTTCAATCTAAAGGGAATTCAAATACGTCTGGCAAACCTTCTTTTTAAGTTTACCTTTCAAAGGAGCTGGAAATATCTTCAAAGAGAACTTATCCTAAGGCTAGGAATAAGAAACGATAAGCTTTGCTCAGTAAGAGTCTCAGTGTAGGAGAGGAGGGTGGTCTTGAGCAGTGGGCTCATCATTGCTGTTTGTTTCCTAACTAGGGTTTACCACAGCCCTGTCTAATAATGAGATTGTAATTTAAGGCAGAAAGAACAATTTTATAAAAACTCAGTAAGACACTGAGATTCAGGGAGCCATGCTAAGGTAACTGTCTATCAAATTAACAAATTATAAAAGCAGAAGGAGTTCCTACATATTTTCAACAGAACTCTTCAAAATGTTGCCATTGGGCTTTCCCATAATTTAGGAATAGAGGGATTGTGATGAGCACTGGCTATTATATGTAAGTGATGAATCACTAAATTCTACTCCTGAAACCAATATTTCACTATATGTTAACTAACTAGAACTTAAGTAACAACTTGAAACAACAAAAGGAATAGAGGGAAAGGTAATGGCGGTAAGGCACAGATGATGACTTTTAGACTATCTAGTGGAAAAAACCTGTTCTCAGAAGATTAGTGAGAAATGACAAGAGGTTTTTCATAAACTCGTATGAAACGCCCCATTGAAAACACTTTAGAATCCATAAATATCACCTTATCCAGGGATATAGTTGCAGAGAACTGATAGAATTTATATTGTTATACTTTTTATCATTCTTTTATTGTGATCCTATTAAACAGGATGGTGATGCTTACAGACATAGTTATACATCAAATGGGAGCATTGCCTCCATGTTTTATAATACCAGACCCCTTATCTTTAACCCATTTTTTAAAAGCCTAGCATCATTTCTGTTCTAATAATGTAAATCTGTTATAATCTTTTACATTTTTTTTTTTTCAAATGCCATGTGTGTCTTCATGCTTTTGTCTGGAAATTCTTAAAAAATACTACTATAGGGTTTTTTTTTTTGTTTGTTTGTTTTTAAGAAAAAGATAGTTTATTGACTCAGATCTCTGAGAAAGACACAGGAGAACTCACTGAAGAGGAAGTAGTAGTTTAGGAACTAATGCTTCAGACTCTAGGCACCCTGGGATGGTCAATGTGTGTCTTTCTCTCCCTGTTTCTCCTTTTGCTCCTATTTGGTCACAAGAAAGACTGTTCCAACATTCCAGGCCTGAATGCTTCCACTTGGTAATCCAGGCAATAAAATGGCCAGTCTCAAATCTCTAGCTGGAAATATTTCAGAGAAGAGTCAAGCTTACTCAGGAATAAATCATGTGCTTATATTGAGCAAATGATGAGATGCATTGGTTATTTTCCATTTCTTAGAAGAGTGAAAGTTCAAGCAACCCAAAGACCATTTGGTGAATATACTTAATATAAAGACTCAGGTAGGTATGAGAGACACTTCTGAAAAAGAACTGAGGTCTTGATCAACACAAGAATTTTTGTTTTACTTTTGTCTTAAAGTTATAGCAACAAGCAATGTGGTTTTGTTTTTAAAAGATATTTAAATACATGAAAACAAGTTTATTTAAAACATTTCTCTAATTCTTTCATTTAACTCAATAAATTACCTATTAGTTTTTCTACCACATGATACTAATTAACAATATTAATCTTGGCTGCATTTTTTTCAAGGACTTTGATCTTTCTGGGTAAACAATGTCATCACCTGGCATCTATTGCAATTTGCTACAGTTGGCTATTGCATTTGCTGATATGTCATCAGTATATAGGATTTTTTTTAAGGATTCTATTTATTTATTCATGAGAAACACACAGAGAAAGAGAGGCAGAGACACAGGCAGAGGGACAAGCAGGCCCCATGCAGGAGCCTGACGTGAGACACCATCCTGGAAATCTGGGATCGTGCCCTGAGCTGAAGGCAGATGCTCAACCACTGAGCCACCCAAGCATCTCAGTATATAAGATTCTAAAGTGACTTAAAAGAAAAGCAGAGATGTACACCTTTTAACATTAGGAGAAAATAGGTGACTTGACAAATAAATTTTTAGTATTTCCTGAGTTTGTGTAATAACATGATTCAAAACTAATTTTAAAAAGCTTCATGATTCAGTAAAAATTTTAATCATTCTGTCAAGTAGAATTTTAACTCTCCTTTCCACTTGAAAAATCAAAACTGATACTGATATGATGAACTTTTCCCACTGCAAGGTCATAAAATGTCCTCAGATTAAGCATTGAAAATAGGTGATGAGTTGCGAGCTGATAAATACTTAATTTGATAAATCAGAACACACTGATAAGCTTTATTCTGAATATGTGATATGTGAACAACATAGTTTATTATTCATAGATGAGTGTCTCATTAATATTTTGAAGGTTTGCCAATAAGATCCTGAAACAGCAGGAATAAATATGCCCATTTATAGAAAATAAACAGATATTTAAAATGTTAAGCAGCATTGACTTAGAGACTAAAACTTGAAAAAGCATTTTCATATCTATTACTACATTTGGGTCTGATAAACTTGTAGTCATTATTGTTATTATTATTTGAACAAGAAAGTTATGATTGAGAAATATTACATAATAAAAAAAGTGGCAAAAGGGAAAGCACATTCAAGATATTCTGAGTTTAATTTTATGACTTTTGTACTATGTCACCTTGGTTTCTACTTATAAGTTATGTTATTTTCTTTTAGATGCTTAATACTAATTTAGAATGTTTTATAAGAAATAGACTATTATTTATTTATAGTACATGTACAATATTACATTTGTAAACAATGTATTTTCTTATTCTTACCTCCTTTAGTACAAACAATGGAAATGGACACATGGTTTGAAATGTGAATGATAAACATTTTAGTTCATACATATTGTGGTCTTTCAGCAGTTGAGTAGGTCAGTCACAGGATGCTGTGGTGACATGAAACTCAAACTGGCATACTTATATTGATCTAAAATTCATAACTCTCTTATGTAAAATTAATTCTAATATATGGAGTACTCCCTTGTCTGAACAAAACTCATTAAGCCAGTCCTAGTACAATAGCAGTTTTATCAACTACAATGACATCCTTTGCTAGTCATGTCATGCTTTGGAATAGCCTTTAAAAAAAAAAAAAAAAGATTTATTTATTTATTTTAGAAAGAGAGAGTGTGTGAGCAGAGGGGAGGAGCAGAGGGAAAAGGAGAAAGAAAATCTCAAGCAAACTCCCTGCTGAGAGAGCACAACTCGGGTCTCGATCCCAGGACTGTGAGATCATGACCTGAGCTGAGATCATGAGTTGGCTACTCAACCAATTGAGCCACAGATGCCCCTGGAATGACCTTTTTAAATGTACCTAAACATGAAGCCTTTCTGCCAACACCAAGAAAAACTGCACATACCAACATTAACATCTGAACTTGTTAAAGTGACAGCTCTCAGCTGAATGTTGAGCTTTTACAGGTGTTCAGCATTTTTCCAACTTACTCAACTTATTAATTTTTCTTGAATTATTCAGTTAGAAACCCTGGAAGTGTTGTCAGATCCTTGACAAGGCCATATGTTTCAGAAATCCAATTCTTACACTTTTCTCTGCTATTTAGTGATGACATTTGTAGTTTAAGTGCCTTCACCAGAACCTTGTCTTTCACTTTTATATTTCACTTTCAAATTCTTTAAAATATGATTATTGCTCTTCACAAAAGTGAGTCTTAAAAAATAAGGAACATTTTGCAGCAGCTGGGTGGCTTAATTGGTTAAGCTTCTGACTCTAAATTTCAGCTCAGGTATTGGTCTCAGGATCCTGGGATAGAGCCCCGGTCAGGCTCCCTATTCTTTTGAAGTCTGCTTGTCTCCCTCTCCCTCTGCTTCTCCCCTGCTTAGGTTCTCTTTCTCTCTCTGAAACACATAAATAAAGCTTAAAAAAAGATAAAGAATATTTTGTGAGAGGAGTCCTACATGGACTTTAATTACCAGAGCATTTTTGATGTCTTATAGTGGAGAGCTAAAGATATTCTCTCACTATCACCACCAACAAAACATTACCCATACTTTTTGGTAGCATGCATGTGTGTATGCTTATTGATCCATATCTATGAAAGAAGAGTGTCTAAGAAGATATTTGATTCCAGCTCATAACCCATTGACTTAGTACCTAAGAGAACAAAGTAAAAACTTACTAAAGTCAAGGTGCCAGCATTTTGATAATATCAAAGAGTAACAGTTTCAGTGATTTCACCCAAGAAAAAAAATGACTCTAAAATAAATACCAAGCTTCAGAAACTCTGGTGTGTTAGTTGCATTGGGGTCCCTAAGCAATTTCAGTTTGGTTGTCATGCTATCAAAAAGTATCCTTTGTATGTTTAAAATGCTTGGTTATTCAAACAAGCCACGGTTGAAACAATCTTATCATTAACGTTGTGATAAAAGCTCCTAGCTCCTAGCTAAAAACATTTAGAACTTGTATATGACAATAAAATAATTATTCTGCAAGCTTCCATTGATGTCAAAGATATATTCCTTCTTATAAAAGCACAGTGTTAGTGTATCAGTTAAATATGTAGACCATCTTTTCATTTACACATAATTCTTTTTTTAATGATTTATTTGAGAGAGAGAGAGAGAGAGAGAGTGTGTGTGAGCAGAGGGAGGGGCAGAAGGAGAGGGAGAGAATCCCAAGCAGACTCTCTCCTGAGCACAGAGCCCCATGTGGGGCTCAATCTCATGACCCTCAGATCATGGTCTGAGCCAAAATCAAGAGCTGGATGCTTAACCAACTGAACAACCAGGCATCCCTACTTACATGTAATTCTTAAACCTACAGGTAAATATCTTTAATGTCTACAAATCAATATGACTTTATCATTAAATTTAGGCTTGATATATAACTTTACTTAATAAATCCCATCCTGCTTAAGATAAAAAGGAAGAATTTGGTGGTCTGCAACTAATAATCTGATTGATATAGTAACTTTTATTAAAAAAATAGAATTTAATATCTGATCTAATTGATCAGTGAGAATTAGTGTTAAATTATAGGATATTTGGTAGCTCTGGATTCCAGCAGGGAAACAGATATCTAGAATGAAGTATTAGCCAAGGACAAAGCTGTGTTTGGATTGTGGGACTATTACTCCACATGCTGGGATGGGCATATGAGATGCCAGGAATGTGGGATGGGTTGGCCATTTCTACCTGCATTATAGAAATTTGTAAATGAGAATTACAAAGCCTAATTTTAATTTCTTCTGAACTATGGTCATAAAGTATGCATATTTTTATAACTGCCCGAACATAATTCCTAATCTCTTATGTCATGTAGGTCAGGGTAATGGAAGAAGAAAATCAGTCACAGAGTCAAGTCCTGAATATTGCCATACATATTATATAGTTGTCTTTCCTTTTATGTGTATCTTCTTATTTAGAAGATAAGACAGTGAAAAAGCTGAACCACTGTTAAGTGAAATGTTAACTTGGGAAACTCAGACTCTAAAAGCTCTACATTACCAAACAAGTCAATTTCCATGTTCTTGCAGAATGCTCTCCTTTCAATCTGCCTTGATTAAAGGTTCTATAATGGTTTCTCCTGAAGTCATTTGCTGAGTAGACGTGTCAATGTTCCTTAAGCACCACTGTTAAATGCTTCATGCTGCTATACCTCTATGTAGATCCAGATGACAATATGACTCAGAGATCCAAAGTATGACTCAAACTGGAAAGAGAAAGCTTACACATCAAAATTATTGTACTTTTTTAAAATTAATTTTAGAAAAAGAACTGGGAAATATAAGTGAAATAGGTGTTGAAGGTATTAAATTAAAAAGAAAGCAGTTACTTCTCTTTTGGGCTATAATTATTAAAAAGAAAGCAACATATGATGGATCATCTCCATAAAAGCAGCAAAAGAGTAGAAAAACTATCAACTGCTATTCAAGGTAAAAAGCCTCTGTAAGCTATTAAGAGAAAGTGTTTTTAAAGAAAGTGCAAACACAAACAAGCAATTGCTAACATTATACTTACTTGTGAGACACAGCTTTCACTCAAAGAGTGGGAACAAGACAAGAATGCTCTTTTTCTCCGTTCTTCAACTCTGTACTTATAATCCTAGCCACTATAAGAACATAAGAAAAAAGAAATAAGAGGCATATAATTTATAAATGCAGAAATAAAACTTTCTGTATTCACAAATAGCATGATTTTCTATTTGGCATATCCCCCAGTATATATCAAAAAAGTTCAATAACTAATGAGTTCAACAAGCCCATAAAACACAATATTAATAATAAGGTATCAATTGTATCTTTATTTCTTACTAATAGACAATTGAAATTTGATATATAAAATATAGAACTATTGATGGTATAACTAAAACATGAAATATTTATGTATTTAGAAAAAAGCACATGTCATGTAAGCTGAAAGCTACAACACACTGAGCTTTTCTAAGCTCTAAGAAAGCCTAAATAAATAGACATTCTGAGCTTATAGCAAGGAAGACTTGATATTTTTGTTTTTTTAGGTTTTTATTAAATTTCAGTTATTTAACATTAACCAATTCCAGTTAGCACACATTAACATAAGTGTAATATTAACTTCATATGTAGAATTTTGTGACTCAACACTTTCACACAACACCCAGTGCTCATCACAAGTGCACACCTAAACCCCCATTATCTATTTCACCCATTCCTCCACCTTCTTCTCTGGTAACCATAGTTTGTTCTCTGTAGTTAAGAATCTGTTTCTTGGTTTGCATCTTTTTCTTTCCCCACTCTATTTTGTTTCTTAAATTCTACATATGAGTGAAATCATATGGTATTTGTCTTTTCTGACTTATTATGCTTAGCATTATATTCTCTAGAGTATGGAATCTGAATCTTAGGGTAGTTCTATTTGTCACATTTTGAGGATCTTCCATACTGTTATCGAGTGGTTGCACCAGTTTGCATTCCTACCACCAGTGCAAGAGGTTGCCCCTTTCACCACATAATCAACAACACAAGAACAACAGGTATAACTTTCTGACAGGTGTAAGGTAGTTTTGATTTGCATTTTCCTGATGATGAGTGATCTTTTCATGTGTCTGTTGGCCATCCATATTCCTTCTTTAGGAAAATGTCTGTTCATGTCTTCTGCCCATTTTTAGTTGGATTATTAATTTTTAGGGTGTTGAGTCTATAAGTTCTTCATATATTTTGGATACTAACCCTTTATCAGATATGTCATTTGCAAATATCTTCTCCCATTCCACTGGTTGCCTTTCAGTTTTATTGATTGTTTCCTTTGCTGTGCAAAAGTTTTTTTTTGTTTTTTTTTTTTTTTTTTTGTATTTTGACATCCACTTGTTGGTAAATGCTTTTCCACACCCTCGCTTTCAGTCTGTAGGTGACTTTAGGTCTAAAATAAATGTCTTATAGGCAGTATATGGATTTTTATTTTATTTATTTTTTATTTATTTATTCATAGAGACACAGAGAGAGAGGGAGAGAGAGAGAGACAGAGGAAGAGACACAGGCAGAGGGAGAAGCAGTCTCCATGCAGCAAGCCTGACGTGGGACCCGATCCAGGGTCTCAGGATCATGCCCTGGGCTGCAGGTGGCGCTAAACCACTGTGCCACCGGGGCTGCCCGGATGTTTTATTTTTAAATTTATTCTGACACCCTATGTCTTTTGATTAGAGCATTTCATCCATTTATATTCAAAATAATTGATGATAGATATATATTTATTGTCATTTTACTACTTACTTTGTGATTGTTTCTGGAGATTTTCCATGTTCCTTTCTTATCTCTGTCACTTATCTTCTTTCCTTTCCACTCAAGAATCCACTTTAACATTTGCTGCAGGGGTAGTTTTAGTGGTCATGAACTCCTTGAGTTTTGTTTGACTAGGAAACTCTTGATCTCTCCCTTTATTCTGAATGACAGACTTACTGGATAGAATATTCTTGGCTACAGATTTTCCCATTCAGCACTTTGAGTATGTCATGCCACTCCCTCTGGCTTTGCCAAGTTTCTGCTGAGAAATCTCCAACTAGCCTTATGGATCTTCCCATGTAAGTTAAGGACCTCTTTTGTCTAGCTGATTTAAAAATTTTTTTTCTTTAATTACTATATTTTGAAAATTTAATTACATTGTATCTTGGTGTTGGCCTGCTATGGTTGATTTTGATGAGAGTTCTCTGTGCTTCTTAGATCTCAATGTCTATTTCCTTCCAAAGATTAGGGAAATTTTTAGCTATTATTTCTTGAAATAAATTTTCTGCCCTCTTTTCCCTTTCTTCTTCTTCTGGAACTCCTATAATTTAAATATTATTATATTTGATGGAGCCTCTGAGTTCCCTAAGTCTGTTGTTGTGTTCCATAATTCTACTTTCTCTCTTTTGTTCATCTTATTTTCCATTAATTTGTCTTCTGGGTTACTAACTCATTCCTCTGCTTCTTCCAGTCTGCTGTTCAATGCATCAAGCCTGTTTCTTATTTCATTTATTTGATTCTTTGTTTACAATTGATTCCTTTTTAACTCTTTTATCTCCATGGTAAGTCTTCCTGATGACTTCTATTCTTTTCTCAAGCCCAGTAGGTATCCTGATTGCTGCTTTCAATTCTCCATCAGGCATGCTACTTAGATCTGTTTCATTTAGATCTCTGGCCATGGCCTTATCTTATATTTTCATTTGGGATGAATTCCTCTGTCTTGGCATTTTGTCTAAGTATCTGCCTTCATGTGTTAGAAAAGCCAATTATGGGGGTGCCTTCGTGTCTCGGTCAGTTAAGTGTCTGCCTTTGGTTCAGGAAATGATCTCTGGATCCTGGGATCGAGCCCTGCATCAAGCTCCCTGCTCAGTGGGGAGCCTACTTCTACTCTGTCTTGCCCCACCTGCTTGTGTTCTCTCTCTCTCTCTGTGTCAAATAAATAAATAAAATCTTAAAAGGAAAAGAAAAGAAAAGAAAAAAAAGCCAATTATGTTTCCTGTTCCTGAGAGTAATGGCTTTATGTAGAAGAGATCATATAGTGTTCAGAGACTGTTTCTTCAGGGAATGTCTCCAGAGTGTGCTATGTGTGCTCTGCTGCTATGTTTTGACTGCTCTGTCCTTCAAGTCAATCATCTGCAGAGGCTCTTCTTGCCTACAGTGGGTAGTGTTTCATCCTTGGCCAGAATGTAGCGTATTTTAACTAGATGTGCTTTGGTCCACTTGTGAAATGAGACCTGATATGTTTTCCAATAGAACTGAAATCCTACAGAACTCTTTGGTCAGGAGATGTGGTACCAGAAAGTGTTTCTGCTGATCTTCCAGGGTAGGGGCCTCTGGTGCTGGAGCTGAGGCAAACTTTACTGAGAAGGGCTGCCCCACCAGAGCTCACAGGTGCAGCATCCAATGTAAGCAGACTAGGCAGCCAGTGTGGGCACTGTGCTGCTTTCCATAGCTGGTTCTGTGTTTATGTTGATGGGCAGATAAGGAAAATGGTGCCTACTGGCGCTTTTGTTCTGAGACAGGTGTCTCTGTGAACATTGCCTCTTAAGAAAGCACTTTGAGAAGAGCAAATAAGCTCCCTATTGCCTATACAGGCATTTCTCATATCATTGTTTCCATATTGTATGCCTCTGAGTTATTTGCCTGCCTTCTTTTTTTGTTTGTTTGTTTTCACTTTAATTTTTTGTTTCAAGTTTTTATTTAAATTCCAGTTGGCTAACATGTAGTGTAATATTGGTTTCAAGAGTAGAATTTAGTGATTCATTACTTACATATAACACCCAAGTTCTCATTAAAACAAGTGCCCTCCTTAATACCCATCTAGCTCATCCTCTCCCATCTCCCCTCCAGCAACCTCAGATCATTCTCTATAGTTAAGAGTCTCATTTGTTTGCCTCTCTCTTTTTTCCCCTTCCTCTATGTTCAACTCTTTTTTTCTTAAGTTCTACATGTGAATGAAATCATAAGTTATTTGTCATTCTCCAATCTATTTCACTAAGCATAATACAGTCTAGCTTTGTTCACATCATTCAAAATGGCAAGATTTCATTTTTTGATGGTTGTGTAATATTCCATTATATATCATACCATACCACAACTTCTTTATCTATTCATCAGGTAACAGATATTTGTGATCTTTCCATAATTTGGTTATTGTTGATCATGCTGCTATAAACACTAGGATGCATGTGCTATTTCAAAACCGTGTTTTTTGTATCCTTTGAGTAAATACCTTGTAGTGCAATTGCTGAGTTGCTGAGTCATAGGATAGTTCTGTTTTAACTTTTTGAAGAACCTCCATATTGTTTCTCAGTGGCTGTACCAGTTTGCATCCCACCAACAGTGCAAAATGTTTCCCCCTTTCTCCACATCCTCACCAATATCTGCTGTCCTGTGTTGTTAATTTTAGCCATTTGGACAGGTATGAAGGGATATCATTGTAGTTTTGACTTATATTTCCCTGAGGGTAAGTGATGTTGAGCATCTTTTCATTTCTCTGTTAACCATCTCTATGTCTTCTTTGGAAAAATATCTATTTATGTCTTCTGCCCATTTCTTAACTGGATTATTTGTTTTTTGGGTGTCAAGTTTGTTAAGTTCTTTATAGATTTTGGATAGTAACCCTTTATCAGATATATCATTTCAAATATCTTCTCCTATTCCATATGTTGCCTTAGGTTATTGATTGTTTTCTTCACTGTGCAGATGCTTTTTATCTTGATGAAGTCTCAGTAGTTCATTTATGCTTTTGTTTCCCTTGCCTCCAGAGATGTGTCTAGTAAGAAGTTGCTATGACTGAGGTCAAAGAGGTTGCTGCCTGTGTTCTCCTCTAGGATTTTTATAGTTTTCTGTCTCACATTTAGGTCTTTCCTCCCTTTTGAATTTATTTTTGTGTATGGTGTAAGAAATAGGGGTGCAATAGTAGTTCAATATTTGAAAATCAATGTGATACACCACATTAATAAAAGAAAAGATAAGAATCATATGATCTCTCCATAGATGCAGAAAAAGCATTTGACAAAATACAGTATCCATTCTTGATAAAAACCTTCGGCATAGTAAGGATAGAGGGAACATACCTTAACATCATAAAGGCTAGTATATGAAAAACCCACAACAAATATAATCCTCAATGGGGAAAAACTGAAAGCTTTTTCTGTAAGATCAGGAACAAGACAGGGATATCTTCTCTCACCATTGTTATTTAACATAGCCCTGGATGTCCTAGCATCAGCAATTGGACAAGAAAAAAGAAATAAAAGGCATCCAAATCAACAAGGAAGATGTCAAGCTTTTGTTATTTGCAGATGGCATGATACTCTATACAGAAACTCTGAAAGACTACACCAAAAAGTTGCTAGAACTGAGACATGAATTGAGCAAATTTGTAGGACATAAAATTAATGTACAGAAATTTGTTGCATTTCTATACACAAATAATGAAGCAGCAGAAAGAGAAATCAAGGAATCGATCCCATTTACAATTGCACCAAAACCATAAGGTACTTAGAAGTAAAATTAACCAAAGAGGTAAGTTTTATATTCTGAAAATTATAGAACACTTACGAAAGAAATTGGAGATTACACACATAAAAAAATGGGAAAACATTCCATACTTTTTATTAGAAGAACAAATATTGATATAATATCTATACTACCCAAAGAAGTCTACACAATTAATGCAATCTCTATCAAGATACCACCAGAATTTTTCAGAGCTAGAACAAACAATCTTAAAGTTTGTATGGAACCACAAAAGACCCTGAATAGTCAAAGAAATCTTGAAAAAGAAAAGCAAATTGGAGACATCACGATTCTGGACTCAAGCTATATTACAAAGCTGTGGTCATTAAGACAGTATGGTACTGGCACAAAAACAGACAAATAGATCAGTGGAACAGAATAGAAAGCCAGAAATGTACCCATAACTATATGTCTACTAACCTTTGACAAAGCAGGAAAGATTGACAAAGCAGGAAAGAATATCCAAAGGAAAACAAAACAAAACAAAAGTGTCTTTAACAAATGGTGTTGGGAAAATTGAACAACATGCAAAATAATGAAACTGGACCACTTTCTTACATGCCTTCTTCATAGGAATAGTGCAGTGCCCTCAGGGCTCTATGCTATCCAAGTCCACTGACCTTAAAACTCAAGTCTTTAAGTCCTGCTAATTGCAAGAACTCACCAAAATCAGCCATCTCATTTTCCCAGCCAATGGCTTTGGGGAAATGTTCTCCTTGTGCATTCCCCTGTGTGCTCCTCTCTCTCTTTCCCTTTTTAGTGACCATGGTTCCCTCTCCTTTGCAGCACCCACATTCTGTTTCTCCCCTAAACCACATCATCACTTGTCCTTCCTTCTTTGATGTGGTTTCTGGGTTATTTAGAATGATTTGATAGTTGTCTAGTTTTGTTTGTGGGATGAGACAAGCCTCAGGTCCTTCTCCTGTGCTGCCATCTTCTCCACCTCCTTGCTTCCCCCTCACACCCCACACCCCCAGATTGCTTTGGCTATTTGGGGTCTTTCTTGGTTTCACACAAATCCCAAGTTTTGATACTTAAAATTCAATTCTCCCCAAGACAATTTATAAAATCAATGCAATCCCCCATCAAAATCCCAGCAGGTTTTTGTTGTTGTTTATAGAATTGGACAGTCGTATTCTGAAATTTATATGGAAAGAAAAGGAATAAGAATTCTCAAAACAATAATAACAATAATTAAAGAGTGCATTTGGCCTTAAAATATCTGATTTCCAACTATAATCATGATAATGTGACATTGGCTAAAGGATAGATGCATAGATCAATGGGAAGTAAAAGAATCCAGAACTAGACCACGAATATATGTAAGTATATTTTTCATGAAGATGCAAAGCAATTTGAGAGAGAAAGGTCAGTCTTTCAAAGAAATGAAAGAGTACAATTGAATATTACTATGAGAGAAAAGAAAGAGGGAGAAAGGAAAGAAAGGAAAAAAGAAAGAAAGAAAGAAAGAAGAAAGAAAGAAAGAAAGAAAGAAAGAAAGAAAGAAAGAAAGAAAGAAAAAGAAAGAAAGAAAAAGAAAGAAAGAAAAAGAAAAAAAGCAAGAAAGACAAGAAAAAAGAAAGAAAGAAAAAAGAACAAGAAAGAGAAAAGAAAGAAAGAAGAAAGAAGAAACACCCACAAGAAGAAAGAAAGAAACACTACACTAGAAAGAAAGAAAGAAAGAAAAAGAAAGAAATAAAGAAAGTGAGAAAGGGAGGGGTAGATTTACGTCAAAAAGAAAGAGAAAGAAATAGGAACGGGAAGGGAGGGAAGAAAATGAGAAGGGATTAGAGGGGCAGAGAGAGCCAAGGTAGCTAGATGGTTAAGGAGAGCTAGAGAGAAGGAAGGAAGGAGACAAGAAGGAAGGAAGGAAGAAGGAAGGAGGGTGGGTCTCTGCCCACACTTTGCATAATATACAAAATTAAATATAATTGTATCATAGACATCAACATAACACTGAAACTATAAAAATTCTCAAAACATTAAAAAAATCTTTGTATCCTTAGTTAGGCAAAAATTTATTAGGCACAATTCTTAAAAAAGAATACTAATAGTAAGTTGGACTTCATCAATATCAAGAATTTCTGTTCAAAACACACTGATGAGAATGGAAAATATACAACATATGGGAAAAGTATTTTTAAAATATATAAATGACAGACTAAATTTATCTATAAAATATAACAACTCTCAAAACTCAATAATAAAAACATAATTAAAAATTGAGCTAATGGTTCACCCAGGATTGTCACCAAAGAAGATACATGAATGCTAAATAATCACAAGAAAAGTTACTCTACATGATTATTTATTAGAGATATTCATTTTAAAACTGTAATGTGTTTGAAAACATACTTATTAGAAAGGTTGAAAAAAACTTGACGGTACCAAAGTGTGAATGTTCAGTGGCACAGCTACTTTGGAAAATATTTTGTCATTTTTTTATAAATTTAAACCTACATATACTATACATTTCTGCAATCTCACACTTAGGCATTTATCCAGAAGGAAATGAAGATTATATTAATAAAAACTCTTGATGTAAATGTTTATACCAACTTTATCCATAACTACACAAAATAGACAAAACTTAAATATCCTTTAACTTTTGAATGGATAGCATATTATCATAAACCATAAATGGAATACCACTCAGTAATGAAGATGAACAACTGCTGATAGATGCAATAACATGATTGAATGACAAATTTGAAAGGCTATAGACTTAAAAAGGCTACCTAAAAATGATTCCATTTGTAAGAAACTCCATTTATTTTCTATTTATGTGAAATCGTGGAAAAGGAAAATCTGTAGGGATGGAAAACAAATCTGGTTTTTAGGAAGTGTTGTGTGAGTGTGTTTTTTTAAAAAGATTTTATTTATTTATTCATGAGAGACACAGGAAGGCAGAGAAATAGGTAGAGGGAGAAGCAGTCTCCCTGCAGGGGAGTCCAATGCAGGACTCAATTCCAGGACTCCAGGATCATGCCCTGAGCCAAAGGCTGATGCTCAACTGCTGAGCCACCCAGGTGTCCCAATGAAGAGCTTGATAATAGAGAGTCATGAGAGAAAATTTTAGGGTGATAAAAGTGTTTTATATTCCAGTAGCCAAAGCTAGAAAAAACAAGATGAGTAAATAATTATTAGATTATAATCCAATGTGAATCATTAATATCCATGAGTCTATATTTAAGTAAATAAATGATTGAAGAAATAAATAATTGAGGGAACCTAATTCCCCAGTCCTTAAGCATAGCCTGTGCCTTCCAAAACATGTCGGGAAGAGGAAATAAAAAGAGGAAATTTACAGCGGGGAATCTTAAAAAATACTACTACAGCCAGGTGGTCAAGGTCAGCCAAAACGGTGATATTGATTGTATATAAGCTTAATAGGGTGAAAAATGACATTTTATCTCTGTGACTTCATCTATAAACCAATTTCCCCCAATATAATAGTGACAAAAGCAACAGAAGACAAGAAGACAAGAACTGTTCCACTACTGTCATATATGCCCCAATTGACATATGAGCTAGTTAGGCAACCTCAGTAGCTCCAAATTTCATATGAGCATTTAAAGAACTTGCTCAAAATAACTTAGCCAATAAATGGTTAGCTTTAGAATAGAATTGATGAGGCCACTACCCTATTAATTTACTAGATTCTGAGTAATAACCTGATGTAAGAATACTATGGAAAGTTTTATTTTTGAATTAATTTCTATCTTTCCAAAACAAAAACAAACAAACAAAACTCTTAAGGAATGATCTCTAAAAAGAAACAAAATAAGAGATATCTTACTGTGATAAAAATCAAAGTGTAAACACTGCTGGGAAAATATAGATAATATTACTATAATTATTTTGTTAGTAAATTAGTTTGTTATTATAGTTACTACTATAATCATTTCAAATTATAACACTGTCACAGTTTACTATTTTCTTTAAAACATTACTGGAAAAAGCTTCACTCTTAATCTATCACTTGTCCAAGGAATAATCAAAGTTAATAGTCATTGTGTAAAAAATGTTGAAAAATGTATGTTAGAACATAAAGAATGAAAACTAGTAATATTAATTTATGCTAAGTTGTCAGACTTTTGTCTTCTCATTTCCATGCTCACTAAGCAGCTTCTGAATACATTTATCTTTTTAACTATATTTACTTCCTGGGAATTTTTGTATATTTGAAGGTTGTTTTTTTCTTACACTCTGTATTTGTAAATTGTAGTTTAGTTCATACACTATTTTCTTGTGTCATCAATATACAATTGCAAAGAGATCAAACAATTTGGAGAAATTAGTTATGTCAAGTTCTGAAAGTCTAAAGCTGGCAGTAGACCCTAGACCATGCCAACCCTGCCACCATGATACCCTCTTGAGCAATTAGAATCAGTAGCCAAAGGGACGACCTAAAGAACAACTCTTTTTTTCTTGTTAGCTGCAATTTCACTGTCCTCATGTAGAATATTCATAGACCCTACCCAAACGAACATTGTGAATAAATAGCATGGTCCACATTAGGAACAGATCTTTCAACCTCAAGTCCTGTTATTATTCCACCAGACTAAGGCTATTCAATTTCACTGATTAAAATTGTGTATTTAAATTAAGCTTAGTTACCTTTATTTATGTTATCTTTTTTTCATCCATAACCTACTTCCAGCTAACATATGGTAAGTCTTAAAGTATCTTATTTGGTGATGGAATTAGAGACAGTACATTGTTATTGAGAGTTTCCTTAATGCATTTGTCACCTTCTTTGTTTAATTGTAGTATGTATACAAAAATCCCTGTTTTATGACATCACACCATTAAGCATAGTGGTCCTGGCTCTCTCTATAATATCTGGCATTTTCTTTGCTATGGGACTAGTAGGAAATGAGAAACAAAAAAGAAGAAAGTTTGTGAATAACAGAGGCAGTATCTAGGGAAAACAAAATATACTCTATCCCAGTATATTAAATAAGGAGTATCTATTAAACATCTAATATGTCAGTTATACTGAGTACTATTATATTCTTACGGAATTTCACAAGGATTAGTAAATTCTTGCAATTACTGAATTGCTCAAATACATGTAACTTCACGTAAGACCAAAATAGTAACGGTGGATGTAATTGAAATGTGGTATATAATTTGCAATTCAGTAAAAATTTATATGAACATTTATCTTTGTCCAATAAGGATAACAATAAAATAACATATTTACTAATCTACAATGTGGTACATAGAATCCTAGTCATTTATATGAATTGCTTCATGTCACCTTCAAAACCACTCCATTCTGTTACTACTACTTCCAGATGATAAAACTCTGACCAATGGGACACTTGGCTAAAGTTATCAAGAGGGATTTGAACTCACATAGCATGAATCCAGGAGTGATGCTCGTAATCATTAAAAAATGTCACAAGCACATAGAATATACAAAATTAAAATGATGAATGAAAATGAAATAATTAGCAAGAACCATAAATAAAGTAAAACCTTGACTTCTGTTTAGGGGCTTCACCTCTATGATAACAAGCAGTGCTGGTGGCTAATATCAGAATGCTACCATAGAAAAAAACAACATATTTGTAATCTACTGGAGAGATTTCTTTTATTGGTCTCTAATAAAGTGCCTATAGTTTATTTGATAAGCTGCATTCAATCTTCTCAACAAACTTTTTTCTTGAGAAGCACATGAAGTGACAAGAAATTTAAATTTGTAATCAAAATTCTGTTACACTAATTGGAGACCAGATAAACAAAACCCTAATAAAATATACTTCAAATTTTGTTTTGACAAAGATGCATGTAATTTCAGTCTTCAAGAATTAAAATGGAAATGTGTGTCTACACCCTTCTTTATTGTAATTGGAAATATCAAAAGTAAAAGGAGCTAGCATTAATTTGGTGTCTAATGTGAGTCAGGTGCTCATCAATATTTTTAGAAAGCTGCATCTCAGCAAGAGGAAGAGTCAGAGAAAAACTGAATAAGAGATTAACTGTAAAAAGTATAGTTTTCTGCTTCTTTGAAAAGACGGTCTAATAATGTATTATTTTTAAATGGATTGCTGCAAAGTATCCCATATTCAAGTGAGAATCACAAAATAAAATCAAATTTATTTTTGGGTTATCATTCTTCATTATTTGTGTGTAAAACTGCAATTTGATGGCTATTCTGAAGCATTAAGTTTTTCTCCAAATTAGGGCATTAACCTAGAGAACTGTTTTGAGAAGGTGTTTTCCTTTCTGCCACTGTGAGCAATGCTCTCTCTTCTCACCAGTGACAACTCTAAAGCAAGTCACTTAATCGTAACATTACTCAGCACCCTCACCAAAGATCACAGTGCTACCTTTTCCAGTGAGAGTGGGTACCACATTCTACACTTGGCAGACTGATCTCATTGCCAGGAGTCACCAATTTCATGCCCCGTGATTCATGTAAAAATAGAACTGCAATTTGGAGTTCTATTACATGTCATTACATGACATAAGGGACCTCAATTCCATATATATTAAACTAAATTTTGCCTGAATGCTAGCAATAAGTATACATCAATATTGCATCAATTTCTTCATTAGTATCTTGACACAATTCATCTTTAGATAAATTCTCAGCCGACTATATCATTTTTTTTTAAAGATTTTATTTATTCATGACAGACTCAGAGAGAGAGAGGCAGAGGCACAGGCAGAGGGAGAAGCAGGCTTGGTGCAGGGATCCTGACGTGGGACTCGATCCCGGGTCTCCAGGATCACACCCTGGGGTTACGGTGGCATTAAACTGCTGGGCCAGAGGGGCTGCCCCCGATACATCATTTTAACAATGTAACAGAACATTTATGTATTGGTTGCATGAAACTCATTTATTTGCTTTAGTTTTTCTTCATTCTCCCACTGGTTCTAAGACTTCCTTAGAAAACTTAGGTTTTGATTAGTCTAGACTCAAAGATGCATTCTTCATTTTTAGGTAACTAAATGATTGCATTATTTTCCTATATGACAGAATGAGGAAAGGAAGTGCTTACTGGTACTGCACCAAAGTGCCATAATATTCTCAGATCATATTGTAAAAATCTTCTCTTTTATGGTGTTAGTCATCAAAATATTGGCTTTGAAAGTCCATCATGCACAGTAATTGTTTATATGTTTGTTCCAAAGACACACTCAACACCATGTCATGCCATAAGGTAATCAGATCAAACCTGAGCTGGACTTGATTTAATTAGTTTTGTCTACTGGAGATCACAGTCAGGGTTAAAATGAGTTTCCTAATTCCTCCAGGCTTCATTACTTGGCCTATTCACAGCAAGTTCTTTCTGCATCAAGTTATTAACAAAATCGGTGTAACTAGTAAGAATCATGCTGTTTCTCTAGGCTACCTAAGTGACATTTTACAGAAGAGGTAATGACTCTCAGCAAGAAGAAATCTTTTATAATTTTGATCTTTGGCAAACAATGAAAAAGAGCAAAGACAGTGTTTGTTTCCTGAGAGACTATGACTGTTGCATTTTTCATATCAATCTCTTCTGGAACCCTAAAAAAATAATGATTTTAGAGATCTATTTGACCAGGGACAGATTATAAGCATACTTTAACTACCATGGTACATTCCATTTGATCCATATAAAGTAAGAAATTATGACCCCACACCTGATGATATCACTTACTCCACTGTAACAATCACTTTTAATAGTTCTTAGTGTTTTCTTCCAGAAATTTTCTGGAACTATAAGATTATATGTGATGTTAACTTGTGCATATTTACCTGTTTGTGTTAATTAATGTAAATTTATCTAAATAACCTTCTGAGAATTGTTACAGTATTCTGACCAAAAACTTAATTACAGGAGCACCTGAGTGGCTAAGTGGTTTGAGCATCTGCCTTTGGCTCAGGGCATGATCCTAGGGTCATGGGATCAATCCCACATCGGGCTCCACAGAGGGAGCCGGCTTCTCCTTCTGCCTATGTCTCTGCCTCTCTCTCTGTATTTCTCATGAATAAACAAGTAAAATCTTTAAAAAATTAATTACAGATAGTGGATATAAATGTAAAAGATATGAAAATAAAACTTCTCAAATAAAGCATGAGTAATGTATGAGGACTTTTCAGAGAAACAGAACCAATAGGAAATGGTCAAACATATGGGCACCCATCTCCTAGTCATGTTGACACATAAAATTAACAATCTCAGGAAATATCTAAAAAAATGTAGTTTGAAGACCTATTTCTTAACAGAAACTTAAGAGATTTAATCATAAAGATTGTTAAAATACCACATTAAAAATAAAATTAATAAATTCTGTTATTTGCTAGGTACCATTTTGGAAATATATTTATATAATGAAATGTGATACAGCAATCAAAAGAAACCATTTACTATTACAAAACATAAATAATAATTCTCACGAATATAAGGTTGAATGAAAGAATTCAGAGGCAAAAAGAGCAAGTTCTATAATTCCATTCATGTTAATTTCAACCACTAACAAATAGTTTTAGAAGTCAGGGTAGAAGGTACTATTTGAGAGAATGGGGTTAGAGATTTGAGGGTTATTAAAATAATTTCTTAAATTATTTAATTTTTAAAATTTAAAGTATTTTTTTATTTAAAGTAATTCTTTAAAGTAATTTTGAGGAACTGAAGAAAAAGAGAAGTACATAAATACAAAAGGGAAATAAAATCAATAGTTGATAGGAGCATTATATACTCAATTATAACATAAATAAGGTAACAAATCAGGATTAACATATCTATTATATTTAACAGTGCTAATTCTCATATAGACAAAACTACCTGACAGATTTTTTTTGAAACTCATAATACTTAAATCAAGTGTAAATATAAAGTGACAGGAAAAATTAGAGTAGATGAATAAGCAATTATATTGAATAAATGCAAACAAAGAGATGACAATGTATTAAAGATCATGATTAAGACAATTATAGAAGAGAGAGCCCAGAAATAAACTCACATAAACTTAGTCAACTGCTTTTTGACAAAGGAGCAAAGGCAATACAATGGAGCCAAGACGGTCTTTTCAACAAATGTTGTGGAACAACTAGACATCCATATGTAAAAAAATTAATCTAGACACAGATTTCACACTTTTCACATATTTAACCCAAGATGGATCAGAGACCTAAATGTAAAACACAAAACTATGAAAATTCCTAGAAGATAACATAGGAGAAAACATACGACCCTGAGTTTGCTAATGACTTTTTAGATATAACACCAAAACCATGACTAGTGAAAGGATTAATTTGTAAGCTGGGTTTCATTAAAATTAAAAACTGCTTTGCAAAAGACAATGTTAAAAGAGTGAAAAGATAAAGGATGGTTTTCCCAAACATACTAAAAAAACCTTAAAGCTCAACAGTAAGAAAATAAATGAGCTAATTAAAAAATGGGCCAAAGACCTAAATAGAAACCACACTGATGAAGATAGATGGCAAATAAGCACATGAATAGATAGATGCTCCTCATCATAGGTCAGCAGGATAATGCAATTTAAAATAACATACCACTATAAGACTATTAGAATGGGCAAAATTGAGATAGCACCAAATGAGGGAGAAGATGGGGAGCAACAGGAACTTTCATGCATTGCTGGTGCATAAAATAGTATAGTCACTTTGGAAGACAATTCAGCAGTTTCTTACAAAATCAAACATACTCTTATCATATAATCCAGCAAGTGTGCTCCTTGGAATTTACTGAAAGGAGCAGCAGCTATATTTATAATTGTCAAAACTGGAAGCAATCAAGACATCTTTCACTAGGTGAATGGATAAACCAACTGTGGTACATCTGGCCAATGGAATATTCTCAGTGCTAGAAAGAAATGAGTTATCAAGCCATGAAAAGATACAGAGGAACTTAAATGCATATGACTAAGTGTAAAAGTTCAATCTGAGAAGGCTACATACTATATCATTTTAGCTATGTGACATCCAGAAAAGGCAAAACAATGGAGACTATAAAAAGGTAAGAGGAGAATAAGGAAGTTATTGTTTAATGGGACAGTCTCAGCTCTACAAGACAAAAGGAGTCACGCGGATGGATAGCAGTGAAGACTGCCCAACAATGTGAATGTATTTTTTTTAAAGATTCACTTATTTATTTTAGGGAAAAGAGACAGAGGGAGAGGGGCAGAAGGAAAGGGAGAGACTCTCAAGCAGACTCCTGGCTGAGTAGGGAATAAGACATGGGACTTGATACCATGACCCATGAGATTAGACCTGAGCTGAAACCAAGAATCAAATGCTTTAGTAAACTGTGCCACACAGACTCACAACGTGAATGTATTTAATACCACTGAGCTTTACTCTCCAAAATGGTGAAGATGGTACATTTTATGTTCTGTGTATTTTACCAGAATTAAAAAATACTATTTGGATGCAAATCCCAAGCTCCCATCTTCAGGTTGGTTCTGTTCCAGGGCTACAAGTATGAATACTGCTAAATGAATTAAAGACCAACTCTCACCCAAAACTATTTATCTCAACATAGTTCTGGAAATGAGTGGTGGTGAAAAAAAAATCCACAGTACTTTTATAATTCATAAAACTTTTATATTTATAATGAAAACATTATTGATAATATATAAATAATTCTGAGAAGAAATAGGACAGGCATAGTTAAATAGACAAAAGGCAAGAGAAGGCAATGCATGGGGAAAGAGATCTAAATCACATGAAGTATAAAAGATTTCTCAGTAAAAAAATAACTCTAATGCACAGAATTTGTTTGTTGGGGGGTTGGTTAGGGAAACAGAAACTCATACACAGCTGAAGAGTCACATAGATTTTACATAAAGGGTTTTTACTTGTCTCTTTGCTAGACATTCTTATAGTTCCAACTGAAGGCCATAGGCTTAGACCCGGAGAAGGGCTGGTGTTCATAGGCAGTCAGGCAAGGGGATTGTTTTTTCACTTAGGGAGGCTAGCTAGCCATTTTGGCTGATTGGCTAAGGCATAACCACATTAGGGAGGGCATTATTTTACTTGGACTACCTTAAAACACCCTCACAGGAGCACCCAGAATAATGTTTGGCCAAATATCTTGGCATCTCATGGCCCAGTACTTGACACAAAATTAACATCATGAGTTAGTAAAAATAATTTGGAAATAAAATAGAAATTAACTCTTTTTCATGATCTGTGATGATTTCGTTGGCATGATAAATATTCTGTTTCTTGTAGATTTCAATGAATTTCATGAGGAACTGAACATATAATTAAGAGTGATACAAACCTATACAAATGTATAATGACAAGTATCCACCTTTGCAGTATTATACAGAGTAGCTTCACTGCCCTAAAAATCCTCTATACTATGCTTACTCATCGCTCCTTCCCCCTCAATTCCTGGCAACCATCATACACTTTCTTTATGATTTTACAAGTCTAAGTACCTCACATAAGTGAAATCATAAGTGTTTGTCTTTTTGTGACTGGCTTATTTCGCTGGGAATGATGTCCTCAAATTTCATCTATTTGGTAAGATATTACAGAATTTCCTTCCTTTTTAAGAATAAATAATATTCCATTGTATGTGCATACCATATTTTACTTACCCATTCATCTGCCAGTAAATATTTAGATTATATACACATTTTGGCTATTGTGAATAATGCTGCTATGAACATAGGTGTACAAACATCTTTTTTCAAAACCCTCCTTTTAATTCTTTTGGGCATAGACCCAGGAGAGATTTGCTAGATGATATGGTAATTCTATTTTTTTTTATTTTTGGGAAAACTGCCATACTGTTTTCCACAATAGCTTGCACCGTTTTACCTGTCCACTAACAGTGCACAAAGTCCAGTTTCCCCACATCTTTGTCAACACTTGTTTTCTGTTTTTGAAAAAGCCATCCTAATTAACTGTGAGGTGATATCTCACTGTAGTTTTGATTTGTGTTTTACTAATAATTGTGATGTTGAACATCATTTCATTTGTTTTTTGCCATTTATATATCTTCTTTGGAGGAATGTATATTCAAGTCCTTTGCTCTTTTTTGAATCAGGTTGTTTGTTTTGTTGAGTTTTAGCTGATGTATATATTGGGATATTAATATCTTACCAGATATATGATTTGCAAATATTTTCTCCCATTCTGTGGGTTGCCTACTCTGTTGATATGGTCTTTTGGTGCACAATTAAAAAAAAATCATGAAGTCCAGCTTTTCTTTCTTTTTCTTTCTTCTTTCTTTCTTTCTTTCTTTCTTTCTTTCTTTCTTTCTTTCTTTCTTTCTTTTCTTTCTTCTTTCTTTCTTTCTTTCCTTCTTTCTTTTTCTTTCTCTTTTTTTGCAACCTTAGCCTTTGCTGTCATATCCAAGAAAACACTGCTGAATCCAAATATGTACAACTGAGTTTTGTCCTATGCTTTCTTCTAAGGATTTAAATTTCTTTTGAAATACATCTTGGATGCATTGAATAAATTCTAATATGAAGTATTTTTACAACTATAAAATCCCAAGTAAGCTTTTAATTTCTTTTAAGATATTTTATTGTAAAGTGAACTATTTAAAATATCAATACTAATACGTCATGCTGGTTGAAGCAGAAGTAGGACTTATCAAGTTTCTCCACTGTAAAGTCATTTTTTCCACGCTATTTCCTTACAGTACATGTTTGAAAGAAGCCATTATATGTAGCCCACATTTCCAAAGTGAGATGTTATGCTCTACTTCACTGAGGGCAGATTATTCTTTCAAAATGTACCCTACGGTTTTTAAAAATCAGGTATATTACGACTTTAAAAGAAGAGTCTCTTTCTTACAGTTCCTCAGAGGAGGGTTCATGCCACACCCTGTACAATCACATAAGGAAGCATGAGGGCCAGTCAGTAGACGAAAAGGGTAGAGGGGTAAGCACAAACAAAAGCTTTAGTATGATTTTCATGGGACAGTGGAGTTCTGGAAGAATTGACTTGCATGTGAGAGGTGTGCTCTCAGAGAGATTGTGTAATGTCTTTAGAATTAGCTACCCTGGGAAGGCCAGTCTGTCCAGGGTCAGCAAGACCCCACATTGTCAACACATAAAATAGGAAATAATGTTTAACATAAGTATCCACATAAATTATTTTCAATTCTTCATAGGGTGTTTGTTTTTTCTATCCATTTATATGTCATTTCTTTATTTATTCAAACATTTATTTATGTCACCATGAACCACTGTTCCTCAGAAGTGTCTTACAGACTGTCATGGGGAGAGTCAGGGGAAACATAACCACTAGATGTAGAGCAGTACCCTAGATAGAGTTCCTCAGATATAGAAAGAATGTTGGTTTGAGACGCCTGGGTGGCTCACTGGTTGAGTGCCTGCCTATGGCCCAGGGCATGATCCTGGAGTCCTGGGATCAAGTCCAGCAGGGAGCTCCCTGTGTGGAGCCTGCTTCTCTCTCTGCCTGAGTCTCTGTCTCTGCCTCTGTCTCTCACTCTGTGTCTCTCATGAATAAATAATAAAATATTTTAAAAAAAGAAAGAACATTGTTTTGAAATTAAGAAAATCTAAATTAAGTATGGACATTAGATGGTAATAATGCATCAGTTTTGGTTTACTAATTGTAACATTATACCATACCAGTATGGGATGTTGATATTGGATGTAACTGAATGTGAGGTATGAGGGAACTCTGTAGTTTTCAGAAATTTTCTGGAAATATAAAACTATTTAAAATAAAAGGTATATTAGAAATTCAGTTGCATTTTCTTATAATAATAATAATAATAAACCTATGGAAGCCAAAATTAAGAACATGATGCTATTTACAGTTGCTCCTCACACTGAAATAGGTATAAAACTAACAAACATGTATAGAGTCTGTATGCTGAAATTAAAAACTCAGATGAAAAAAATTAAAGAAATCCTAAATAGAAACTGTGTACATGGATTGGAATATTCAATTTAGTAAAAAAAAAAGTCAATTCCTTTTAAATTGATTTATAGGTTTGATATAATTCCTGTCATATTCCCAGCAAAGCATTATTTCATACATAGATAACTATTCTAAAATTTACATGAAAAGGCATAGGACTTTAAACTTGCAATGATAAAGCAAATTGAAAAGGATTAAAGGAGGAGTAATCATTGTACCCAAACTAAGATATAATGCATAGCTACAGTAATCAAGACCATTGTATTGGCAGAAGGATAAATACATTTGATTAGTGGAACAGAATAGAGGACACAGAAATAGGCCTAAATAAATATGTACAACTAAGTTTTGACAAATTTGCAAAAACAATTTAATGGAGAAAGAGTAGTCTTTCAACATATGTTGGAGCAACTGGACATCTATAGGCATAAAAACAAAAAACAAACAACCATCTCAATCTAAACTTCATACTTTATTTTAAAAATTAACTCACAAAGCTATAAAATTTTAGAAAAAAAATAAGAGATTATTGGCACCTAGAGCTTGGTGAAAAATTCTTAGATTTCACACTACAAACACATTCCATAAAAAAGGAATTTGTTAAACTGTGCCTCATAGAAATTAATTCTCTTTTTCTCACTCTGTTAAGAGAATGAAAGAACAAGCCACAGGCTGGGAGAAAATATTTGCAAACCGCATTTTTTATAGAAGACTGATATCTAAAATATATAAATAGCAGTAGAAAAAAAAACGGCAAAAATCAATTAGAAAATGATCAAAGGCATGAGCAGACATTTCCCTGAGAATTTCCAGATGCCATGTAAGCATATGAAAAGTTGATCAATGTTATTAGCTATTAGGAAATGTGAATTAAGCCCACAATAAAATATCACTACACAGGGATCCCTGGGTGGCGCAGCAGTTTGGCGCCTGCCTTTGGCCCAGGGCGCGATCCTGGAGACCCGGGATCGAATCCCACGTCGGGCTCCCAGTGCATGGAGCCTGCTTCTCCCTCTGCCTGTGTTCTGTCTCTGCCTCTCTCTCTCTCTCTCTCTCTCTCTCTGTGACTATCATAAATAAATTAAAAAAAAAATCACTACACACTATCAGAATGGCTAAAATTAAAAAAAAAAAAAGAAAAAATACCTAGCAATTATATCCCTGGGCATTTATCCCAGAGTTATAAAAATCATTTTCATGCACAAAATCCTGTATACGAATGTTTCTAACAGCTTTATTTGTAAGAGCCAAGCACTGGAAACAACACATATGTCCTTCAACAGTTGGATAATTAAAGCTGTGGTACATCACTATTATAAAATTCCATACAGCAATGAAATGGAAGAAACTACTCATACACACAACTTGAATAGACCTCAAGGGGATTTTATTGAATAAAAAATGTCAGTCTTAAAAGATTATACACTTTATATGATTCCATTTATGTAAAATTATTGAAATGACATGATTATAAACATGAAGAAGGCAACAGTGGTTCCTAGGGTTTTGGAATGTGGGAAGAGGGTATCTGTGGCTTTTAAAGGGTAGCACGAAGGATCCTCATGATGAAACTGTCTTTGATCTTGACTCGGGGTTGATTCCACAAAACCACACATGACAAAATTGCATAAAATAAAACGCAGTGTGCACACACATACACACACACGGGACTACATATAATAATGATACTTGAATAAAGTCAATGAATTGTGTGAATACAAATTTCCTTTTGTAATATCATATTCTTGTTAAGCAAAGTAGCAACCACAAGGACAATCAGGGGGAAACGTATATGGACTCTGTTATTTCTTACAAGTCCATGTGAAGCTACAGTTGTGTAAAAAAATACATGAATCATGTAGAACATAAATATTAGTACAAATAAAAACTCAAAATTTGGGTAGTATTTATATGCTAATGTAGGGTCATCAATTGTAAAAACTGCATCCCTCTGATAAGGTATTGATAGTTGGGGAAACTGTAACTATGTGGGGACAGAATGTACATGAGAACTCTCCATACTTTCCACTCAATTTTGCTGTGAACCTAAAACTGCTCTAAAAAATTGATTATTAGGGGATCCCTGGGTGGCGCAGCGGTTTGGCGCCTGCCTTTGGCCCAGGGCGCGATTCTGGAGACCCGGGATCGAATCCCACATCTGGAGACCCGGGATCGAATCCCACATCGGGCTCCCGGTGCATGGAGCCTGCTTCTCCCTCTGCCTCTCTCTCTCTCTCTCTCTCTATCATAAATAAATAAATAAAATTAAAAAAAATTGACTATTAAATGAATAAAATCTTTATTATTATAATTGTTTTTATTTTTAATTACTTGTACTCTGAAATCCAAGGTCTTCCTTCTGATCCCCTCATCAGGCTGCAGGAAAATAATGGGTGAAGTTTGTTTTCTTTCTAACAGGCTCATGCAGCTTCTTCAAAATCATCCTGAACTGAGTATCAATTACTTCCAACTTTAATAATTGTTTTGTTTCATTGAGTAGCAACCTTGTAGCTGTTTAAACAGATACCCACTTAAGATGCACTGAGAACTGTATCTGCCCCAAGAGACATTTAATAATTTACATTCCATCTATTTTAAAGCAATTCATCCCTGTCATAACCCTTAGTCAATTTCCTGTCATATTGCCTTAGTTAAAAGGGACACATTTCTTCCATATCCCTTTCCAGATCTTCCAAATGTAACTAAACAAACCCCTTTAAGACTTGTATTCATGTGTAAATGACACTCTCAAGTCAGTGCTACCTTTCTGAACAAAGCTCAAAATGCTCTATTACTTTCTATCTACCTGATAGATGTTTCCCATTCATCACTCACAGGGGTAGATGAGTTTTGAAATTAAACCAGTAAAATAAAAACCAGAGAATCTTCCAGCTCAATCTTTCCCGCTGACTTCCTGAAAACATTCAAACAGCTGCAGAAGCCTTTCTTTTTTTTAAAAAAATCAATGTTTTATCTTTTTCTTTCTTCCTTTTCTTTTTGCAATGACAAGTATTTCTTTTGAATTAGCTCCACTTATCATTAAGACCGCTTACCAAAAACAGAGATCAGAAATCCATTTTCTTTGAAATACTAATGTATAATATGTACAAAATATATCCATGCCTTTGTGCATATATTTTTCTCAATTAACATTACTATGTCTGTCTTGCCGTGAGAAGTTTTTCAATGTGATAAACGATGTTAATTGCTTTTCGAGTTACCTTCTTGAGATGTTTTTGAGACATTTAGCCAATTGAAAGGGACAAAAAAACATGCCAAATTATTTCAAATAAAAGCTGTCTTGAGTACTCTTACCATGTCAACTGTTTGAATTTAACATGAACAAAAGATTACATCCTTATGTTTGAAAAGACTCCTCTTGTCATTAGGGACTATGGGCCCCTCATACCCATTTTACATTTTGAAATCTAAGCCAGCCAGCAATCATCTCACCTTTAAGGGGTTCCCCAAACCTCTAGAAAATGAAGTTGGAAGTGGGGAGACATTGTGGTTTAATCACTACAGCAGTTGTCCCACTGTTTCTGTTACAGAAACTGTGCCCTGCAGTTCTTGTTATTAATGGAAGGAATGATTGAAATGCAGTCTCATGCTTTTTATGATGTGTGATTTTATGCCATGTTGTATTTTTCTTTAATCTTTTTCTGGCACATTAACTATGTTGCATATATAATCTCTTAACTGATTTCATTTGCTCAGGAATCATAAACTATGGAAAGAAAATTTGCCTTTGATGTAGGAATCCTAGAACTTAAATTTAAAATACATGATTCATTACTTCACACTTTTGAACATGCTAAAACATATTTCAAACAAAATTAGATCTCAAAATGATATATTAACACTGAATATTTTTCACCTTACTATGAATGGTTTCATGCAGGAACAAGTCTAAGTAAAAGAGAATTTTAAAAAAATTGATGTTTCATTCTCTGTTTCATATGCTTATTTATGATAGGTAAATAAAATAGTATGCTTATATCATGATGGAATTTGAAAATGCAGTTGTGGAAACTATCATCTTTATGAACAGTAAGAAAATAGAGTGCTGACTATCTTTTACTACATATAATGGTAACAGCTTACGTGTGGATACAGCTTTGCAATTAAGAAAGAAATTTCACAAACTATACCATAGTTGACCAGCATTAAATGCAAGCAATACATTGCACAAAATACCAGTCCTTCCAGAGAACAGAAACATGGAACGGATAAGTTTTTCTCAATACATTTTTCTAGAATATAATCTGTTGACAGTCTCCAGTTGTCTGTCAGGAAGTTCACAACAGCTCTGGCAGTTTCAGAAGAAAAGGCAGAGGCAATCTGATTTCTAAACATTTCGCAACTTGCTTTATATTTTATTGATATTCTGACATAAAGGGGCATCTGGAAGGCTCAGTGGTTGACCATCTGCCCTCGGCTCGGGTCGTGATCCTGGATGGAGTCCCACATCGGGCTCCCTGTAGGGAGCCTTCTTCTCCCTCTGCCTCTCTCTCTGTGTCTCTCATGAACAAATAAAATCTCAAAAAAAAAAAAAAAATACTCTTACATAGAGATTTTGCCATGTCTGTCAGTGCTCTGTCGATCCATATTAGAGTCTAAAGGATTAGGATTATACTAATCTTAATTTAAAAGGTTGATATCATTTATTCATTAGAGATTTCTGCATTATTATCTATCTATATTATTGAGTTTTTTGGTGTGCCCTTAAACTCTGCACCTGAGGTCCCTGTCTGCGGGATACCAAAAAAAATATTGTTTATTGTATCACTAATTCACTGACATGGATCCATAGGCTAAGCAGGATTCATTAAAACAAAATAGCAATTACTAGTGGGGAAATAATGAAGATATAAGCATTAAACGAACAGAATAACGATGTAACTACAGAAAGGGAAGATGACTCACAGAATATGGTTTGGAATAAATGAGAAGTAAATACTTAAATGTGATGCCTGCACTAGGGCTTTGAAAAAGTAAATTTTGAATAGGAAGCACAATTATAATTATCTAAAACTTTTTTCATAATACCAAAAATTCCTAATTCCTATACATTACCCTTTATAAATTTTGTCGAGAAATGCATAAAGGTGGCAGAATTTGTATCATTTTGCTTTTCTGAAAATTTTGATTCTCTACAACATGATCAGAAGTATGTTTTATAGTAAGAAATGTCCTTTTTCCTCCCTGAAGGCTCATAAGAGACTCACATTAGAGAAGTATGAAGGAATACTAGTCATAGCAGAAACTTATCCAAGTAACTCTATTACTAAGAAGCTTAAAAACCAGTACCAAAGTTAATGTAAAAAATCTTATGATTGAGTCATGAACAAAATAAATGTTGACTACCCTATTTATAATCTAACACTGGAAATTACACATCAGGAGAAGAATGATTATACATGTGCAGTTGGATGAAATCAATTGAGAGTGTAAATCAGCTCTAGACATATATGTGGGCATCATTTAGGTGAGCATGCTTACTCAGTGCTTTTTACTGAATGAGAAAGGTTTTTTATTTATTGAACAACTTTTTTTGTGAACCATAGCAGGACTGAAATCATATTTTAGAATCAGCATAAACATCTTTCATGCAGCTACGTTTCTAGGTACAGCAAGAAAGTGCTTTAATGTCAGTCACCAGACTGGCTGTTTATTCACAGACAATTGGCCATAAATAACACTTTATGGTTGGAAGAAACAGTGAAGGCTGTGACTCTGACAAATCATTGACATAACTGTCTAGCTCTCCATCCTGGTCATGCCATTCACAGAAATGGGACATCGGGTCAAGTGTGCCTTACATAGTTAAGTATATTCTCTCTCCAGGGAACAGATATATATTTCATTTATCAAAATGAGGGATATGATCTTTTTATTCTTCAGAAAGCCATATTGTTTTTTATATTGCAAAACATGACCCTCTCACTTTAGTCCTGAGATGACTTTTTCTTTCTTTCTCTATGTTGAGAAAAAGTTATGGTTTATCTTAGGGAAGAAACTATGGAGAATCTTGACAATTGAATAATTAAGTTTTACCCACTTGTTAAGTACTTTTAAAACCATGTCTAAAAAAAAAAAAAAATGTCTAAATTCAGTAACAGACTATGTAGCATATCCCAGACCTTAATGAAACAAAAATTGTGATAGAATATCCTTCCTTGTCTTCTTCTGACCTTAAATTTTAAACTCCCAATTTTACTTACCCATTTGTAATGAAAATGCCTCGGAAGTTCTGAAGTTGTCAAAGACAAGTCTGAGTTTCCAGGACTGTTTAACTAAGTATTCTTTTCCTTTTCCTGAAAGCATAATTGGGAATTAAAAATATTTGCTTAAATAAAACTTAGTTACAAAGACTAATGACATGTTAAATCTTACTTATTGTTCAGATGTTTTCTTGTGTGATATGGATGCATGAATCATGAATTACAAACAGTATAATTCCCTAATGAGTGTGTTCTCCCCCCACAGACATGAATTGCACATTATCACGGCATTGTTTGATTTTTTCTTAAATCTGTTGTCTCTTGTGTAGAACAAATGAGATTAATGGATTCATGGTGGTCAAATGTTTGAGAAACAGTACTCCAAACTTAATATAATTTTACTTTTACCAATACAATACTGGATGCAATTGAAAATAACTGATTAAATGCTAATTACTCGATTAATTATTAACAAAATGCATTTGGTTTTGAAATGTATAGTTCAAACAAAAGAACATGGTATTTTCTTTAATTATTTTTTCTCATCACATGACTAAACAGAAATAGCTAGAGACAAGTTCTTTACTCTCCCACAGATAATCCTTAATAACTAAGAAAATAAATGATGAGTTTAGCTCATCAAATGTAGCATAAGACCTTGTAGGTCAGAGTTATAAGTGCATTTTATTCTGAAGTGAGAAAGTTGTAGGCTTTAGGCAGAGAAAAGAGATTTTCTGAGTTATGTATTTAGAAGATTCCTCTATACAGATAAGCAAAGGGAAAGGCTAGCATGAACTGTGGTATACTGCATTGGAGCTGGGACAACACTATGTTAATGAGACCAAACACTCCAAATTTAATACATTTAAATTCATTTGCATCAGAAAAGCTCGATAAAGCATAAACTATATCTTAACAATTTAAAAATTAAATCATACTATAAATCCTATACTATTGATTTGTTTCAAGATCTACCAAACTTTTTACTAGAACTGCTACACCCCAATGGAACATTCATTTTGAAGGATTTTGTAGCCACATTTTCCCAAGGTGTGATAATATAATACATATTTCATTTTTTATGTGAAAGATGACTCTGTTGGCAATTTTACCATCTAGAATACTGATTTCCTTTCTACACAGAGCACTCATGTTATTCACTACATTCAAGGCACTACGATCCTAAAAAATTGTCTCTTTGTATTGAGGACCACATCATTTTCAGTGATAACAATCTAGGGGAATGCTGGTCAAATCAGTTACGTTTTTTAGAAAGGGGAATACTACGATTTTGGTTGGACAAAATAGTATCATCCAAATTACATAATTCCTATTGAACAGGAGACACAGCAATTTTGTATAAAAGTGAAATAGTTCTATTCCAAGTCAGTCTCTATTTAGTAGTTTATAGCTATCTTTCTTATCTGAATATTTTCTTTGGCATGTCTATTCTGTGTTCTTTCTGTATATTTGTTTGCAGTTTGCCTGTTTCATCTTCCTTTACTACAATTTTACTGGGTTCTTGTTAAAACCCTCCTTACACCAGGTTAAACTCTAAAAATGAGTCAAATTGAACCTCTTGAAGAGCACTAGTCTATTGGCTCCTCTGTGATGTCGACAATATTGCCAGTATTCTGCATACGGATAAATACAACTAACCAGAAACACAATTATCCAAGGTTAATCAATTAATAAATGTGTGTCATATTTAGGTCAGACAATTTTCTAATTTCATATGTTTTCTACTATATATATGATTTTAAGATTACTAAATCATATATTTTACATTTCATGTACAGATAAAATTTTCCTTTATCTTTGAAGTAAGTCATCAAATTCAAAAATGCACTATTCTGCTTCCAATTTACTTTACATTGAACATAGTCTAGAAGGGTAAGGAGGAAAGGAAATTATTATTTAGAGAATGCTTGCTGTATGGCAGGCTAGAAGCTAGAAATTCTGCATTTGTAAATCATTCCAATTGGCTGCTTCCATCTAGTAATTTGCAGATACTCTTAATCTCTTTGGTAATTAGAGTTACGTGTGAATTTGAAGGCAGTCCGGTTTATCTTAGTGATCCCGTTCAAAGTACATAATGTCTCATATTAAATTAAAGATAATAAGTTGGTTTGACAAGAATAGCTCAATCTGATGCATAATAATTTATTTTAATGATCTATCTAAAAATTTATCTTAAGGTCATAACTAGATTCCTTAGTTTTTAATCCTCATTATGAATATCATGGGCTTTAATATTATTACATGAAAGGTACTTTCTAAGTGCTGAAGACTCAAGAGTAAAGAAAGCAGACAATGGCCCTGCTCTCAGGGATTTACATTCTCATGGGATCAACATGTAACAAATATGGTTAGGTGATACTAAGTACCATAATGAAAGGCCTTGTTTGAGTAGTCACTTTTCCTCTCTTATCCAGCTTTCTTTTAGAGTGGAAATAAAAGTCTTGGATCCATATTCCTCTTTAACTCATGCAGCCTCCATGGATTGAATGTTTACAATGATGAGCAGCAGTGAGGATTCGGAACTTACACAAAACCTCCATGAAGTTCATCATAGAGGATATGTGGTGTTCTTAATCACTAATCATTCAACCTCCCTTTTTATTTTTTAATTTTTTTTAAAGATTATTTATTTATTTATTCATGAGAGACACACACCACAAAGAGGAAGAGACACAGACAGAGGGAGAAACAGGCTCCATGCCAAAGCCCGATTTTGGGACTCGATCCCGGGACTCCAGGGTCATGCCCTGAGCCGAAGACAGATGCTCAACCGCTGAGCCACCCAGGAGTCCCTCAACCTGTCTTTTTAGTTGTGGCTTTACCCACACAAGATAGTAGACTCTGTTTTACTTATTTATACATAGATAATAATTTCTGTCAAACTCATTTTTCATCTCTTAATGATGGGCAGAAGAGCAAGGGTGAACAATGCTGAGGTAACATTAACCCAAATTCTTTGATGAAACTGACAGAAAGGAAATTATGTGACTTAAATATTCACTTTTTAAGAGTATAGGCACATGCTGTGCATAATATTTATCTATTCACATCTGTTTTAAAGACTTTTATTATAATTTAAGTTTATGGATATTTTAAGGTCAATTATTTTTAAAAAACATAGCTTGATATTGATACAAATGGATCATGAAAACAATGAAAAGAAAATGTAAATATTTGCATTGCTAATTTAATTTATGTTATTTTCTCCACACATACACACAAAATTCCATGATCAAATTGCCAACTAGAAATGTTTGAATGAAACATTTGAACATATTGTCATTTTCCTGAAAACTGCCTCTGCATCCCTGTGAGATTGTTTAACCATTGTATTTATTATAGTCAACTCTTCAGAGAATTAATATTGTCTCCTAATTTGCTTCTGCAATCTCTACTAACATCCAGATGCTGTCAACGAAGTTATGGGTAAGGAGGGAAAAAAGTGAATTACTAGTCAATATGAAACATATAAAAAATATGAAATATATATACTTGAAATTATTCCCTTAGACTCAAAAACAAACCTAGATGTAAATAAGTTATAGATGATAATCTAAGCCTAGATTTAGGCTTTCTGCCTAGAAATGTTTTAACTTCTCTTCTAATAACTATTTGTTTAGCAGAGTTGGAGGAAATCATCTTAATGGATGCAAGAAAGTCACTGATCATAGGCTTTTCTATTAGTAATTTCTATTACACAAGGCAATTTGCCTTAATACAATTATAAATTCCTTTTCGTTTACCTAAACAAATTCTCTCCTAGCTGCATAGTGGGGATGATGTCCTCAGAAGTAGGGAAACAAGAGAATTCATCTCATGCCAGCTAATCTGTGGTAGGAATATAGATTCTCCTACATTAACATAAACCTGTACCTCCTTTCGTAGACTGGCAACACAGAAAGGGATCATATACCTAAAACAAAAATCAAAACTATCAAGTGTATAGAATAAACAAAAGAATATACCTTCTTTATCTTGGAATACGTAAAGACTTCTTAAACATGACCCAAAAAGCATTAACAATAAAAAATTAATAATATGGCCTTATTAAAATAAAGAACTCAATAAGTCAATAAGACTTAATTAAGAGAATGAATAGAAAAGGCATATTGGAGCAAATAATTTTAATACACATTCAGTGGAGGACTCATATTCAGAATATATAAGAACTCCTAAAATCAATCAGAAAAATACAGAAAACCAATTATCAGGAAATTAAAAATTAAAATGAGGGTGAAATATCACTATAAAGATACCAGAATGCCTCAAACAAAAATGAGAAATGATACCAAGTGTAATAAGGTTGTGGAACAATTGAAAATCTCATACATTGCTTGGCAGAAGTGTAAATTGGTCATCTACATTTTGGGATCTATAGTTCGGCACTATCTACTAGAACTAATTATATGTACCTACTAGAACCCAGCACCTCCACTTCTGGCAATGAGTACTTAGGTCCATCAAATGATACACAAAAGAAATCACATAGTAGTATAATTCATAATGCCAAAACTGAAAACAATTATGTCTATAAACACCAAAATGAATACATATACTGGCGTATATTCATTAAGTGTATTCTACAAAACAAAAAAATTAGAATTACTAATACAAGCAAGAACACATGAATTTTATATCACAAAATTATATATAGAATAGAGTCTATATACTATTAGAACCTGACTGTGAGGGTCATGACGGTGCCTTTTGAGGACTGGTAATATTCTGTATCTTTATCTGTGTGTGGTTACCTGGATGTTTACATATGTAAGAATTTATAAAGGTATATACTATGGATTTGTGTTCCCTACTGTATATAAGTTTTGTCTCATCATAAAAGAAAAGAAAAATCTCTAAAGGTCAGAAGTTCAATATTTAAATGATAGGTTTTTAATGGCAACAAAATTTGGGTATTTTCTTGTGTATGCCTTATTGATACAGAATAAATTAATGGTCTTGGATTTTTAGATGCTAACAATGATTCAATGTATTAAGGGAGTCCCCTTGATTGCCTAAGAAAGTCACAGACTTCTTTAGAGAAAATGACTTTTAATTCATATGTCAAAAATTATCATAAATATGAAAAAAATTATCCTTATTTTCATTCCAATGTAACATTTTATGCAGAGATAAATGTAGCACTTGCTGAATATATCTTTGCTGAATTGATTTTTGAAATGAAAGCAGAGTATTTACTAATTCATTATTTACTTTGTATCTACTTTGTGAAAAGCACTGGACTTATTCTGTTGGTAGAAAAATCTGCATTACTATGAAGACATAATTCCATTCCCTATAAAATAGTATAGATACATACCTGATATTGACTCAAATTTTATATGAAAATTTTAATATTACTTATTTGTTTACACATGACCTTGTTCTGATATTTATTTTTAGTAGACTAATATTTCCACACAAAAGAGCCAGTCATTAAATCATACAGTATGATATGATGTTATGATATGACATGATATGATAATGAGTAATACTGCAGTTGTTATAAAGTAAACTGCAAATTATTTCCTGATAAAAGTCAAAATTTCAAAACTTTATTACAGTCATATATTGATGCAATATTATTCTGAGATAAAGCAGAAAATACATCCACTCATACTTGATAAAAGTAGACCATAAGGTATATTTGTATCTCCTATGATAATAATGTACATGGGAATTTTAACTGACTGTCACATAAGACAGAAAAATATACTTTTATCCAAAAGTAAAGAAAATAAAGAAAATTTTGTTACCCCTTTTTTATGAAAGTAGAATCTACTTATATTCCTAAAATGCACACAGAAAACAAAAATCCGTGTTGTCTATTCATTCTTTAAAAGAAGTTCTATTCTTTGGTTGAGGAACGTAGTTCACTGGGGTGACCTCACAGAAAATATCCCAGAAAATAAACTCCAACTTCAGCTTCCTCCCTAACATTTTTCCTTTGGTCAAATGAGGTCATATCCCATGGGGCAAAAACCTGTTAATGTCATCACATGGCTCAGACTCCCAAGATAGAGAGCAAGCTGAATGTGGGCAAAAAGAGATCTGAGATGGTGAATGAGGGGAAAAATCCAGCACACTGCCATTATCCCATAATTCCATTTCAAGATTTTGAGCTAGTGTATTCTGGAGCAAGTCTTGATCATCCGATCAAGGGTGTGACTTTGTAGTTCTACCTTCTGGTTTCTCTTTTGGTAAGACAGCATCATGATTAATTATTCAAAGAATGCCATCAAATAAATCTGGAAGCACAGACATTAAAGTGGTTAAGAGTGAGATTTTAAACTCATATCTGGGTTCTAATCTGTGCCTGGTATCTTTATATCTAAAGTTCCAGGACTAATCTTTACCTCATTAAAACATGTGAGGGTTAAGTAAGATAGTGTATGTAAAACTTTTGGCACAAAGCTTTAGCACACACTAACTGGCAGTTAATTGAAATACGAAGCCTATGTTACAACAGATCAGGTATATACAGTTTATATCTCATGTCAATATGAAACAACTGATCCTTGCATTAACTTCGAGAAACATAAAAAAAAAAACCAACAACAACCTTGAGAAACATAACGAAACCAGAACATACTGAAAAAGGAGTTAATCTAAGAGATCAGTCAAGCTAAACACAGCAAGTGAGTGATTTAGAACATAGATATTGGGAGTAGATGGAATTTTGAATCACAGAAATATTTCTCTAACCATGATTAATGAATATGATAAATACAATATAAAATGGAAATTGATTAGAGATAATTGGGAAGGCATCCTTAATAGTCAGTAGAACTCAGTTCAAAGTATAAGGACATCAGAAATTGATTAAGAACAGTATGAGATAGGAATCATATTTAAGGAAGAATTTATTTGCCTCAAATTTGTACATGCATGGAAAATGATGGCTATTCTGAATCTTCTTCCCAACAAAACAAAACAGAACACTCTTAAAATCACAACAACAAAACCACGTATAGCCACAATGTCAGGAAATAGAGAACAGTAAAATCTTCAAATTACCCATAAGTAGAAACAAACAAAAATTCTGATAAAGATCCAAGATCCCACCCATTGTGGTAACACCCAGGATGCAGGAACCTGGGAAAATGTCAGAGAATGCTAAATCAAAATTTGCTGAAGGAAAATAATGCTACAAAGAACATCATTGGATCAACTGACAAAAATAGAATATGGGTGGTAGATTAGATTTTTTAAAGAAGCATATTTTATTATCAAAGCAAGCTGAACAGAAAATCTATAGAAATGTTTTTAACATTTGAGAAAATGATAGCAATGGTAACCCCTTGTGGTAGGAAACCAATGACTGGCTTGGAAAGGGACTGAGGGAAATTGACTTTTGCGTTTAAAAAAATATGCACCTTGATTGTGTGTGCATGCACAAGTGTTATCTGATAACAAATACTTTTACTTAAATAAAGTGGGAGTTCCTAAAATGCAACATGCTCAAATGCAAACAGTATGGGGTTTGGAGTCAGACAAATCTCATCTCTACATTTTACTCACTGGTCGACCTCAGTCAAATTATTTAACTTTTTAAGTTTGTTATCTAGACCATGGGGATAATCTATGATTGTTAGGAGCAAGTGAGAGGACTTATACAGACTTTTAAAGTCTGTTGGCTCCCCAAGTATGTTGAAAGTGGTTGTCATTCAGCCCTGGGCCTGTCACTATCTACACTGACATCATCTATGGCATCATGGAAGCATAACAATTCTAGTCCATCTATATTGATCACTCCGTAGTTACTCTGTTTAATACAAGTATATTTTAGTTACAGAGAGTATATTTAGAAAGGGACACAACCAAATGGTGTTTTAGATTTTAAAGGGATGGAAAAATCTGACTGTACAGTATTAACACATTCCTCAAGCAGTGCAGATAACTTATTTGTTTGATAGCATGGTTTGGATATAAATTTGTGACATCACATCAGTTAAATCAATAATGGTTATTTAACACAAAAAATTACACATGAAACCTCTTCTCTCGAACTATGCGAGGACAACCTAAAATAGTCCCATAAAACCTATTAGCTCCTCCAGCTTTAGTTATTGAGGTCCTTTTAGTTGGCACCTACCCCCCTCTGTCATATTCCCATCATTGTGTGTGAATGTGTGTGTATATGTGTGTTTGGCACTTCAGAAAGCATGGAATTTTTATTCTTGACCTCATACAGTTGCATTCAAGCATTTATCTGGAGTTATGGGAACAATACATAAAAATTATTTAGGTACTTAAACATCTCTGATTTCCTAGAATGAAAAAAATAACATTTTAAATATGAATTCCTTGAAAAGCCTTTTTAAAAATCTTTTCTTGCCTATAGAAGACTTTATGACAAATAATTATATCAAAAACAATGAAAAAGTATACATTAAAAAAAGTTCAAAAACAAAAGATTTTCAAAGAGTGAAACAACTATAATAAGCAATGTACATATTTATTTATTGATCTACTTCTCTAGTCAAACAGATTTCTAAGTAGGATAAAAATACCGAAATTGAGAATATAAATTGCAAGAGAGAGAAGATTGAGATGCTTCTTGGCAACAAAGGAGAAAAAGGAAGTGATGTGCTATAACTCTTCACCTGAGACAAGGCTACCCAGCTCCTCTTAGGGTTACACAGGTATTTAAAATAAAAGAACAGTCATAATTAATGACAGCTACATGCTTTTCCTACTATCATTGAATTCAAAATTGTATGTATTTGTGAAATGAAGTACAAATGCTACATAGGTTTATTTTCAGAATATCAGAAATATGCATATTTATATATTTATCAGAAGAGAAATAATAATTTTATTTTTTCTTTTAAAAATCCACTTTATTTTAGAAGTTTTAAATTTACAGAATTATTGCAAAGAGAGTACAGAAAATTTCTGTAAATCCCATCTCCTAGTTTCTTTATTACTAATATCTTACCTTAGTATGGTACATTTGTCACAATTGATAAACAAATATTGGTAAATTATTGTTAACTAACATCTATTCATTTTTCAGATCTTAGTTTTCCCATAATGGCCTTTTCCTATCGTAGAACTTTATCTGTGTACTACGTTACACTTAGTAGTTATGTCTCCTTAGGCTCTTCTTGGTTGTGATAGTTTCTCAGACTTTCTTTGCTTTTGGTCATCATGACAGTTTTGAGGATGACTGGTCAGATATCTTGTCAATTATCCATCAGTTGGGATTTGCCTGATGTTTTCCTCATGATTAGACCAGGATTAGGAATAATGGAAGAGGAGCACAGAGATAAAATGCCATTCTTATTACATCATGTTCAAAATACATACTATCAATACAACTTCGCACTACTGATGTTAGCCTTGTCTATTTTCTCTACCGTAGTTACTCCTTCCATAGTGTGCTCTTTAAAAGACAGTCCCTATGTGCAGCCCAGACCTAAGGAATGGGGAGTCATGTTTCATATCCTTCAGGACAAAGAATCTACATTTTTTAATAATAGTATTCTAAATTATTTGAAATTCTTCTGCATCGAAGATTTGTGTAATATGCTGTCTATTTAATCTTATATTTTTGTCAATATGGAATCATGGATATTTATTTTATTTTTGGATTATCATCCAATACTGTCATATTTGTTTTATTGTTCAAATTCCTCCAGCTTTGGCCACTGAGGGTCTTTTAGTTGGCTCCTATACCCCTTTGTCATATTCCCATCATTGTGTGTGAATGTGTTTGTATATGTGTGTTTGGCACTTTATTTTCTGATTCTACCCAAGGCTGATTTTGTATTTTTCCTGTGCCAGTGCTATAATCAACTATATCATCAAAGAGCTCTGGCTCTTTTTGTTGGTAAATTTTGCTAAAAACTGAGATCAGTGTTGCTCTTGCATCTAGGTCCTCTCTACTAATCGATCAGGAATATATATATATACATACATATACACAAATATATACATATACATACATACATACATACATATATTCTCTGTTTATCCATGTATGTAACCTTCTTTGTGAATATGAAGATAAACATGAGTTCACACTGATATCTTTCAACTCTAGTTCATTTCCCTATAGATCATTCTAGCATCCTCAGACTCCAACAGTGAGAAACCAGGCTCCCACAATCCATCATCCATTTACTTGATCGTTCAAGTCTATAGTATATATATACATATTGGTTTCAGAAGTATTAACCTATAGTCCTATGGTAACACACAACTTTACCAACCAAAATAGAATTCCTATGCACAATTTTCTTTCCCATAGTTCCTTAGTCACTTCTGGTGAATAGGAAGGTGATTGATCCTTTGTAGATTAATCTGTACCCTCGACCCATTTTCAAAGTTACCTGAGTCAGCCACTTATTCTATCACCTCCGTCAGTGAGGCTGATTCTTACATTTTTAATATTATCATATACCTTTGTCACATTCTGTTTTCTATCCTATGATCACTGAACCTCCCAAATTAATTGTTAAAATTTACATACATTGAGGTTTACTCTTTGTGCAGTGAATTTCTATGAATTGTGGGAAATTCATAGTGATATGCCTCCAACATTAGAGTACCATACATAATAACTCCACTGCACTATGAACTGCCACTGAAATCCTGGAAACCACTGATATTTTTTACTGTCTCTGTATTCTTCACTTTAACAGGTGATATATATTGAAATAATGCAATATATAATTCTTTCAGATGAGTCATTTAATAATATGTATTTATAGTTTTTATGTTTTTCATGGTTTGATGGCTTCTTTTTTTCACTGAATAATATTCCCATGTATGGATATATGAATATAGAATCACAGATTCTATAACCATTCACCTCTTGAAGGACATCCTGGCTGCTTCTAGTTTGAGGAATTCTGAATAAATCTAGCAAGATTATAGAATTTTGTATGACTGTAAGTCTTCAGATCAATTGAGTAAATAGGAGTGCAATTACTGCATTGTATGTTTAGACCACAATTAACTTTGTAAGAAGCTGTCAAACTGCCTTCCAAAACATTAAAAAGAGAAATGTCACATGATCTAGTAATTCCACTACGGCATATTTATTCAAAAGTAATGAAAACACTAATTCAAAAAGACACATGTCTTCCATTGCTTATTGAACATTTTTATTATTCTATTTCATGTCCTCTTTCAATATATCAACCGTATTTCTTCACACTTATCTTGTAGTCCTCTAAGGTTTATAATATAAATTTTTAACTAATTAAAATCCACTTCTAAATAACTTTATTCTGCTTCATATTATTGTGAGTAACAGAGAATTCCCAATACCACACTCACATCCCTTGAAACCTTGCTGTCATTTATTTAATTCACCCATAGGCTGTGATCACCTTACACTTTGTCACCATTATTACTTTTAAAAAGTAAACTGTTATCTTTTAGATCTATTAGGATTATCAAATATATATTTTATTAGCAGTCATATCTGATGCTTTTCCTTTTGTTATGTTGATCCAAGATTCTGATCTATATATTCCTTCTTTCTGGAAAAAAAAAAGTTTTAATATATCTTACAGGACAGATCTGTAGGCCATGAATTATCTGTTTTTATCTCTCTGAGTAAACTTTTATTTCTCATTTAATTTTGAAGGGTAATTATAGTGCATAATGTACTTCAAGAGAATATAGATTTTATCCCAACATTTTAAATATTTTAGTTAATTTATTTCTTCTTGCTTACATGGTTTACAATAAGAAATCTAATATAATTTTTATTCTTGTTCCTATATAAGTAAAGATTTTTCCTCTCAGTTTTCAAAAAAGTTTCTTTGTCTTTTGTTTTCTATAAATTGAATATGATATGTTGATATCATATCAAAATAACAAAGTTATTTTGGCTTTAGTTTTTTTTGTCTGTTTTTCCCTTGCTTGGTATTCAAAGAGCTTCCTGGTCCTGTGGTTTAGTGCTTGTCATTAGTTAAGAAAATTAAGAAATTGGGATGGGTGAGGAAGATGGTGGTAGAGTAGAAGGACCTCAGGCTAGTCTCATCTCACAAACACAACTAGACACCTATCAAATTCATCTTTATTACCTCAGAAATTTACTTGAAGATTGACAGAACAGACCCCACAACTAAAGGGAGAGAAGAGGCCATATCAAAGAAGGTAGAATGAGTGAAGACATAGTTTAGTGGAGAAACAGATCATGGGTGCTGCAGAGGGGAAGGACCCCCTGGTCATGGAGAAAGGTGAGAGAAAGAAGAGACACAACAGAACACACAGGAAAACATTTCCCTAAAGCCATTGGCTGGGAAAGCAAAAAGGGCTGATTTCTGTGAGTTCTTGCAACAAGTAGGGCTTAAAGTCTGGAGTTTTAAGGGTTGGTGGACTTGGCTGAGATAGAGCACTGAGGGTGCTGCCCTACTCCTGGATAGAAGGCAAGCAAATAACCCAGACACAGACAATATGGAATTGCAATATGAAAGGTGCCTGTATCCAATTAGGAAGATTATTTGCTCTTCTTGGAGTGCTTCCCTGAGAGGCAGCATTCACAGAGACTCCTCTCTAGGGACTCCTCTCCAGTGGCTGGCATTATTTTCTTTCTCTTCCCCTGAGCATAAACACAGAGTCAACCTGTGGGGAGCAGCACGGCACCTACACTTGCTGCCTTACCTGCTTACACCAAGTTCCACATCTCAGTGCTCTGATGGGACAGATCTTCTCAGTCAAACTTACCTTAGTCCCAGCATGGTGGTTCCCTTCCCCAGAAGACCAGCAGAAACTCCTGTCCATACCACATCTCCCGAACAGAGTTCTGCACAATTTCAGATCTAATAGAAATAATTCAAATCTCATTTAATGGGCAGACCACAGCCCCCCTAGTCAAAACTCACCACATTCTAGCCAAAAACTAAACACTGCCCACAATAGTCAAGGAAAGCTTCTACAGATGACTGGCCTGAAGGTAAGAGCAGCTAAAACACAACAACAGAGTATATGTAGCACAAGAAGCAACATCCCCTGAAGTGCCAGGACCTGGGCACTACATGACTTCTTCTTCATAAAGCCATTATTCCTAGGAGCAGGAAACATAATTGATATTTCTAACACATGGAAGGCAGAGACATACAAAATGCCAAGACAGAGGAATCCATCCCAAATGAAAGAACAAGATAAGGCTGTCAACAGAGATCCAAGCAAAACAGATATTAAGTAATATGCCTGATGGAGAATCCAAAGCAACCATCATAAGGATACTCATGGGCTTGAGAAAAGAATAGAAGACATCAGAGAGACCCCTACCACAGAGATATAGGTGTTAAGAAGAAATCAATAGAAGGTGAGGAGTGCAATAAATGAGATAGGAAAGAGGCTTGAAGCAAGGAAACAGGGGTCTTGAATGATACACTGGACAAGGTGGACTTAACAGACATGTTCAGAACATTCCATCCTAAAACAGCAGAATATACATTCTTTTCAAGTGCACATGGGACATTCTCCAGAAGAGATCTCATATTAGTTGTAAATCAGGCCTCAACAAATACAAAATGATTGAAATCATGTGATGCATCTTTTCTGACTATAAAGCTATGAAATTTTTAAAAAAAGCTATGAAATTTTGTCAACCACAGGAAAAAATATGGAAAGGACCACAAACACATGGAGGTTAAACATCATGCTACTAAACAGTAAATGGGTTAACCAAGAAATCAAAGAAGAAAAAAATACATGGAAACGAATTAAATTTAATAGAGTCTAAAGCCTTTGGGATGTTGCAAAAGCTTCTTAAGGGGGAAGTATGTAGCGATACAAGCCTACTTTGAGAAGCAAGAAAAGCCTCATATAAACAACCTAACCTTACACCTAAAAGAGCAAGAAGAGGAACAGCAAACAACGCCTAAAGCCAGCAGAAGAAAGAAAATAATAAAGATTAGAGAAGAAATAGATGATATAAAAATGAAAAAAACGCCCAATAGGACAGATCAATGAAACCAGGAGCTGTTAAAAAAACAATAAAATTGATAGACCAGATTTAGCCAAAAAGAAAAGAGAAAGAACCCAAATTATGAAATCACACACCACAGAAATACAAGCAATTATGAGATAATATTATTGCAACCTATATGCCAACAAATTGGACAACATGGAAGAAATCATTAAATTCCTAGAAATATATGAGTTGCCAAAGCTAAAAGAGGAAGAAATAAAAAACTTGAACAGACCAATAATCAAAAGAGAAATTGAATCAGAAATCAGAAAATTCCCAATAAACAAAGTCCAGGGCTAGATGGCTTCACAGGAGACTTCTACCAAACATTTAAAAAAGCTAATACCTATTCTTCTGAAACTATTCAAAAAAATAGAAAAGGAAGGGAAACTTCCAAAGTCATTCCATGAGGCCAGCATTATCCTGATACCAAAATCAGATAAGGGCTCTACTAAAAAAGAGAACTATAGGCCAATATCCTTGATGAACACAGAAGCAAAAATTATCAGTAAAGTACTAGCAAACTGAATCTAACAATACATTAAAAGAATCATTCACCACAATCAAGTTGGATTTATCTCCGAGTTGCAAGCATTGTTCAATAGTCATAAATCAATCAATGTGATACACCACATTAATAAAAGAAAGAATAAAATCCATGTGATGCTCTCTATAGATGCAGAAAAAGCATTTGACAATGTACAACATCCATTCTTGATAAAAACCCTCAGCAAGGTAGCTTTAGAGGAAACATACCTCAACATCACAAAGGCCAACTATGAATAACCCACAGCTAATATCATCCTCAATGGGGAAAAGCTAGAGCTTTTTCTCTATAGTCAGGAACAAAATAGGGATGTCCACTTTCACCACTGTTATTTAACATAGTACTAGTCCTAGCCACAGCAATCAGACTATAAAAAGAAAAAAAAAATCAGACAATCAAATCAGCAAGGAAGAAGTTAAACTTTAGCTATTTGCAGTTTATATGTAAAAACACAAGGACTCCACCAAGAAACTGCTAGAATTAATACAAAAATTCTGTAAAGTCACCGGATAGAACACCAGCATAAAGAAACATGTTACATCTGTATACACTAATAATGAAGCAGCAAAAAGAGAAATTTAGGAATCAGCCCCACTTACACCTGCTCCAAAACAATAGGATACCTAGGAATAAACCCAAACAAAGAGGTGAAGGACCTATACCCTGAAAGCTATAAAACATCGGTGAAAGGAATGCTAGATGACACAAAGAAATGGGGAGACATTCCATGCCCAAGGATCAGAAGAACAAATATTGTTAAAATGTTTGTACATTTAATGCAATCCCTATCAAAATACAACAGCATTTTTCACAGAGCTAGAACAATCTTAAAATTTGTGTGGAACCACAAAATACCCTGAATATCAAAGCAACCTTGAAAAAGCAAAGCAAAGCTGGAGTCATTACAGTTCCAGACTTCAAGTTGTATTACAAAACTCTAGTGATCAAAATCATATGGTACTGGCAAAAACAGACCATGTATCAACTGAACAGTATAAAAAACCTGGAAGCCCATAACTGTATGATCAATTAATCTTGGAATCTTTTCCATTGAAAAGAATATCCACTGGAAAAGAGACAGTATCTTCAACAAATAGTGTAGGGAAAACTGGACAACAACATACAAAAGAATGAAACTAGACTACTCTCTTATGCACAAAAATAAATTCAAAATGGATGAAAGACCTAAATGTGAGACAGGAAACCATAAAAACACTAGAGGAGAACACAAGCAGTAACCATATTGACATAGGCCATAGCAACTCTAATACAAAAATACTAATTCAAAGAGATATATTCACCCAGATGTTTATAGCAACATTACCTACAATAGCCAAATTATGGAAACAGCTCAAGAGTCCATTCACTGATGAATGGATAAAGAAAAGGTATTATATGTAAAGTATGGAATATTACTCATCCAGAAAAAAGAATAAAACTTTGCCATTTGCAATGACTTAGATGGACCTAAAGAGTATTATGCTAAGTGAAATAAGTCAGAGGAAGACAAGTACTATGATTTCACTCATATGTAGAATTTAAGAAACAAAACAAATGAGTGAAAGGGAAAAAAAGAGGAAGGGTAAACCAAAAAACAGACTCAACTAGAGAGAACAAGCTTATAATTACCAGAGGGGAGGTTGGTAGGGGATGAGTTAAATACATGATGGGGATTAAAGCATACACCTGTGATGAGCATCCTGCATTGTATGGAAGTGTGGAATCACTGAATTGTACACTTGAAACTAATATTACACTATATTAACTAAGTAGGATTTAAATTTAAAAATTTTAAAAAGGAAAGTTCTTAGCCATATTACTTCAAATACTTTTCTGCTTCATTTTTTGTCCTTTTGCTATTAAACACGCATTACATCTTTTTAATTGTTTCATAGTACATGGATGTTTACTCTATTTTAATTTTTTTTCCCATTTTCATTTCAGCATAAGAAGCTTCTATTAACTTTTCTTCAACCTACTTTCTTCTAGGCTCTCTCTTGTCCACTGATGACACCCTTACAAGTTTTCTTCATGTCCATTACAGTGATTATCTCTAGCATTTCCTTTTATTTTTTTCTTTAGAAATCCCTTCTCTCTGCTTATATCATGCATATGTTCATGCAGTTTCTATTGCAGACTTCAATATATGTTTTTTACATATTTTATGGGGTGAAATTCCCATAGCATAAAATTAATGATTTTAAAGTGAAAAACTCGGTGACATTCAGATATTCACAATATTTTGTGATCACCACATTTATCTAGTTCAAGAACATCCTCATCCCCTGAATATAAAACCCCATACATTAGCAGTTATTCTCAATGCCTTCCTTTTCCCAGAACCACTAATATACCTTCTGTTCTATGGATGTATTTATTCTGGATATTTCTGATAAATGCAATCATAATGTGTGTTTGGCATATTTCACCTAGCATAGTATTTTCAAGGTTCATTCATATTGTAGAATGTATTAACTTTGTCATTTTGTTTGCTTTTTTGCTTTCTCTATACTTAAAAATTTTTATTGTGGTAAGATATACATAGCATAAAAGTTATCATTTTAATAATTTTTAACTGTACAATTCAATGGTCTTTGAGTACATTCACATTGTTGAACTGCCATCACCACTATTCATCACCAGAAATTTCATCATCCCAAACTGAAATTCTGTATCCATTAACTCCTCCTCTCCAGCTGTCGGTAACCCCATTCTACTTTCTGTTTCCATGAAGTTGACTGTTCTAGGTACCTCATGTAAATGGAATAATAAAATATATATCCTTTGACATTGGTCTTGACAATAATGGATTATTTTACTTAGCATGTTCTCATGATTCATTTATATGATAGCATGTAACATAATTTAAGTCCCTTCTAAAGCTGAATAATATTTCATTGTGTGGCTGTATCACATTTCATCAAATGTCAAATTTCCAAAGCTATCCTTTTGGCTATTGTGAGTAGTGTTACTATGAACAATCATATGCAATATTTGTTTAAGCATCACTTTTCAATTCTTTGGATATGTATGTAAGAGTAGAATGTCTGGGTCCCATATTAATGCTATGTTTAACATTTTAAATTTAGATCAGTAATGTACAAGGGTTCTAATATCCTTGCCAGCACTTGTTATCTGTCTATTTTTTTTAATTATTATTATCACTAACCTAGTGAATGTGAAGTAGTATCTTGTTGTTTTGGTTTGTATTTCCCTAATGACTCTTGATGTTGACTGTCTTCATGTGCTTATTGGCCATTTATATCTTTTCTGGAGAGGGAAGTAATTCAAAAATAGGAGCAAAAATTAATGAAATAGAAAACAAACAAAAGTGAAAACCAATGAAGACAAAAATTGATTCTTGAAAACATTAAGAAATTTAATAAATCTTTAACAAGTCTGAGCAAAGGGAAATAAAGAAAGATTAAATACAAACGGCTAATATGAGAATTAATAGTTCATATATTGCTTCAGATTCTACACATCTTGAACATTTTCTGTCAATAGACTGAACCAATAAAATATACGAATTTGTTGAAAAACACCTCATCAAAAGAGATGCAGTAAAAAATAATTGAAGTTATATATATTTCTTTAAAAAATTACATTTGTATTTAAAAATATTCTGACAGGGATCCCTGGGTGGCACAGCGGTTTGGCACCTGCCTTTGGCCCAGGGCGCGATCCTGGAGACCCGGGATTGAATCCCACATCAGGCTCCTGGTGCATGGAGCCTGCTTCTCCCTCTGCCTATGTCTCTGCCTCTCTCTCTCTCTCTGTGACTATCATAAAAAAAAAAAAAAAAAATTCTGACAGTTAAAAATCTCAGAGCCCATTTTCTTCACTGGAGGATCCTATCAAAACTTTAAAAAGAACAAAACTACACAAATAATTTTAGAAAATAGAAGACAAAAGGAGATTGATGATGACGTTTAAGAAAAAAAAATATTTTAAAAGTGAGATTGTTGGATTGAACAGCAGTTCTTCATTTTTTTTTGAAACTCTATATTGTTTTCCATAGTGGTTGCACCACTTCTTATTCCCACTACCAGTGCACAAAGGTTCCAATTTATCCACATCCTTGCCAACACTTGTAATCTGTGTTTGTCTGCTTTGTTTTGCTTTGATAATAGCTATCCTAATAGGTGTGAAAATTTTTTCATATACCTATTAGCCATTTGTATGTATTCTTTGGAGAAATGTTTACTCAGGTCCTTTGTTTATTTTTTAGCCAGATAATTAGTATTATCTGTATTGTTACTATTACAATTATTGTTGTAATTATTAGCTATTAAGTTGTTAGTGTTCCTTATATATTCTGGGTAATAACTCCTTGGATATGGATGGTTTGCAATTAGTTTCTCATATTCTATGGGTTGTATTTTCATTTTATTGATTTTTTTCTTTGCTGTACAGATTTTTAGTCTGATATAGTCTCATTTGTTTATTTTTGCTTTTATTTCCTCTGCTTTTGGTGTCATATCCAAAGAATCATTGTTAGACCAATGTCAAAAAAATTTCCTTTATGTTTTATTTTTTAAAATATTTTATTTATTTATTCATGAGAGACACAGAGTGAGAAGCAGAGACATAGGCAGAGGGAGAAATAGGCTCCCTGCAGGGAGAAGCAGGCTCCCTGCAAGGAGCCTGAGGTGAGACTCAATCCCAGGACCCCAGGATCACAACCCGAGCCAAAGGCACAAGCTCAACCACTGAACCACCCAGGCATCCCCCTTATGTTTTCTTTTCTTTTGATAGTTTTACAGTTTCAGGTCTTACATGTAAGTTCTTAATCCCCTTTTATTGATTTTTGTTTGCAGTGCAAGAAAAGGGTCCATTCTTTTGCATGTAGAAATTTAATTTTCCAAACATTATTTGTTGAAAAAACTATCCTTTCCTCTTGTGTAATTCTTGACTCCCTTGTCAAAGATATGATCCACTAATACCACTTCTGGGTACATATCCAAGAGTTGAAATCAGAATCTTGAAAAGATATTTGCACTTCTATGTCCATGGCAACTTTATTCACAATAGCCAAGATATGGACACAACATAAACATCTATTGATGAATAAATGGGGGACAATGTGGCATATGCATACAAAGGAAAATTACTCAGCCTTAAAAGTAAGAAAACCCCTGCCATGTGAAACAACATAGATCAACCTGGGGGATATTATTAAGTAAAATAAGGCAGTAGAAAAGAACACATACAATGTGATTCCACTTAAGTGAGACAAAGGCACAGAGTAGAATGATGGTTGCCAGAGGCTTGGAAGAGAAAAAAAATGGGGAATTGTTATTCAAGAGATATAAAGTTTATATCTTTATAAAGTTTATATCTTTATAAAGTTTATTACTTATGCAAAATGAGTAAGTTCTAGAGATGTACTGTATAGCATCATGCTTATAGTTAATATAGTATAATGCACTTCAAAATTTGTTGCAAAGATAGATCTTATGATATATGTATATATATATATCACACTGCGATATGTGAAATTTGCAATCTATGTTATAGTATATAATGTGCCTTTATGGTTTTCTGAGTGTAATTAATATGGTTTTTAAAGTTCTTTTCTCTAGTAAAACACTGAAATTACAAGTTTGTTCTCTTGAATTAAAAACTGTTAATATATTTCCCCCACTAAGGTCAGGCAATTTTTTGCCACTAGAGGTTACATGCCCTGCTGAGGAAACACAGATTGCTGCAGTTCCTTAAGAGCGTTCCATTCCAGTGACAATGCTCTCTACCACAGGTTCCATCTGGTGGAAATGACTCATTTCCAAATACAGAAAATAACCAGACACATTTAGAACCTTAAAGTCTATTTTACAAATTAATTTTTAATATCTAAGATGTTTGATAAAATTATCTTTATAGATTGTTGTCAAGATGGATCCTCAAATCCTTAGATTATAAGCAGTTATTTATTTATTACTCACATTGGTCAAGGGCTTAAGAGGTTATGGCAATTTAATAAAATCCACACATGGAAACAAATTTCTCCTCTTTTGTAAAATACATTTTTATCTTAAGTTCCTGGAACAATGTTAGTTGAGTATAACTATGATTCAACAATTTGTGTTATGGTAGCTAGACAATTGATTTACATTTTGATCTTTTAGGTTTTCTGTGACATTGGAGTTGACATTTTGACACTGAAACATTATATAGCTATATCTTGCTGAAAAAATTCAGGAAAAGTGACAACTGATGTGTCAGCATCATATTAATGAAAAAAAGACCCAGTCCTTTTTACCCACGAAAGTATCCCTATGTATCACTCTTCCCTGTGAAACAAACAAACAAAAAAAACAAAAAAACAAAACAAAACAAAAAAAACCCACCTTTCTGAAATTAAGGAAGACTGTTATAGAAATAGGGAGGTGTAAAATATCTATATTCAACCTTCTACCTTCTTGTTCTCAGCATCTTTATCTTCTAAGTTGTTTCAGTGAAAGTCTTTCTTTTAAAATCATATTCATGCTGTCCATTTGGATATTTTGTCAATGTCTGCTTTTCACCATAATTTTGTGATAACCAGTTACTCTTATTGATTGCAATATGTATTCTCCATTTTATCCAGCTCTGATGACAGAAAAAAATAAATTTCCCAAACTATTGGATGTGATTATTTGTGCACCAATCCTCTCAGAAACTCTACAAAATTTTCCAAGCTTATATATGATGTTATGTTTTAAGGACTTTCTTACATTTATTAAATGTAAACTAACTTAGGCATGTCATTGGTACTATCTATTCTTTTACCTAGATTTTTCCTAGCTGAGTCTGGCACATACTACATACTCAGGTTAGTTGAATTTAATTAAATATCTTTTCTAAAAATAACATTCATAATTCTGTTCAACAGCTGCTATTCAATGTCTACCCATCTCTCCAATACTCATCTCATTTTAACATTACGACATAGCATCCATGCAAGTTTTTTCTCAGACAGTTTAACATATTTGACCTCTCCTTATTTTTTGCCCAATTGTATACTACTACAAGCAAAGATTATTGATTGCCAAGGTTCTTGCACATAATAGAAACTCAATTAATGTGAGCCAGTTTATATCAAACTATCCATGACTGAAATGCTCTTTACACACTCAAATGCATATCAAAGCCTTATCACATTCTTTAAAATTGAGACACACTTCCATATCCTTCCAAACTTTTTTAGGTTTCTAATTTATAGTTCTCACGGCTGTAGAAAACCTCTGGTGGCAAGTGTCTAGGTAAGAAATGAGCCCTCCATCAGGGTGATAAAAATGGAGATTGAGAACAAAAATTTTGATATTTTGGAAGTGGAAACTACAAGAATTAGCACTGGTTTAAATGGAGTGGCATAAACTGTATAATGTCCCCCCAAATATGTCCATTTCCTAATCTCAGCAATCTGTGATTATGTTACCTTACATGTTAAAAGAGACTCTGAAGTTATGATGAAGTTAAGGATTTTGAAATAAGATTATCCTGGGTTTTCAAGGTGAGTTCAGTGTAATCACAAGGGTCTTTATAAAAGGCGGGATCAGATTTAGTAAAGGAAATTCAGCAATGGAAACAAGAGGTTTGGGTAATATGAGGAATGAGCCATGAGTCAAAGAATGTAGGAAGCCTCTAGAAACTGATAAAAACAAAGAAACTATTCTCCTCTAAAGCCTCAAAAAGAAACACAGCCCTGTTTACATGTTGACTTTAGACTGCAGACCTCCAGAACTATAAGAGAATAAATATATATTACTTTGAGCTATTAAGTTTGTTGTAATTTATTACAGCAACAATAGCAAACTAATATAGGGAAAATGAGATAAAGGTAAAAAATCAAAGAGATCTCTATCCAATATCAATGGATTTCCCCCTCTCCCACCACGTGATGTGTTGGCGGCCAGTTGAGAAGACTAAATTTCCACTACCACCTAATGGTGGGAGGCTCTCTTCCTCTGCTTTGGGGTGGTGTCAAGGGAGACTCAGAACTTTTACCATTACCCAGCACTAATGAAGCTAATCCTTTTTTGGTGTCAGTGGAGACCAGTCAGTGGAGAGCAGTAATAAAGTACTACTTGTGCCAAGTCCCCCTCTCTGGCCCAAGCAGAGAGGTATCAATGGGAACTGGAATACCCAGTCTGGCCCAACAATAACAAGGATGCTTCCCACTCAGGTGTCCAATGGAGGTCGATGAGGAATTTGGACTTATATCTTCATTTGCTGAAAATAAATGAATACCTCCATTCCTCTGTTGGAGCAATATTAGAAAAAATAACGAAAACATAAGGTTTACATAAATTCCAGAGCCTCATAAACCAATGCCCTAAATGTCCAGGTTTTATTGGAAAATAAGTCATTATACCAAGAACCAGTAGAATCTCAACTTGAATGAGGAAAATATAATTCACAGATGCCAATACCATGATGATAGAGATATTAAAATTATCAAAGATTTTCAAGTAGTCATCATCAAAATGTTTCACTGAGCAATTGTAAATACCTTTAAACAAATGAAAGAAAGAGAGAAAAGTCTCAGCAAAGAAACAAAAGAATCAAATGGAAATAAAATATAACATTTTTACAATAACTGAAATAAAAGCCTCAGTATTTATTTACAGCAGCAGGATGGAGGGGCAGGAAAAAAAAACGAGTGAACTGGATGAACAATTGAAATTATTCAATCTGAACAACAGGAAAAAAATGACTAGAACCTCAAAAACAAATGGGATAATTACCAAACTTCTAACATTCATATAAGACTACTGCTAGGGAATAAGAGAGAGAGCACAGTGCTAAAAAATACTAGATGAAATAATGTTTGAAAACTTCCCAAATATGCAAAAGACATATATCTATAGATACAAGAAGTCGTGTAAATAGCAAACAGGATAAACATCAAGATATAATATATTCAAATTCACAAAACTAAAGACAAAAGAAAAAATCTTGAAAATAGAGACAGAAACAATATCTTACTTGTAGTTTAAAAAAAACAACAATAACAACAAAAACAATTAAAAAGACAGATTCTCTTCAGAAGCCCCTGAGGTCATCAGGAAGTAGGACATTTTCCAAGTGCTAAAAGAAAAGTACTGTCAACTTAGAATTCATTTCCAGTGAAAATACTATCAGGAATAAAGGAGAGGTCAAGACTTATATTGAACTTTGTTCATTTTCTAAAATTTATTTCTGTAAAAGACTTTTTTAAGAGGACAAAAGGTAAACTACTGACTGAGAATTACTTGTAAACCACATAGCTGATAAAATTAAACTATAACATATGATATTTTAGCACACTTATCAACATGGCTAAATTAAAATAGTGATAATACCAAGTGCTGGCAAGGATACCTAGAGACTGAACATTCACACACTGTTGGTGAGAATGTAAAATGATACTGTAAATCTAGAAAACAGTTGAATATTTGTCCCCAGAGAAATGTAAATTTATGCTCGCAAACATGTTACAAAAAATCAGTTCACTGATGTTTACAGCAGCTTCACTCACAGCAGCTGAAAACTAGACTATGATTCCAAGGGGTGATTGTTGGTAAATTAGAGTATGAATACTTTTAAGCTATAAGGCTCAAAAATATTTACATTTTAATTTATTAACAATCTCATGTTTAGAACTATAGACTAATTTTTTAAAGTCACTATTGTAAAAAAATCTATAAAGTATGAAATATTATCTTCATTTTATAAATAAACCTAAAATAAACATCTTGCTTAGTATAAAAGTCAGAAGGTCTACAGCTGACTCCTAGTTGTACTTACAGCCAGGAATCCCTTGAGCCAGAGGCACTCTAAGTCACTTAGAAGTGGGTCCAACTCCATGTTTTGATTTTGTTCAATTTAGTCCAAGTATTTTCTAATGATGTGTTAGGAACTTTGTGGAAAAATGCTTTTTTAAGTAACATATTTTTGAACCAGTTTTTGACAATAGCTCTTCCTGCCTCTACGCCTTTTCTATTGCATCCAGTCTATTCTATTAAATGTGCTTTCGTAGAGACTGCAAAGAAATGTATGCCTTCTTTTTGTTTTTACATGCCAGTATTTTCACAACATTCAGTGATCTTAAATACTTGCTAAATAATCAAAACTAGCTCTAGCAAAAAAAAAAAGTATTGAAGATAGTAAATCATCCAGAAGGTGGAAATGAAAATCTAGTTGTCACACTGACACGCTTTCACTAGATTTGGAATGAAATGGCTTTAACAACTAAAATAAATAAATGTCTATAAGACAAGGACAATTTCAAAATGAGTCCTTATTAATAACTTTAAGAAATGATCTACTATAATTTTGAAGTGACTACAATATAGTTAACTACAAGATTAGATACATATAAAAAATTGCACAAAGTTAAAGTGAACTTTTACAGAATGAGCATCCTTATATCCACTGTGAAGATACAGAGAACATTCACTGCTCCCCAGAACAAACTTAGAGTCTCCTCTAAGTCACTTTTATGATCAAAGACAGCCACCTTCCTGAACTTTAACACCACAATTAATTGACTTTATATAAATATACAAATATAGAATTTACAATTTATCTTTGGCTTCTTTCAATGTTTTATTTATGAGTTTTACATAAGTTGTTGCATGCAATTATATTTTGTTTATTCTTATCGATGTACAATGTTTTACTTTCAGTGAGTTTTCAAAAAACATTCTGGTACTATTATTAATGATTCTGCTATGATATTCTTCAGCATGTTTTTTGGTGAATATATGTCTTTATTTTAGTTTACTGTGTACATAGGACCAGACCTGTTGAGTCTCAAACTACACATGTAATTGGTATTAACAGATACTGCCAAACAGTTTTCTGATTTGGTTGTATTAATTTACACTCTCACCAGCAGTATATCAGAGTGTCAGTTATTCCATGTCTTTGACTTGGATTGTCATCTTTCATTTTTGTTTTCCTGATGATTGTATAGAGGCATTGCACTGTGGTTCCAATGTGCATTTTTCAGGTGGAAAATGAAGTTGAACAGTGGTGGGTATGTTTAATGGACATTTGGATATCCTCTTATTTGAAGTATTTCTTTAAGACATCTGTCCATTTTTATGTCACATTATCTTTTGCTCATTATTGATTTGTTGGTGTACTTTATATATTTCTATATATGAGTATGATGCCAGATATATGAATTATGATTACTTTCTATGGCTCTATAGGCTATTTTTTCACTCAGTTAATAGTACCCTTGATGATCTGAAGTTATTATTTATAAATAAATGCAATTCAGCAAAAATTTTTGTGGCTAGTGGTATTTGTACCTCCTTTAAGAAATATTGCCTAAACTTGTCATAGAAACATTCCCCTATGTATATCTCTAAGGATTTTATTGTTCCATTCTTCATATTTAGATCTATAATTAATCTAGAATTGATTTTTGTATATGGCATGAAGATCAAAACTTACTATTTTTAAATATAAAAGATTCAAAATCATTTATTAAAAATCATCTTTTCATGACTATATTGCAGTGTTATTTTTTTTCATTAGCACAAGTGCTGGATTCTATTTTTTTTAATTTTATTTATTTATTTTTTAGAAACAAGAGAAGAGTGGGAGTGAGGGGAGGGTCAGATGGAGAGGGACAAGCGGATTCTACATTGAGCGTGTAGGTCTATGAAGAGCTCTATCCCACAACCCTGAGATCATGACCTGAGCCAAGAGGCAGATACTGAACTGACTGCTTCATCCAAATGCCCTTCCTGGATTCTATTCTTATTTCAATTCTATACTGCCTCATATACTACCACTTTATAATAGATGACACAAATATGTTATGATTTTATCAAATTCCAGAAAATTTTTATAAAAGAAACATCACTAATAAAATAGCTATAGCTGTTAATTTAATATGATGCACATTTGCAGTGGTCAAAAGTGTGAGTTCTGAAATCAGATTGCCTCACTCAACCTGTTTTCTAACCAGTAACATTGAGTAAAACATTAGGATCTATCTCAGGGCTATTATAAGATTTAAATGAATTAACAAGTGTGAAGAATGTTTAACACATCGTGTACCCTTGATGTTTCTTAACTATCAACCTATACACACACACACAAGTGCAATGAAGGAATTATAAAAAGGATTGTTTGTCATTTAAGACTTATTTATGTAACAAAGCAACTTCTTTTGAATGTAGTAAACACACATCACTTGCAAATGAAACAATGACATTGATGAGTAAATTTGAATGTGCTTGCTCATTTGGCCAGATCACAATCTTAACAAATTTTCCCTGAAAATTAACGTGTATTTCTCTAAATGTGAACATGAACCTTTTAAATAAGGATTCTTATTCAGTGATTTAGATTTTCATAATTTTTTTTTAAGATTTTATTTATTCATGAGAGACACACAGAGAGAGAGAGAGAGAGGCAGAGGGAGAAGCAGGCTCCATGCAGGGAGCCTGATGTGGGACTCTATCCCAGGACTCCAGGATCATGCCCTGGGCCAAAGGCAGCTAAACCACTAAGCCAACCAGGGATCCCAGATTTTCATAATTATTTCAATTAAAAGTATTATGATATGGCTGAATAATATTCCTTTGCATATACTACATCTTCTTTATGTATTCATCAGTTAATGGACATTTGGGCTCTTTCCATAATTTGACTATTGTAGATAATGTGCTATAAACATCAAGGTACCTGCATCCCTTCAAATCATTATTTTTGTATTCTTTGGATAAATACATAGTAGTGCAATTGCTGTGGATGGAGCTAGAGAGTATTATGCTAAGTGAGATAAGTTAGAGAAAAACAAATACAATATGATTTCATTCATATGTGGAATTTAAGGAACAAAATAGGTGAACATATGGTGGGGGAGAAAAGAGAGGCAAACCGGAAGCAGACCCTTAACTATAAAGAACAAATTCAGGGTTGCTGGAGGAATGGGGGCAGGGGTGATGGGTAAAATGGATGATGGGCAAAGGAGGGAACGTGTTGTAATAAGCACTGGGTGTCGTATATAAGTGAAGAATCAGTAAATTCTACACCTGAAACCAACATTGCACTGTATGTTAACTAGAATTTAAATAAAAACTTGAAAAAGGTAATATGGTAAAATAAAATATGCTATACCAAGAATATAGGCTACCTGGTGTTCATAAAGCTGTACCCAGCTTTAGGTGTTCTTAGGAACAGAATTATTAAATTAATTGTACATTATATATTTTTTCTTGATTCAAGTGCTGTGAATGTGCAAGATTCCTAAAAGCAACATGACTACCTCTAGAAACAATGCAATTAAAAAAAAATCTCACAGGAGCCAAGCTGTTTTATAAATCTTTTCAATTACCCTTTTGTTAAATACAAAACAAAGTAATCAGATTGCTTACCTTTTATGAGAGAGTATCAGATAGTTGGAATAAGTGGTTATTCTTAAATTATATCTTTAAAGAAAATTCATCTTTATTCTTTCAACTCTTAAAATGAATATTTTCATGTGTCTTTTAACTGTTAAAATTTATTTGTAGCAAACGAAATTCTCCATATGATTTGTTTCATTTGCTAATATGCAAGAGAACTAAACAGTTCCTATTATAATACTATTTGGAGACAAGTTTATATTTTAAAATATAAATTATTTGTTCTTGAATATATTCACATACATATCTAAGTGAATCCAAATATTTGTGCAGGTAAGGCTGGTAATATTCTATAAATATCAGCTTCTTCTGCAAAGTAAAGTTTGTACTGCTTATCAAGCTATTTTATGAGTTTTAACCAACTTATAATTCTAATTGTGGAAAAACTCCGGGCTAATTGAGGCAACTTTGCAATATCTTTCTGAACACTGCTCAAAAGATTCAATCTCATGCATTTGTTTAATGATTGACCACCCAGGATAATTTATGGCTTCAATACTATCTATGAGATATATTCCCAGGGATTCTTGGTCTAGACATAGATAAATTTCTGGTTTGCTCCTTTGACATAGATGATTGACAAATAGACACTTATTAGGAACAAAGAGCTCAATAACACTTAACATACAATCTACCCCTTTAATAAATATTTAATTGTACAATATATTGTTGTTATAATGGGTAAAATGTTATACAGCAGGTCTCTAAAGCTTATTCATCTTACTTACTGAAACTTTCTTCCCATTGGTTAGAAATTCCCCACTTTGCCCTCCCCACAGCCTCTGGCAAGTATAACTAAGGGGGCATTTCACGGTTGTAAAGGGAAAATTAAACAAGTCCTCTCTTTACATAAAGTCAGAAATTTTTTTAGTGTATTTGGTGTATGTAAATGGGAGTTATTAATCAAATTTTTAATCTATCTCTATAATTAGACCTCCCTGTTATCCAATATTTTTTCATTTTTAAAATTTTTATTTAAATTCAATTAATTCATATAATATACTGTTGGTTTAAGAGTTCAGTGATTCATCAGTCTTATAATATTCAGTGCTCATTGCATCATGTGCCCTCCTTAATGTCCATCACCCAGTTACCCCATCCCCCACTAACCTCCCCTAGTGACTCCCAGTTTGTTTCCTGTGATTAAGAGTCTGTTAGGGTTTGTCTCCCTCTCTGATTTCATCTTGTTCTATTTTTTCCTCTCTTCCCCTATGATTGTTTTGTTTCTTAAATTCTATATATGAGTGAGATCATATGATAATTGTCTTTCTCAGACTGACTTATTTCACTTAGCACAATACCCTCTAGTTCCATCCATGTCATTGCAAATGGCAAGATTTCATTTTTCATGGCTCAGTAGTATTACATTGTATATGTATACTACATCTTCTTTATCCATTCATCTGTTGATGGACATCTGGGCTCTTTCCATAGTTTGGCTCTTGTGAACATTGCTGCTATAAACTTTGGGGTGTAGGTGCTCCTTCAGATCACTACATTTGTATCCTTGCAATAAATACCCTGTAGTGCAACTGCTGGATCATAGGGTAGCTCTATTTTCAACTTTCTGAGGAAACTCCATACTGTTTTCCAGAGTGGCTGCACCAGTTTTCATTTCCACCAATAGTGTAAGAGGGTTCCCCTTTCTCCATCTTTGCCAACATCTGCCATTTCCTGACTTGTTAATATTAACCATTCTGACTGGTGTGAAATGGTATCTCATTATGGTTTCGATTTGTATTTCCCTGATGCTGAGTGATGTTGAATATGTTTTCATGTGTGTATCTGTTGGCCATCTATAGGTCTTCTTTGGAGAAATTTCTGCTCATGTTTTCTGTTCATATCTTGATTAGGTTATTTGTTCTTTAGGTGTAGGGTTTAATAAGTTCTTTATAGATTTTGGATACTAGCTCTTTATCTGATATGTAATTGTAAATATCTTTTCCCATTCTCTCGGTTGCCTTTTGATTTTGTCGACTGCTTCCTTTTCTGTGCAAAAGGTTTTTACCCAATATTTTTAATAAAAGCACAGTTACCCTCTTAACCAAAAGTCAGTACCAACAAGAAAATATATTTCTAGAATAAAACATATTTCTTGGGCAGCCTGAGTGGCTCAGTGGTTTAGCGCCGACTTCGGCCCAGGGCATGATCCTGGAGACCCAGGATCGAGTCCCATGTCAGGCTCCTTGCATGGAGCCTGCTTTTCCCTCTGCTTGTGTCACTACCTCTCTCTTGCTCTGTTTCTCATGAATAAATAAATAAAATCTTAAAAAAAAGAAACATATTTCTTTTTACCATTTCAGTGTGAAAAGAGAAGTCATTTGATTTTAATAACCTTAATTAACTTGCATAGTGTTCTGCTTTGATATCACTGTTTTTTACTAGCATTATCATTTGTTCAACTATTATTTTGCATTTACTGACCATTGAAGTATTTTTAATCAACTTCTTCATATATATATATATATATATATATATATATATATATATATAAATATCCTTGGAACAGTTTCTAGTTCCCTAATCGAACACTGAATGGCATAGTAGTCATGTCCTGCCACCTCAAATATTTCCTGTCTCATCCCCAATTGTAACTTACCACAATGTGAATTTGTTCATGGGTATTTATTACATTTTACCTGTATTACTATCTAGAACATAACCTAAAACTACAAAACTGTATCTGTCTTTTTACTGTTCAATTCTTGCTACCTCACTAAGGTTGTGGACTAGCCGCTTAATGAATATTTGCTGAAGAAATGGACAAATGAGCCAAATCATAGTAAACAATCAGTTGAATTGCTCCTTATAGACCTGGATTTTGATCTATTTTTCCACCATAGTAACTTTACAGTATTTCAATTATTTCTGTAACATGACTATGCACATATTGGATGAATAAATGATAAATGATAGATGATGATAGGTGATAGATTAGTGATATAAAAATTAATTTTACCCATTTTAATGTTCTAGATGAACAACGTATCTTTTTACTTTTGATCTCAACTATAGTCGTTTGGTTTATTTTATATTTATGTTTGCCTCTTGTTCACAATTATATAAAAAAGGCATGCTTGAAAAAATCAAATAAGATTTATGAAGATACTTTCATTCCACTGTTACCCAGATGCTGCCAAATTTAGTTTTCTAAGTAGAATCTTTTAAATCATTTTATTTCCTTTGGCATAAAAATGATGTGTGAGTGCACTGACATTCTTTCTGAGTCCTTTGAATGTATTTATCTCCTTGTCAGAGAATGAATTATTTTTTTTGCCATGAATCTTTTTAGAAAGAGCATTAATGTTCATTCCTTTTCTTTACACTGTCTGACTGTATTTGTAAGTTTCCTTCAAAACATTACAGCTTGAATCTGGTGGATGCAGCATCACACAGAATTAGAAGACATACATTTTACTTTGAGCTTTTCTTCTCTCCCTGCCACAGGTCAATAATCATTAATCTGATTTATAACTTTTCCAAGTTCCTTTTTACTTCTATTTCCCATTTTGTAATGCTTCTTACAATTTTACTTTCTTTTCATTCTATCTTTCTTTTCATCACAAAACAAATCAATTATTTTAATACACTAACCTGAAGGCAGGAAAAACAACCAGACCCTGGAGAGGAGTCACAATGTTAGTGATTAGAGTATGAAATAAGAACTTTGACTAACATTGAGGAAGCAGACTTAGAGTGTTTTCATGAACAGGTGTCAGGCTCATGGCTTGACCTGGAGGCCTAACACATAGCATTGGCACTTAGCAGTGATGAGGAAATATGCCTAGAGCCCAGTGGACACTTGCTTGAATCAGTACTGCCAAGTTACTGAGTTAGTACACTTGTCTTGAGTTTTCATAGATTGACTTTCATATTTGTGAGGCAGATGCTTTGAATTTCTGATGCAGTTAAGTCTGGCATCTACTTTACCTCAATCCCAGAAACTGAAGTAAAGAGAAAGAGAATTCTAAGAATCTAAGCATCTAATGGCTTAATCGCCCTCTTTGTCTCACTCTCACAGTCTCTTTCTCCCGTGTGTGTGTGTGTGTGTGTGTGTGTGTGTGTGTGTATGTGTGCCTTATAGAAACCACTTATTGATTTATTAAAAATTATACATCAATGGATGCGGTAAAAACAAAATTTCAATTTTCTGAAAGGAAACCAATATATATTATATAATGTATAAAATTTGGAAAATGAAGAAAATAATTAAGAAAATTTTACTTAATCCATAATCCCATACTTGCACTCCTTTATGATAATTCTCCAATTAGTTATGTTTATTTTCTCTTTGATAGCAAATATCATGACAACCAAAATTGTATGTAGTTTTTTCTAACCAATAAAATGAAGAATACTTGTGCATATAATGCATGTATACACAATGTGTAGTTAATACCTAGACTCAAGCCTTGTTTATGATATGTATATCCATATATAGATTTACACACACAGAAAATGATGATATAGTTAAATTGGATCATATATTACTTAATATTCCATATTTTATTTTTTATTCAACATCATTATAAGTTTCTTCATAAGCATTATGTCTCTTAATATTCAATTGCTATTATAGTTATCTCTTTTACAGTTGGAGAAATTGAACCGCACACAGGGTAAGAAAGTTGTCTTTATTTCCTAAGAATACATTCCTTTACAAGTTCAACAATTCATAAGGTATAAACACATCTGAAACTATAGATATGTATGAATTTCTTTTAGGAAAATTATATCCTTTGCTGGTATTTTCGTGTATGAAAGTACCTATGTCATTGTACCTGAAATATGTTAAGAATGATCACTTTTATTAATATCTGTCCATGTGATATTCTTTTGATTTCTGGATTTAGGTTTTTTTTTTTTTTCACTTCTTTATTATTACTGAGGTTGACTACTTTTCCCTATGTCTATTGACACATATTTTCTTGTCTGAAAATTAGTTTCCCATTGCTTTATACATTTGCATTTAAATACAATGTATTCTCATTATCTCTAAGGAACTTCATGGTCCACCTAATAAACATGCATTGGTTGAATAAACTGCTGATATGTGAATATAATTTCTTATCCCATTATATAACTCAATTCTTCATTGCTAATATGTTGGAAAACTTGGTTTTTCCTTTTTTTTTTTTTTTTTGGTTTTTCCAGTTTTAACCTCCACCTGGACATTTCACTGAAAATTTCTATAGAATAATCTCAGTGTAAAACTAATTGAAAGTGTTAAAATTAGTATTAAGATTCAGGATCTCTAAATTTTTATATTGCTCCTCTTGGTTTTCCGAATATATAATCACACCATTTGCAAATAGCTATCATATTTTGCCTCTTCTAAAATTTATATTTCTTACTCATTTGTCCTTATTCAACTTTGGTCATGATAATAGTGAATCTAGACTTCTGTTTTCCTGATTTAAAAGTGATGTTTTACTAGTAATATATGATGTTAGTTAATAAGAGAGTATAACTATTTCTATATTGTTTTTTTTAAGTGAAAATCCACTCTTCCATTTTATTTTATTTTTTAAGTTTTTATTTATTTATTCATAGACACAGAGAGAGAGAGAGAGGCAGAGACACGGGCTTCTCCCTCTGGAGAAGCAGGCTCCATGCAGGGAGCCCTATGTGGGACTCAATCCCGGGTCTCCAGTATAACACCCCAGGCTGCAGGCAGCGCCAAACCGTTGCGCCACCAGGGCTGCCCAAATCTATATTGTTAAATAATATATTTCACTTCTAATTTTCTAAGGATTATATGAGAAATTATTTTTGAATGTTTGATGTTTTGAATGTTATTAAGTGCTTTTTCAATGCAAAAGAATAATGTTTTAATTTGCAGTTGTTCTGATATGAAATATCTTATTGTTTTGTTAGGTTTTGTAGACTTTTTCATTTTTTATTATTGTAAGAAATCTTATTCATTCATGCTATTATTTAAATACTGTAGAATATTTCAATTTATATTCAGTTGAGAGATCAGCAGCTTATTTTTCATCTGTTTCTGAATAAGTTGCATAAAATTTAAAAGTTAGAAAGCTCTGTTCATTTCTAAAGTATTAAAAAATGCATGTCATGTGTATTCCTTTTTTTTTCTTATTTTTCTTCAGTGCCCTATTTTCTATAACTACCTAATCATAAATGATTAGTGCCAGAAGATCAGCTAATCTATTTTTTCAATTTTACCCATGAAGAAGTAGAAACTCAGAGAGCTTAAGTTTCTTATCCATTGTCACAATCAGTAGGGTTCCATCCCTATCCTCATTGCATTTATACTTGCAGCCCCTAGGAAATGGCAGAGCTTGAAAGAGAAAAAATCTGGCTCCCTGAGTCACCACATAGAGTAACTGCCAACCACACAGAAACTGTGAATACACAAGAAATAGCACATAAGATTAAAGTAAAAATCCAGGTATTCAGACTTCTAACATAATCATTGGAAATTTAATTATCTCCTGATTTAATCACAGTGGTCCAAATAAAAAAACAAAGGAATATTGATATCAAGTACATTTTGGTCATGTTATTTAAAACAATAGTCCCAACATGTACTTCTAGTTAGCATATTCAGCAGAACACTTGAAGATAGAAAAAAATATCAATAGGTGAATACAATCTATCAACATTTACAACATTTTGAAATTAGAAGCAACAAATTGAGATAGATGACTCAATTGAGTAATTAAAAATGTGGCTAAGTTCCTCTATAAATACATTATTGTGGGTTTTTTGTTTTGTTTTGTTTTGTTTTGTTTTTGTCTTTGTCTTTTTTGTTTGTATTTTTCTTTGGGGCACCTGGGCAAAAATATGATTATCAGCTATAGATGAAGCTGTCATTCTTATATAATTCTGACATAGGGGTCACAAATCCAATACACACATAAATAGTGCCCAAATATGTACATTATAAATTCATGATGCCAAAATTAATTATTAAAAAGCCAGAAAGATTAGTCTGACTCTTTTTTATTAATTTATGATTGCAAATAACTTATTTTACATAACAATCAAGGTGTGGTAATAACAAAAAAATCCAGATCTTGTATAATTACATAGGATTAACCAAATAATTTATATAATAAAAATAGTCACAATATCAATTGTAATCCTGCCTGAGATCAATGACATGATGAATGGCATGGATGAAAAATCAGGTTGGCTCAATCAAGACTAATATCAGGTGAATATTAAAAGCAGGAAAGTGCTATGCAATAAACAACATATTTTACATTAAAAAGATGGAGTAGGTTGGATGTTATGAAGGAAAACTGAAAATTCAAATTATAACATAGAACTGAGAAGACATGTGATACAGGAAAATAGGAAATGTACTACTATATGTATTACCAGAGAAACATAGATTTGAATTTTTCTTGTGTATCTTATTATTAGTTTTCAAAGATAAGATAGTTAACATTTTACCTGCATTCCATTTAAAAAAAAATTGTATTTATTTATTTGAGAGAATGAGTGAGGAGAGGATCAGAGGGAGAGGGACAGAGGAAGAGGGAAAATCAGGTTCCCGCTGAACATGGAGACTGATCTGGGGCTCAATCCCAGGGTCCTGGGATCAAGGGCTGAGCCAAAGTATTAACAGGCTGAACCACCTAGGTACCCCTTAACTTGATATTCTTGAGTAAAGTCACATTTCAAATACTTTCAAATTTGTACTGCTTTCAAATATATGCTGTCCACACATTTAAATACCACCGTTTTCAAATTATTATGGCTTAACGTCAAAAAGGGTTTTACGGAGTGTTATTATTTACTAAGTTATTATAATTGTTTTAAAAGATTAGCTGGATTTCTTGTAAATGACATATTAACCTGAATAAATCTAGAAAGTAAATTATCTCAAACTTTTTTTCCTCTCATATAAATTAATGCTACTTGTGGGGATATATTGATCTGACTCAATCAGAAAACACTTGTAATGTTAATGAAAAACCTGAGTTTCCATAGATTAAACATAGCAAATGAATTCTTCATGATTTGAGAGTAATATTGTGTTGAGCACAATGTGAACATTGCTGTTAAATCTTGTTTTCCATTATTGCTACAAAATGTTCTTAAAAGCATTTGTGAATTCAAAATGATTAAATCTTTTGACCTATACAAATGAAATAATCCCCGAAGACAGGGCATCAAAATTTTAATTTTCCTTCAAACTATTGTATATTTGAGTACTATAATAAATTCATTAGTTTTTTAATATGATAAAGTTCATCTTGATTTTGCATTTCATTATAATAACTTTGATAATTCAAGAGCAGCATTTGATCTTATGATAATTTTGCCTAAGATATATTATTATCTTGAAGATTTTCTCAGACTCCCATTTGCAAATAGTCTCAGATATTGCAATTGTTTGCTTCTTAAGCACAAATATATTTAAAGGCAAAAGCAGCAAAAATGCAGATAACCACAAATAAAAAAACATTAAAAATAAATAAAAATGTCCTTCCAAGCCCCTTCATCTTATTCTCTTGTCATCCAAGTTTCTTCTTTCTGCTACTAAAAATCTTTTTAAATATTTTACTCAGACTAGGGATCCCTGGGTGGCGCAGCGGTTTGGCGCCTGCCTTTGGCCCAGGGCGCGATCCTGGAGACCCGGGATCGAATCCTACATCGGGCTCCCGGTGCATGGAGCCTGCTTCTCCCTCTGCCTGTGTCTCTGCCTCTCTCTCTCACTCTCTCTGTGAATATCATAAGTAAATAAAAATTAAAAAAAAAAAAAAAGAATTGTTATAAAATATTTTACTCAGACTAGAGCAGGCAGTTTTTCATGTTTCCAGCTGTGAATAGTTCTGAAAGCTTTCCTTCACAGCATACTCTCTGTCTCACAAAAACTGTTCTTAAGGTGAAGGCCTTAAAACAGGCCTGTTAAATACATATAGCTTTAAGGCAGTAGGAAGGAATGCAGAGGGGAAGATATATATCCCTATATAACATTTCCAAAATATTTTGAAAGTATCATAGGGCTTTATGAAAAATTTTTATTTAAAAAGTTTGGCCAAATATGTTTATTTTTTTAAGACTCAATTCCACATTCATTCATTCATTCACTTTAAAAATATTTATTTCCTACTATGGATGAGGCACTGTCCTTAGTAGAATAACTGTTGTGGCACAAGAGCCAAGAGAATGCTCTCCTTTTCTCTGGCCTACAGAGCATCTTCACTTAGCCAGCAATGGCCCATATCATGTATTCCATGTGATATCCAATTCCTCTACCTGCAGAGTGTCAGCTACTGGAGGGTAATGATCTTGTTCTATATATAGAACAGATCAATGTCTGATTATGGAAGTGCTTGGGAAGCTGATGACCTAGAATTTAAAAATGTTTTATATATGTGTTATTCTCTGGCTTCCAGCTCAGATATAGCATCTCCCTGCTGTATTTTCCAATTTTCTGTTTGGGTTAACTGGCTTATTTTTCACTGACAATCAATTTGAATTGATTTTAGGAGAATATCTTTATTTATTTAATCATAAAATATATAACAATATATCAATATCCAACTTTCCAATGCCAAGCACTAGGAACAATTTTAATAATATATTTATTCCAGAGATTTTTTAAAATGTGAACATTGATTTGAAGGAGAAAAGATGTATTTGGAAGGAGTAGAGTTTCCAGAGTAAACACTAATTGGTTGTAAGCTGTAGCTGTGTGACTTTATTCACATAATATCTTCAGTTAGCTAGCAGCAATGTTTATTTCATACCTATTGTGAAGAGTGTACAAGGTGATATTCTTGTGGTTTTGATTTGCATTTCTTTGGCAGTAATATTGAGCATCTTTTTACATATTTGTTGACCCTTTATAAGTCTTCTTTGCATAAATGTCTAGGAATACATGGGAACCACATCTATTCTATTTTAGGGGATCAGGGAAGCTTTCTTTAGAGAAAAATAGGGAGAAATTAGTCAAAGGAGTGAGATAAAGAATGAGCAAAGTGTTGCAGGCAAAAGAAACTGAGAAGACCCATAGATGACAAAAGGTATAGTTTATTGATTAAGCTAATGTGTCTTAATGTACTGCATCTTAAAACAGGAAATGTAAGACTTGTATATCCACCTCAGAGAGGCTGATTCATTAAGATCAAATGAGATGAAAAGGTTAGATAATGTACATGAGAATATGGGCATTTCTAACTTCACTATGGTGGTTTCTCTTTATAGTAAAAACTTATTTTTTAATTGTTATTTAGTTTTTTTAATTTGTTGAAGTACAAGTAAAAAAAATGTCATTAAATTCAGTTTACAGGGATCCCTGGGTGGCGCAGCAGTTTGGCGCCTGCCTTTGGCCCAGGGCGCAATCCTGGAGACTGGGGATGGAATCCCACGTCGGGCTCCCGGTGCATGGAGCCTGCTTCTCCCTCTGCCTGTGTCTCTGCCTCTCTCTCTCTCTCTCTCTCTGTGACTATCATAAATAAATAAAAATTTTTAAAAAAAAATCAGTTTACATGTATTACTTTATTTGTAAATATAATATATCTTATTGTCATTACAAGGCACTTATATCTTAGATAATTAAAATTCCTTATATAATGTAAACATTATAAATCTAACATTTCCAATTATCTAAGTACTTATGTGTCTAAAAAAATGTTTCCAGTTATTAAATTAGTCTTATAAATCTAATTGAGTTAAGCTCATAAAGTTGACAAATTTTAAGCTCTCTTAAATACTACAGTATTGCTTAAAATCTTAGAATTCCTTTGTGATCTTAAATCATCAGCATAAAGGTAATTAGTCTATTTATACATTTAAAACAGAAAAATAAGGTTTACCTATTAGGCTTCTTATCTGACAAGTTTTTTAAGTGTAATAAGTACAGTACTAAATATATACAGTTGTTCCAAAAATAACACAAAAATTCAGAAAATGTGTTTGATTTTCTTCATAATTTTTAATGTTTACTTCATTATTCTGGAATTCATATTTAATGTGCTTATCTTTTATTTATTTTTTGTGTGTGTGCTTATCATTTAAAAATTACATCATTCCAAACAAATCAGCATTCTAACTAGAGGTATTTGGCCAGGACAATGATCTCAATTCTTTCCTAAGGCATTCACTATGAATGTGAAAACCTGAAGTCAGGAGAATAAAATCTAAGGACTGCAGGGCCTCCAGTCTGATTTCATCTTAAACCTACAACTAAAATCCCTCATTTGCTGATTGAATTTGATAAATTTATTTACTGCTTAATTCTGGTAGGACCACAATTTCTTTAGATATTTCCCTATCATATTGAACTCACTTAATCCCTTAATTGTTTGTCACTTCATTCACATGACTGACATACAGCCAGTGCCAGGCACTGCCCTAGGCAGTGATGTAGAACCAATACACAAATGATGAATTTTCTCATGAAGCTTACATGCTAGTGGGGTTAGTTTCGTAAAAGAGACAGAAAATTAAGATTATCGGAGGGTAACTGAGTAGCTTCTTTCATTAGTAGCTTCTTTTTCATTTCATAAGCCCTTTCAAAAGAAAAGAAACAAAGGCTGTAAAAATCAGGGAAGAGACCTGTCTGGAGTGAAGTGAGTTGTATTGAACATAATGTATTCAAGTGCCTGAAAGTAAGTTACTCAGGCCAGAACATTATAAATTAAGGAGATAAAGGTTAGAATTTCACCCAGAGGTCAAATCTTGCAGACGCTTTTATGCAAAGATAAGTTTGGGATAAAAAGCCAGTGTTTTAAGCAAGGGTGTGGCTTGGTCACATAAAAAAAAAGAAAAAAAAGAAAAAAACCCTCTAGGGCAGCCTGGGTGGCTCAGCAGTTTAGTGATGCCTTCAGACCAAGGCCTAATCCTGGGAGACCCTGGATCTAGTCCCACCTCAGGCACCCTGCATGGTGCCTGCTTTTGTCTCTGCCTCTCTCTCTCTTTCTCTGTGTCTCTCATGAATAAATAAATAAAATCATGGGAAAAAAAAAACCTCTATTTATGGCTGTGTGAAAAATATATTTAAGAAGTGAGAATGTAAGTAGTGAAACAAAGATGCAATTAACAAAATGACAGGATAGTGAGATAAACATGGAGGTGGTGAGAAATGGCCAGACTCAAGATATATTTTAGGCATGAAATAAATAAGACTTGTTGATGGATTGAATTTGGACACTAAGTATGGAAGAGGAGATCAATGACAACTGAGGTATTACTTTTGAGATAATAACATTTGAGATTTGGGAAACATAGTTGGGAGAGTTCTATTTTGGGCATGTTAAGTTTGAAATGCCTACTAAACATTCAAATGGAAATGTCAAAGGCACAGTCTGATATATGAGTCTGGGTGATGAAGACAAGTCAGGGTTAAGGAACATATTTGAGAGTCATTGATATGTAGGTAGGTGTATTTAAAGCTGTGGAAGAGCTGAGATAGTAAAAGGAGCAGGTAACTGTAAAAGATAAAAGAGCCTGGGGGCAAATGCCACAGCATTTTGAAGACAAGAAGAAAAGGAAGACAAGAAGAGAAGGAAGACAAACAAGGAAAAGAAAAGAAGAAAGAAAGAAAGAGAAAGAAAGAAAGAAAGAAAGAAAGAAAGAAAGAAAGAAAGAAAGAAAGAAAGAAAGAAAAAGAAAGAAAGAAAAGAAAGTTAATAGGTAATACTGTAGAAGAAAACAGAAAAAAAAACCCAAGGGAAAAAGAGCTCAAGAGGGAAAACATGATCAACTCTGTCAAAATATTGAAAAGCAGCTGTGTAGGCACTGGATTTGAAGACTCAGTGGTAAGATCCAGACCCAAAGCTGACTAGAGAGAGCTGAGAAGAGAATATGTGGTGAAGAAATGAGGACAGTCTTCATACAATAAATAAATATTATATTAATAATACGTATTTTCTTGTTCTTCTATTAAGTATAGAGATGAACTAGTAGCTAGAAAAGTGTGTAGTGTCAAGGAGTCAAGCAACTAATGTTTTTAGTGAAGGAAAACATTATTATATGATAAAAGAATTAAAACAATAACATAGGCATATTGGTGGTGCTAGGGAGACATGAGATACTGGCAAGAACCAAATCTCTGAGAAGTAAGATCAGTATTCAATTGAGGGTGGATCTTTTACAGGAATTAAGTCAGTTTATTCATTGAAACAAGAAGGAAGTAAGAGAAACAGTGGGTGCAGGTAGTGATTTGGTGGTGATAAGGAAAGGGAAAATATTTCAGGTTATTTCCATTTTTCTCAATATTATGTTAAGTAAGATCATCAGCTGAAAAAGAAAGGGGACTAGATTTAATACTTGTGAGGAGATAGAAGTTGTCAAACAGACGTTTTGGAAAGAGCAAAAAGTATACTAAGAAATGGATGGGTTGCTGGACACTGATAGGTATCCATTTGTAGTCTAGGTCATGAATTTGAGTGAGACTCTTCAGCATAGTATTGCAGCGTTCTGATATGTAGATGGACTAGATAAATTCTGTAAGAGTTGATTTTCTACCAGAGGAATTTAACAGGAGGAACAGATGAGGGAGCTAACAATGTCTGCAAAAGAGAAATTATAGCAAACTACCATGAAATCGACACTGGGACAGAAGAATTTAACAACAGAACAAGGCAATGGAGTAAGAAAAAGAAGTGCTGATGCTAGGTGTTGGTGGTAAAGAGGATAGTGGTGTGACATGGAAATGGGGGCAAGTGCTAAGTAAAGGAAAACACATTGATGGTGAGGAGATGGAGTAAATGAGAGTATTAGCTACAAATGTTTTTGAAGTCCAAAGGAATAGTGACAGAAAGAATATGAAAGGAAAGGTGTTAGGTCAGGTGACAAAGCTATCATTAATGAAGAGGAATGACTGCCTTGGGGAAACCAACATAGCAATAATACAAGGAAGTAGCAGAGGTGACATGAAGACATGAAATTCATCGTGAAAATCTAATAAGAAGGGAAACTCACAAAAATATTTCATTTCTATTTCTAGACTCTATATTCTTAAATGAATTGTTCTATTCAACAATATAAATATAATTTTTTTCACTTTTAAATGAAATCTTTTATGGGTATAGAAATAGTGATTATCTATAACAAATACATATACACCAAAAAAGACTTTAAAACCAAAAAAAAATTCACTTCTATAAAACCTTTTAGGGCAGCTCTGGTGGCGCAGCAGTTTAGTGCCGCCTGCAGCCTGGGGTGTGATCCTGGAGACCCTGGATCGAGTCCCACGTCGGGCTCCCTGCATGGGGCCTGCTTCTCCCTCTGCCTGTGTCTCTGCTTCTCTCTCTCTCGCTTTGTGTCTCTCATGAATAAATAAAAAAAAAAAATCTTAAAAAAAAATAAAACATTTTATTCATTAAAGAAATATATATAGAAAAAATTCAAAATATGTGCTACATCTTAGAAGAGGAGTTTGAATCTTTTTCTATAAATGGTCATTGTAATTTTTTAGGGTTTATGGGACATATAGGCTCTATTGTGACTGCTCAACTTTTGCCACTAGTACAAAAGCAGCTGTGGACAATATGAAAAAAATGAATTTGTGGTTGTGATCTAATAAAATTTTATTTAGAAAGACAAGTGAGGGATAAATTTAACGTTCTGGTTTAGTTTGTCCACACCTGAGTTAGAGTCCAATAACCCACTTATTTAAGAATAGAATCTCAGCTCAAAACTCTAGTGGATAATAAAAATTAATAATGACAATGTCTAACTATATGCATAAATAAACTATATTTCAGACCAGGTTTTATACCTAAGAATATTTTACGTTATAAATACTTAAAACTATAGCAATTAAAAACGTGCCATTCACAGTTGTTGGGAATTCTAAAGATACATCATATAAACATATCCAATATTAACAACATACATAAGCGTCACACATATGTATGTGTTTGAAAGACAAAATAAGATAAAAGACCTTTTAGGGGAAAATTTATCATCCCAGTTGCTCTTAGAAGAGTTCATTTATATTCCCTAAAGTAGAATCTTATAATTGTTATTCAGGATTTATAAGATGGAATAAAAACAAGTAAATAAGATATTCAAAAGTGGTTTAGAGTGAGTTCCAGTTTCTGATTTGTCATTTAAGGAATTTGAAAGTCATTGCTCCTGTCCCCAAACAAGGGGAAAAAATAAATAAAAACTGAACCATCTGAAAATCAACTCTTATTAGATGCATCAGTTGAAATCAGAGGGCAAACCACTGCCCCCCAAATTGGAAAGACAGACAGGTGAGACAAAGAATCGCAACTTAAGCAGAACTTCAGAAGAATAAACTGCTGCTGGAACCAGTACCAGGGAAAGAAAATGCAATTGTAATTAACAAATTGCTGAAAGTTAAAATTTATACCAGGCTTATCATTTGCAAACCACAGAAATCAAAGATCAAGAGAAAAATCTTGAAAGAAGCCAGTTTCAGGAATTGGGGGGAGGAGTGAATTTCACCTATAGAGGAACAAAAGATAAGAATTATAGCCAATTCTCTTCAGAAACCATGAAAGCAGAAAAAAAGTGGAAAGTTTAGAGAAAAACCCACCAACCTAGAATTCTGTACCCTATGAAATTATCTTTCAAAAGTGAAAGAGAAATAGGGACTTTCTCAGGCAGATAAAAATTGAGGGATTTCATTGCCAGTAGACATGCTTTGCAAGAAATGTTGAAAGAAATTCTTCAGAAAGAAGGAAAATTATATAGATCAGAAACTTAGACCTGCATGAAAAAGGAAAAACATTACAGAATAAATAAATGGTAAAAATAAAAAAACATTTCTTAAATGACCTAACAGATAATAGTTTATTTAAAGTAATAACAAGTAACTATTTGGTGATTATAGCTGGTGGGAAGCTATATGTGGGAAGGAATGGCAAAAACGTTACAGGGATTAGAAGAAAGAATTGTAAGTACTCTGTTATGAGATATTTCTCTACTCAAGAAGTGGTATAAGGCTACTTGTTTTTGTGGGTTTCTTTAAAGATTTTGTTTTAAGTTAATCTCTAACCCCAACATGGGGCTTGAATTTACAACCCCAAGATTAAGAGTTGCATGCTGTACTGACCTAGTCAGGCAGGTGTCCCTATATAGTGTACTTTAGTTTATTATGCACAAATAACACAACTGCTGGAAAAAAAAAAGACAATGTGCTAAGAAAGGAGAAGAAATAAATGAAATCATATAAAATGCTTAATTAAAAGCAGAAGAGACAAGATATGAGAGACAAGGCAAAACTAAAAAATAAGGGGAGTAGTTAGGGTGACAATTGTGGTAGATACCAAGGTAACCTTGTCACCATTCACTTTATTTTTTTTATTTTTTTATTTTTTCATATATTAAAGATTTTATTTATTCATGAGAGACACAGGGTGAGAGGCAGAGACACGGGCAGAGGGAGAAGCAGGCTCCCTGCAGAAAGCCTGATGTGGGACTCGATCCCAGGACCCAGGATCGCGCCCTGAGCTGAAGGCAGCCACTCAACCGCTGAGCCACCCAGGCATCCCTCACCATTCACTTTAAACGTCAGTCCTCTAAATATATTTATTTATTTATTTATTTACTTACTTATTTATTTATTTAAAATATTTATTTATTTTAGAGAGAGAGTGGAGGTGCGTGAGTGGACAGAGTGGCAGAAGGAGAGAATTTTCAAATAGACTCTGCTGAGTACAGAGCCCATATGGGGCTTATCCCACAACCCTGGGATCATGGCCTGAGCTGAAACCAAGACCCAGAAGCTCAACCAACTGAGCCACTCAGCTGCCCCTAAATACACTAATCTCAAGACTTTGACTGTCAACAGTAGATCAAAAGCAGAACCCAGCTGTATGTTGGTCTCAAAAAATAAATTTAGTATACACTTCAATGTTATTCTGCCATAACATAGTCTTTCCATGCTATTCACATTTATGTGACCTCTTAGCCTGGACACTAATATCTAAACACATTCGATAATATAGTGATTGGAATATCCATGTTTCTTAACTGAGTGAAAGTGCAAGGCATCTCCCAGTGTTGTCAGCATAGTGTTCTATTCAGATAAGTCATGAACTGGGCTATTCACCTAAAGCTTTATGCCCTTCCCCAATTCCCAGTCTGATTTCCAGGTGGGGCTCAGGGGCCTGGCAGAGAGTTCATTATAGTGGTCATTTGTATCATGGTGATGAACCTTCTGGATTTTGACCTGATTCAGTAATTAATACTAGTGGCAAAAACCTTTAGAGAACATGACATAACAGCCCATACTGAACAAGTGACCACATATGCTGTACAACTGAACATATACTTGGTCAGTACTATTGAAGAAAACAGTCTGTACCCTAAGCTGTTACATTTCCCACTAGACTGTCAGGTAGATTGAAATCCCAAATACATCTCCATTTGGGTATGCCATGAAACCACCTACAAACATTCTTTACATGCTTTGGGAGAGGATTTATCATAAATATTTGGGTTAGGAAGTCATAAATTTAAAACTCCAGAGAAGAGCTTACTGATAATATCAGGTGAATAAAAACATGCCCAAATTCACCTATCTTAGGCATGTAGGTTTCCATTTCTGATTTCCTTAAATATGTTTCATTCTCATACTTATTCTTATAGGAAAAGAGCAAACCCAGTTCTTACATACCATGGGCAGCCACAGTCTTCTTCCCATTATACTCAAGCAGATGCCTTTGCAATATACCATCTTGATTTGTGGCCGCATAAAGTACAAAAATTAAAGCAATGGCTGCTTGGCACTTTCTACCTCGTATGTTGGTACTTATTTCTTGTAGTCATCTGGGAAAAATCTAGAATTGTAAACATGCCCTATAAGCCATAAAGTGAAGAGAGCTATAGTCAATCACCTGTAGGAAGTATCAATAGGAGCCAATATTGCATTACTTCTTTTCACCAAATTATCCAGGTGGAATGTTTAGGAAGAGCTTTTCTAACAACAGAGGTTTCTCCTTGTACTAGCCTTTAGTCAGCATGATATGCAAAAAAGAGAACTAAGTGTATTATTCCCTTGTTCTGAGTTACTGTCATGGAAATATCTTATTGCAGTGCTTGTAAAATTGAGGTGCATCTTCTAGGATGTCCTCATTCCTATTTATTATCTGTTTCACAAACATCTTTACCCCATGGTCAATTGATCCATTTCTGACATAATGTTCAACATAATGTTCAACCATAGAACCTACATTAATAGTAATATAGTAGCCTTGATAACACTTCTCCTTGGCCCACCTGCCTGGCAGGTAAAGAATCATGGCATCATTCCTGTCAGTGATTATTGGAACCATTTTCACAAATACCTGTAAATTGGTACACGAGGCAAAGTTATGATCCCTCTGACATACTTTAGGAAGCTTAATGGTAACCACTTTATGTCACATGTAATGATATAAATGTTGCCATTTTTTAAAAGATTTTATTTATTTATTAATGAGAGACACACAGAGAGAGAGGCAGAGACATAGGCAGAGGGAGAAGCAGAACTCGATCCTAAGACCCCAGGATCACAACCTGAGCCGAAGGCAGACACTCAACCACTGAGCCACCCAGGCATCCCAAATGTTGTCATTTTTTAATCTATAGTAACTTCCATGGGTATATGGGTAAAGATGGATCTAGGACCACTTAATTACACAAAATGAAAGAAATATTTTAGGGGGAAGAGTAATATAAATTTGTGTATTTGCATTCTTCCTCACCACCTCATTCCTACTTCTCAATCCTAAAACCTGAAGTCCATGCTTTACTTCCTCTCATATTCATTATAGAGACAAGATGAGCTAAAAGATTAAGCCAACCATATGAGCCTTTCTTTTTCACTGTTTATGTAACAAGTCCTTCAGTTGTTCATTCCAATTTTCAGTGAGACAACTGCTCTTGAGGGTGAAAGGAATGTGGAGTGTTTCAGGTAATATTTTGTCTTATTTCCTGTTTGGTTTTGTGTCTAATCATTGCAAGCTAAATAGAGAGAATTTGCTGTTTCAAACTTTTAATTGTATTCTCTGAGGATGCTCGTGTTACAAAGTAAGAATAAATATGCATTTCAGTTAACAGTCATTTGTCACCTCTCAAAATGGTCAAAAAAGTCAACAATGCACCCAAAGGCTTTTTCTGGGGAATTTTATCCACAGCTATTCACAAACATTCATTGCCTATTGATGATGGGCACTAATTCTTACCACATTGGTGGTTTTTCTCTCATCTCAGTCCTTTCAGGTTGCTGTAACAAAAGGCCACAGGCTGGGTGGCTTATAAAGGACAAAAATTTATTTCCCACATTCTGGAAGCTGAAAAGTCCAAGCTGAAGGCACCAACTTCCTGTTAAGGTGAAAGCTCTCTTCCTGTTTCCTAGCCCGTGCCTTCTCACTATGTCTTCCTCTGGTACAAGAGTCACAGCATCTCTGTTGAATTTTTTTAAAGGAACACTAATCTCACTCATCAAGGTCTCACCCTTCAGACCTAAGCACTTCCGAAAGCCCCTAACACCTAATATCATCTTCTTTGGGGGTCAGGATTTTAACATATGATTTTAGTGGCGGGGAGAGGCTACCAACATTCAGATCATAGTACCTCTGGTGCAAGAGAAATGGGTCATCTCTCTACACACTGGTGAATGGGCTAAAGCAACTGCTTGCCTACATATTTTATGAGCTCAACTAGGAGATATATTAAGGCATCTTCCTTTACATTCCATAATTACTTGAGTTGGAATGTAGACTTTTTATTTTTGGCGGGGGGAAGAGGATGAACAATTACATGATCCAATTGAATAGTCATAGATATTTATATATGCAAAACACTCAGTCCTGCCCTATATCTTCCTGAATAGTATATATTTGATATCTAGACATTGTCAGAAGACTAATTTACAATGCTTCAGTTATTAGTAATAAGATATTCATTAGTGTACTAGATTAATGTTGTATCATTATAAGTATCTTTAATAACTCATTAACCAGTAGAAATAAATGTAAGAGCCCTTTAATTTCAAAATTTGTATAATATTCAATCTCCCTACCTATAGAGAAAAGTACTTACTAGGCTAATGTCAATGATCAAAAATGTAAGTTATGACCTTTTAATAAAGTACCCTTTATTACATAACTTGTTATTCTGATACATCTCTTCTAAATATTGAGTCTAATGAAAATATCCCAGAAAATTGACATAAGGAAACATATAATTTCCCTCCTTTAACTGGATGAAAATGAGATAAAAAAGAAAGAGCAATGAAGAGTCAATATTATTGCAATGAAGAAAAATAATGCGGTGGCCAAAGAATCCCACAGAATACTAATGTCAAAAAAAAAAAAAAAAGAATACTAATGTCATTTGACAACTCTCACAAGTCAAAGATAGGCTTATATGATGTTCTCACTGACAAGTTCAGTCTGTTCTTTGAGCTTACCAAGTGCTGGCAGTCATAAATCAGTCTGAAGAGGCAGGCTGCAGGCAAAGCAACTTTATTGGCAACCACAGTAATGAGAAGCCCAAAGGAAATATTTTGTCTAAAGCTTGACAAGTATCAATCCTGCAAAATTTAATTAAAAATATCTATTAGTGTCAATCTTTAAAATAATAGTAAAAGGATAATAGATTTATGAAATAACAACCTCAGAAATATTTCATGCCTGTCAGGGCAAATAAAAATGACAACGTTGCTATAGATAAATAGCAAAAGGATTATGTCTATATTTCTAACATCAGCAGAACTGAATATAAGTAAGATGATTATGGCTTTTTATTATCTGTATTAGAATTAATTAGAAGAATATGGTAGGAGTATCAGTTAGGATTAAGTTAGACTTCATATATCTGAAAACCCAAAATAACTATGGTTTAAACGAGATATTTATTTTTCTCAGAATTTGAAAGTAGGACATCCAATGATACATATGGCAACTCTACACTAGCATCCAAGAGACAGTTTCTGTGCCCTCATTGTACAATCCTCAGTTTGCAGCAAGCATTCTCAAAGTCACAGTCCTCAGTTACCAGAGACTCGGTCATCATATCAGACTAACCAGTAATGGAAAGAAGGAAAGAAGATGAAGCACAAGCCAAAGTACTTGAAGGAGCTTACCTTGAAATCTCTCAGAACAATTTTGCTTAAATACCATTCTCAGTCACTTAGTAACAAGGCCACACCTCAGAGCAAGAATATAATCGTTTAACTGTTAGCAATGTTTAGCGATTGTTAGTGATCGTTTAATGTTAGCAATATGCTCACATTAGGATTTTACAACTGAAGAAGGAAGAAATAGATTTTTTCAACTGTCAGTTTCAGTTATAAAAAGGAAAATAAGGGATTTATAGTATTACTGTAATTGTTAAGAATGCAGGTGTTTGGATTAGACAACTTCCATTAATATCCAGATTCTGCCGTTTGCACGTTGATAGATGTGGGCAAGCTACTTCAGCTCTCTGGGCCCCATTTCCAAACGGAATATGGAGATAGTAATAGTACCTACACATGTGACTGAGGACAAAATAAGATAACATGTTAACGCATTACTGGATTTGATGTGCTAATGTTTTGCTGAGGAGTTTTGTATCTGATTTCATGATAGATAGGGATCTGTAGTTTTCTTGTTTTGTACTCCTTCTAGTTTGCATGCCTGGTAATACAAGTCTCATAAAATGAATTAAGAAATGTTTCTTTGTCTTCTCTTTCATGGAAGATATTTTCTAAAATTGATATTAATTGTTTAAATTTTGGGTAGAATTCTCCAGTAAAATCATGTGGGCCTAGAGACTGCTTTTTCAATTTTTAAATAATAAATTCAATTTTTTTTATAGTTAGCAATATTCAGCTTTTCTATTTCATCTCAGTTGAGTATTGACTGATTATGGTTTTCCAGGAATTGTCTATTTCTTCTAAGTTGACAAATTTATGAGAACAAAGTTATCTGTAAGTACTTATTTATTATCTTTTTAATGGCTACAGGACCTGTAGTGATATCCCAGGTTTTATTCTTGATAATGGTGACGGTGTTTTGTTTTGTTTTTTTCCTGGGGGGCGGGGGGGAGAGTCTTTTTTCTTTTGATCTTTGCCAATCTTGCTAGAGGTTTATTAATGTTATTGATTCTCTGAAAGAAATAGTTCTTTATTTCATTCATTTTCTCTATTGTTTTCCTGTTTTCAATTTTGTTCATTTTGGCTTTTACCTTTACTATTTCCTTCTTTCCTGTTAATGTTAGATTAATTTATTCTTCTTATTTTAGTTAATTGAGGTAAGAATTGAGATTATCCATTCAAAATCTTTTCTTTTGTCTAATGTAAGCATTTGATGCTATAAATTTCCCTCTCAGCACAGCTTTAGCTGAATCCCAGATCTTTTAAGATGTTGTATATTAATTTTTATTCAGTTCAATATGCTTTTATTTATTTATTTTAAAGATTTATTTATTTTAGAGAGAGAGTCCACATGTGGGGGAAGGAGTAGAGGAGAAGAAGAGAGAGCAAGAGAGAGATCTCAAGCAGATTCCTCACAGAGCACAAAGCCCAATGTGGGGCATATTCCCAGGACCATGATATCATGACCTGAGCCAATATCAAGAATTGGATGATTCACTGACTGAGCCACCAAGACATCCCAGTTCAATATGCTTTGAAAATTTCCTTCAAGATTTCCTCTTTGACCCATGGATTATTTAGTAGTGTGTAGTTTATTTTCAAGTGACTGGAAATTTTCCTGTTATCTTTCTACTGATTTCTGATTTGATACTATTATTGTCAGAGAATATACTTTGTATAAATTAAATATCTTAAAACTTGATTGAGTTCATTTTGTACACAAGCATATGGTCTTAATATTGGTGAATTTTCCATGCACACTTGAGAAAAAATATATATTCTACTCTTGCTGGATGGATAGTTCTCCATACATTGTTTGGTTCTGTTGGTATTATTTAATTTTCCTTATCCTTGTTGATTTTCTGTCCAGTAGTTCTGTTAACTGTTGAGGGGTTGCTGACATTCTCAAGTTTAACTATTAATTTTTCTTTTTTTACTTTCCTTCAGTTATATCCATATATATATATATATTTTTTTTTTGCTTCACATCTTTTGCATCTTTGTCATTCAGTGTGTACACATTTAAGATTCCTGTATTTTCTTTGTTAATTGACTATTTTATCTTTATGTGATTGCCCACTTTGTCTATAATAATTTTCCTTCATCTTAGTCTACTTACTTGATATTAAGTCATTTATGCTTTTTTAATTAATACTTTTGTGATATATTTTCCATCCATTCACTTTCAATCTAAGTACAGAACTCTATTTTTAGGCAATTTTCTTATATACAGCAAATAAATGATGGTGTTTTATTTAGTTTGATCCATTTTTGGTAACTTCAGTTTTTAATTGGTGTATTTAGATCATTTACATTAAAGTGAGGACTCTAACCTGCAATCCTGGTATATGCTTTTTGCTTATAGCTCCTTTGTTTCTTATTTTTCCATTTCATTTCTCATCTTCTTTTGGGTTACTTGAATATTATTTAGAGTTGAGTCTTGATTTATTTATGTTGCCTTTTTAATATACAGCTTTATGTATTCATCTTAGTATTACAATATACATTATGTAACTAATCACTGCCTATTAGTATCGATGTTTTTTTCCTTCAAGTGAAAACTAGAAATCTTCCATTTAAGTCTTTTTATATTCCCCACTCTTTAAATATACTTTCCTTAAATATCTCTTCTGCATATAGTCAACATCAGATCACCTGGTGCTATAATTTTTGCTTCAAAGGGTAAAATGCCATTTAGGAAATTCATAAAAAGTCTATTATAGTTATTCCTATTTTTGTTCATTCCTATGATTTCTTCCATTTCTGAGGTTTTAACTCTTCTTCTGTTATCATTTATTTTCTGCTTATAGAACTTCCTTTAGCCACTCTTTTAGGGCAAGTTTTTTAGTAACAAGTTCTCTTAGTTTGCTGAGACATCCTGATTACTTCTTTATACCAAGGAGATATTTTTGCTTGAGAGAATTCATTTTTACTCTTTCAACAATTCAAATATACTGCTACTTTCACCATAGTGATTTTGAATAGTGTTGTAATGAGCATCGAAGTGCTAACTCTTTGAGGTCTTCATTTCAATGTTTTTTTTGAAAAATACTCAGAAATGAATTGCTAGGCCATACAGTATTTTATTTTCAATTTTTGAGAAACCTCCAAAATATTTTCTGTTACAGCTAAATAATTTTGTAATTCTATTAACAGTGTACAAGGATTCTAGTTTCACCACATCCTTACTAATACTTGTTAATTTTTGGTTTTAGATAAAAACCATCCTTACAGGTATGTAGTGATATATATCCTTATGGTTTTGGTTTGTATTGCCCAGATGATTAGTGACATTGAGTATCCCTCCATATACCTGCTGGCTACTTGTACATCTTTCTATAGAATTTCTGTTTAAGTCCTTTGCCTGTTTTTAAATCAGTCTATTTTTGTTTTGTTTTTGTTGTTTGTTTTTGTTTTTGAGATCCTATTATATGTGTTTATAGTTATATAGGAGAATAAATGACTTAAAAACAACAAAAATATATACTGCTACTTTCTTTGGTTCCCTATAGTTTCAGATGAGTTATCTACTAACATTCAAATTGGTGTTTCCCTATAGGTAATACATCATTCCTCTTGAGATCCATTTAATTATTTTTGTCTATATTTTTCAGAAGTCTAATTATGATCTTTCAGCATGGATTTCTTTGTATTCATCCTCTTTGGGGTTCATTCAGCTACTTATTTCAGAATATGTCACCAAAAATATGCTACTTTCGTATAAGGATTATTTTGAAATGTAGAATTTTGATATTCAACAGATGTAGAAAGTAGCCCTCCCAGAGCTTTTCTTATCTGACTAAAAGCAGAAACTTCTGAAAAATAACTGCCATAAATTCTCTCTCAGGGAATTTTTATGGTCATAAAAAAGACAGGAAGTTGGCACCAGGATGGATTTACACAAACAAACCTTCCTAAGTTAGTCCTTATCTTGTGTTAGTTTCCTTCATATATCTACTCACAGCTTATAACCCTTAGAAACCTGAAAATCTCTTTCCTTTGTCTGTCACATATTCACAATTTATTGCTCTAGGTTAAAAATCATACAGAAGCTCTAAGGCCTATTCACCTTTTTGAGTCTTCTTTTTTCCAGGAAAGTCCATATATCCCATTAAAATTAACATCAAATCAAATTTGCCTGTCTTCTTTTAATCTCTCTCATGTCTGCCTAATTTTTAAGGTTATAGTCAAATAACCTAAGAGGATAGAGGCAAAAAATTTTTCCACTCCTACACTTCTGTATATTTGTCTTTTACCATATTTGAAAAGTTGTTAGCCATTTTTTTTCTTTAAATATTATCTTTCTCTCTCCTTGGATTCTAATTACATGAATGTTACTATTTTGTTATTGTCCCATAGATCCCTGAGACTCTGCTCTCCTTTTTTTCATTCTGTGTTCTTTATGTTGTACAGATGGGGTAAGTTTTATTGCTCTGTCCTTATAGCTACTGACCTATCTTCTGTCATACCCACTCTACCATCAGCTCATCCAGTGGGATTTTTCTTCCATCCATCAGTGGTGTTGGAGTGCTTCTGCCTGCTTTCTGCAGATGGCAGGGGTAGAAGAGAGATAGAATTTCAATCTACACTGAAAACTTAAGGTGGAAATGAGAGGAGGAGTGGGTGTTTGTCCTGGAAATCACCCATTGTATGGAAAGGTACTCTAAGACTCTACCACATTAACAAATGGGAAGTGTATACTCAATAGCAACCTAACCAATAAGCAGATCTATGAGAAAGAACAAAGGATGAAGCAAAAATGTATAATACACGGTAAATAGAGAATCATTGGAAAGAATAAAACCAAATATGTAAGCTATTAAATTATATACTAAATTATATATTAAGAACAAGAATGAGGGATACCTGGGTGGCTCAGTGGTTGAGCATCTGCCTTTGGCTCAGGGCATGATCCTGGAGTCCCAGGATTGAGTCCCACATTGGGCTCCCTGCATGGAATCTGCTTCTCTCTATGTCTGTGTCTCTGCCTCTCTCTTTGTGTCTCTCATGAATAAATAAATAAAATCTTAAAAAATAAAAGAATAAGAAAGATTTTTCTATTGAAACAAAAATAATTGATTTACACATCAAAACAAAGAATGAGCAGTGTAATCAAATTTTCAGGAATAAATTAAAAAATCTTTCTTATTTATACTGGTTAAATTATAGATAGCTATTTCAGTAATACAGTCATAATGATAGTCAAATTATAGGAAGTAAATAAAAAATAGATATCTAAGAAACAGAGATTAGTCCTGGTAAACCATACATTAACAAAATTTTGCAGTTAACTGTCGATACAAAAATTAAGAAGCTGTGCCCAGTGTATGCCATTTCCCACCCATGGCTCCCCCTTTCCTGTCTTTTTAAGCCAGAAAGGCAAAATAAATGAACAGTTTATACCCTACCTAAAGACTGTTATCTGGGCTAGTTTTTCAGATATTTGATTAGGTCAACTATGCTTCTATTACTATTGATAAATACTCACTGAAAAATTCACAGAAATATTTCTAATATCTGAAATTTAAAGTACTAAATGGGATTCACCTAAATTTTTTATGACTTGATTTATATGATGCATTTAAAAAATTAATCTTATGTTCCTTTGCATAGAATTATAACTTGCCTTATTTGCTAGAATTACAATTCATTCAAGATATATGAAGTAATGGCCTGAAAATTATGACTTGATATTTGGGGCTATATTACAGATATCTATTTTGCAGAAATTTCCCACTCAGGAGGAGAAAATGGAGGAGCAGGAAAAGTTAAAGATTCTAAGCTTGGTGGCAAGATAGAATACAGAGAGAAATGAGACAGAGGCAAAGAGATTTCTGAATCATTTAAAATCCTTTCAGCAATAAGTAAAATAACTCAATTTGAAACCTCTTAAAATGTAAAGTAGTAGGCATTGATCAGGTGTAGTTCACATGGGATTCCAACTCAAAGTATCTGCAGTTCTCTCACTCTTCTCATCTTTGTGTGTTGCTTGTATTCTTCAGGTTTCACATCTATTCAAGGCTCAGAGGAAGAGAGAATTGACTTTTCTACAACTCACTCTTCAGAGTCAGTAACCCCATTCCTCAAAAACACCTCACAATCACCCCAGTGACTGACCAGCTTCTGGCCAAACATTCATTCTTGAATTAATCCCTTTGGCCAAGGGAATTGGAATGATTTACATCACCTGAAAAGAATCACTGAAGGGAGCTGAGAATAATCTAATTCAGTTTAAATAATCAATGCTCATCCTAAAGCGAGACAAAGAATCAATCTCCTCATAAAACTCACAGCACTAGAGAGAGGACAGGTAGAGGCTTTTTTTTTTAATATATAACTATAATACCTACTATACTTCCAAAGCGCAGAGCTCTAGAAAAAAGAAGTGCCTAATTTTCAACTCTACAGATGATTCATTTCATGCATCCACCACCAGAGTGACTCTCTGAGTATGCATTTGATTTTGCCAAAGAAAGGAGCTCAAATCTATATTTGATTCATAAATGGCTATGATGCGCAAATACAATAATAAAAAAACACTGTGCTTATAATACAGTGATACATTCGTTCTCTATTTATGGTTAAATAAAAATAATATTAGGGTAGTTAATAATAAATTAAGCAAACAAATCACTAAATATTATTATATAATTGATTTAATTTATTAAATATGTAATCATAGAATATTATTTTAAAATGTTAACAGCTTGATCATAACTCTAGAAACTACCAATTACTAAGAACAGATCTATCAATATTTGAGATAATTCATTAATATAACAGATATCAATTTCTAAATAATTACAAAAAATACTAAAAAAAGGAAACTGATTATCAAAGCAGCAGAGGAAGTCAGGAACCCAATCATCATAATACATTTATTATTTAATTATCCCATGTGTCAAGAGGCATGTCATTCCATGTCATTTAGTTCTAATTAAATGCTGTCCATTTCAACTTATGTTTTAGCAAGTTTTTTTTTTTTTTTTTGGATTTTATTTATTTATTCATGAGAAACAGAGAGAGAGAGAGAGAGAGAGAGAGAGAAGCAGGCTCCATGCAGAGAGCCTGATGTGGGACTCGATCCCAGGTCTCCAGGATCAGGCCTTGGGCTGAAGGCGACACTCAACCACTGAGCAACCGAGGCTGCCCTAGCAAGTTTTTATACAATGAAAGTAGCTACTTTTTTTCTCCAGAATTGCCAGCTGGTTTGCTAAAGTGTAGCTGGTCCTGAAATTTGACATATCAACCAGGCTACCAGGAGACAACAAAATATAGAATCTGATAATCACCAATGCCCCTGAAAGAGAGTAAAATGCAGAAGTACACACATAGGTACACCTGATAGAAAGATAAAAATTACAGGTGCAAAATTATTGTTGCCAAATAATAACCGTTAAATGAGTTTTTTAGATGATCTACTTTTAACAGATATAACAATATTAATTTTTAAAATACCTTGCTTACAAAAAAAGATTTAAAAACCGACCTTCCTGAGATTATTCAAATCATTTAGGATAAGTCTTCTAAGTCCTCCCTCTCTCCTTTCAGCTGTAAGAAACCTTATGTCTTCACTACTGTCTCTTCATTTCACAAATGAAACCAATCATGTCCACACCTGGAGATTGAAGAAAAGTCCCAATTACAACTCTGTTACTTAAAACTTTATCTCCACTGTTTCAGACTATTCATCTAATAATGTAAATGATTTCCTTATTGTATCCACAAGCTCTGCTAATTTTCACCTACATGCCTTTGCTCACACTAAGCTCCTTCAAACTTCTAAGTAGAATTTCCTCCAATCAAGTGTTTTCCTAATCCTGGTTTCTACTTAAATTCAGCCTGAATTTGATAAATCCTAGAAAGCTAATCATGACCACTCACACGCTTCTTAAATACCCTTGATCATTGAGATTAATTGTCCATAAAATATAGAGAGGATTAATAATATACTTATTTTGTAATACTTCACTAATATCAAGATCTATCCACTTTGCCTTCTACCACATAGACAGGGGGTTGGGGAGAGGAATGGTATCTGAGTTTATGTCACAAAGTGTTTATTCTCTGAATTTCACATCCTTGCAGCAATAGCTCCTATGTGAGCATCAAACGCAGGGTTACTCCTTACCTGGTCTGCAAAGTCTCCACAGACATACAGAGTCTTTATATGTCAGAAGGTTCCACACAGTTCAGATACTGATTTTTAGTAATATGTAAAAGGCTCTTTTTTTTTTTTTTAATTTATTTATTTATTTATTTATTTTATTTATTTATGATAGGCACACAGTGAGAGAGAGAGAGAGAGAGGCAGAGACACAGGCAGAGGGAGAAGCAGGCTCCATGCACCGGGAGCCTGACGCGGGATTCGATCCCGGGTCTCCAGGATCGCGCCCTGGGCCAAAGGCAGGCGCTAAACCGCTGCGCCACCCAGGGATCCCTAAAAGGCTCTTTTTATTTCATGGCTCTATAATAAAGGAATTATGTGTAAATAGATAAAAGAAACCACAGAAAATATCATTTCATAGTATGTACTATATTATAGATGTTTGACTAATTAGTTAATTTATTTGTTAAAATTATCCAGCATAAAAGCAGATTACTAATAAAATAATTAATGAGATTGGGAAAAATATGCAACTGTGCTTTCTGATGTAACTTTCAATATAGAACTTCCCATCTCGGGTGGGTCTTCAGCCTCCAACCCTTCACCCCTCAGTCTTTGGAAGCATATCCATTAGCTCTGCAGCTCACTGCTAACTGAACTATTTCACCTCTTTCTTGTCTTCTCCAACCTCTAGCACCCCCTCTCCATTATTCACTCTCAAGATGTGACCTTCATTTTCATTACTTCAAGAAAATAATTACCACAGTTTTCTACCATCCAAGTACAAACCTTGGTAATTTGGAAGAGCTCTCCTCCAATCTCAGAATAACACTTCTACTTATAAGTGGGTTCTATCTTATCTTCTTAGAGCGTAGCTCCAGAAATGATTTCTTCTCTCTCTTGCACCATCAATAATCCCCAGCTGGATGGAAATGATAAAATCCGTTCATTTATTTAGAGCATAGCCTGACCCCTCAACCTGTTTCTTTGATGACCTCATTTCTCTATTCTTTTTCATACCCAAATTGTTTTAAAGACATGTCTTTGTCACTATGTCCCTTGCCTCATCTCATATAAAACACTCTAATGATAGTTGTTCCATCACCACTATGCTAAAGTCATTTCTCATCAAGGCTTTCAAGAGCCCTCATTTCTTCAAATCTAGTGGCCTAATATCCTCTTCTTCATTTTACTCAGTCTTTTAGCAGTGATTGGTAAACCTGAATCACCTTTCAACTGTTCACTCTTCAATGGAAGCAGTTTTTCACCTAATCTGAGAGAAGCACTCACATGTTTTCCCTCCCACTCCATTGGACATTCTTTCTCAATCTCATTTTCTTTCTCCTCCTCTCCCACATCTAAATGTTGGATTACCCTAGACCTCAGTTTTTGGTCTTCTTTCCTTTCCAACTATACTGTCTCCCTTCATGACTCCATGTTATATTTTGGCTGTGAATATTATGAATATAAAATGTATACCTTTAGTCTGGCTTCTCCCCTCAAGTTCTGTTCAATTTGCCATGTATGTATCCAAAGTCATGTCAAAATTTACAAAAGTGAAATAAAAGGCTGGAATCATGACCTTCCCACCAAATGTTGCCCCTTTTAGTCTTTCCCAACTCAGTATTTTGCCTTTTGAGTGATTAGACCATAATATATACATCATCCTTCATTTTTAATTTCCTCATAGACCTATGTTCAACCAATTAGAGAACTACGCTTGTGAAATATACCTGGAAAGTGGCTCTTTTACCCCATCACTTATCACCTGCAATTCCTTCCAAATAGGTCTCCTTGCCGACACTCTTATGCCTCCACAGGTACTCCTCCATGAAGCAGCCAGATGGCTCTTTCAATACAAAAAAGACTTGCTCACACCCTCTACTGGTATTCAATAAAAACCTTAAAATAAAATCCAGGGGTTTACTGTGACCCAGTAGTTTCATCACAGTCTGGCCTCTGCTTACCTCTCCAATCTCAGCTCCTCTTCTTCTCCTCCATCTCTTCCAACCCAACCATAAAATACTTTTTTGTTTATCTTTAAAGTTTACATAACTTTGCTCCAGCAATTCCATCTTTAGCAATTTTTCTTAGTAAAACAAAAGGTAAAAATCCTTCATTTATTTATTTATTTATTTATTTATAAATAAATCTATTAATTGTAGTATTAATAATATCAAACATTGAGATGACATAAAAATGTGAAATTTGTTTATCACACATAGAGTAATTTAAGTAATATATTTAGGAACAACTTTATTAGTATAAACTGTATATTGTTTATACTGTATATTGTTAAGTGAAAAAAGTACATAGTATGGCTCTGAAATTATAATAAATGTGAAATAACAAACATGAAAAAATGGAATACATATACCAATATGTTATGCAGTAATAATTTTAATATTGGAGAAAAGTTCATTTTTAAGTTCTTACCTAAGCTTATTTGTTTAACTGATTTGGTTTTATAATAATATGTATATTATGTGGGAAATAAAGAAAATTTATAACTATGAAATATTAAGAATTGCAATTACAAGAAGATTCTGGAAACATAGCTACTTGCATAACTCTTGCTACCCTGTACTATGAACTGCATGTGGCTTACCTCTTCAAGTGACTACTAGAATCTAAGGATGAAAGTGTTTGACACTTTGGAGTTCTATCAGGAGTAAAGGGCCCATACATGAGTTCATCCACCAGGATGGGATCCCAACAATGAGACTTGAAACAAAGTTAATTCTGAAGAGATCTTTTTTCTTGCAACTGAAGCTCCATAGAAGAAGGTAAATATTGACTATTCTGAATCCTATTTTGGTCCCCAAAAACAAGAATGAGTCAAATTGTAATGAAGTATTGCCTCCTTTTAAATTTGTGAGTCACAGGGAGTGAGTAGAGCAAAGGAACTTTCTCCAAATGCCTCAATCCAGAGGTACAACCTGCCATCAGACCTCGGGGTATGGGGCAGGAAGTGAGAACCCCACTTTGTTGTATACTGACTGCATTCTGGCTATTAGATAGAGTATTGTAGCCACTTTGTCTAGCACCCACATGCATGCAACAGAGGAGCACAGTGGCCACCTGAAGAAGATTACAAGAACTAACTTCAATCAATCAGAATGAACAATTAGAGAAATAGGACTCTGATAAAATCCTTAGTTTAAAAAAAGGAATAAATTGAATTAAATTACTTAAATTGAATTAAATTACTTAACTTTCAGTACAACACCAAAAAGAAAAAGAGAAAGGAAAAAAAGAAGGGAGGAAGGAAGGGAAGAAAGAAGGAAGGGAAGGAAGGAAGGAAAGAAGGAAGGAAGGAAGGAAGGAAGGAAGGAAGGAAGGAAGGAAGGAAGGAAGGAAGGAAGGAAGGAAAGAAGGAAGGACAAGACACTTTGAAACACAAAAGAAGCTTGCTTTTCAATCTACATGGATCATTTTCTCTTGTACAGTGAAAATATTGGCTGGTCTGCATTCTCCTCTAGATGCTCAAACATTTCCAAACTCAGGTTGTTGCCAAACTTCATTTCCACATGTGTAGGACCGAAGATCCCAGCTGTATGCTGTCTATTAGTTGGAGGTTGCTTTCAGATTTCTGTCATGGGATCTCTCCAAAATGGAATGTGTTCTTTGTTCAGGGCCAGGAAGAGTGACATTGCATCACCGCTGCCATATTCTATTGGTTAGAAATAAGTCCTGGGTCCAGTCCACATTCAAGGAGAGTTATTATATAGGATGTGAACACCAGATAGAGGAGGTTATGGGATATCACCTTAAGGTCTGTCTGCCATACAACTAAAAGGAAAAAACATATAACTAAATTAATGAAAATGGGTCATTAAAATGAGGAAGAAATGTCTTCCTAAAATAAGGAAGAAATATCTGAACTTAGAGAACAAAATTTAAAAGAGACAAAAATCATTAAAAAATAAAAGAGAAGATACAATAATTAAATAGACATTAAGGAAAAAAATTCTTTTTACTTGACTAAAATGATATAATAGAAAAGTTGAAGTCTAAAAATCAAATGGTTTCATAAAGTGCCAGTCTGTATTGAGGAGAAAAAAAGTACTCAGAGATTCTTCCTGCATACACAATAACTCTACATTTCTCAGTCTCCTTGAAGGTATAGGTGGCCAAATGATGAAAATTTTAGCTAGTAAATCCTGAAAAGAAATTATGTGTGCTGCTTCCAGGCCTGCCCCACGGAAATCTCTCACAGAAGTTCTTCATGTTCTTTTTTTTTTTTTTTTTTGAAAGGTTTTATTTATTCATGAGAGGCACAGAGAGAGAGAGAGAGGCAGAGACACAGGCAGAGGGAGAAGCAGGCTCCATGCAGGGAGCCCGATGTGGGACTCAATCCCAGGTCTCCAGGATCATGCCCTGGGCCGAAGGCAGACGCTCAACCTCTGAGCCACCCAGGGATTCCTTTGTGTTCTGTTTTTACATGCTGGGTAAGTGGAATGGGTATAAGTCCCACAGAAGTGTCACAAACTAGACTGGACATGGTAGAACTCTGTGAGAAGTGACAACTGGATGAGTTAGGGGAAAAAGGCTACTTGCCTGCCTGGTCTACCTGCCCAAAAGCTAAAGCTGTTTGCAAATAAATTTCACACTCACAAAATATAAAAATAAGTGCTTTAGTTAACTCTGACAATCAACCTTGTAGATATAAAGGCAAGAATGTAAAGAACATATGGAAAAGAATGTTTTAAATAGCACAGACTTCAAACAAAATGAATTTTAATAAATTGGAGATTTGATTAGGATACATTGATACATCTGTATTAAGATATATCTTGCAATCATTTAAAAGGATGAGTTTGAATAAATGAGTTGGAATTATTTCCATTAAATTTCTTACTCTAGGGATGAAGAACAAAAACAAAATGGGAGAAATATGTCTGGTATGATGCCATTTTAAAAAAGACTTCATTAACTAAAAAAAGTCTCTGATACTTATATGCTTACAAAAACATGTTGAATAGTATATACAAGATTGTTTTACAGATTAGCAAAAGGAAGAAAAGAAATAGCATTGGGAAAGAGAGGAGACCAACAGGAAAGAATATAAGCATAAAAAGGAAAAATATTAAAACACACTAAAAAGAATTTATATGATCATATGTGTGTCAATGTAAAAATCTGTTTCAATGGGTATATGGGTAAAGGAATTAAACAGATACTGAACTAAAAGCAAATTACTTGATTATCTCAAGTTGGCTTTTATAGTTATATGGGAGGCTTACGATAATCACTAATGAAATATACATTTATGTTGTTTTTCAAAGGTATTTGGGGCAAAGTGGGCATGAGCAAAGTCAGGTATGAACACCCCAACCCATATTATCCTAGACTCTGTACTTTTAACTTATTACCTTCAAACTTAGCGAAAACCCACTTTCTCCTGACATTTTAATTTCTAAAAAGTTTTTTCAGATGTTCCTGTTTCAAACAGAAACTATTCTTCACGTGCCTAGTCTATCTATCCATCACCATCCATTTATCCATTCATATATGTATACATTTTTTCTTGACATTAATCTCAGGTATTCTAAAAAGCATTCCCAATGAAGAATTATGTGATAATTATTAAACACAGCCTATATTTCTTAAAGTTGTAAATCTAAATTTTGTCATCCGGGAATGTTTTATTTACTTATTTATTTATTATTTTTTAAAAGATTTTATTTATTTATGAGAGACATAGAGAGGCAGAGACACAGGCAGAGACACAGGCAGAGGGAGGAGCAGGCTCCACGCAGGGAGCCCGACATGGGACTCGATCCCAGGACTCCAGGATCACACCCTGGGCTGAAGGCAGGCTCTAAACTGCTGAGCCACCCAGGGATCCCCCGGGAATGTTTTAAATATGGACTTTCACAAACCAATTACCTGTTTACTTTGTCTCCACCTTGTTTCATGTGTCAGTGTTTTAGAAGAAGACATGCTTGTCTAGTGTTTATTGCAACACTTTTTGAAATTTTATCATTAGATGTAGACTTCTATTTTCACCAGATCCTTTAATACATATGGCTTGATGACAGTTCAACAATTTAAAGTAGCAAAAATTCTCTTCTGTCATTTTTAAAAGAATAATCTCCACCTGCATTGGGCTACCAGTGAATCAGAATATTCACTTTATTGTATTGAAAAATGTCAGTATTTACAATTGAAATATATGTTTAAGACTAATTTTTATTTGAAATTATTCCTTATAGAGAAAAATAATAGCCAAAAAAACAAAACTAAACACTCACTGATACTTTCTGAAGAATCACATTTTCTGTGTCTTCTCTGTTATTATTTGCTGAGGTCAAATACTTAAGAATTCTTTGGGTCTTCAAAATCTTTCTGGATAATAAAAATTCCTGATGTGTTCAGTTTGCTTGCTAAAGCTTGTCATTGTTGAAACTAGTTGGAATTCTTAGTTACCTATTTGCTGTTTGGATTAGGTTAGACTAGGCTACCTAGGTTAGGCCCTGTTTGGCTTGGTTTGGTTTTATTTGGGCTCAGCTAGAGGACTACACTGCAGAGCTATTCTATCCACAGTAGCTATCTTCTGTGCAGTTCACAAAGTATTCATTATGTCTAAAACTCAGTGATTTTTTTTTTCAGTGACTGATTTGACCTTCACTGAACCCACCACTGAATACCTAAATATGATTCTAAACCACTGATGTTTCTGAAATTGTCCATTTAGAAAAATAATGCACTTTATTTTACTCCAGATATTAACAATGTTAATATCCATAGATGGATAGGGCATTTTTCTGCAGTATTCTAATAAGCCACACTTAATGGATTTGGTTTTCCTCTTGAATCAAAAAAACGATCTGCTCCCTGGGGAGTGTCTTTTTCTGTCAGTGCAGTGAAGTGCATGAACGCAATGTACTCACACCATCCACAGGTATGAAAAGTCATCTAGTCCAGCTAAGGCAAAAATATTTAAATGATTTGATCCCACACCATTGTATACTTACCAAACAGATGTAACCAAATTCTGATAGAAATCCACACTGATGGAGAGGAATAAAAACCAATGAGCACACCAAAAATTATCTTGGTGTGTTTGTTTAAAAATAAATACCCAATTCTAATGTATGAGCATGTATTTAATAATATAGATACAGAGGTTCCAAGATGAGCATCTTATCTTGTATTGGCTACATTTTTTCTGTATTTATGCTACATAGGTATCTCTTTTATTAAATTATAAGTAACCTACAGAATGGGAGAAGACATTTGCAAATGAGGTATCAGATAAAGGGCTAGTTTCCAAGATCTATAAAGAACTTCTTAAACTCAACACCAAAGAAACAAACAATCCAATCATGAAATGGGCGAAAGACATGAAGAGAAATCTCACAGAGGAAGACATAGACATGGCCAACACGTACATGAGAAAATGCTCCGCATCACTTGCCATCAGGGAAACACAAATCAAAACCACAATGAGATACCACCTCACCCCAGTGAGAATGGGGAAAATTAACAAGGCAGGAAACCACAAATGTTGGAGGGGATGCGGAGAAAAGGGAACCCTCTTGCACTGTTGGTGGGAATGTGAACTGGTGCAGCCACTCTGGAAAACTGTGTGGAGGTTCCTCAAAGAGTTAAAAATAGACCTGCCCTACGACCCAGCAATTGCACTGTTGGGATTTACCCCAAAGATACAGATGCAATGAAACGCCGGGACACCTGCACCCCGATGTCTCTAGCAGCAATGTCCACAATAGCTAAACTGTGGAAGGAGCCTCAGTGTCCATCGAAAGATGAATGGATAAAGAAGATGTGGTTTATGTATACAATGGAATATTCCTCAGCTATTAGAAATGACAAATACCCACCATTTGCTGGAGGGTATTATGCTGAGTGAAGTAAGTCAATCGGAGATGGACAAACATTATATGGTCTCATTCATTTGGGGAATATAAATAATAGTGAAAGGGAATAGAGGGGAAGGGAGAAGAAATGGGTAGGAAATATCAGAAAGGGAGACAGAACATGAAGACTCCTAACTCTGGGAAATGAACTAGGGGTGGTGGAAGGGGAGGAGGGCGGGGGGTGGGGGTGAATGGGTGACGGGCACTGAGGGGGGCACTTGACAGGATGAGCACTGGGTGTTATTCTGTACGTTGGCAAATTGAACACCAATAAAAAATAATTTTTTTATTAAAAAAATAAATAAATTATAAGTAATACACTCCTCTTTCTTCTACAGCATGTCTACTCCTAACCAAACTAGTTTAGTAGATTGTAGGGTCCTGGGATTGAGCCAAATTATTATTGGGCTCCCTCTCCTCTGGCCCTCCCCCCCCACCCCTTGTGCTTGCACTCTTTCTGTCTGGCTTTCTCTCTCTCCCAAGTAAATAAATAAAATCTTTACAAAATATTTTAGGCCTTTATTATAGGATTTTTAATAAAAAATAATTTGTATGCATAGAACTACCACTCAAATATTTCAAGAAAAATAGCATTTAATATGCTTTTCTAATTTTTATATAGTATTCAAAATACTGGCAACCTAAACTACTCTTAAAAGAAAAACTCATCTTCAATGGCCTTATTTAGTAAACTGCAGAACAATATTTTATACTTTAAAGACACAATTCTATATATTTTTAATTAAGTTAGTCAACAACTATTTGTGAAGTGTCTGCTAAGAAAATGGGTAATACATTAGATGAAGGTAACTAGAGATAAAAGATATTGTTTATTATCATAGAGACTATAGTCTATTGCAGGTGACAAGTATGGAGAAAAATGATTGCAAAATAATATTCTTGTTATATTTGATATCCATACGAGGTCCAATGGGCTTAAGATCTCATCTGTGCATTTCACCTGGTTATGTGAACAGAATTGAGATCAGAAAAAATTTATGGTTGTCCAGGACAATTTTTTTTTTTTTTTGAGATGAAAACAGTGATTTTATTTCACATAATGAGAGTAGATAATCAACACATGTAACTTAAAGTTTAAATAGGCATGTATCTAAGTTAATAAGTACTATAAAGTAGCTTTTCTTTTCATTGTTATTATTTTAGCCACACTATCTTTAAGTCCCAAACTCTTTCATTTCCAAAAAGCAGTTAACTTAAGCTATCGGACCTATAAGCAGAAACCAACTACTGTGCCCCATTGTTTTTTTTAAAAAGCTTTTAATACATATACAAACATGTTTTTTTTTTCTTTTTTTTTTATTGGTGTTCAATTTACTAACATACAGAATAACCCCCAGTGCCCGTCACCCATTCACTCCCAACCCCCGCCCTCCTCCCCTTCCAACACCCCTAGTTCGTTTCCCAGAGTTAGCAGTCTTTACGTTCTGTCTCCCTTTCTGATATTTCCCACACATTTCTTCCCCCTTCCCTTATATTCCCTTTCACTATTATTTATATTCCCCAAATGAATGAGAACATATAATGTTTGTCCTTCTCCGACTGGCTTACTTCACTCAGCATAATACCCTCCAGTTCCATCCACGTTGAAGCAAATGGTGGGTATTTGTCATTTCTAATGGCTGAGGAATATTCCATTGTATACAGAGACCACATCTTCTTTATCCATTCATCTTTCGTTGGACACCGAGGCTCCTTCCACAGTTTGGCTATCGTGGCCATTGCTGCTATAAACATCGGGGTGCAGGTGTCCCGGCGTTTCACTGCATCTGTATCTTTGGGGTAAATCCCCAGCAGTGCAATTGCTGGGTCGTAGGGCAGGTCTATTTTTAACTCTTTGAGGAACCTCCACACAGTTTTCCAGAGTGGCTGCACCAGTTCACATTCCCACCAACAGTGTAAGAGGGTTCCCTTTTCTCCACATCCTCTCCAACATTTGTTGTTTCCTGCCTTGTTAATTTTCCCCATTCTCACTGGGGTGAGGTGGTATCTCATTGTGGTTTTGATTTGTATTTCCCTGATGGCAAGTGATGCAGAGCATTTTCTCATGTGCATGTTGGCCATGTCTATGTCTTCCTCTGTGAGATTTCTGTTCATGTCTTTTGCCCATTTCATGATTGGATTGTTTGTTTCTTTGGTGTTGAGTTTAATAAGTTCTTTATAGATCTTGGAAACTAGCCCTTTATCTGATATGTCATTTGCAAATATCTTCTCCCATTCTGTAGGTTGTCTTTTAGTTTTGTTGACTGTATCCTTTGCTGTGCAAAAGCTTCTTATCTTGATTAAGTCCCAATAGTTCATTTTTGCTTTTGTTTCTTTTGCCTTCGTGGATGTATCTTGCAAGAAGTTACTATGGCCGAGTTCAAAAAGGGTGTTGCCTGTGTTCTTCTCTAGGATTTTGATGGAATCTTGTCTCACATTTAGATCTTTCGTCCATTTTGAGTTTATCTTTGTGTATGGTGAAAGAGAGTGGTCTAGTTTCATTCTTCTGCATGTGGATGTCCAATTTTCCCAGCACCATTTATTGAAGAGACTGTCTTTCTTCCAATGGATAGTCTTTCCTCCTTTATCGAATATTAGTTGCCCATAAAGTTCAGGGTCCACTTCTGGATTCTCTATTCTGTTCCACTGATCTATGTGTCTGTTTTTGTGCCAGTACCACACTGTCTTGATGACCACAGCTTTGTAGTACAACCTGAAATCTGGCATTGTGATGCCCCCAGATATGGTTTTCTTTTTTAAAATTCCCCTGGCTATTCGGGGTCTTTTCTGATTCCACACAAATCTTAAAATAATTTGTTCTAACTCTCTGAAGAAAGTCCATGGTATTTTGATAGGGATTGCATTAAACGTGTATATTGCCCTGGGTAACATTGACATTTTCACAATATTAATTCTGCCAATCCATGAGCATGGAATATTTTTCCATCTCTTTGTGTCTTCCTCAATTTCTTTCAGAAGTGTTCTATAGTTTTGAGGGTATAGATCCTTTACATCTTTGGTTAGGTTTATTCCTAGGTATCTTATGCTTTTGGGTGCAATTATAAATGGGATTGACTCCTTAATTTCTCTTTCTTCAGTCTCATTGTTAGTGTATAGAAATGCCACTGACTTCTGGGCATTGATTTTGTATCCTGCCACGCTACCGAATTGCTGTATGAGTTCTAGCAATCTTGGGGTGGAGACTTTTGGGTTTTCTATGTAGAGTATCATGTCATCGGCGAAGAGGGAGAGTTTGACTTCTTCTTTGCCAATTTGAATGCCTTTAATGTCTTTTTGTTGTCTGATTGCTGAGGCTAGGACTTCCAGTACTATGTTGAACAGCAGTGGTGAGAGTGGACATCCCTGTCTTGTTCCTGATCTTAGGGGAAAGGCTCCTAGTGCTTCCCCATTGAGAATGATATTTGCTGTGGGCTTTTCATAGATGGCTTTTAAGATGTCGAGGAATGTTCCCTCTATCCCTACACTCTGAAGAGTTTTGATCAGGAATGGATGCTGTATTTTGTCAAATGCTTTCTCTGCATCCAATGAGAGGATCATATGGTTCTTGGATTTTCTCTTGCTGATATGATGAAGCACATTGATTGTTTTACGGGTGTTGAACCAGCCTTGTGTCCCAGGGATAAATCCTACTTGGTCATGGTGAATAATTTTTTTAATGTACTGTTGGATCCTATTGGCCAGTACCTTGTTGAGAATTTTTGCATCCATGTTCATCAGGGATATTGGTCTGTAATTCTCCTTTTTGGTGGGGTCTTTGTCTGGTTTTGGAATTAAGGTGATGCTGGCCTCATAGAACGAATTTGGAAGTACTCCATCTCTTTCTATCTTTCCAAACAGCTTTAGGAGAGTAGGTATGATTTCTTCTTTAAACGTTTGATAGAATTCCCCTGGGAAGCCATCTGGCCCTGGACTCTTGTGTCTTGGGAGGTTTTTGATGACAGCTTCAATTTCCTCCCTGGTTATTGGCCTGTTCAGGTTTTCTATTTCTTCCTGTTCCAGTTTTGGTAGTTTGTGGCTTTCCAGGAATGCGTCCATTTCTTCTAGATTGCCTAATTTATTGGCGTATAGCTGTTCATAATATGTTTTTAAAATCGTTTGTATTTCCTTGGTGTTGGTAGTGATCTCTCCTTTCTCATTCATGATTTTATTAATTTGGGTCTTCTCTCTCTTCTTTTTAATAAGGCTGGCTAATGGTTTATCTATCTTGTTAATCCTTTCAAAGAACCAACTCCTGGTTTTGTTGATCTGTTCCACAGTTCTTCTGGTCTCGATTTCGTTGAGTTCTGCTCAAATCTTTATTAACTCCCTTCTTCACTTGGGTGTAGGATCTATTTGCTGTTTTTTCTCTAGCTCCTTTATGTGTAAGGTTAGCTTTTGTATTTGAGTTCTTTCCAGTTTTTGAATGGATGCTTGTATTGCGATGTATTTCCCCCTTAGGACTGCTTTTGCTGCATCCCAAAGATTTTGAACGGTTGTATCTTCATTCTCATTAGTTTCCATGAATCTTTTTAATTCTTCCTTAATTTCCTGGTTGACCCTTTCATCTTTTAGCAGGATGGTCCTTAACCTCCATGTGTTTGAGGTCCTTCCAAACTTCTTGTTGTGATTTAGTTCTAATTTCAAGGCATTATGGTCTGAGAATATGCAGGGGACAATCCCAATCTTTTGGTATCGGTTCAGACCCGATTTGTGACCCAATATGTGGTCTATTCTGGAGAAAGTTCCATGTGCACTTGAGAAGAATGTGTATTCAGTTGAGTTTGGATGTAAAGTTCTGTAGATATCTGTGAAATCCATCTGGTCCACTGTATCATTTAAAGCTCTCGTTTCTTTGGAGATGTTGTGCTTAGAAGACCTATCGAGTATAGAAAGAGCTAGATTGAAGTCACCAAGTATAAGTGTATTATTATCTAAGTATTTCTTCACTTTGGTTAATAATTGATTGATATATTTGGCAGCTCCCACATTCGGGGCATATATATTGAGGATTGTTAAGTCCTCTTGTTGAATAGATCCTTTAAGTATGAGATAGTGTCCCTCTTCATCTCTCACTACAGTCTTTGGGGTAAATTTTAGTTTATCTGATATAAGGATGGCTACCCCTGCTTACTTTTGAGGACCATTCGAATGGTAAATGGTTCTCCAACCTTTTATTTTCAGGCTGTAGGTGTCCTTCTGTCTAAAATGAGTCTCTTGTAGACAGCAAATAGATGGGTCCTGCTTTTTTATCCAGTCTGAAACCCTGCGCCTTTTGATGGGGTCATTAAGCCCGTTCACATTCAGAGTTACTATTGAGAGATATGAGTTTAGTGTCATCATGATATCTATTCAGTCTTTGTTTTTGTGGACTGTTCCACTGAACTTCTTCTTAAAGGGGAATTTTAAGAGTCCCCCTTAAAATTTCTTGCAGAGCTGGTTTGGAGGTCACATATTCTTTCAGTTCCTGCCTGTCTTGGAAGCTCTTTATCTCTCCTTCCATTTTGAATGAGAGCCTTGCTGGATAAAGTATTCTTGGTTGCATGTTCTTCTCATTTAGGACCCTGAATATATCCTGCCAGCCCTTTCTGGCCTGCCAGGTCTCTGTGGAGAGGTCTGTTGTTACCCTAATACTCCTCCCCATAAAAGTCAGGGATTTCTTGTCTCTTGCTGCTTTAAGGATCTTCTCTTTATCTTTGGAATTTGCAAGCTTCACAATTAAATGTCGAGGTGTTGAACGGTTTTTATTGATTTTAGGGGGGGATCTCTCTATTTCCTGGATCTGAATGCCTGTTTCCCTTCCCAGATTAGGAAAGTTTTCAGCTATGATTTGTTCAAATACATATTCTGGCCCTCTGGCCCTTTCGGCGCCCTCGGGAACCCCAATTAAACGTAGGTTTTTCTTCCTCAGGCTGTCGTTTATTTCCCTTAATCTATCCTCATGGTCTTTTAATTGTTTGTCTCTTTTTTCCTCAGTTTCCCTCTTTGCTATCAACTTGTCTTCTATGTCACTCACTCGTTCTTCCACCTCGTTAACCCTCGTCGTTAGGACTTCTAGTTTGGATTGCATCTCATTCAATTGATGTTTAATTTCTGCCTGATTAGCTCTAAATTCTGCAGTCATGAAGTCTCTTGAGTCCTTTATACTTTTTTCTAGAGCCACCAGTAGCTGTATAATAGTGCTTCTGAATTGGCTTTCTGACATTGAATTGTAATCCAGATTTTGTAACTCTGTGGGAGGGAGGACTGTTTCTGATTCTTTCTTTTGAGGTGAGGTTTTCCTTCTAGTCATTTTGCTCAGTGCAGAGTGGCCAAAAGCAAGTTGTATTGGGAAAAAGAGAAAAAGAGAGGAGAGAAAGAAGGAAAGAAAAGAGAAAGAGGAAAAAAAAGGGGAAGAAAAAAAAACGAAAAGAAAAAAAAAGAGAGAAGAAAAAGAGAAAGAAAAAGAAAGGAGAAAAAAAGGGGGTGGGGGAAGGAAACAAATCAGAAAACAAAACAAAACAAAACAAAACAAAACAAAACAAAAAAGAAGAACCACCGGGGAGTATCTTCTGATTCTGTGTACTTTAAGTCCCTTGGCTTCTCCTGGAAGTTGTCCGTCTAGCTGGTCTTCTTGGGGAGGGGCCTATTGTGCTGATTCTCAGGTGTTAGCACTTGGGGGAGCTGCTCTGCCCCCTGCCTGGTGCAGGGCTCAGTGGGGGTTGTTCACCCCGTGAGGCCCCAGGAGGAACAACCGCAGTGGCGGGGCAAGCTCTGGAGCCCTGGAGTCAGCTCCCGCAGTCACCACGGAGCTCTCTGTCTGCAGGGCCTGGAGGCTCCGGGGCGGGGCCGCTGATGTGCTCAGCTGGGGCAGGAGCGTCCTCGCTGTCCTGGGCCCTCCCGGCCTCTGCCTGTCCCGGGGGAGGCGGGATCCTGGGCTGTGTCCCGCCGCCCTGTGCTCCGGGGCCTGCGCTGTTGGATTCGCGCTCCCGCCCCGCAGCCCCCTCCGCGGAGCCGCCCCCGAGCCCCCCGAGCTGCTCCGGGTCCCCCGTGCGCACTGCAGCCCTTAGGGAGCTCGGCGCACTCTCCCGGGGCGCAGGTGCCTGTTAGTGTCCCCGGGAGCCCGAGGGCATCCCCGCCCTCCTGGGTCCTGCTCCACCTCCCTGCGAGCCCCTTTCCCCCGGGAAGGTCGGTGCAGCTCCTGCTCCTCCGGGTCGGGGCTCTCCTGTCCTGGGGACACTCGCCCCGGCCTCAGCCCGGCTCCTCGCGGGGCCCCTCCCCCTTGGAGGCCTTTTGTTTCTTTATTTCTTTTTCCCCGTCTTCCTACCTTGATAGAAGCGCGAGCTCTTCTCACTGTAGCATTCCAGCTGGTCTCTCTTTAATTCTCAGGCCGAATTCATAGATTTTCAGGATGATTGGAAGGTTTTCTAGGTAATTTGGTGGAGACTGGTGATTTGGAGACCCTGCCTTTCCGCCATCTTGCTCCTCCCCCCCTGTCCAGGACAATTTTTAACTGATTGTCAAAAGTTTAATATCTAATTAATGTGTCTTAAGCTTTTACCATAAAAGGTAGAATTGGAGGAATATCAGCTGATTAAAAACATCTTTTCCTTTTCTTGCACTTTTATTAAAGAAGTTATAATGGCAATAGATGAGATTTCGTGGTGACTAGCAGAAGAAAATTGTGTCATTTCTAGCATTCATATGACATGTTTTATATCTGCAGCCAAGTAAACATAAAGTATGCCAGGATGCAAAGCTCTGTAACGAAATTGAAGATGGAGAGGAAGAAGCAAAGACTATCTGGAAGGAGAGAGAAAAATATCAGCCCCTGCCAGAGCAGAAATGACATTAGAAAAAACTCAGCAACTAATATCCATAAACCAAACAAAAGGGTTAATAGTATCTTCAAAATTAAATCTCTACCCCAACTTAACCATCCAGTGCTGTCTGTATAGTAAATTTTAAGACTTTGAACAAAAAAATAAACATTCTTAAGCAGTTTGTTGCATGAATTGACTACATATTTTTTGTTTTTATGCCCCACAAGTATCTCTTTTATTAAATTATAAGTAATACACTCTTCATACTTCTGCATCATGTCTTTTTATCAACTCCTAACCAAACTAGTTTAGTAGATTGTATTCCTTCCTTCCTCCTAAGATACCTTACTGTCTTATTATCTCAAATGCTTTTATCATTTTTCTTTAATACATGCCGTGTTTTTATTTCATACAAGCATTTCTTCTCTGTTGGAAAAAAATAACTATTTGAATAGAGATTGAATAAAAGAGAGACTTAAAATATATATTGATAATTTGATTTATTAATTGTTATATACAATTAATATTTATTAATATTTCTTTGAGGAACTATTGGAAGCTATTTGACTTGTTACATCTCTTGAGATGTTATAACAAAAACCACTATTTATTCTAAGTTTACTAAGTGACTCTCATTTACTGGATACTTATAGATATCATTAATTCAATTCTTAAATCAATCGTATAAGATGTATAATTTATGGCTTTGTTTATAAAAAATGAGCCTTTGACAAGTATATTAACTTGTCTGAGTAGCACATCTCAGTAGGAAGTTAGAATTTAAACACAGATCTGTTTACCAAGAATATGTTGTGTTTTATGGTCTTTTTAAATGCATATATAACATGCAATGGATTATGTATCCATCAGAGGAAATCATTAGAGGAATCTAAGATAATCTCACATAAGAATTAGCCAAATTCCAAACAGAAATGGAAGGAAAAAAGGAAAATTAAAAATTGAGTACTTGGGCAGCCCTGTGGCTCAGCGGTTTAGCACCTGCCTTCAGCCCAGTGTGACCCTGGAGTCCCGGGATCAAGTCCCACGTCGGGCTCCCTGCATGGAGCCTATTTCTCCCTCTGCCTGTGTCTCTGCCTCTCTCTGTCTCTCTGTGTCTCTCATGAATAAATAAAATCTTAAAAAAAAAATTGAGTACTTGCGTGTTTTAAAAAGCTTTATGCTTTAGGAATCTAAATAGCAGGAAATGAAGTCCTTACCAGCCTCCCTAGAAGAAACCTATTTAGAAGACCACAAACTATCCATCATTAGATTGATAGAAATACTTGAGTTGAATGAGGACAGAAAGAAATTAAGCATCATAGGAACAAATTCCAGGGAAGAACTTTGATTTTTGGATACTGGCATTTAGACTTGACTGGGAGCCATAGATCAAAAGCTTACAATCTTAGATCAAGATTAGCTCCTCAAGAACCTAGAGCCTGAGTATAGGATTGAAGGTGTTGATACTGCTTTTGGAAGGTACAAGCCCAGGACTTTAAATGTGATGAAAAAAAGGAAGTGAAACAAAGATGAAAGCCAGTCACTACTCTAGGATGAACTCCTGAACATATAGCTTGTTGCTCAGGAAAGTCTGAAACCACAGCTCAGAGAAGCCTGAGATAAAAGAGGAGTGCATCCAGCCAGCTCCCTCCTATAACTCAGTCCACATCAGGGCAGACAGGTTTTTGGATGACCAAGAAACTAACCGTGAGAAGAAAACAAAGAAAGGAGTAAACAAAAATGCTGATTTAGGCATTACTACTGAGCTGTGCTTTGGGCATGCTTTCTTGGATGTGATCATAGAACACCTTGGTAGGATCTTCACAGAGCGGTGGGAAGTTTCAGACTGGAGATTGGTGTCAGGACTGCAGAACATATAAGCTGAATTCTTCCTTAGTGGAGAAGGTGGAAGCAAAGAACAGGGACTAATACTGTTTAATACTCTGGCCCAGGTATTATTCTGCTCTTTATGTTGAAGAGAATATTCAATAAATATGTGTGTCAATAGAGCTGCAAAGTTTGGCATTCCCACTCTCTCTTCATCTTCATACCAACGAGTGTGTGGATCTCATTAACAGCCCTGTTGATACCACATCTGTGACCTTGCACAGAATGTGAGTTAATGTTGCTAAATGAGACCAAGATCGTATGTGTAATTTCTTTAGAAAATGAATGTTAGCTTGATCTCCATTCTCTCAAAAAATGTGCTGTTTGAACAAAAGCAGAAGCAAATGTGAGATTGAGAATTCAGTAAGAATCTATCTCTTCTGTCATTAAAAAAAAAAAAAGTCCAAAAAAACAATAACAAAAACAACCTCAAAGGATCTACTTTCTTATCTCCAGAAAATTCATTAGATTCATTATTTTGGTAGACTTATTATTTCTGTAGATACACTGGTTCTTCCCTCATATTTATCTTGGTGGTTGAAATTTATTTGAAAGTCCATCTCATCCAATTTTACCATTTTCCAGCATATGTCCACGACATTTTCTCTCTTGTGTATTTGCTCAAAGAATTTCTGTTCTTTTCTTCCAAACAACCCAGAGTTCTTGATTAAATATCCTAGTATTATCAAAATTAAATTATTCTCTTTTCAGTTATGATTTTCACCAACTAAGATGGGCTGTCTTCTTAGAATATTTTTATAAATGGAGATTAAGGTTAAATGAAATATTTGAACCACTTATTAGTCACTGATAAATATGATCCCTAGAATTAGCTGACTTAAAAGAATTGGCTGTACTACTTATGAGCTATATACATTGTCTAAGTCACTTAAACTCTCTTAAGTAAAAGACATCATTTGTAAAGTAGGTGCTTAATTATTTCTTGCTTCCCTGAGATATGAGCATTAAAGATAGCTTAGTAGGTGTCAGACACTCATAAATACAGGAGGGGATGGAAAGATGGTGGAAATGGCAGGTGTAATAATAATAGCAACAGAAATAATAGTGGTGCTACCACTGGTAGTGGAGTTAAGAATTTACTCTTCAAGTCCAGGTAAGTATTGAAGAGAGACCACTCTAATGGTAGGTGAGAACATAAGAAGAAATAAATTTGCCCAAGGAGAAAGTGAAGAGTAAGGAGATAATAAAAGGAAATTGAACCTGGAACAAGTCCCAGATTTGAGAAGACACTGGAGAAAGAGGACCTAGCATTAGATAAGACAAAGACAAGTCAGTATGGGACGTTTAAAGATAAGCTTTTTTTTTATAAATAAAGTTTTATTGAAACTTAGACATGCTCATTTGTTCACACATTGTGTATGGATACTTTTGGCTTCTGTACACAGCTGTCTCACTAGAACAGAGTTGAGAAGTGGTGATAAGGACCACATGACTTACAGAGACTAAAATATTAACTATCTGGATCCTTAAAGAAACAGTTCCAACTCCAGCTCCAACTAATATTGGGAATACTGACTTCGGGACTTATAGATCAAAATATGTTTGTTATTCCTTGATTAAATATATTTGAGGACAAAATATTTGTGCAGATTTATTACTTGATTTATATAGATATCAGCTCTCCTTTCCTGACTAATTAGCTTCTAAATTCCATAAAGAATACATTCCATAACGAATACCATGATAACTTAGTTCTAGTGTATCACTAAACAAAATATGAGTTATGTAAAATTAGGTATCATTTGAAAGTAAAAGAATTTTAACCAAATTATAATTTAGAGAAACTACTTTATGAAACTAGAATGGCTTTCCTTACCTCTTACCATTTGAGGTATTTCGTTAGAGTAAATGATTGAATTTAATTCATGTGCAATAAATCACAGTTTGTGAGCATATTCAATCATTTCTATACTAATTTTTTAATATTATAAGTCACTCAACAGATTAAAAAATTATAAAAAATTTATAACTTGCAAATGTATATAGTATCATGAGTACAGAGAATTAACAAACTTGTTTTAGTAAACACCATCTTGGTGAGTTATGGTTTCTATGGTACTCAATAAAAACATACCCCAAATTCAATTCCATTAAATTGCAAATTTCTAAGGATATTTTGGAGTATATTGGATTTTGGAAATGCTAGAAAGTACTTATTGGCTCTAGGCACAAACAGTATGTATTTCCCTATCTTTTAGGAAATGGATAATAATATCTGACCTTTCAGATATTTTTTTTTCCTTTCAGATAATTTGAGTAAGAAACAAACTTGAATGCGCTGTTAAAAGTCTTAATGGTGCATATGTTGCTGCTGCCAAGTTCTGAAATTTCTAATTAATGACTATGCAGTAAAGATTAAAATAATGAGCAAAATAATTAAGAATGAAGCTTACATATGGCTTATATGCTTTTAATGAGGCTTTTAGTGTTTGCAAACACTAAAAGCTGCACCATTACTCTCACTGAGAGATTTTTATTTTATTACTGTCCTTCAGAGAGTCAGATGTTTTCAATACGAAGGAAAGACATATATTTCTAAAGTAAATTGGGAGCAAGTGATTTGGAAGTACAGTACATATATATATACTGTATAATTTATACATATGTATTTGTATAAATATATGTACAAATATATATTTATATATATATATTCATTTGTCTAAGTCACTTAAACTCTCTTAAGTAAAAGACATCATTTGTAAAGTAGGTGCTTAATTGGTTCTTACTTCCCTGAAATGTGGTTTTTATACATATATATACACATGTGTCCAGCGTGGGCTGCTTCCCCTCCTCCCCCTCCTCCCTCCTCCTCCTCCCTTCTCTCCCCCTCCCCCTCCTCCCCTCCTTCCCTCTCACATATATATGTATACATATGTATTAAAACACAAGATTGGAAAAATACAATAAAATATTGCACTATCAAAAGGCAGATGTAATCACCCCTCAAAGTTTAGAATGCTTTGAATAAATAAGTTAAGTAGCACAGATAGGAGATACCCTTTAAACCTTATCTATTTGCATTTGTTGATAATGTACAGATAGAAAAATAGGTTTTAAATTTCATTTTTTAAAGATTAAATCATTATAACAAAACAAACGTGAATTAAAATGATAAAATCAAATTAAATATTTGGAAAATCCTTGTAGTTTTGCTTTGGATATTTGTGTACTGAGAAATGATTAACCATGTTAAGTAACTTTTATACAAAATTATTTTTAAAAATGTCTTTGAAATGTAGCCTACCCGGGGATCCCTGGGGGGCTCAGCGGTTTAGCACCTGCCTTTGGCCAGAGGCGCGATCCTGGAGTCCCGGGGTCAAGTCCCGCGTCGGGCTCCTGGCATGGAGCCTGCCTCTCCCTCCTCCAGTGTCTCTCCCTCTCTCTCTGTCTATATCTATGTCTATCATGAATAAATAAGTAAATAAAAGAAAGAAATGTAGCCTACCCTATGGCCAAAATCATTTTGAAATTAAAATGATTATCTATCAGATTATACCAGTACTTCTTATTTTTATAATTTAAAAAATTAATTTAAGTTTAATTAACATATAGTGCATTAATAGTTTCAGAGGTAGAGTTTAGTGATTCGTCAGTCTTATATAACACACAGTGCTCATTACATTATGTGTCCTCCTTAATGTCCATCACCCAGTTACCCTATCCTCCCACTCCCTTCCCCTCTAGCAACCCTCAGTTTGTTTCCTATGATTAAGAGTCTCTTGTGGTTTGTCTCTCTCTCTGATTTTGTCTTGTTTTATTTTCCTCTCCTTTCCCCATGATTCTCTGATATGTTTATTAAATTCCATATATTAGTGAGATAATATAACTGCCTTTGATTGATTTATTTCACTTAGCATATTACTCTAGCTCATCCATGTCATTGCAAATGGCAAGATTTCATTTTTTTTGATAGGTGAGTATTACTCCTTTGAACATATATAACACACCTTTCTTATCCATCCATCTGTCCATAGACACCTGGGGTCCCTACACAGTTTGCCTATTGTGAACATTGCTGCTATAAACATTGGAATGCAGGTGCCCCTTCGGATCACAAATTTGTATCTTTGGGGTAAATAACCAGTAGTGCAATTTCTGGGTTGTAGGGAAGCTCTATTTCAAATTTTTGAGAAGCCTCCATAGTGTTTTTCAGAGTGGCTATAGCAGCTTGCATTCTCACCAACAGTGTAAGAGGTTTCTCCTTTGTCCAAATCCTACCTAACATCTGTCAGTTCTTGACTTGTTAATTTTAGCCATTCTGACTGGTTTGAGGTGATGCCAAGTGATGTTGAGCTTTTTTTTCATTTGTCTGTTGGCCATTTGAATACCTTCTTTGGAGAAATGTCTGTTCATATCTTCTGCCCATTTTGTAACTGAATTCTTTGTTCTTCGGGTGTTGGGTTTGATAAGTTCTTTATAGAATTTGGATAATAGCCCTTTATAGGATAAGACACTTCCAAATATCTTCTCCCATTCTGTAGGTTGTCTTTTGGTTTTGCTGACTGTTTCCTTTGTTGTGCAGAAGCTTTTTATCTTAAGTCCCAAAAGTTCATGTTTGCCTTTTTTTCCTTTGCCTTTGGAGAAATGTCTACAAGAAGTTGCTGAGACCGAGGTCAAAGAGGTTGCTGTCTGTGTTCTCCTCTAGGATTTTTATGGGTTCCTGTCTTGCATCTAGGTCTTTCATTCATTTTGAGTCTCTTTTTGTGTATGGTGTGAGGAAATGGTCCAGTTTCATTCTTCTGCATGTGGCTGTCCAATTGCCCAACACCATTTGTTAAAGCGACTGGTTTTTTCATTGGATGTTCTATCCTGCTTTGTCCAAGATTAGTTGACCATAGAGTTGAGGGTCCATTTCTGGGTTCTCTATTCTGTTCCATTGATCTATGTATCTGTATTTGTGCCAGTACCATATTGTCTTGATCAAAGTTTGTAATAGAGTTTAAAGTCCAGAACTGTGACACCACCAGATTTGATTTTCTTTTTCAAAATTTCTTTTGCTATTCAGGGTCTTTTCTGGTTCCATACAAATTTTAGGATTATTTGTTCCAGCTCTATGAAAAAAACTTGGTGGTATTTTGATAAGGATTGCACTGAATGTATATTTTGATCTAGGTACCATAGAAATTTTAACAATATTTGTTCTTTCAACTTATGAGCATGGAAAGATTTTCCATTTTTTTTTTGTATTTTCCCCAATCTATTTCATTAGTGTTCTATAGTTTTCAAAGTACAGATCCTTTACCTCTTTACCTCTTTAGTAGGAATACCTCTTTATTCCTACATATCGTATGTTTTTTTTTTTTTTTAAATATCTATTTATTTATTTATTTATGATAGTCACAGAGAGAGAGAGAGAGAGAGGCAGAGACACAGGCAGAGGGAGAAGCAGGCTCCATGCACCGGGAGCCCGATGTGGGATTCGATCCCGGGTCTCCAGGACCACGCCCTGAGCCAAAGGCAGGCGCCAAACCGCTGCGCCACCCAGGGTTTTTGATGCAATTGTAAATGGGATTGATCCCTTAATTTCTCTTTCTTCTGTCTCATTGTTGGTGTATAGCAATGCAACTGATTTCTGTGCATTGATTTTATATCCTACCACTTTGCTGAATTCCTGTGTGAGTTCTAGCAATTTTGGAGTGGAGCATTTTGGTTTTTCCATATAAAGTATCATGACATTTGTGAAGAGTGAGATTCTGACTTCTTTGCTGATTCAGATGCCTTTTATTTCTTTTTGTTGTCTGATTGCTGAGGCTGGGACTCCTAGTACTATGTTGAACAAAAATGGTGAGAGTGGACATCCCTGTCATGTTCTCGACCTTAGGAGGGAAAGCTCTCAGTTTTTCTCCATTGAGAATAATATTTGCTGTGGGTTTTTACTATACGGTTTTTGTGGTATTGAGTACATTCCCTCTATCCCTGCATTGTGAAAAATTTTAATCAAGAATGGATGCTGTACATTTTTTAAAAATATTTTATTTATTTTTTATTTATTTATTTATTCATTCATTCATTCATTCATTCATTCATGAAAGACACACAGAAAGAGGCAGAGATATAGGCAGAGGGAGAAGCAGCTTCCTTGTGGGGAAACTGATATGGGACTCGATCCCAGGACCATGGGATCACAACATGAGTCAAAGGCAAAGGCTCAGCCACTAAGTTACCCAGGTGCCCCTGGATGCTGTACTTTGTCAAATGTTTTTTTCTGTATCTATTGAGAGGATTATATGGTTCTTGACCTTTTTTTATTATTATTAATGATTGATTTGTGGATGTTGAGCCATCTTTGCTGCCCAGGAATAAATCCCACTTGGTCATGTGAAAAATCCTTTTAATGTACTGTTGGATCCTATTAGCTAGTTCGTTGGTGAAAATTTTTGTTCATCAGGAATATTGGTCTGTAATTCTCCTTTTTGAAGGGGTCTTTGTCTGGCTTGGGGATCAAGGTAATGCTGGCCTCATAAAGAGTTTGGAAGTTTTCCTTTCATTTTAATTTTTTGAAATAGCTTCAGAAGAATAGATATTAATTTTTCTTTAAATGTTTTTGCAGAATTCCCATGGGAAGCCATCTAGCCCTTGAATCTAGTGTGTTGGGAGATTTTTGATTCTTGCTTCAATTTCTCTGCTGGTTATGGGTCTGTTCGGGTTTTCAGTTTCTTCCTCTTTCAGTTTTGGTAGTTCATATATTTTTAGGAATGCATCTATTTCTTCCAGATTGCCTAATTTGCTGGCATGTAATTGCTCATAATATGTTCTTATAAAGTCAGCAATTGTTTATATTTCTTCAGTGTTGGTTGTAATGTCTCCTGTCATTCATGATTTTATTTATTTGGGTAATTTATCTTTTCTTTTTGGTAAATCTGGCTAGGGGTTTATTGATCTTATTAATTCCTTCAAATAAACAACTCCTAGTTCTGTTGATTTGTTCTACTGTTCTTTTAGTTTCTATTTTATTGATTTCTCTTTTAATCTATATTAATTCTCTTCTGCTGGGTTTAGGCTTTATTTGCTGTTCTTTCTTTACCACCTTTAGATGTAAGGTAAGGTTAGGTTGTATATTTGAGATATTTCTTGTTTCTTGAAAAAGCCCTGAATTGCTATGTACTTCCTTCCTAGAACCACCTTTTCTGTGTCCCAAAGCTTTGAACAGTGTATTTTATTTTATTTTATTTTATTTTATTTTATTTTATTTTATTAATTTTATTTATTTATGATAGTCACACAGAGAGAGAGAGAGAGAGAGAGGCAGAGACATAGGCAGAGGGAGAAGCAGGCTCCATGCAGGGAGCCCTGGGTCTCCAGGATCGCGCCCTGGGCCAAAGGCAGGCGCTAAACCACTGTGCCACCCAGGGATCCCTGAACAGTGTATTTTAATTTTCATTCTCTTCCTTGATTTTTTAAAAGTCTTCTTAATTTTCTAGTTGATTCATTCATTCTTTAGTGGGATGCTCTTTAACTTCCATGTATTTGTATTCTTTCCAAATATCCTCTTGTGATTGATTCCAGTTTCAAAACACTTTGGTTTGAAAAGATGGGAATAATCCTAATCTTTTGGTACTGATTGAGACCTGATTCGTGACTCACTATATGATCTATTTTGGAGAATATTCCATGTACACTTGAGAAGAATGTGTATTTTGTCACTTTTGGATGGGGTGCTCTGAATATATCTGTGAAATCCATCTGGTCCAGTGTGTCATTTAAAGCCCTTCTTTCCTTATTGATGTTCTGCTTAGATTATCTGTCCATTCCTGTAGTGAGGTGTTAAAGTCCTTTACATATATTATTATACATGTTTTTCTTTAATTTTGTTATAATTTTAATTTAGTTTACATAATTGGCTGCTTCCACATTAGGTGCATAAATATTTACAATTGTTAGATCCTCTTGTATGATAGACCCTTAACTATAACATAATGTCCTTGTTTATTTCCTAGTACAGTCTTAGGTTTATTTTTCTTTAAGATTTTTTCATTTATTTATTTATGAGAGACACAGAGAGGTAGAGACATAGGCAGAGGGAGAAGCAGGCTCCCCACAGGGAGCCTGATGCAGAACTGGATCCCTGGACCATGGGATCATGACCTGAGCCAAAGGCAGATACTCAACCACTGAGCTACCCAGGTGCCCCAGTCTTTGGTTTAAAATCTAATTTATCTGTTGTAAGGATTGCTACCCCAGATTTCTTTTGATGTCCGGTAGCATGATAAATGGTTTTCCATCCCCTCACTTCAAATCTGGAGGTGTCTTTGGTTCCAAAATGACTCTCTTTTAGACAGTATATTGATAGTCTTGCTTTTTTATCCAGTCTGATACCCTGTGTCTTTTGATAGTAACAGCCCATTTACATTAAGAGTAACTACTGAAAGGTCTGAATTTAGTGTCATTGCATAACCTGTAAAGTACCTGCCTGTATATTGTCTCTGTATTTTTTTTAATTTATTTTTTATTTTTATTTTCCTGGTCTCCATTACTTTCTTGCAGGGCTGGTTTAGTGATAACAAACTCTTGTTTTCTGTTTGTCCTGGAAGCTCTTTATCTCTCCTACTATTCTGAATGAGAGCCTTGATGGATAAAGTATTCTTGGCTGCATATTTTTCTCATTTAGCACACTGAATATCTCATGTTAGTCCTTTTTGGCCTCCCAGGTCTGTATGGATAGGTCTGCTACCAGTCTCTTATTTCCACCCTTGTAAGTTAAGGACCTCTTATCCTCTATTTGCTTTCAGGATTTTCTCTTTGTGTCTGAAATTTTCAAGCTTAATTATTTTATGTTGAGGAAATGATCTATTTTTATTGATTTTGAGGAGGGTTCTGCCTCCTGGACTTGAATGGCTGTTTCCTTCCCCAGATTAGGGAAGTTCCCAGCTACAATTTGCTCAAATGTAACTTCTACCCCTCTCTCTCTTTACTCTTCTTTGGGATCCCAATTATTATAATATTGGTTCACTTTATGGTACCACTTGTCTCTTGAATTCCTCTCATGATCCAGTAGTTGTTTATCTCTCTTTTGTCTCAGCTTCTTTATTCCCCATCATTTTGTCTTCTATATCACTCTTCTGCCTCATTTATCTTAGCAGGTAGAGCCTTCATTTTTTCATTGCATATCATTAACAGCCTTTTTCAACTTGATTAGATTTTAGTTCTTTTATTTCTCCAGAAAGGGATTCTGTAATGTGTTTTATACTTTTTTCAAGCCCACTGGCAGTCAGTACTTCCTCTTGTTCTTTTTTGGGGTGAGTTTTTCTGTCATGTCATTCTGTCCAGAGAGAATAGATGAATGAGAGAACAAATACTAAAATAGCAACAACAACACCAGAGAAATATACACTAAACAAAGCAGAAGAGATCAGAAACCAAAAAGAAAAAAAAGGGAGAGAGAGATATAGAGTATAATCAGACAGATGAACACAAGAGACCAATACACTAGATCCTGGGTGTATTTTGGTCTGTTAGAAAACTAGATCCCAAAATTGTAAAGAAAGAAAAACTCATATATATGCAAAAATAAATTAAATATACTGAAAGGATAGAATGTAACTATAAAAATGAAAATTAAAAAAGACTAAAAAGGTTGATAAAATAAGAAATTAGAAAAAGAAAAATATATAAAAATTAATAAAATAAAATAAAATAAAAATAAGAAATTAGTTGAAAAGAAAAAGAAAAAATTAAATCGAAAGCCTGAGGAATCCTAAGGGGGGGAAAAAAAAAACCATGAATTCCACATATTTTCCCACAGTGCTGAAATTTCAGTTATGTGTGATTGGTAAACTTGGTATTAATGGGGTGCTCCTGCTGATCTTCTGGGGAAGGCACCTGTCATGCTGATTCTCAGATGTCTTTCCCTGGGCAGAATTGTACCCTCCTTGTCAGAGGGTCAGGCTCAGTGTCAGCAGCTCCAGGTGGCTCTATGTGGCTTTTGTTCCCCAAAGGCTTTCTGTGACACTTTGGAGGATGAAAATGAAAATGGTGGCCACTGATATCCAGCCCTGGAAATGAAAGTTTGTCCCCCCCAACCTTTAGTGTGCCCTCAGGAAAAAGCAATCACTCTTGTCTTCCCAGTTTCCATCAGCACTCTGTGTTTACCTAGACTGTGACCGAGCATTATTATCTCAATCTTTCAACCCAGTTTCAAGTCTCCAAATGTTGCAGACCTCTACATAATGCATGCTTGATGCTCCTCCTCGGGGATGGTGGGGAGTCTTGTCCCATTTCTGCCACTTGTTAGGCCCCTGCTCAGAGAGCAATTGCCTGACCAGGCCATGGTTCATGGTTTATGGCAATGTGGAGCTGAAAGCCCACTCCTGGGCTCGCTAATTGCAGCCAGCTTCACCACTCTACTGCCTGGGAAATCTGCCGTACTCAGGCACCCCCATTTTTTCAATGAGCCCAGGGATCCTAAGACCACACTGTACCTCCTAGGATTCTGCCCTGCTTCACCACCTGTGCACCTTTCAGGCAGGGGCTTTTCCCACCAGAGCAGACTTCTAAAAGTTCTGATTTTGCACCTCACTGCTACATCACTTTCTGGTAGCCGACCTACAGATGCTCCCCACCCCCCCAACCACACACATGGTTTATTTTCCAATATATTGCCTTGGATTCACTTCTCTGCACCTCCTACCTTGCAAAAAGTGGTTGCTCTTTTATTTGTAGAATGCAGAAATTCTTTTCTTAGATCTCCAGTTGAAGTTGCTGGTGTTCAGGATGATTTGCTAGTAATCTAGTTGAATTCCAGGGACCAGACAAAACTGGAGTCCCCTACTCCTCCATCATCTTCCTCCCTCTCCCCAGTACTTTTTAAAAACCTAAAATTTTGAAATTTACCTATTTGTATATTTTGCAATGAAATTAAACATAATACCAATTATCCTTATCAAAGTCTTTAGAAATCCTTTATTTTCCATTAATATATTTTTGATACATCTATCTGAATCTCTGGCATCATACAAACTTTTAAAGAATTTGAAATGGTCAAATACGACCTGGTTTATTGATATATCTCCCCCTGGCAAAGAGAGCCAAACTGCCTTCAGTGGTAAGCCAGAGCTTTTTTTTTTTTTTTCTTTAAAACTTGAAAAAGGTCTTTTTTTTTTTTAATTTTTTTTTAATTTATTTATGATAGTCACAGAGAGAGAGAGAGAGAGGTAGAGACACAGGCAGAGGGAGAAGCAGGCTCCATGCACCGGGAGCCCGACGTGGGATTCGATCCCGGGTCTCCAGGATCGTGCCCTGGGCCAAAGGCAGGTGCCAAACCGCTGCGCCACCCAGGGATCCCTAAAACTTGAAAAAGGTCTTAAAGACAAAGTAGAGTAGATGAGATTTCTGAGTCACTGATAATATCTGAGATGCTTTAGTTTCTGAAATGGACTCTCAGACTTTTGTTTAGAGATATCTTCTCAAGGATCCAGATCTGTAACATACTTTAAGGACAAGCCAACATCAAGCAAAGCATCTGCTACATATGTTGTTATTGGGAACTTCAGTCTCCAAGCAAATGATTCAGAAGGTTGCTTGTTAGTCAATAAGAATAAAATAATCAGTTGACTTTTTTAGTTGCTTGACACTCCTAGCAGTCAAGAGGGTCCAGACCTGAGAGACTGCTGGTCAGGCTAAGACGATGTGAGCCCGGTTTTGTAGTCATTAGCTTGCCATCCACTCCAGTCTATGGGAAAGAAAGCCTGGAATAAGAGATTAAATACTGAAAGGGAGGCCTCTGTCACAGGAAAAAAAGTTGGAGTGCTGGTCTCAAACATCCACCCTAAACACCAAGTGCAAGGGCTTTGAAGAATCATTTCTCTCATGAAGTTCAGAAGACACAGGGCCATCTGAGGAACATGGGAAAACTCCTAAAGGCTGATTCCAGGTGGAACTTGGAGAGAACTGTGAGAGAAGGGAGCTGGGGTGTGTTTTCAAATATGGACCTGATGAAAGGTCCCCAAAGTAATCTATAACTGACATGCCATGTTGTAAAGGACTCCCTGGTGGTCAGGTGACATTGACAAAAGCTAGGCATTGAGGCTGAGCTATGACTCATATACTTCTCCTGGAAGAAGTTTTACCTAATTTCAAAAATTAACCATGTCCCTAGTCAGGAGTCTGGGAAGTTCCCAAGAGCCCTTATTCAAAGGGAAGTTTTTAATTATTTTGAAGATTTGGGACCATATTGAAAATATCTATCATCATTAAGTTGACAGAACCTTTACACTCCTGACTAGCCCTAATTCTCAACTTGAATCTCAAATATCTTCATTTCCTTCCATTAAAACAAATAATTCCTCCTATAAGTTCACTATTTCAGTGACCTTACAAAGATATGCACCTACTCCTAATTTCATATCTTCATTCACTTTCTCACCCCACTAAGTTCCCCAGCATCTCTCAATGTTTACAGGTTCTCTATACACTCTATGTAAAAGAAGCAACCAAAACAAAATCTTCTTAGCTCCTTTTCTCCTCCTAGGTTTAAAGGAATTTTTATTTCATAATTATAATGATAAAACAAATGGTCTGCCCCTATAGCTTCTATGTCCTTTCATTTTTGAATGTGCTGAACTGTGTTCTTTCACCTTTACTCGATCAAAATCAGCTTCCAAAGACCTTAAGCCACTTATATCTTACATTTTTAAGAAGAAAAAGAACCGGAGATCCCTGGATGGCTCAGCGGTTTAATGCCTGCCTTCTGCCCAGGGCATGGTCCTGGAGACCCGAAATTGAGTCCCACATCAGGCTCCCTGCATGGAGCCTGCTTCACCCTCTGCCTGTGTCTCTGTCTCTCTCTCTCTCTGTCTCTCATGAATAAATAAATAAAATATTTTTTTAAAAAAAGAAGAAAAAGAACCTTTTTTTTCTTTATTTTCAATCACTTCTTAATAGTACTTTCATTTCTATGGTGAGTAGTAGGAGTAGGTAAAACTGAGTCAAGTCTCATTACCATGAACAAATATAGAAGTTTCTTAAAATACGAGATTTTGATAAATATAGTGGAAAATGTAACTTTAAAAAGAAATAAAAATATGCAAGCTAATATAGATTGTTTTAAACTAAAAACTGTATGATAATAGTGCTTAATAAAATATAAAGATGCTTCTAATGCATTGGCCATACCCACAAGACCTTTCTCCGCTTCCAATTTCAATAAAGATAAATTAACTTACCCAACGAACAAAGTGTCTAATGTTTTGCTGCTGAAGATAAGCAGCAAAAGTTAGTGGTGTTTAAAGGTAAACTAATTTACCTATGGTCATTGAGATTAAGTATAATGTGGAGTGTACACAATCTCACACTTAGAAGTAGAAGTAAACCCCCCTCTGGGCTGATGCCTTTTAATCTCATAGATTGCTTCTATGCTCACTGCCTTTGCAACAGATTTAATGCCTCACATCCTTCACTGTTGGCCATCTAGCATTCTAAACCCTTAAACAACACCACAGTTTAGTTTCCATCTACATTTACAAGAGAAGGATCAGACATTTCCTCAAGTTGGATCACATCCCTTTCCTGTTTGTAGGATCTGATTTGTGACAGTGAGGTCCCCTGGAGAAGAGCAGCAGGATCAGAAGAAGCCTGTGGGGCAGTCAAAATAATCGACACCAATCCCCTTCATATGGCCTCAAGGAGAGAAAAACTACATGTAATACCCATAACAGACATGGTCTTAAAACACTTCCTGATACACATAGCTTTAACATCCTCTAAAAATGCCCTCTGATGCATGACATCCAACCCTGTTTCATCAATTTCTATGTTTATTCTAATCCTTCCTAGTTTCTCAGCTGCAAAACTCCAATGCCATAATTACATAGGGTATAATCCAGGTTTGAACAGTGAACTGCAAACACAGGAAAACAAATTGGTTATGAAATAATAATATTTTTCTATGGTGGTCATTATGTGGTCTAGCTAAAAAAAATGCATGTTTATTCATAAAAAAAATAATGTGAGCTACACTAAGTAAAAGAGACTAAGGGTTTGTTTTTGCTAAAGGCACATAATTCCAGTTTTAAAAACATTTTAGATACCTTCTTAACAGAAATAACAATGACTTTTAACATCGCTCAATAAATTTTCACAACTAAATAGAGAAGCTATTATATAGAACTCCACTTTCCCACTGAACCTGGAAAATCAATAATGAGGAAGTTTGCCCAATATTACATTATATATATATATATATATATATATATATATATATATATATACATTACCAGAAGAAAAAGCAAAATAATTATTCAATCCATTTGTTTTCTGTAAGACTACAATTTTTTTTAAGACTACAATTTGAAAACAGTTTAAATAGTGACCAAAATTTTGAAACCAAACTAAATGTTATATTGAATATAACCCAAAACTCAAGCATTAATTAGTAAGTCTAAAATAAGACAGAGATTAAATAACAAGTTTTGGTGTTTTTGTTTTTGGTTTGGGTATGACTTGGGGACTAGAGAGGAGTGTGACTTTTAGTGGAATCAGCTGAGATGTATGTTTAAGAACATCTTAATTTTGGGAGATTGGGTGTTAATAGAGTGTCTGTGTTGAGAAATTACTGTTACTATCTTTGAAGATTTAGAGGTATTAAATATATAAATGTAAATAAAAATGGCACCATTTATTAAAAAGTTAATTGGTAACATTATAAAAAATTATGGAACAGTAAAATGTTGTAAATCTACTTATGCCTATTTCCTATTAAGAATTCTGGAGAGGGTGAAAATCCTGCCCTACTTTGGGGAATATATAAGAATTCTTCCCCAGCACTCTTACTGTACTTGAGCTTATATTGGCAGAAATGGAGAAATGCTAAAGACATTTAGAGTATTTTAACAGGATTATTGATTGCACCAAGCTAAGTGAGAGGCAAATAGAAGAGTTCTGTTTATTTACTGCCATAGCCTTAGAACAGTTTCCACCCCCACCTCCAGCCTCTCCTCTTCTCAGGGCATATCCCATAGCCTTCCTGTCACACTCAGAAGTGAAAATGTCCTGAGCAGGCTAATGCAAAACCTCTATCTGACATGTGACATAAGGATTGCCCCTAACTGCCTGCATAGGCTTGACCTTTTGCTGAATGATATACAACAGATCTGGGACTGTCCCTGCTCTTTTAGTCTCCCTGTTTCTATATAGGGTTGCTCATCATTGGAAATTTCGAGGCAAGACAAGAGGAGAGTAGGTTAGAAGAGATAGTTCATATATTAGACTCCAAGTCTACGGCATGGACTCTGCTGCTGGGGAGGATTCTGCCTCTTGGCTAACAGGGCAATCAATGGTCAGCATGCTCCCCATTTGCTAATCCTCCAAATGTCAGGACTGCCATGCGGTGTCCTGCGGATTATTAGAAGTCCCCCCAAGCTTCATGGCGTAAGCAGCACACTCAGACATTGCAGAGGAGATTGCTAGGTGTCCAGTTCTCTTAGAGCAGCAGACATGAACTGAACAAATGTCAGCTGAACTAGCAAAGACAATTCCCAGCAGCGCTGAGGCTTGTTGTGACCATCTAAGGTCTGACTGACAGTGAAAGAGCCATTTACAGGTAGCATTCAGCCAGGTTCAGTTGAATCTCCGAGGTTTCACAAACCAGCCTTGACCATGCAGAGGAAGACAATGTCCTAAGAGATGATGGAGTGGCCATGGGAAGAGCCGGGTTCCTGAATGACTGTGTACGGTAGAGATGCCTCCCCAAAACTACACCATTCACCTCTGCATGTTTATGTCCGAAAAAGCTTAGTCAACTGTATTGTGAGTTATCTCCTCTTCTCAGTTTAGTCATTTCCCTTTCTAATCCCCCAGTTGACCTAATGTGACTTATCCTCAGCTCCTGCTGAATTTTCCTCATCCAGGCAGACTGATTCCTCAGAAAGATCTCATCAAATGGTTTGACTAGCTTCTCAGATATTGAGGTACCCAAAGGACAATGCACATAGCATTGCTACTTCCAACAATGGAGCTACTCCTCTGTGTAGATTCTCTTTCTTCTTCTCCTGTGAAGGTAGATAGCACTGGTGACCTCCTGCTTTCTGGTTTCAACACGCAGAGCATGGTCAAGAGTCTCTGCATCCACATGTGACTCTTTAGATCCCAGGGCAGCACAGGTACCACCGACTGTTGGATGTGCTTTGAGGTAGGAGATCCTAGGGCTTCTTTCCTTCACACTCCAACTCCTCAAATATGTCCAGATATTTGGTCAAATGTTACCCTGGGTATGTCTGTGAGGGTGTTTAAATTATTAGAATAAGTAAAGCAGTTTGCCTTCCCCGATATGGATGGACCTCATACAATTAGTTAAAGGCCTTACCAGAATGTAAAGGCTGACCTTTCTCAGATAAGAGAGAATTCACCTGCCTGAGTGAATTCTCCTTCCAATTGGGGCATCAGTCTAGAAGTGAAACATCAGCTCTTCTTGGCTTTTGAGCCTGCTGACCTCTGCAGTGGCATTATACTATCAACTCTCCTGATATCCATCCAACCACTTGTTTCCAGCACATTGTGTGTCAGCCCCTGTAATTGCACAAGCCAATTCTATATGACAAATATCTTTGGATAGATGATAGATAGATAGATAGATAGATAGATAGATAGATAGATAGAGAGGGATGCCTAGGTGGCTCAGTGGTTGACCATCTGCCTTCACTCAAGACCCTGGGATCAAGTCCCACATTAGGCTCCCTGCATGGAGTCTGCTTCTCCCTCTGCCTATGTCTCTGCCTCTCTCTGTGTCTCTCATGAATAAATAAATAAAATATTTTTAAAAAGATGTAGTTTTTGCATGAATATATATGTATATTTAGGATATATTATTTAATATATGCCTAATATTTGTTGTGTTTTCTCTAGAGAACCCTGAGCAATACAAGCACTATTCTGTTGAACATAGGGATTTATCATCAAATTTCCTTAGCCTTGGAACCTCAACTAGAATTCTGAGATGACAGGAAAAGCTATACTTATTTTAGTAATAATGTTTTAACATTAAATCCAGAGGGAGATAGAAACAATGTTATTTAATTTAACATTTATTTTTGACCTAAAATAAAATAAAATTTGGGTCACACAATTGAAGTACCCAGAAGCTAAAGGATTCTGGGAATTGGGGCAGGGGGAAATTTGATGTAATTTTGGGTGAAATAAAGACTACTTATCTGCAATTTCTAAAACTAGTATCCAGGACGCCTGGGTGGCTCAGCAGTTAAGCGTCTGCCTTCAGCCCAGGGCGTGATCCTGGAATCCCGGGATCAAGTCCCACATTGAGCTACCCTGTATGGAACCTGCTTCTCCCTCTGCCTTTCTCTCTCTGTGTCTCTCATAAATAAATAAATAAAACCTTTAAAAAAACTTTTAAAAAAATTAGCATCCTTGCTTCCAATGCATATTGGCAAATAGGACAGTTAATGTTTGATTTTGGCACTGTTTCTCTCTCATGCTTTCTCTCATATGATTTATTATTAAATCATTTTAGAATGTTTTAGAATCTTTTTAGAAATGTTCCTATCTATTTGATATGGGTTTGCAAGTATGAGTATTCTTTGGTAGTTTTTTAAAGTAGTAAAGTGAAAAGATTTATATATCTCTGGCTTTGTTTCAATATCAGAAAGAATGACACATAACATCTACTATATGCTAATTATTGCTTAAAATTTATATTTGTAATTGTTCACAACACCCCAACAGGTGAATATTATCTTCACCTCCTTTCAAGGTAAAGTGTGAAACACAGTCAGATAAATGGGCATGCCCCATTCCCAGAACCTGCTGGAAGATAGGAGTGTAGAGAGTGCCAGGCCCTTCGTTCTGAACCTGTACGTCAGCATCACCCTCTGCCCCGGGCATGGGTGGCCCCAAATTCTATGAGGAGGAGGCTTCATTGAGCCAATTAATCCAGGAGAGAGGTTCAGAGAGAGGCAGAGAAGGTGGGTGTGTACACAGGTACAATGATTTCCTCAAAGTGTAAGTATGTTTGGGATGATGTGGAAGCACTATCCTTCCTGGCAGACTGCTCTGTAGCCCTCCAGAACTGTCTTAGATTCTCCCCCTGAAAATATTGAGTTGATTTGAGATAGGGCATGGCTTTTGTCTGGCATTGGGTCAGGATTATATCAAGAAAATGCTTGACATCAAAGTTCTTTTCAAAGCAGTTTTTCACAATTAATGTTATTTGATTTGTTAATTTTAAAAGAAAAAAGTTGGGGCAACTGGGTGGCTCAGTCTGTTGAGCATCCCACTCTTGATTTTGGCTCAGGTCATGATCTCAGGGTCTTGAGATTAAGCCTGCCTCTGCTCCTGCTCAGTTCAGAGTCTACTTGTCCATCTCCCTCTATTCCTCCTCTTGCTCTCTCTCTTAAACAAATAAATAAAATCTTAAAAAAAAAATAAAGTTGGATATTTAAGTTGAATTTCCAGTAACACTTCTGTAAAATAAGCCAAGCCCCCTGAAGAATGTTAGAGAAAATCCAGTTATTAGGATAGTGAAAAGTATTCAAGTATTTGTATTTGTTCATTTCACTCATTACATTGGACTTTTCTAGTAATTTAAATTATTCTTATTAATTCATAATTAAATTTTAGAAGGACACGGCTTGTCATTATCTATTCCAACCCTCATAATAAACTTGATTTTTAGTAATAGAAATACCAATATGATTTTCATTGAAAATATTAACTAATTGTTTGATTATACTCAATTTTATACTCATAACAATATTCCAGAAGCCCAAGTGCCTCATATGACCAGTTTATATTCATTTACATAATTTATTTTTCATTTGCTTAGAAATAGCATTCTAATAATCTTTTTAAAGGTGAAGTTTGTATTGTTTTGTATGTTCTGAAAGCAATCTAAGCAATGTCTCTGCATTGTTGACACTGTTTAACATTGTTTTTGTTTTTGGTTTCTGTCTAGAAATAGAAATACCAACCTTAAAACCGTCAAGTTGTAGAATGCTGAGAATGGTCACATTGCTGACATGCTTTGGAGTAAGAAAGTACGAGTGGGCAGACCAAGTGATTTCTATGCTATCAGCATAGATGACAGCTTGCAGCCACTTGAGAGAGAGATGCAGCAGATTGAAAGCTGACGTGAATAGAGATAAGGCGGCTGCAGCTATATATACGTGTAAATGTATTTATATATATAAATACACACATGGTGATGTATTTGGTGCTCAACAGCGACAAAGGAAAACCATGCGACAAAGGAAAAAAGGCAGTACCTGTATTCCTTAATTAAGCATTAAATAATACAAATAAACAAAGCAGTTTGCAAAAAAGGATTAATGAGCCTGTTCTCTTTCCCTTTAAGGCGTTTTAAAAATTCTAATTACAGCTACCAGAAAGTAGAGCTACTTAGTATGTGTGGGGTGGCTCCAGGTAAACAAGTTGGTTTCTTGGTTAAAAGTTCTGTTGAAGCACTGAGCATGTGACTTTAAAGGTGCAAGGTTTTTTCCATCCATTAAAAAACAAAAACAAAAAACAAAACCCAAAGAATCCTTTCCCAGTGCAAGGTGCTATCATTTTTGACAGCATGAAAACTTGCACTTTCTTCCCCAACCTGAATGAAATGGTTTATCTTGAAGCTGGTGACAATGAAATGTTCCTTTTGACTGCAAATGTTTTGTCTCTGCTAGAACACGTCTTGAGCAGCTGAGGACCACTCACACCAAGGTCCTGCAAGTCTTGCTGCACTCCCTGTGTGGACTGCATGATGCCCAGGTTATCTGCTGTGCTTCGCCTTTCTGGGGAAGCAGCTTGATGTGTTATTGAAAAGTATGAGCCTTGGTGGTTTAAGATCTGGCTTTCACTCCTACCTTTGTCATTGTGAGTGGTCTTATACTGACAATCACTATTTAATTTTCCTAAAGCTCAGTTTTCTAACTGCAAAATGGATGTGGTATATACCTTACCTACCTCACAGTATTGATGAGTTTTATAACAATCAAGTGAGTTTTATAACAAATATCAAACTTAACTGTGAAATAGTAAAAGCACCTCATTTAAATTTAAGACGCATGGAAAATGTTCCGTATCACTACGTCTATTCAAAATTGTGTAGATAATCTTAGTCAATACAATAATGCAAAATTTTAAAAATAAGAAATATAATGTATGGTTTTAGGAAGGAAAAAACAAAACTTTGAATACTCAGATAGGATACAATAGTTTGCCTAATAAATTCAAGAGAATCTGGAAATAAATTAATAGGCCTAATTAAAGAACTCAAAATGTTACTAGCTTACTGATCAATATAAAATTCTCTATGTCAGCAACAAATAAAGAAAAAGCATAGTTTTAAGAAGATTTATTTTATAATAGCCATAGTAGCCCAATATTTCTGGAAACTTACCTAACAAAAGATATAGAATGCACTTATGGGAAAAATGCAGTACTGCTGAGAAACAACAGAAAAACTTTTAAATACATAGGAAGGCGTAGTGTATTTATGTATGAAGAGATTAAATATTATAAAGTATTATTTTGCTAAATTCATCAATAATTCAGTGCAATTCCAATCAAAATCCTAGTAAGATTTCTTTTAGGAAACTATTAAAGCAGATTTAAAAATTCATGCAGAGGTGCCTAGGACCAAAACTTGTCAAGACACCTTGAGGAAGACAGTGCCTCCAGCAGACCTGCTACAGAGTTATGGTGATGAAGGTTTTGTGGAACTTGTCACCAGGATAGACAGGTAGGGGATCCTTGGGTGGCTCAGCAGTTTAGCGCTGCCTTCGGCCCAGGGCATGATCCTGGAGTCCCGGGATGGAGTCACACATCAGTCTCCATGCATAGAGCCTGCTTCTCCCTCTGCCTCTCTCTCTCTCTCTCTCTCTCTCTCTCTCTCTCTCTCTCATGAATAAATAAATAAATAAAATCTTAAAAAGAGAAAAAGAATAGACAGGTAGACCCTATCCAAGTGTGAAGAGTAGAAACAAAACCATGGCACATGTAAACATTACAGGCAACAGAGGAGGCCTTAAAAGCAGTGGATCAGTTCATCAATTAATAGTACTACTTATCATTGCTGGAAAAAAAATAGATATACATAAAAATGTAAATTGTAGTTAAACTCAAGACTAATATGTAAATAAATAAAAATAACACTTTCTTAGGAAAAAAAATATTGGAGAAGACATGGTTGCACTCAAGACTAGGAAGGATTTCTTGAAAAAGCTCAAAATTATAAGGGAAAGTCATGAAGGAAAACCCAGTAGTGTCAACTGTTTTAGAGCCTGAAATGTGTATACTATGAAAGCTACTCTACCAAACAGACAAGTCAAGATTAGGAGAAAACTTTAGCAATGCATGCAAATAACAAAGGATATATAAAGAAATACTAAAAATCAGTTTTTAAAAAAGAACTTCCTAATTGAAAAACAGACAAGGATATGAAGGGGTAATGACACAAAAAGAGGAAATATGAAAGGAAAATAAACATACAGAAATACTTTTTCACTTTTTATCAGAAAAGTTCACATTAAAATCACAATAAGACAGTGTGTCAGATATAGCAACTAGATTTTGAAAGTTCAACAATACTACATTTCCTAAAGGAAGATATTCTGATAGTGAGAGTTTAAGTTGATATAACAACTTCACAGAGTATTTGCCAATATTTGATAAATTTATGCATATAATGAGATTCCACAATTGTATTATATACTCATATGGGTATATATACATTCATAACATTCTAATATCCTCCTACCATTATTGCAAATTTTGCATTTAACAAAAATATTATGAGTATACTTGAGATCTTGGTTCCCCCTAACACAAGGTGAGTGAAGCAATTAGTTTGCCTCTGAGATAAGTATGTTTTACCCAATTTCAACATAGATTAATGGAAAACTCTTGATTCTGATCTACTTATACATGCTCAAGCTCTGGTTTAGGGGTTTTTCTAAAATTTTTAGAAGTGGCTGGAATACTGGCAGGCTAGTCTTTAGTGGCCGTTTCCCTTCATTTAATTCTAATCCAAATCTCTAGAGTGAGTCAGAATTCTTAGAGTCTGTAGATATCCTGGGATCCAGACTGCAGGATTAGACACCTGTTGAATGGTGATCCTAGAAGATAAACATAAACACTTATAAGTAGCAGTGCATTCTCCAGGTTTATTTGTTTATCTTCAGGGTCTAATACAGTAGTTGTTTTCATTAAAGTGAAGTTTTATTTTATTTTATATTTTCTAACTATCCTTTTATATTTCTTTAAAATCCAATTTTGCAAATATTTAATTGCATCCTGCTCAACCATAGAGGAAATATTGTGATGCATTATCAGAGTAGATTCAGTGGTACCATGTATCATATGTTTAGGTCAAATAGTTATTTTCAGTGGTATCTCCATCCACTTTTTCATGATATAGAAGCATAAGTAACTTCTATACATGAATAATACATAGAACAAAGTAGAGCTCAACAGCACTAATCTACTTTTATATAAAAATCAATTGTTGCTTTTTTGGCATTCAATCCAATTTTACTGCTCATTGACACTGATATCTGCTCATTTGACATTCTTGAGGAAAAAAAGAACCAAGACAGCTAAAATGTATCATTATTTCTAGAATAAAAGCATAAAATACACATATATGAGTCAGGTAACACCTTCTCGATACAACTAAGAGATGCTCAAAAGCCAAATAATTGGTTTAACTTGAACATCTTATCAATTCCTGGTTGGAAATGTACAATAGAAACCTTGAATAATTTCTTCAGCAATTGTTATGATAATGCTGACACATAGTAGAAACTGATGCAGTTGTGGCAGACACCGAAGGTCCTCTGACCAGCAGCATCCATAACTTCTTTCTTCTCTATTGCCGTTCCACCACAGAAACCGTGAAAGCTGAACTCTCATGTTCCAAGACTTCCTTGCAGTGAGAGGTGGCTGGTGGCATGGTATAGTCAACAAAATCAGAAATCTTTAGGGCACAGGGGGTTCTGTGTAAGTCTTGGTTTTCTAATAAAAGGAACCAAAAGCATATTTTTGAGGGTACAGTACTGTAAATGTATTTTCTCTTATGATTTTGTTAAAATTTATTTATTCATGAGAGACACACAGAGAGAGGCAGAGCCACAGGCAGAGGGAGAAGCAGGCTGGGATCCCTGGGATCATGACCTGAGCCAAAGGCAGATGCTCGACCACTGAGCTACTCAGGCATCCCTTCCTTATGATTTTCTTAATAACACTCTCTTTTTCTTAGCTTACATTATTCTAAGAACACAGAATATAATACATAGTACATATACAAAGTGTATGCTAATTAATAGTGTTATCAGTAGGCTACTAGTGGTTAAGTTTTTTGGGAAGTCAAAAGTCATGCATGAGTGTTGGACTGCAGGTGGGTTTGGCACCTCAACCTGCATGTTGTTCAAGGGCCAACGGTAATTAGGCTAAATCCTGCTCACAAACAAATATTTTTAAATTAAAGAGCAAATAAATAATCCTTTCATCAGTCTGGCTAGTTGATTTATACAGGATTAGTTTCTGTTATTTTCCCTTCAAATATCCCTTGCAATTACATATTACTTTCTAATTTTTCTTTATGGCTCTAGTTCAAATTCTCATCATTTTTTGCCAGGAATCCAGTTAGCACCTTTTATTTGTTACTGTATCAGCTCTGAAAGAGTGTGTTTGGGCCCACAGTCCTCTGTTTCCTGGCTTACAACCACTCTGTCTTAACACATTATACTCCACATATAAAACGTGGGTCCATAGGTTCAAGAGATAAGCCTCTTGATAGTTCTGTTGATAGAACTTTCTTTGTGCTAGGAATGTCCTTTATTTGTTATGTCTAATACAGTAGCTATTAGCCACAATTGAGCAAGCACTTGAAATGTGGTTAGAGCAATTGAGGAAGTAAAATTTTAATATTATTTAATTACCATATTGGACAGCAGAGCCCAGAACAGCTAAAATGGAGTAGTATAAGTTCATAGTGACTATAGCTTTCACTACATTTTAAATTTATTGCCTTCAGTCCTTTGTTCTACTATCCAATTTGCACATATTCTTCTGACTTAAATTCCAAAAGCACTGATAATTTCACTTGTTTTCTCAAAAACCTGTAAAAGACTGCCATGGCCTAAAGAATTAAATTCCACCTTCTATGATTGACATTCAAGATTATTCAAAATTTAGGCCCCCTTTGTGTCCTGAAGTTCCTCTATCCATATGGTTATTCTTGCCAAAGTGGTCTACTCATTGGGCTCTAAACACATTTTCTTCTCTACTCCTTGTGATTTTCTCACCTGAGCTGTCCTGCATACATTTCTGTACATCATATTGGCAAGTATTGCCATCTTGATAATAGTAATTCTCTGATCTATAAAAGAGGGATGTCTTTCCATTTATTTGAATCTTAATTTCTTTAAATAATATATTTAAAATATATTTATATTTCCAGAGTAAAAAAAATTAAATTCTTTTGTTAAATTTATTCCTAAGAATTTTATTTTTTTTGAGTCTAAAAAATAGAATCTTTTCCTTAATTCACTTTCACTGTGCTTCTTACTAGTCTATAGGAATACAATTGATTTTTATATAGTGATCTGGTATTCCTACAACCTTGATGAATTTATTATTTCTAGTAATTGTTAGTAGATTCTTTTAACATTTTCTATATCTATGATCATATCTTCAAATAGAGATAGCTTTGCTTCTTTTCTTAGCTAAATATTTGTTTTTGTTTTTTTTTCTTGCCTTAGTGCCTTGGCAAGAAATACTAGCACATAAAATAAAAGTAGTGAATGGATAATCTTTCCTGATCTTAAAGGAAAACCATTTAGTATGATGTTAGCTCTTGGATTTTCATAGATGCCCATTATCAGTTGAGAAACTATCCTTCTAGTCCTAATTTGTTGAAGGTTTTTATCATTAAATGGTATTGGATTTTGTCAAATGTTATTTCTGCACATAATAAGTTATATAGCTTGGGGATTTTTTTTTGTCCTTTATTCTATTGATATGGGGTATTACATTAATTGATTTTCAAATGTTAAACCAAACTTGCATTCTTGGGATAAATCCCACTTGTCTGTGATATATATATATATATATATATATATATATATATATATATATATATCTTGATACATATATATATCTTGATATATATATATATCAAGACTAGATTCTGTCTGCTAATATTTGGTTGAGTATTTTTACATCTATACCCATTAGAGATATTGGCCTTTGATTATTTTATCTTTGTCTGGGTTTGGTACAAAGTAATAGAGTATATTAGCTTCATAGAGTACTTTTGAAAGTATTCCCAACTCTTGTATTTTGGGGAAGAGTTTATGCAGAATTGCTGTTAACTACTTAAATGTTTGTTAGAATGTGCCAGTGAAGCTATCTGAGCCTAGATTTTCCTATATAGGCAGTTTTTGAAAGTACTAATTAAATCTATTTGTGTTTGTTCTATTTAGATTTTCTGTTTCTTACTGAGTTACTTTTGGTAATGAATCTAGCGGTTTTCTCTTTCACCTAGTTTTATAATTTTATGGCATATACTTATCCATAACATCCCCTTATAATCCCTTTTATTTCTGTATAAATGTACAGAATTTTGTACATTTATGTATGTATGTTTGATGCTAGTATATTCATTCTTTCTAATATTGGTAATTCGAGTGTTCTATCTCTTTTTTGCATTAGTTTAGCTATAGTCTGCCATTAATATTAATCTTTCCAAATAACCAACTTTGGTTTTGTTTATTTCCTCTATTGCTTTTCTATTCCTTACTTCATTAATTTCTCTTCTTCTTTTTCCATTTTCTTAAAGTAAGAGGTTAGGTTATTGAGCTATTATTTTCATTATTAACATAGGCATTTACAGCTTTTAATTCCCATATAATGACTAATTTATCTGTACTGCATAGTCTTGATGTGTTTTGTTTTCATTTATTCATCTCAAAGTAGTTTTTCTTGTAATTTCTTCTATACTTACTGGTTATTTAGCAATATGTTGCTTAAAAATTTCCACATATTTTTTAATATCCTAACTATTTTTCTGTTATTGATTTCTAATTTCAATCCATTGTGATCATAAAACATATTTTGTGTGCCTCCAGTCATTTTAAATTTATTGGCTCTTATTTTTTGGTGAGCACATGCTCTGTCCCAGAAATGTTCCCTGTGTACCTGAGAAGAATCTGTATTATGCTGGTGGCACCTTGTATTTACTGGCTCTGTTAGCTCTAGTTGGTTTGTACTATGTTTAAAGTATTCCATATCCTTGGTGATCTATTGTCTAATTGTTTAACCCATTATTGAAAGTGAAGTATCGAAATATCCAACTATTATTGTTGAAATACCAACTTCTTCCCTGATTTTTTTTTTCTGTTTTGCCTTATATGTTTTAGGGCTTGATTTTTAAATGTGTATGTTTTTCTAATGGTAATATTCTCCTGATGGATTTGGGAATATTTCTGTCACATCTAGTAACTTTTTCTGTTTTAGTACCTATTTTATCTGTTATTAGTATAGCCACTGGAACTCTCTTGGTTCTTGTTTCATAGAACATATTTTCTATCCTTTTTAGTTTCAACCTTTTTGTATTTTTGAATCTAAAGTGAGTGTCCTATAGATAGGGTAGAATTGGATCCTGTTTTTTATACATATGTTTGCCTTTTGGCTTGTTTTTGGAATCTAAACTGACAATCCCTGCCTCTGATTAGGTTTTTAGACTAACTGTAAAGTGAATATGTTACTGAGTTCGCTTCCTAAATAGCAAGGAACATATTTTTTAAAAAGGTACTGCTACCAACTATCCCTGATATATTCATACTGCTTAACTTTATAGCTAAACAATTGTTATGCACCATTTTTGTTTGATTTTACTATCACATTTTTTATAATCTTGAACCTATTTTCTGTTTTGGTATAGGCAATAAAGTGATACAAACTTCAGACTATATCATAAAGTAGATGAGTTTTATTATGTAGCCAGGATACTGTCATCTATTGTAACTTTATTTATATAAAAGAATATTAAGAATGTACTGTGAGAATGAAAATAGGTACCCTAGGCATGGCAATTCCAAACAACATCTAGAAACACATATATTATATAAACACACATTTGCCTTTCCCCGAAACTCTTCACTTTGATATCTGAGTTCTAATTTATTGAGTATTGATTTCCCTTGCTTGCTTCTATTTTTAATGTTTGTTGATGACTGACCTCCAAGATAGATTTGATTTTCTGTATCAATTTCAGTATGCTGAGGGATACAAAATCCAATTTCCATCTTGTCTCTACTCTGGAAAAGGGGTAGTCCCTAGGCTCTGTGACATACCAGTACTCCCAGATACATTTGTACTGGCCTCATACTCCCAGGTCATGGGGATTTATTCCTATTATGTTTGTTGTAGGTCAGGTTTACACTAATGATTTGTTAACACTATCAAATAAAAACAAGCTTAATTAAATCCATAACCCCAATCTTTGAATAATTAAAACTATCAGATTCTCAGAAATTTTGTTGTTCTACATTAACTAGATAACATTTTCTGCTTTTGCAATTGAGATCTTCATAGTTACGCTATTAAATGATTATGGCTTGGTTTTGCAGTATAACTTCTTTGCGAATAAAGTTTGAAGGTGGTGAAAGCAATGTAGGTAGTCTCCCAAAATGATAGTGGATTTTGAAACTACCATTGTTGCTGCTGCCTGTAGAGTACTGTGCTACTTGGAACACTGCCTGGGGCTCAAAGTCAGCAAGACTTCTTATTTACAGGTCAGCTCAAGTTTTTGAAGCTGAGCCACTCCATCTCCAATTGCCATGGGCAGTCCCAATTCCAGCGTGGTGTGTTAGCTCCTGTAATTTCTGAGCTGTTAAGGTAATGACACATGGCTTCAAACTGTGCTTCAGAAAATTGCTTCTTAAAATCCTTTACCATTCCTGGATTTCATAGTGCACATTTATTGTAGTTTTAAAGCAAAAAACTATATTCTTTTTGCCTGAAGCTAATTGTGTAAACGAACCACTCCCCCATTGTGATACAAAAGAAAACCCCACTAGCTCATATCTCACAATGATTTCATCCCTTCTTCACTTATATAGGAGTCTCCAGCAATGACTAGAAGAATATGGAATCTTTCATCTGTTGTCAAAAAACTTAATACATTAAATACTTTTCAAGAGACACATATTTTCTGAGTCTAATAAATGAATTTTGCATCCATTTATTCCAACAAAAGCATTGTTTAGAATACTAAAATACCATACTGTGTCCCTTGTCACTTAGTGAAGTATTGAATAATTAATCACAGTCTGTGATTTCTTTTTTAAGATTGCAGAACACCTATGGATATCATGGGAATTCTTTTAATGAGAAATAATGAGTATCTTTTCCATAGCTTAATGTATTGGACATATATTTATTAAGAGATATTATTTTAGGGACACCTGGGTGGCTCAGCGGTTGGGCATCTGCCTTTGGCTCAGGGTGCGATCCTGGATTCCTGGGTTCGAGTCCCGCATTGGGCTCCTTGCATGGAGACTGTTTCTCCTCCCTCTGCCTGTGTCTCTGCCTCTCTTTCTGTGTCTCTCATGAATAAATAAATAAATAATATTTTAAAAAGGAGAGATTCTAGTTAACTTACATAAATGGGAATTGCCTTTGAGAAGATTGGGTAGGAGAATAGAGAGGAAAAAGCTCGAAGCATTCATAAATGTCAGAGTTTTATGGAAACATGAAGAACTTTAACATGAAGTAAATGTGAAGGTAAGGGGTTGCATAAAAAAGAAATATGTACTTCAAGTGATCAATGAGAAATACAATTCTAGCAATCCAAACTGCTTTGACTCCTTTAAATTTTTCAAAACACCATCAATCACAATACACTAATGAATCTAGAACTAAGAGTTTGGTTTTTTTGCTTGTTTTTTTTTTTTTTTTCTGACCCTGTTTTCATATAAAAGTAATTAATTCTAATTCTAATAAGTATAAAAGGATTTGGAAACGCTTGTAACAACTAATACAAAAAATGCCCTTCATAAAAACAATGACAAAATAAATGCCTAGAGACTTCGATGTCCAAATTTTCTAATCTGAATTATTTTAATGAAGTGATGAACTCATCATCATAATTGGTTATAGGAGGGGAGTAGAGAGTAGTCTTGACCAAAAATGGTTTAGGATTTGCCTTTAAATGTCTGTCCTGGGGATCCCTGGGTGGCTCAGGGGTTTAGTGCCTGCCTTCAGTCCAGGGCGTGATCTTGGAGTCCTGGGATTGAGTCCCATATCCGGCTCCCTGAAGGGGGCCTGTTTCTCCCTCTGACTGTGTCTCTGCCTCTCTCTCTCTGAATAAATAAATAAAATCTTAAAAAAAAAATTCTGTCTTGTATCTTTTAATGAAGCATTAAGAAAATTGTAGTTCGGTAGGTGAGAAATGTCAAACTACACTAGACTCTGAGGGTATCTATCTATTTACATGCATACATCTATATAGATTCATGATATATGATATTTGGTGTATATCCCAAGAAAGAAACATTGCTCCTAATGCTTACTTTAAGTAGTATTCAAATAAGTTGATTTGTAGAACTTTTTTTTCTATTTTCATTTGAACCTCAAACATTTTGAAAGATGAGAAGGACATCCGTTACTTTCTGTGTTAACATTTGGAACAACTTGAGGCTACCAGACTCTAAGAAGCAGCTTTGGGTTATAGTCAAAGATTTTTAAGACACTAGCTCCCTGCCACCTGGTCTTTAGTCATTATCACTTCCTGATTTTTAAAAATTTCATTTCAAGTCCCTTGTCATTCACAGTGGCAGTGATACCTCAACAGAGAGGTGAGTCCAAGGCAATGAACAATCAGAAGGCTCTGACTTGAGTACCCCCCACCTCCATTATGTATTTCTATAGTCCCTACAATTGCCAATACTCAAGGATAATAGACTAAAGGATGTTATATTTATAAAAATTCCAAGGTTCACACTTTTTTGTCATATTTTCATTGTCACTTTTGCTCTACATGTCTACAATGACACATTAATACATAAGGAGTCCTATGCATTACGGGTTCTGTTGTTACATCTGGTTAGAGGAAATCTCAGAGGCTGAAAAATGAAACCGTTTATAGGAGATCAAAGTAAACTATAGCTCAACACTCAATCATATTTCACAATTTTAGCTGCTTTCCACAAGATGTAATACGTATTATTTTTTTCCTTTTTAGTTTTGAGTGTAGTCTAAATATGCCATAATATCCATTCTAATTTCTTTGTTGATGGAAATGTATGTATATGCTGTTTTTTCTTATTTTTCCTTATTTTTTATTGCACTGTTATTGACATAGCATGATCTGTAAAATACCACTAAATTACTGAAATTTGTTAAGGTATTGCTGTGTAACCAGGAGTCAATTTTTAAAAATGTCTCATACAGAACTTTAAAGAGTATGTATTTTCTTACTGTTGGGGGAAGGATTGCATACATAAGCATTAGCTCAAGTTTGCTAACTATACTGTTCAAATATTGGCTAGCATTTTTCTGCTTGATATCTCAGTTTCTGAGAGAAGTATACAGAAATCTGAAAAAGGAGTAATTATTGATTTGCAAATTTTATGTCCTAAAATGGCAGTTTTTCATGTGTTTAAACCTTAATACATGTAAAAACATTGTGATGTTTTATGTGTGTATAGGTGCAGGATTGTTATACTTTTCTAATAATTTGTTTCTTCAACACTACTGAATGACCAATAATCACCCTATATTAATTCTCAAGGGCTATTGTAACTAAATACCACAATGCCCATAGCTTAAACAACAGAAATGCATGGGCTCACAGATCAAGGTGTGGCAGAGTTGATTACTTCTGAGGTTGTGGGGAAAGGTTGTGTTCTAGGCCTCTCTCCTCAGTTTATAGATGGCTGTTTTCATATTCCCAGGATGTGCTCCCTGTATCTGTGTATTTGTCTCTCAATTTTCCCTCTTTCATAAGGAAACCAGTCATACTGGATTAGGACCCACCTTAACAGTATCTATAAAATTTCTCTCTAAATAAGGTCACATTTTGGGCACCTGAGAAGCTCAGTTGGTTAAGCATCTGCCTTCAGTTCAGGGTCGTGATCTCAGAGTCCTGGGATGGAGCCCTGCATTGGGTTCCCTGCTCAGCAGGGAGTCTGCTTCTCCCTCTGCCTCCCCCTGCTTATGCTCTCTCTCTCTCTCTCTCATAAGTAAATGAAATCATTAAATAAATAAATAAATAAATAAGTTCACATTTTAAGGTACTGGGGGTTAGGAATTAACCTATAAATTTTGGTGAAATACAATTCAGCCCATAATAAAGCTCTTTCAAAAGTCAGTAAAATATGGGATATCTCCCTTTTTCCTCAACATTTTTGTGACATTATGTTTTAGTTTTGTCATCTGCATGTGTGTACATTTGTGTATATGCATATATGCTTGCATATATACTTTTTAGAATCAGTTTTAAACTATGGATTTTGCCCGATAAGCAAATAATATTTTTATTTAATATGATTTCAAATACATTTAAATTTATTACCATTGTATTAACTTTTTCCATTAACCAAAATTTTATTTTCTTGCCTTCTTTTGAATTGATCGTATTTTTCTGAATTAAAATTGTATATTTCTATTATTTTAGTTACTACACTTAAATTTTTGAGTTTGTGATTTCTTGACTGGCACAAGCCAAGTGTTTTCATTAATTTTGTACCTTGGGATTTCTATACTCCAATGATCATGTAAATGTAAATCTCACATCTACATATGGTCTTTGACCATAACCAACTGTAATGTTTTCCAGAATCATCAGCATACATTTGTGTGGGTTCCAGGCATATTTACTCACCTCTGGCTCTAAACTCTTCATAATTACATCCAGTTAGATGCTTTTCCTTTATAAATGCTCTTCCTGTTTTATCTTTTTTTAAAAAATTTTGATTTGATTTTTTTGTTTGTTGTGGGCATCATCCTATTCATTTGCTCTAGACTGAGATTCCCATACCAACCACATAGTCCCTTGCTCTCCTAGTAAATATATTGTTTCTTCCACATACTTTTCCAGAAAACAGATTACTTAATACTTTCTATTGTTTAGAGGATTCTAAGTCTCTAAAAATCCAAGTTTTTTTCTAACTAGATTTAGTTCTTACACCCCAAAACATTGTAACCACTTCATGTGGATAATTTAGATCAGGTTATTTAGCCTCTATTCAACTTGTTTAGTCTACATGGTATTTTCTTTTTTTTTTTTTTAAAGTTTTTTAAAATTTTTATTTATTTATGATAGTCACAGAGAGAGAGAGAGAGAGGCAGAGACACACAGTCAGAGGGAGAAGCAGGCTCCATGCACCGGGAGCCCGACGTGGGATTCGATCCCGAGTCTCCAGGATCGCACCCTGGGCCAAAGGCAGGCGCCAAACCGCTGTGCCACCCAGGGATCCCTACATGGTATTTTCTTCTAAAATTTGAAGAATTGGAATCTCTACCAATTCAAAAATAACTAGAATTCTTATTCTAGCTCCTCCTAGTCCTGGGTATGCCATTCCATAAAAGACCTAGGTCTGTGTTCTTTGCAAAACACCAGATGTCTTCTCTTCTTTTGGTGGATGACTCATTGGAAGTGTTCTTAAGTAATTGTTCCACAGGAGACAAAAAATTGGAATGATTTGAATGCATCTCCTAACTTTTTAGAGAAAATAGTTTTGTTCTTAAAAAAATAATGACTTCATGAATTACTATTTATCATATTATATATCATAGTAATGTAGTGCATTTTATGGACTTTAAGTAGCTAGCAAGTGGTTTTTATTAAATAATATGATAGAGACATATGATTTATTTTAAAATTTTTAGTCATAGGTCCTTCCTTAAATGGTCTTCATTTATTCCTATGGGCACCTGGGTGGCTCAGTTAAGCATCCAACTCTTGATCTCAGCTCAAGTAGTTGTAAATGAAAGCCCTGCATTAGGCTCCATGCTGGGTGTGGAGCCTACATTAAAAACAAAATCTTCATTTATTTCTAATATTTTTGGATATATTAGCATACATAAAATTAAGAATATTCTCTAGAAAAGAAATTCTCCGGAGTCAGTTGACCAATATATGGATGATGGATAGCCAGATAAATGATGAATAAATAATTAGATAGTACATACCCTTTCCAGAGATAAAAATGCAGTTTAAAATTCTTTACATTAGATCATTCCCATACACACAAATTCCAAATGTGCACCAATATTTATGTGCAAGATATGAGAAGATAATACTATTTTAATTTTATTTATATATAATGTGTTTTATATATAGATGTCTATAATAATATTATGTATAAAATAAATATAAATATGTGTATATGTATAGTGTGCGTATATATGTATAGTCTGTGAGCCAGAGCCTTAAAGTTGAATCATTTTTGTTAATGATTAAATTTAAAGAAATTCTCACTCATTTTACAAAGTATGTTTAGAACACAAAATGAGCTTCATAGAAATACATATTCTGTCTATGTTTGAGATGCAGATTTAAACATTGATTCATTTCTGATGCTTGAAACAAAAGCCAGTAAATTATCTAATACAAGAACTAAAACATAGCATATGGAGTTATATTTACGGTTCAGATTTTAGCACTACTTATATTTAGTACATCATCCTTCATTTTGTATATTCATGAGCAAGTAAAAAGGTTTTACATTGTTTTTTAAAAACTCTCTCATTCCGATAAATGTTGAGGACACTCAACTAAATATGGCTTTTAATAAAGCACATCTTTCCTAAAATGGAAGATAGGATTTCTGTCTGAGCTATTCATGAACTCAATTATCTTACTAATAAACTATATTTATTGCAAATGAAAATGCATTATACATGACATTCCAGTCTCAAATAAAAGCTGTCTATACCTCTTCAACTACATGTCATGTAGTTCCTCGTGCAGTGTGGTCACTTATGTATAAGAAGGCACAGAGTAGACATTAAAGATCCCATGAAAGAAAAGAGCTATTTTTCTACCTTTTCATACAATCTGGATAAAAAAAGCTTTGTGTTTCTTTAGCAGAGGAAGTCAGGAAAAGAGTGAGCCCAAGAATGCTTTCATCTTCTTCGTGTATACCTCCTCATATATACCTCTTTTGCCCCCGATCAGAAAAATGTCACATGTAAAAAACATCAAACTTTACCTCAAGTAGATTTCATGGCAGGATATATCAAATACTGTTGATGCATTTGGATTTTCAAAGTTTTAAGGTTCTTTGGAATAAACAAAATCACTAAAGAAGAAACAGCATCGTATTTGTGTTGCATAGAAAATGTAGAGAAGAGGGACACCTGGGTGGCTCAGCCATTGAGTGTCTGCCTTCAGCTTAGGTCATGATCCCATGGTCCTGGGGATCGAGTCCTGCATCAGGCTCCCTGCATGGAGCCTGCTTCTCCCTCTGCCTATGTCTCTGCCTCTCTCTCTGTGTGTCTCTCATGAATAAACAAATAAAATCTTAAAAAAAAAAAAAGAAAAAAATGTAGAGAAGAATACACACACATATACACACACATACAAAACTGAAAATAACATTTACATCTGGACTGTAGATATGAAATACAAAGGTGTATATATCCTTGGGAAATACTTGAAATTTTAATTATGCTCAATATTACTTAAAAAATGAAGCATCTTATAAAACAAAGTCAATTAAATGAAATACAAATAAAATGAATAAAGCAAAAGGTAATCTTTATGATTATATTAAAACCATATCTGTAAAGGTGACTGAATTTTCAAATTGTCACTTGACAGACAAGTTTTTAAAACCCCATGTCCCATTTTCAATAATTTTGTTCTGCTATTTTAGTATCTCCTTATGTTTAATGAGCCAAACATATTGACCAGGTGACATCCAAGTTAACATGTGGTCAGTGTACAAAAAGTAAGATGAGATATCATACAGATTTTGTCTAAACTTAAATAAAATGTTAAAATGACAAATGAATATGATGAGAAACCTAAATTATTATGTATATGTTATTGTTATTTGCAATATGTTTACTGTGGTTTCAGAGGAACAAATTATACTTCCATGAAATTTAGCTTCATCTCACTTTGTTGGATTTTGAAAGGCCACCAAATGTCAAGCTTTTGGGACTTATTAAACTTTGTCTTTCAAAATGTAATATAATTGTAAGTTGTTTTGGACTTAAAAATATATCAATCAATAAACCTTTAGGACATAGTAAGTTTTGTCCTTAAATTTCTTTGTAAAAAATTATTTTGGACCTTAGGAGGAAATAACCAATACATTTTTACAATAATGATGTGTATCATCAAACTCCAAAAACATCTTTCCTCACTAGGATTATTAAAACTATAAGAATATTTTCACTAAAATGAATACTGCATTTTACATAATACTTCTAAATACTGGGAGATTTGCTTGTTTTTAAATGTTTATTTTATAGTTGGAAAACAGTAGAGTTATCACCCTGAGAGCCCCTCTGGGCAAGATACTACATGAAATCTTTCCCTATAAGTTCTGGAATAAAGAATTTCTTAAAGAAATCTACCAACAACTGCAACCACTCCCTACATATGGTTGCACAGTATTTTAAGAGAATTTATTAAGAGAAACTCACCTACTTTACTAAGTATTCAATCCTGAGTACAGCTAACTTGTCTATTGGGTTGTATTTTAATAGCTACAACAAAGTGCCAACATTAGAAGAAACCTCATAGCAACACCTTTTGTTAAAGCCAAAAACATTTCCAATTTTTCTGATAGTAAATTCAGATTGCTCCTGAATTGCTCAGATATGAAAAATTTCGATTTTGACATCTTACAAGTGGTAATGATGACAAGTTAGGGAAAGGCAGAGATTGAGCAAGGCTCTTTGAAGGCTTTTTCCCTCATAGTGTTTGTATTTTCCAGCCAAATGTAAAAATGGCAAACTCCTCCAAATAATGATACTTTCACTGACTGTTACCTAATGTTCTATAAATTAGAGCCTAATGACGGTTAAGGTAAGTGCCTTCCCAGAAAAATCTGGCCATTATCTAGGTTCTAGATATGAGAGATGGAGTGGACTGAGGAAAGCAGCATGTATTACATGTGCCAGACTTATCATAGATCTTTCCAGATGTTTTCTCTGAGTACAAAACCCATTCTCTCAAAATTCCTGGAGATCATATAATCTCCTGAATTTTGAAATGAGAGATTTTCCACAATACTCAAATTAAAAAAAAATATTTCATGATATTCTTTTTATTTCTATATATGGTATATAAAACTGGTAGCTTACAATAAGAAATATTTCTCAAAAAGTAATCCCTATGTTTTTTATAGACTTTAATTTTGCATTACTTCAAGATATGTTAGAAAATGAAAAGATACAAGATCTTCAGTATGTTGAAGGGTTAAACGAACTAATTTGTTTTAAATTGGTGATTTCTCTGCCAGGGGTGTGACTACAGGTTAAAAGTGCTGAAGTCCTAAGTGCCTGACTTATTCGGAGAAATTCCCCATTCAGGGCTCAAGAGCAGTAAATTGCTTAGTGTTTCTCTGAGGAATCAGCTGGCATTCCCCGGTCTCTGCAAACTGGACAGCAGGTTCCTTTCACCAATTCAAGACTAGGACATGGAGCCGGTGGACAAGTCTTCACCACGCAGGTGACCTGGCCACTCTGAAAAGCAACATTCAAAGATTATTTCCATGTTCCTTACACTGGAACTATCTTTTTAAAAGTTTCTTAAAGTATGTAATCTGATTGGCTGACTATCTTAATATAAAAATTAACTGAAGTATGAGCTAACTTTTACATGTAGTTCCTATTAATGCTTTATTTCTACATTTGCACCATAAAAAAGTAAGGCTGGATGTACTAGACTATAAAACATTACCTCCCAATCTGTAGGGCATGGGATGTGGGAAAAGGCAGGAGTGATTCATGTCAGTTCTGCTCAAAAAACAATAAAGACTGAGCTTTTTCCTTTTGGTGGATACCATGATAACATTTTTAAATATTTACCAAGTGCTTTCAGGCAACATTTGTAGTGAGCCTGACTGGAGAATAAGGAGATGAATTCAAGACCCATTTCAGCCTCTGCTTACTTGTGGTGGTCTTGGGCAAAGCTCAGTAAACATCCTGAGTGTCAGCTCTCTCAATGATTAGTGAAAATGTGAAAAGCTCATATAACATTTGGCAAGTGCTCATTAGATAGTGGGCCTATTTACATCAATAATCAGAAACCTCAAAATCTCACATCAATATCTTGACTTGAAAAATATACCTAGAATCTATTCACAAAAAGAAAATCTTTTTCTTTTGTGAATTTTTCAGGTATATCTCAACCAGCAGGCTAACAGAAGTAAAAGAAGAGGAGAAAGATGGAAAAACTTCTAGCAGCACACACCTTACACATACAGCTAATGCAGTCTTCTTTCATCCAGTGTTCATTGTCTTTTCTTCGAATCCCTTTATCATCTGTGCATCCTGCCTGCCTGAGGCGTGCCTCCAGCTTGTTTATCTAAAAGAGGAGGCGAAGGAAAGGAAAGTGGGAATTGAAATAGTACCAACAAAGCAGATAACTAACACAGTTTGATCAAATGCCCTATTCTGTAAGCACACACCTAGAGGGCAAAAGAAACTTCAAAGCCAACATAATTTTTCCTAGCATTATTTTTTACCAAAAACTTAATGAATCTGAGTCATCCAGTGTCTAAGCTAATACATAGTTCCCTATATATGGCAAAATGTTAAATATGGATGTAATATCTGAAAGAAGTCAGTTATAAAAGAATGGAATTAAAATCAAATGAATAGAATTACATATTTGAAAAGAATCTTAGTAAGCATTAATATTAATTCAACAAATCAATATTTTATTTAATTTTTATACTTAGGTTATCATAAACAACATTCCTTGAACAAATGTTTATTAGACTTCAAAGATAAAGCAAATAATCCAGGGTCTCAAGGAGCTTAAGACTTAGTGGAATAACAGACCAATAAATCACAGTGCTAAGCCAATTAGATAATGATGATATATCCGATGCAGAAGAAGAGCAGAAGACAAGCTTCTCCCAGTTCTGCTTCAGGAGGTAAGGGAAGACCTCAATGGGAAAAAGCATTTGAGCTGTAAGTAGATATATGACAAAATTATTCAGGAGAACAAGCAGGGAAAAGGCATATCAGACAAAAGGGAAATTTTGGCCAAAGCATGGGGACCACAAACAGGTCAGGAATATAATCTGCTGTGGAGGGTAAAAGGCACAGGGGAGGTGTTGGTGAGAGTCAAGGCAGCAAGAAAACTAGGACCTTAGCAGTCCTATAAATTAATTTAGATAGTATAGTCTCTAGAGGATGGGGAAAAATGGCAGTGATCACATAATGGCAATATGAAGACAGACTAGTGAAAGCAGAGAAAATGCAAGGAGGTCCACATGGGCTCAACAGAGAAAGGAGGATGTGAGAGTCAGGAAGAGACATTGAGTAGGTGGATGTGTTTGGTTGGATTGGGGTGGGGAGGGAAGAGAGAACACAAGATGACTCCAAAGTTCCAAGTTTCATAAGGTGCGTAAAGGATGGTGATGTTCACCAAGATATATCCTAGAGAATGCATTACAAAAGAGTAATGATTCATAGAGAAATTAAAGGTGCTTAATTGAGAAGAATTTTAGAAAGGATGAAAATAATACAGTTTTACAAAAGAAGAAAGGATGAAAATAATACAGTTTTACAAAAGAAGCTAAGTCCAAGAGCATTGAATGACTTATGAAGGTTGCAGCTGCAATGCTATGGGCTGAACTGTATCCCCCCAAATTCATACGTTGAAGCTCCCAATACCTCAGAATGTGACAGTATTTGGATATAAAGTCCTTAAAGAACTAACTAACTTAAAATGTGGTCACAGAGATGGGACCTAATCCACTGTGACTGGTATCGCTGGGAAAAGTGGAGATTAGGGTCCAGACACGCTGGGAAGTCTGTGTGAAGATACAAACCAAGAAGAGATACCATAGGAGAAACCAACCCTGTCAACATCTTGATCTGGGGCTTCCAGCCTCCAGAACTGTGAGAAATTATTTTCTGTTGTAAAGCCACCTCACCTGTGGTAGTTGTTATGCCTGTGCTAGCAATACATGTATCATTAGGGATAGATCCCATATTACCCATATTCTCAAAAGACCTTTCTAGTGTATATCTAAGAATCATTATGATTTATCCTCTAGTGACTGTTCCTTTCAGATTCTCTGATTTCTGTTATTTGGTTGGAAATGATATAATAATTTCAAATACTTGACCATGACTGTTTGTTGACAGAAACATTGTGCCCAAGAAAAATAAGGAGACAAACAATAGACCAGATTAGATGTCTTAAAGACCATAAAAGCAATGATTTGTTTTTAAATGGTTATTGAGCACCTGCTATTTGTCAACTAGTCCTAGGAGAAACTACAATGATAAATACTCCTGGTTTTCTATTCTTAAGGATTCTGCAATGTGGTGGAGGAGAGGGAATTTGTGCAAAAATAAATATGATACAAGCCCAGATGTTGTGTGCTATAAGAGTATATACATAACCAATATGGGATTTCAAGGGATTATTTTTAGAAAAATGGAATGGGAAAGGGAATAATCAGGGAAGAATTTACAATTTAAATGGTACTTGTGCTAAGCCTTAAATAAAGATGGCATTTAGAGAAATGGTAATGGTAGTTACCATTAATGGTAGTTTTTATGCACATGGGAATATGGGTGAGAGGGACAGTACATTTCAGCTAGAAGAAAAATGTGTGAATGAAGTAAATAAGAAGGGAGGATGAAAAGTGAGTAAGTTTGGAAAAAATTATGGAATATGAGAAAAAAATTATTTGGAAATCAGATAAAAAGATGAGTTAGGACTGCATTTTCAAGAGCCAAGAATACCCATGAACTTGGAATTCATTAAGGAGGCAAAAAGTCTTGATGTAAAAGTAAACAAACAAATAAATAATATTGATTTTGTAAAATATTTTACGACATTTGAGTTGAAGTAGGATAGCAGAATGGCCTTTGGGGATAATTTAGCTTTACAGTGCCTACACGTGGGAAGGCACTGTAAAACTCATTATTTTATTCATTATGCAGTAGGATTCTTACCTGTCCAATATATGCCAGCTAAACACTGATGAACTAAAAGACTAAATCTCTGGCTTTATGTAAGCAATGATGATGGAGATGATGATAAATTAAATATTGGGGGGGGGGATGATAAGGTTTTACGACTAGATGTGGACTAAATTAGTCATTCCCTGAGCAGAGTCATGAGTGTGAGAAATGAAAATCATAAAATTCTGTAGAGATATTAGTGATTATGGCCTAGAAGACTAAGACCAAAAAAAAAAAAAAAAAAAACCACAACACTTTTATTTCTAAATATACTGAGAACATGAAAACATTAGGAAAGTTGAATAAGTTCCAAAAAATAAAGAGTAGAACAATTCTAAGATATAGAAAAGATATTTACATGGTAACTTCTGTTGTCAAAGAGAAAAGTATTACAGAGGAAAAGCAAATAGACAAATGATAGTAACACATCTATTGTAAACTTCAGGCACTTAGAACAATACTGTATTTTCAAGTGACAAAGAAATTCTTTAAGGGAAATAGTCTGAGAACTGTCTATGTACCATAAATATAAGAGATAGAATGCACGATAAAATTTTGGTCTGGACTTAATTACAAAGTCTTGAGAATAAGAGGCTCTTTGATGGGGAGTCAGAGAATATGCTGGATCATAACTTTCCTTTCCCTATTTTCCCATGTACTTATTGCTAGTATATCAAAATACAATTTATTATTGTATGTTTATCTTGTTTATCTTTTATCCTGTGACTTTGATGAATTTGCTTATTAATTCTAAGAGTTGTTTGGTAGATTTCTTGCAACTTTCCAAGAGGTAACTATATCATCTGAAAATAGTTTTCTTTCTTCCTTTCCAATCTGTAGACGTTTTTCTTTTCTTGCTTTATTGCACTGGTAGGAACTTCCAGCACTCTGTTTAATAAGAATGGTGAGAATGGGCACCCTTACTTTATTGGCAATAGTAGGAGGAAAGCATTCAACCTTTCACCATTTAGCTTATTAATACAGTGGGTTACATTAATTAATTGATTTTGGAGCATTAAACAAGCCTTGAATTCCTCAAACAATCCCCATTTAATTATATAATTCTTTTGGTTTATTGCTATATTCTCTGTTAAAAGGTGTCACATGCATATTCATGAGGATATTGGTATGTGGCTTTCTTCCTTTGCACTATCTTTGACTAGTTTTGGTATCAGATTAATACTACTTTCAAAAATGATAAGTATTCCCTCCTCTACTATTACTGGAAAATTGTTAATTTTTCTTAAACATTTGATAAAACTCTGACATTTGAAGCCATCTGCACCTGAGGATTTGGGGAAGATATTTTTTTTAAATTAATAATTCAATTTCCTTAGCAGTAATAAAGCTATTCAAATTATGTATTTCATAATTGGGTGAATCACAGTGGTTTGTGCTTTTTAAGGAATTAGTTCTCTTAATGTAGTTGTCAAATTTAGATGTGAAGATTTTTCCTTCTTTCTTCTTGCCATGAGTATATTTAGCTGTTAATTTTCCAGGTTCTTGAGGTAAAAACTTAGATTATTGATTTGAAAGGCATTCCTTTGGGGCACCTGGTTACCTCAGTGGTTAAGCATCTGCCTTTGGCTCCGGTTGTGACCCCAGGCTTGGGATTGAGTCCTGTGCCATGCTCCCCTTATGGGCCATGAATTATCTATCATTAGATTATCATTGACTGCACTTTTTCCCACATCTCAGAGAAGAAACCTAGATGACTACTCCCTAACTTCTTTCCTATTATGGTTCTGGGTTAGTCTACCAATAAGAGGCACTCATGTAATATTGGAAAGGAAAGCAGTATTATTTTCAAGCACAGTTGTTAACAGGTATATAGGCTGAGCTTGAGGATTCTATGAAATTGCTAAGACTCCCTATGGCTTCCAGGTGAGCTCTTGTGAACCAAACAGCTTCCAGCACCTGTTTCTATGACCTCTAGGCCTATCATTCTTCCCACAGTTGTGAAAACCTATGATGTCTTGACATCTTGTATTAAAATCCATCCTATTTGGAATTACTAGAGGAGTTTCTCTTATTTTCACCAAAAGCTGATTTATACAGTACATCCCCTTGGGACATAAAATAAGCTTACATTTTATTTGTTTTTTATTTTATTTTATTTATTTTTTTAAGATTTTATTTTTAAATAATCTGTCCACCCCATGTAGGGCTTGAACTCACAATCCCAACTCAAGAGTCATATGCTCTACTGACTGAGCCAGCCAGGTACCACCCCCCCACCCCATAAGCTCACATTTTAAATTGAATGTTAGTGTTTCATCTTTCTACTGAAATTTTTAAAAATCAACTGCAAATTTTTCATAGGAAATAATAAAATACTAAAAGAGAAAATTCCCTCTAAAATTTCATTAAAATTGATGTGGTATTCCAACTAATCTTATGTAAGTACATGCAAATTATTTAGTGACATCTGTGTATCTCCACAGTTCTATTCATTGGTATTCAAAATTAAGCATTTTTTTCTGAGTTGTGTCATAAGGTCTGAGATCTGGTCATGTATGACCTAATATCTGAAAAAAATGACTCTGAAAACTTAGGTCCATATAATAAAACAAATAAGCTCCATTTTTTTGCTACATCATGGCCCTAGAAATTACATCAAAATGTACAGAACATCTTATTTTCTTTTTTTTAAGATTTTATTTATTTATTCATGAGAGACACACACACACAGAGAGAGAGAGAGAGAGAGAGAAAGAGAGGCAGAGACACAGGCAGAGGGAGAAGCAGGCTCCATGCAGGGAGCCTGATGTGGGACTCAAACCCGGGACTCCAGGATCACGCCCTGAGCTGAAGGCAGACGCTCAACTGCTGAGCCACCCAGGCGTCCCAACATCTTATTTTCTATAAACAAATGATATGCTTGCAAGATAAGTTTCTAGCCTATAACACTTTAAATAAGTTCTAGCTCTGGCTAATAATATGTTATAATGACAGAGGTGTAAACGCCATAAACCTCAACCATAAGGTAATAAATATCTGTATGATAGGCTCCTAGAGAAAGAAAAATTATATACATAATACCAAAGGGTTGTGGAAAAAGCATATATCATATGAAGACTACAATTCAATTTTATTATGATCTTGACATTTATACAAAATATAGTATATGCTTATTTTATTAATTTAATTATTAAATTAAATGCAAACTTATCTGTCTTATTTAACTTGAATAGAACTTGAAATAAATGGTTTAAGAGATGAGATTTGAATGGCCTTGGTTTCTTTTAAAAAACCTGATGGTTTGACTCTGGTTGTATGTTTTATTTTACTCTATGTTCATTCAAAAAGATACCGGGGATCTGGGAACTTGTTCCAAAGTTTCAACTATTATTTATAAAATACTTACTGTGACCTAAAACAATTTGAACACCTGAGTAAGAGTTTAATTTTAATTAAAGGTATCAATTCTTATATAGCATCTCATTGTTCATTATATAACACCTCTACCCCCCACACACCCAGACACCCTTTACAGACTATAACAAATTGAAATAATTAAATGTTCTGAGTGTATTTATGGCTCTAGTTATCTCTACAATGATCAGAATCATATTTAAAGGGTAAATATAATTTACTATAATCCAGTGATTACAACCTATAACACCATGGAATTTGCAGACCACTTTCATTACTTTGATTCTATCACAGTTAAGGGACAAACATTAATGAATATCTTTTCTAGACATTCCATAATCACCTAATGAATGTAAATAATCAATAATGGAAAATGTCAAGACTGGCACTATCTCATAATCCCGTAAACATAATGCACCAAGCGTTAGAAAGTAAAGATAGAAACTGTGGCCAATAACTGAAGGTTGGAACCTTTTGTCATAGACAAGGGATGGGTCTCAAGAATAACAATGATCTCCTATGTGATGAGTACCTCTATCCTGTTTAATCTCCTTCTTCATTGTCTTTAACTTTACCATAAGAAATACACATGACTTTATCTGGATGCTCATCTTTCATAAAATAAAGAGTTTTGTTTTGTTTTTTTATTTATTTACAGAATATATTGCATTGATACTAATAAACAAAGCTGCACACACTGCACAATCAGGAATGTCCTTCTTAGCTAAGAGGATACATTTCAAATTAACTTGGACCATTAAAACTCAAGTCTTTATACAGTAAATGACAAATTAACAACAAATGTTAATTTCACAAATCCTCATAATCTGAAAATATGCTTTTCCTCTGGACTTTTGTCTTCATTCTCCTGTCCACCTCCGAGTGCTTCCTGCTTTGGTCATAGGTGTAGTTGCAGATGCTCCCTCAGAAAATATGCTCAATTTATCTCTATGTTTCAGTCTCAACTCTTTTTTTCTTTTTTCAATCTCCTTTACATGATCCAGATTGAGTTCTGACATGAGTCAATATTTCCCAATGCTGGTATTATGTCATATTTATGTATTCATTCAATTTTTATCTGTCAAGATTTTGCTGGATGTAATTCACTGTGTGCACAGCTCTGGACACTAATGCAACCTCTTTCCATCTGTGTGTCCAGCCACAGCTCAGAGAGCTTCTAACTGCCTTTCCCATCTTTGTTCACTCCTAATATACCCTTTATATTCATTACACATTCAGAACTTTTTTGAGTTCAAGAAGGAAGATTGGTTGTTTTTAAACAAATACCATGTGTCAGACACTGAGGATCCAGTAGTGAAACAGTCCCAGCTATTAAGAAATTTACAATGTAATATAAGAGACAGAGCAAGTTAACAGGGAAAAACACTTTTTCTTGATACATTTAGAAATATGTGCTACTTCAGGGTTTTACTGGACACCTAAGAGGGCCAGCTACTGCAGTCTGGGGGTATCTGGGATGCTTTTAATCACTACAGCACATATCAAAGATGAAATATCACCGACATGTAGATAAAATTGGACTAAAATGTTGCTTATGGATTCTACTCATGTCTGCAAACCCACAAAATAAGCTTATGAAAACAATTTGCTGTATAAATAAATGGACTAATGTTTAAATTAACAAGGCCAACCTTCTGCAGCCCAGCGCTGAAGACCTTCTCTTACCAGTATAACTTCTCTCTTCTATGACACATAAGCTCACTGCAAATAAAATAGAGGCCCCTGGACTCAGTGGTGTCCCAGCGTTGTAGGTCACTCCAACCATTCCAAGATGGAATGACCTTTACCTTCAAGAATAACTTCACACTTTTCAGATTTATGCTCACACTCAGATTGTACAAGTGACTGCACATGTGGGTATCTGGTCACAAGGAAGGTCACTGATAGGGAGCACACTGATGCGAACCACGACTGCAGCCAGCCCCCCAGGGTAGCACACTCAGCAAACAGATAATCTTGCAGTTTTGTACAAGATAATATGTTTATGTTCAAAAGCAATAGTAATATGTGAAGTTCACAAAGTGCCTCTGCCATAACATTCCTGAAAGTCCAGAGGACAAAATTTATTCAGAATGGTTAAATAAATTGCAAAGGTCATAACTTGTGAAGGCAGAACTTCCTGGTGGCAGATCCTGGGTTCTTCTCACACCCCCACAAGGTTTTCCTCCCTCAAGGCCTTAATGGTATGAAACAAAGCATATGCTTTGCAGTGACATTAAAGTTGAAGAAGGAGCCAGCATAGTACCATGCCGTGAAAGAGATCAGACTTCCATTTCTGAAGAAAACCATCTAATTGTCATTGTAATACAAGCCAAATCTCTCATTGACTCGTTCCCAAATTATAGAAAAAATTAAATAAACCATGGGCCAGAACAACTGAGAAAATAAGCAAAAATGCAGAGGAGTGTGGAAATTTCATTTTTAACAATAGCTTTTTCAGAAAAGGAAAGCCAGACAAAGCAGTAATACCTAAGAGGCTTGTCTGGACTCCATTTCAATATATATATATATATATATATATAAAAGAAAAGTATGTGTTGGCCCATTATAAATTATCTACATCCACAGAGATGAAGGCACCCAAACATAACTATTTAGAAAAGCACTGAGCAGGAACTCAGAAACCCACTGAGCAGAGAGCCCCCATCACTGGAACCCTGGGTATTGAAGACACTGGTATTTGGTAGAAAGGAAGTAGGTTTTACCCAAGTGCTCCTTCACTCAATTCAACTATTACAAGGAAACTCTCTACATAAATAATAACTCCCCATTATTATTGTTATTGTTGTATTTACATAGTCATTGGATAGATTTTTCAAATATAGTTATTCCAATCTATACAATAAAGGCGTGTTGGTTAGGGGAAAAAACAAACCTGTTCTCTGAGAGCTTTAATGGTTTTTTGAATTTCCACCGCAAAACTGCTGAAATCTTGGGCAAATTTTGTTTTTGCCAGAACTGTCATATTTTTACTATCTTCATCAATGTACAAGTGATCTTGCTGCCTGTTTACACAAAAAGCAAATAAAATGCTGTAAAAACAGAAGTTCCATGGTAAAAAAAAAAAAAAAAAATCAAGAAATATTCCCCAGGCATTGGAATGTACATGACATTGTGACTCCTGTTCTGTGTGGCCATAAAAAGATGTGACTGGAAATATAAATTGAAATTAAATGACATATAAGAAGATAATCCAGAGGGATCCCTGGTGGTGCAGCGGTTTGGCGCCTGCCTTTGGCCCAGGGCGCGATCCTGGAGACCCGGGATCGAATCCCACGTCAGGCTCCCGGTGCATGGAGCCTGCTTCTCCCTCTGCCTATGTCTCTGCCTCTCTCTCTCTCTCTGTGACTATCATAAATAAATAAAAATTAAAAAAAAAGAAGATAATCCAGAGAGTCACATCTGTTTCACATATTTTACTGAAAATGATATTTTTTCTTAGGAAATAAAGGGAATGCCATGTAGTATTACTTATCTATTTGACATATTATTTAGATCTCAAATTTTGTCTTTTGCTAAAAATTGTTCACTTTGCAGTGACAAATTAAATATTATATTTTATATAGCATACAGGTGGGAAAGTTCCTTGCTCTATTATAAATTCATAGCAAGAACTAAATTAAGATAAGAATACTAGTCTGGCAAAAATCTAATCTTAAACCAGATGCAAAATAGCTCAGTATTGTTGATAATAAAAGGAAATAAAAAGTCTTGGGCTGAATTTAAAATAAGATTCCTAGAGCCTAACTGAAGCTCTCAAAAGACAGAGGTAAATGATGAATTTGGGAAATTGAAAGTTCCATCCCTCTATGATTACAATATATTATTAAAAATATTTATATAGAGATTTGATTTAGTTGATATACTATTCATGTCTCAAGTTTTCTTTTTTCCCCCAAATTTTGTTAAAAGTTCTTCTTTGTGAAGAAGCTATTGTAACTTTCAAAATTGTTCTGCTTTGTTCTGCTTGACATATATCTTCTATTGGTCAATAAAAAAATGGCTTGCCAGACACAGTACATTCTAGGAATGCGTAAAACAATTCCTAAGTGGATTGCTCCACCCTAGAGGCCATATTACTTTATTCAACGCACCCAGCTGTGCTGAAAAAGTCTCCAAGCAGCCCTATTTTTCAGATGAGAATACCGTAACTTAGAAAGTTGTCAATATGTTCATATCATATAGCCATCAAATTGCAGAGCAGGATGCAAATCGGGATTTTTAAAGACAAAATTTAGAAGTCCTTTCTTAATGTAGTGACATGGACATGTTAGGCCTGATCATATTTGTGTTTTTAGGTAGTGCAGAAGGAGAGAAGATACACAAGGATACCAGTTAGGTATTGGGGATGATGAAGGATACCAGATTTTTGGGGGTGGTGAAGGGAGCTGAGGGGGAGGATGGAAGGAAAACATAGACATTATGAATGTTGCTATATTTTAAATTTTTTTATTTTAGATTTTATTTATTTATTTATTTATTTATTTATTTATTTACTCATGAGAGACACACAGAGAGAAGTAGAGAGATAGAGGGAGAAGAAGGCTTTTCACAGGGATTCTGATGCAAGACTGGATCCCTGGGCTGGGATCACACCTTGAGCCGAAGGCAGACGCTCAACTGCTGAGCCACCCAGGTGTCCCGCTATATTTTAAATTCTAATTAAAAACATAATGCTCAGCATAGAATTTGTAAGAAAAAGAAATAAAATTTATCAAGTTAAACTGATGTTAATTCATGAATAGTTTATTGAAAAGATAGCTCAATTTGTGACCAAGAGAGAATAAATACAAGAAAGATTGATGTGCAGAGAAAAGTAAAAGTGAAATCAGAGCCTAAGAGATCTGTGCACATTGAGTGAAGGGATTTGGCCCTCTTTGGTCTAAGCAAGTCTTATATTAAGCACAACAGAACTATTTACAAAAAGGTTACTGAAGTGTATATAGTTAAAAGACAGAACAAACCTTTTTACTATCATATCAACAATAAACAACAAAGCTCTGGGAGCACATGGAACAGATTTAGTTTCCTTAGACTGGAATTTAAGGCCTTTCTCTCTCTGCCTCAATCTCCTTTTATAGAACATTCTTCCAGAATGCTCTTCATGCCTAAGCATTGAACACACCAGTCCTTGAGAGTCGGAAGCTTTACCATTCTCCAAACACACCTAACTCTTCTTCCCCCTGCCACTTTGCTCACTGTTTTTTCAGACTGGGAAGCCTTAAACCTTCATCAAAATCTTACTATCTTTCTTAAGGTATGACCTGTGCATAGGCTATGTAAGCCCAGTAGGATTATCCACACCTTGTTCTCAACTACATAACATTCTAATTGGATTTCATATCAGGACTTACATGAACACTTTGTTTAAAGAGCTGACATTTGTATATAGTAGCATTTAAAAAATATATGGCATAAAGTAGCACTGTTTGCTATCCTTTTATGGAATGCCTATAAAATGCCGCATCCTACATTACCATTAAGTGCTTTACATATATATATTTCCAACATAATAATCCCATAAAGTCAGTATTATTATGACCATTTTACAGCTGAGGAAACTGAGACTCTGAAATTTGACATATTTGTGGTTATGCAGTAGTGGAAACAGGGTGTGAACCTGTGCCAGAATCTGAAGCTTCACCCATCCCTCTTATCAGATGGCCCTACCTTCTCTCCTAGACTATAAATCTTATAAGACAGAGACCCTGAGACCCTGTCTTGTTCATTTCTGCAGACTTCACAAATTCTCACTTGTGATTGAGGGCAGGATCTCCAAAAATGTATTTTGAATTTGACTGAATTATAATACTTAGGAGGCTGCTACAAAGACAAAGTTAGTAGTTTATGGTAACAAAGTGTCTTCAATAGTATTTTTCCTAGGGAGCTGTGAATTACAATGTTTTTATATTTGTTTCTCATAATTTAATTATACAAGCATCTACTGAATATTTACTCAGTGAGAAGGAGCTATTGCATATACCCATGTTCAAGTCATTGTTTCTATTTTCAGAAACTTCCAAGACAATTATGAGGAGAAACTTTGTAAAGAAGTAATTATAGATGAAGCTTATATGTAAGTGTCACAAGAGATTAATCTGAGATCCTAACAGATTTCAAATGAATAAGACTGACATTTCTTGATTTCCTAGGGGTTCAAAAATATTCCATCTTGGTCACAAATTAAGCCTTCCTTGCAATACACTATACATGAATTAAACTCAACTTAACTTGACAAATATTATTACTTTTCTTAAAACAATATGCTGACTTTCCTATTTTTAAAAATAATTTAAAAAATAGCAATACCCATAACGTGATTTAAGGAATGAAAAATAATATTTACAATGTACAATTTTCTATACTTTATTGAGAAATAGTTATTGTGGAGCATGCCCTAGATATGCTTTTCCAGAGTGAAAAGGAATCCGTATTTATTACAAAATTCATTTATTTGTTCATTGTTGTGTAATTTATCCTACACATATATGAGTCAACTATGGTTTCTATAAAGCCCCTCAAATTGTATATCTGAAGTAAATCTATGATAAATATCCCAAAGAAATTAGACATTTCTGTACATACCTACTAATTAGATCACTTAACTCTTTATCTTTCTCATCAGGATAGCTGTATTGAGCAGAGCGTTTCTTTCGAGATTCTTGCGTGAATGTTCTGAATTGTCCTCTACTTCTACAGTCTGTGGGGAAAAAGTATCCACATCAGCATAGTGTGAGATTGGCATCACCTTCCCATCTAAAGCATCTGTTTAACTAGGGAGGGAGATGGACAGCTATTCAGTCAGTTCAGTATTGCTAAGTTATAGGTTTCTGGTTTTGCATGTGGCTCCATCTCTGTTTTTGCCAAAGGCAGATGAGACATCAAGGAAATTTGCAAAATCTGTAGAGACTCCACAGGGAGAGCAAGCTGAATCAGAGCAAAGACACTGATCACAGGGTACATCTTGTTCACTAAAAGACTTGACAATGGGGAAAAGAACAAAAACATGGTAGACAGAATGCTTGAAATTCTGAGCTCCTCAAATTACTTTATCAACACCTGCTACCAACTTGAGACTATTTTTTTAATGACCTCTACCGCATAAAAATGTCCATGTAGTTAGTTAACACTGCTGCACACTTAAAATGGTTAGCATAGTAAACTTTCTGTTATGTGTTTTTGCCACAATAAAAACACATGAGAATGTTATGAAAATTTTTATATAAATATGAAACAAGAAATTCTCTTTAAATTTCATCTGAAAACAGTTGCATTAGAAACTAGGTACACTGAGGAGAAGAAAAACAATAATGCAGGAACCTACCTTTCCAGATGGTAAAACTACTATATATCAAACAAACAAAAAAAGAAAAGAAAAGAAAGAAAGAAAAAAGAAAAAAAATTTTTATTTATTTATTTTTAAAAAAATTTTTAAAGACTTTATTTATTTATTCATAGAGACACAGAGAGAGAGAGAGAGGCAGAGACATAGGCAGAGGGAGAAGAAGGCACCATGCAGAGAGCCTGACACGGGACTCGATCCAGGGTCTTCAGGATCACACCCTGGGCTGCAGGCAGCGCTAAACCACTGCGCCACCAGGGCTGCCCAAGAAAAGAAATTTTAATACCGGTGGAAAAAACAGATTGAAACGGAACATGATAACCATCCCAGAGCATTTTACTCTGAACTTCAGTCTAAAAGATTACTCTGGACAGCATATATTGGAAGGGAACAAGGGATTACCCTATAGCTTTTTCTGTGGGCAATAAGCAAGTTATTTCTTAGGGAAGGGGAAGTAAAGACAACTAATCTGCACTTTAGCATAGATAAGTTAAAATCAAGAGGAATATGTCCCATGATAGCATATATTGGAAGGGAACAAGGGATTACCCTATAGCTTTTTCTGTGGGCAATAAGCAAGTTATTTCTTAGGGAAGGGGAAGTAAAGACAACTAATCTGCACTTTAGCATAGATAAGTTAAAATCAAGAGGAATATGTCCCATGATAGCATATATTGGAAGGGAACAAGGGATTACCCTATAGCTTTTTCTGTGGGCAATAAGCAAGTTATTTCTTAGGGAAGGGGAAGTAAAAACAACTAATCTGCACTTTAGCATAGATAAGTTAAAATCAAGAGGAATATGTCCCATGATAAATTGTTAAGCAAAGCTGAAGATAAAATTTAAGTTGATTTTTTAAATAACAAAAAACTGCAAATGCTATAAAATTAGACACTAAATAAAAGTAAAACTTTATTATACAATATGAACTCACCAATATTAAAACATATAGAAAATAAACTGAAATGACAATATGCCAAAATGGAAACAGTGATGTGTCTAAATCATTGGATATAGTTGTTATTTCTTTTTTTTCTTATTCTACCTCTATCCTTTGTTTTGTCCCAGTTTTCAATAAGAAAGTCATAATTTTTATAATTTTTAAAAAGTAAATGTGGGTGGCTCAGTCAGTTAAACATCTCCCTTCAGCTCAGGTCATGATCTCAGAGTCCTGGGATGGAGCCCAGCCTGGGGCTCTCTGGTCAGTGGGGAGTCTGCTTCTCCCTCTCCCTCTGCCCCTCCACCCAGCTTGTGCACTTTCTCTCTCTCAAATGGATAAAAAAGATCTTTAAAAAGAAAATAAAAACAGTAAATATAAGTAAGCAGAAAGAAATGGGTTATTCCAAAGTCTGAGTCACTTCAGTGGAGTGAGCAAGCACTGGGACAGACTATGGACAATCAAGGAGGAACGTGGAAGAATGTGGAAGTAAAGTAAGTAAAGTAAAGTAAAGTAAAAAGTAAAGTACATTACCCAGGGACAGAGATGTACTCAAGAAGGATGGTATAACTCTTGGCAATAACAAACTACCACAACCGGGCAAGCTTTGCCAGTGAACTGGTGGGAAATGCATGCTGCTGAAAATGTTTCATGTATTACTTTTAAACTATAGTATCCACATGTTATAGATACATCTATGTAATATATACTAATGGATCTATACATGCCTACTTTTACACCATCACCTCAACCTAGCACCTTATCAATAACTAATAATCCATAAATATTTGCAGATCTGGGTGAGAAAAAATAAATAGAAATGAAAGCAGAAAGAACACAGCTAAAAAATATAGGATTCAGTCATGTAATAAAATTTAGCTTTTCTATTTCTGAACAGTATATAATTTTTGTGAATAAATATTTATGTGGAACTTAGACTAAGCACTACAGAGAAAGTAAAAATAAGTAAGGCCTGGCTCTTGGTTTTGAAGAATTTGTAAGTGGAAAAACACAGCATTTCCACTTAAGCCAAATATCTCCCCTTCTAATCTCCATTTAAAAGTGAAAAAGTATAGATAGTAAAGGGGCTGCAGGTCATTTACATTATCTTTTGTCTTTCATTTACTTTTTAGGAAGACAGAACTTTAGAGTTTATTTTAAAGCACCAATAGAATATGCAAGGTTATTTACATAAAACCCAAAAGCAGAGTTGCTTTGTAATGTAACAGGTATATAGTGATGCGCATATGTGAACAGAAACATAAAGAAGCACTCTTCCCACCCTTTCCCACCAGAGAATGAGTGCTGAGAGCGGGGTGGGCAACTCACTAGTGTTACAGTGACCATGCAGCTCTTTTAACGTGACAGCTGTTTCATTCCTGACATTTTTTTTTAATTCACCTTGGTATTCATCCCTAGTTATTGCTGAAAAGGCAGAGCATCCTTGACAGCTGAATGTTTGGCTCTTATGCAAACAACATTTGAATTTAAACAGCATGTTAATTTGGTAGGTGCTTTGGTTTTTACCTATGCATATATATCTTATGTAAATATGTATATACACTTGTTCAAACTCTGTTCTTAGGCCTAACATCAATTATTAATTTGAAATTTTATAATAACATGTGGTGGGTATTATTATCCTTACTGGTAACTTGAAATTAAGAGAGGTTACATTACCTTCTTCCAGGTACTAGAGCTATTTTTTTCTAAGATTTTATTTATTTATTTGAGAGAAAGAGAGAGCACAGAGAAGGAAGCAGACTCCCTGCTGAGCAAAGTGCCCTATGTGGGGCTCGATCGAAGGACCCTGAGATCATGACCTGAATTGAAGGCAGACACTTAACCAACTGAGCCACACAAGTGCCCCTGTACTACCACTTTTTATGGAAGAGTGAGGATTTGGATCCAGACATTTTTGTCTCTAAAGTCCAACCTCTTAACTGCTACACTACAGCAAGGAATGAGAAAAATGGAAGAGTAAAACTCCTAGATATGTGGTTTATTCAACTTTGGAATAATGTACTATTTGTTAACTGAATGAATGGATGAGTGAAAGAATGGATGGATGAATGGATAAATGAATGAATGAATGAATTAATTAATTAATAGATCTAGAGTGGAAGATAAAAGGAGCTAACGAATTCATATTGGCTCAAAAATACTGTCAATTTTCTGGTCTACATATGACTTGGTGGTGGGGGATGAAATAAACACAGTAGATACTATTTCAAGACACCATTAGGAGGTGTGATGAAGATAAAGCAATCTGACTCATTTTTAAGAAATATAATGCAATGTGTGTATGCATAAGTACTTGTAACTTCCCATTCAGTGCAACCTTACTTGACCCCCCAACCCATTCATCAGCCTATGAATGAAATCCTAGATGTTTACTGGGTCAAACAAAATCCTTCCCACACATTCTTCTCTCTCCAGCCTCAGTTCTCTCTAATATACCATTCATGACTAATCATCCATCTTTATTTGGTCTCTCTCACCTGAGTAACAAACATCACAGGTGTCATGCACTATCTCTAAGAAGCCTTCCTGAACTGCTAAAACCAGGTCAAATGGAAATTCATTACATTCTCTAAGCACTGTGTACATCTGTCTACTCTTCTCCACTGGCTAAGGAGATAGGAGGAGAGGGCTCTGTCCTACCTACCAGTTTATCCTCACCACATAATACAGCACCTATACATGAACCACACTGAATAAATATTTTAATAAATGAATGAATGAAATCAAAGAGGCCAAGTCATTATTTTAAAATATCCAGTTCTTTGTTCTTTTCTGTTTTTAAGAGTTTGATTGCAGGAATCAAACTATCTGAGTTCATACCAGGTTTTCCACATTTGAAATACATTACTTTGGGTAAGCTATTTAAACTTGTCTCCCCCCCAAAAAAAAATAAATAAAAATAAAAAAAAAAATAAAAAAAAAACCTTGTCTCCATTCTCTCATCTGTGCATGAGAATAATAACACAATTTATCTCATGGAGTTGGTGAGAGAATTAAATGAGTTAAAGGAAGTAAAGCACTCCAAAAGAATGTCATCCACAGATTAAGCGCAAACGTGGCTCTTATTTTTGGAATAAACTTTAGAGAATAGGATAACTGACTTATTTAGTTCATAAGAAACTTTTCCATAATGTCAAAGTTATAAATGTTTTTGTTCATAAGCACAGAACTGGCATTCAAAAAATATTGTTGAATGGATTAAAATGTAAGGTAATGTATTTGTAGACAGTTTTTCAAGGTAATTCCAAATGAGCTTAAAAAACAATTTCCCCGAAAATAATTGGTATAAACACGTCAGGACTTTTTTTTTTAATTTACATTTATTTATAGTGAAAAAAATAGCACAGAATAATTTGCAGAACTTACATAAAAGCAACAATATGCTATTTAAAGGTATTGTCAAATTAAACTAGTAGAAATGTGATGTCAATTTATGGCTGTGAGTACTAAAAAATGGAAAGTTTATTTCAATAGGTATGTAGATTGCAATCATGTCCCTAAGAGTCCTCTCCAAACTCAGATCCCACCTGGTCTAACCCAGAGGTGGACACATGGTAAGGAGACATGTCAGTCAAGGAGTCCTAGACATTAATGATTAATTTAACTGAATCAGAAGATTCTGCAGTCAAATGCTCTGCCCCTGAGCTATACCCCCCGAGAATCAGAAGATTCTGAAGTCAACAAGCTGCTTTAGGCATAAGCCTGGATATTCTGATATGTTGGAATAGACTGACATTCCTTGATTCAAGTTGGTGAACTCAAGCTACAGTAGCTCAGATAATCATGCTTGTTTCGGTGAACTGATCAAAATTTTGCAAGTATGGAATATCTGAGTCCCAATGATGTGTTCCACATATTAAAAATATATCAATGATGATAGGCTTAGAAATTGACAAAAATATATGACATTTTGTTTTTAAGTTATCAATACTTGTTTCTTAACACTTTAGCACTTCTTGTGGCAAGAAGAGAAAAAGGAAAAAAGTACAAAAACAATTTAAAGAAACATAAAAATAACAATTTTGGAGAGAGTTTCAGAACAACTTTATTCAATGATATGGCTTTATGTTGTATTTATATAATACAACAATCAAATATAATTCCTAGCACCTGTTTCCTATAGAGGAACCAAGTATATTAACATTCCTTATCCTTACGTGGTGTTTTATCTGAATTAGTGAGCAATACTGAACCGTCCCCACAATTGTTTTTGAAGGGAAGGGTAAGAGCAGAAAACTACAGATATTTCTTCATTCTCTTACCAGAATTATGTTTTCTTTTTACTTTACAATTGCATTATCTATTGCAGTGTAACAAGTTACCACAAACACAGTGGCTTAAAACAACACAAATGTATTTTTATGAATTGAATTGTGCTCCCCTGTAAGTCCTAAGCTCTAGTACCTCAGAATGCAACTTTATTTGGAAAAAGGGTCATTGCAGATGCAATTAGTTAAGCAGAGTTCACACTGGTTATAGAGTGGGCCTTAATGCAATGTGAACTGGTGTCCTGGTAAACAGGGGAAGTGTGGACAGAGATACACACTGAAGTAGGAAACCACATGAAGATGAAGGTAGACATGGGTAATATAGGAGAAGCCAAGGAAAGCCAATAATGCCAATACTACCCGAAGCTCGGGGACAGGCAGGGAACAGATTCTCTTTTATAGCCTTTTATAGCCTTTGGGGTATGAAATGAAAGTAGACCTTGTCTCCATTAATGCTTAGCCTCCTGAAATATCTACAATCTTCCTGGTCTCCAGAAAGCTAGGACAATAAATCTCTGTTGTTCAAGCAACCAGCCTGGAATATTTTCTCACGGCAGCCCTAGCAAACTAAAATGTTAATTATTCAAAACATGATTTCAAATATTAATTTATTATTAAAATAGCATATGAAGTTAAATTTATATTAAAATATAACATAAATATTAATATTTAATAGAATGTTTCACTTAATTTTCATTACCTCCCTGACAAAATATTTGTTATAATGATTCAAAAATGTCTAAGCAGGGGCACCTGGGTGGCTTAGTTGATTAAGCAGCTACCTTTGGATCAGGTCATGATCTCGGGTCCCAGGAGTGAGCCCCTCATTGGGCTCCCTGCTCAGTGGCGAGTCTGCTTCTCCCTCTGCCCCTGCCCCTGCTCATGTGCAAGTTCTCTCTCTCTCAAATACATAAATAAAATATTTTTTTTAAAAGTCTAAGTAACAGTTTTACTTTAAATCTAATCACTTAATTTTAGAATAGTTGAATTGGGAATATTACATGTCAATTTTGCTCATATGAATTTGTTTTTCTTGTGATATAGCATATAATCAACTTTTCAAAATTTTCCATGGATATTTGAAAATAAAGTTAAGTTTAGTATATAGGGTACAAAGTTGGATACATCTATTATAAATTGATCTCATTAATAATATTCAAATACGCTTCCATTAAAGTGTGCTAAATTGGGATACCTGGGTGTCTCAGTGGTTGAGCGTCTGTCTTAAACTCAGGCCATGATCCTGGAGTTCCAGGATCAATTCCCGCATCTGTCTCTCCAAGGAGAGCCTGCTTCTCCCTCTGCCTGTGTCTCTGCCTTCTCTCTGTCTCTCATGAATAAATAAATAAAATCTTAAAAAAAAAGTGTGCTAAATAGATTCTAAGTTATTTCATATATGAAAGTTTCTAACTATGACACATATAGAGTGTGAAATGAAAGTAGACCTTGTCTCCATTAATGCTTTTCTTTCTTAAATTCAAATAATGATATAGACTTGAAACTGTTGGATACATCTAAGAATTTTCTACATTTAATAATTCTCTTAATACACTGAAACTTCAACTATGTCTGAGTCTTACCAGCTTTCTTTAATTTTTGCTTATGGCTCATTGGTGTTTCCTTTAGTATGTATATTGTTGATTTTATTCCCCTAGTGATCTGTAGGGCATACATCCTGTTTTTACTACTAAGTAACTTTATATTTAATGGGAGCATATTTGAAAAGAAATTTCACTAATTATCAAGTCAATACTAAACTAAACATTAATAATTCTAAATGTAATGAGAATTTTTAAATTGTATAGTAATACTAAAAGGAACTTGGCTAATGGAAAAATCAATTGTTGGTATTAAAAGAAGTTTTCCTAACTTAATTAAACTGTGCTTATTAACAACCTACATTAAAAAAATTTTTTTTAGAGAGAAGGAGCATAAGTTGGGTGGGGGGGGTAGGGGTGGGGAAGGGCAGAGGGAGATGAGAGAGAGAATCTTAAGCAATCTCCTGGCCCAGCACAGAGCCCGACACGGGGCTCCATCTCACAACCCTGAGATCACGACCTGAGCAGAAATTAAGACTCCATATCTAACTGATTGAACCACCCAGGAACCCCAACAACCTACTTCTGATATGGGAAGATTCAGAATGCAGAATGCTGTATTTGGAAGATAATTCAATATCCTCAGAACTTATGAGATGTCATTTAGTAGCTAATGTTTTTTGCTATGTGTAAAGTCATATTATCAGTAGAGTTTGAGTCATTAACTATATCACCATTTGAACATATCATATATTGTATCATTTCAGAGCTGTTTAGTGCCCCTTATCATGCTTATGAGGTTTGTTCTTACCTTGATTTCAACAGCTATTCATATAAGATATTATGTACTCGCAGAACCAAAGAGAGTGGATGTCCTATGGTGCTCAATTAAAAATAGCAACAACTTTCAAAGACAAACCTTAGAACACTGTTGCAAATTAATTGGTTCATTAAAGCTTTATAGGAGTTGCTGAAATCTTACTTCTTTAGTAATACTTTGAAGGCATTTTATAAGTTAAGCATGAAACAGCCATAACATGAAATATTATGGTAATAAAATCAGTCTCTTATGGAAGAAATTAAACTTTCATTAGTTTACAAAAACATAAGCACAATTTATTTGAACTAAAGTCAAGAGTAAACATAAATATATTTACATTTGTATGTAAAATATACTGTATTTAAAATTACTTGATGCTTTAAAGACAGAACTTAATGTAAACTATGCAGCTGGATATTACAAGACCAGATGGTTCCATAAACCTCAGTAGAAAATATACATCTGTTGGCTCTTTGTAAAATTGTTTTATTTGAAAGAAGTTTTATTTGATCAAGTGGCATGGTGTCTTAATATATCATCTGTATTAGGTGTTATTGTTTATTTCTAAAATGAGTGGAAAGTAAATCATTTTCCATTTGATACTCAAAGAGATGTTTTACACTCTATGTAAAATCAATTTTATCAGTAGATTTTGATTTATTTGATCTATGGCACAAACAAATGTGTCAATTATAGAGTTTGCTGAAATAAGAAGATTGGTAATAAGGACTTTGAATATTGTTAGTTTCATCTGTGATGTTTATGATATTGTGCAAACTCTTGATCTATTGATTAAATGATATTAAAAGCTAATTTAAAATTGATGTTAAATGTCAAAAGTATTGCATTAACAATTTGTTATCATAGGATTCTAAAAGGGAAGGTCATCCAACTAAAGAAGTGTTCCCATATTTACCTCAGGTAAAAAGGAGGAGGAGGAAATTATGGAAAGTATAGAGAAAAGATTACTAGCTATGACATTACAAGGTAAGATAAGAAGAACAAAAATAAAACATGGACTTGGAATTAAGATGTCTGCATTCTCTCCCCAGCTCTGCTAATAGATAGTGATGGCAACTTACTTAGACCTTTTCCTTTTTTGCCTCCTAATCTTAAAATGAAGTGGGTTTTTTTGTTTTGTTTTTTGTTTTTTTTTTCCCAAATTAATGATATCTTAGGTTATCACTCACTCTGAAGACCTAAAACTCAGATAACTAAGGGAAAAGAACCTGGAAATGTAATGTGAAATGCTTTGTGCTTTGTGAATTGTGTTAAGTGACATAATATATTAAATCTCAAAATCTGAGAAATCTTGCCTTACCTTATATGCTGGCAAATTAAGATTCCTAACTTTCTTATTAAATTCATTCATTCTATCATTTACTAATCTCAATCACTGTGATCTTTAAGTACAACCCTTGTGAGGTTTCCATGCTCTTTTCCTTAAAAGCAAAGCAAATCAATCAATACTTTGAATAGTTGCTGCTTAGAAGATAGCTTCCACAGCAAAGGCTCTGTTCTGGACCTCTTTGTTCTTCAGGCTTTTCTTTGTATTTTTTTGTAAGAACTTACTGTTTTCTAGTACATACTTATGGCATTGAATTGCCACTTTTCTGCTGGCTAAAATAAGAATAGCACCAAACCAAGCAACTTATTCATCTGATAATTATCTCCAACAACTGGTCTAATGTTTATATATACTCTGAATCAAGCTTTAAGTTGTTTTGAGGTAATATAGACACGTTGTTGAATGAATAGCATTTCGTCATGTACTCAGAAAAACAGAAACCTCATGAACAGTGGATAAAATAATCTTTGACTAGAATCTTCATGATTTGAATTAGAATATTGTTTCTTAAGCCTTATCAATATTAATCATTTCAGGGTGCTATATTTAACTCATAGCATCCTATTTTTGTACCATATCACTTGTATCAAAGGCATACATCTGCGTCATGCAAGCTTGCATCCAGAACCAGCATACAGCCCCCACTTGGCCTCTTCCATTTTTCCACATCTCTGGTACTACCAGTAGTAGCATCTGTGCAAATTACGAGCTCCTTTAGTGACTTCCAGTGTACTGCTGGGTGGTGTGACAAAGAAATCAAACCAGGAATATCTATAACTGGTCCCTGGAAAAGGACATCCTCATACATGGCATCCATTTGTCTTTAGATACTTTCAAACAAAGTAGTTCACACATATTTAGCTGCAGTTTGCTCATACTGAAAGATCAGAGTCAATACAGCAGACAGTTTGAATCTATGCGTCAAATTCAGAGGGTAGGCAGAGAAATAAACCCATGAGGCAAAAAGTATGAGATGGGCAATGACAAAATGGGACAAACAAGATGCTAGGGAAGTTTTCCTAAGTTTCTGGAGGTTTGCTGTGTGATTTTTGTTTCTATTTAAATATATACATATATATATATATATAATATTTTAAGCATATTTTAAATATATATATATATATTTTTTATTTTAGAGAGAGAGAGATCTAGAGGGAGAGAGTGAACAAGCAGGGTGAGAGACAGAGGGAGAAGTGAGAGAGAATCTCAAGCTGACTCTCTGCAGAGCATGGAGCCCCATGCAGGACTCAGTCCCAGGACCCTGAGATCATGACCTGAGCCTGCTTGAGATTCTCTCCCTCTCCCCTCCTCCACCCTTGTTCTCATAGTCTCTCTCTCTACAAACAAAAACAAAAACAAAAACAAAAAATCCCATGGGCTTCATGGGCTCAGAGCCCATGGGATTTACATTTTCCCAAACAAGAGGACAGGAGGGAGCATGAATGACATAGTAAACAGTTAAAACATGTTTTGCTTTTTCTTTGTGGTAACTTCTAGGGTTCTATACAAGAATGCTTTTAATCTTCAAAGAAACAAGTGTTTTAACCTGAATTCCAGGTCCTACTTTCAGATCAAAACTAGTTTTCCCACAGCTTGCTTCTGTGTATTTTTAGCCCACACAAGAGAGTACATAAAATGATTAAACAGGAACCTCCATGACCTTCAGCAACCATAACTGCTGGTTAACACTGTCACACAGGAGAGCTCATGTACCCATGTTTTCCCCAAAGAGTTTAGACCTTGTTCAGAATGCAGTCAACAAAAGGCAAGATGAAAGATGTCTGCCTGGCCCAGGGGTAGATGCCTCATCACAGGGTAACAAGAACTGCAGGGATTCCCCAGTGTGGAAGGCAGGTCTTCCCCTGGGCTCCCAGTCCCAGGGTCAGGTGTCCTCCGGGCTCCCAGTCCCAGGGCCAGGACAGGACTGTGCTGATGTCCTGGGAAACAGCTGAGTGCTGAGTGCTCCTTAGGGTCCCTGACACCTGGGGAACCACCCAGACGCAGAAGAAGACTCAGGGCAGCTCAGCTCTGTAAAGACTTGACGTCCAGATTTCTGTGGTTTCCCTGATAGCTTCTGTCTTCAGGGCCTGCTGAGGGTCTCTAAATCTCAGAGAATGACCTGGGTAGATGGGCTGTGTTCCTCCCTCAGCCTGGAAGCGACTGATCACCTTCTGTGAGGTTTTTGCCATGGAGGTAATGGCAACAACCTAACCTGAATCCCCATGATCCAAGAGAAGAAGAGTAACTGTCCATTCCAGACAGCTGACAGCCAAGGAAAGATTAGGAGACGCCATAGTCAGAGCATGCCCCGTGGGATGGAAGAGCAGAGAATTATAACAAAGGAATTTAAGGCATATCAAATACTGCAGAGACAAACTTCCTAAAGCTTAATTAGATGGTGTTGAAACTAAGAAATTAAATGGAGGAATTTAAAAGGAATATGGTTCTTACTGAGACTGAAATTAGTGAATTTGATATTAGTGGTCATGTACAAAAATTAGAACATTTAGCAAAAATATAAGAGGGTGAGAAGGATAACAAAAGAGATTTGGAGGGTAAACTGTGTAGACCTAATACCTAATATTATTTCAAAAGGAAAAAATATATATTATGCAATATTTAAAGAATATATGATAATTAAGGAATATGAGATTCACATTCCCCTTTGCTGAAGAAAATTATAAATCTATGAATTGAAATTGGTCACTAATTTTAAGACTGAGTTGATAAGAAAAGTTACATTTAGTCATATTCTGACCCAGTAATATATATAAGTGGAATGACTTGGGGATATTTATACAGTGGTATGAAGCAAACATAAAAGGTCCAACGCCTTAATGCCCTAACACACCCCATTGCTTCACTGCCAACACAAACACACAGCATCACAGCTCTCTAAGGGAATACAAGTCCCGTGTCCATCTTTTAGGTCTTATGCCTTCTACTTACCAAGAATAATAAAGTATAGTTATCCAAAACTCAATTGCATTAACAATATTACTGTTTTGGAAAGATTAGGACTTAATTTCAATTATTTATGCATTTAGGAGAACAATTTCCTTAGGATTTTTGTTGTAGTTAAATTTAAATTTGGAAACTTTGATAATCATTATTAACCAATAGGCTACTATTTATGGGAAATAGAACTAAAGAAATAGATGTGAAAGAAATTTCTTCTTTAAAAGTAATATATAGGGCAGCCCAGGTGGCTCAGCGGTTTAGCGCCGCCTTCAGGCCAGGGTGTGATCCTGGAGACCCGGGGTCGAGTCCCACATCGGGCTCCCTGCATGGAGCCTGCTTCTCCCTCTGCCTGTGTCTCTGCCTCTCTCTGTCTCTCTCTCTCTCTCTGTGTCTCTCATGAATAAATAAATAAAATATTTTAAAAAAATAAAATAAAAGTAATATATATAGTTTAGTTGACAGCTTGAAATACCTTTTCTTCTAATAAAGATAAGCCACTAAGATTGCTCAGAGTGGCTGTTTAAATGTGAAACTGAGCTCTATGTTTTCTCTAGGACAATGTCAGTTAAAACAATTAAACCATTTAAGCATCATTATTGTATTTGTCTTAACCCGAGAATAAGAGGCTAGTGAAGAATCCTTCAACAGGCATGAGAATATGAGTAAGACAAGTATAAAGATTAGTGAAGATGCTGAATTCTAGATCCTTGAGTACATCCACTAATACATCCATTCAATACATCCATTAATGCTTTAGGAAAGTAACAGCTTCAGGTCTGAGTGGTGGATACAAAGTGGCTGATACAAGCATTTCTGGTTCCAGTTAATTCAGGCCACTATAATGTATGACCTAAGGAAAATTACAGAGCAACAATCTACAAAGTAATCCCTCAGTGAATTGAATAATTCTATCTGCCCCTAAATACCTGCATGCTGCTGTTAATTGGGAGGTGTAAGAAGCCGATGCTGTAAATAAACATCTGCTTTTGAGCAGTTACCAAGTATCTTTATTTAAAATCTCTCATTTTAAAGAATGTCTTTTAGGTTTTTTTTTTCTGAAAAATTAAGCCTGTTGGTCAAAAAGTACAAGGAAATACAAAATCTGCATCTACTTACAATGGTTCTCGTTATAAACATGTCCCGCTTCCTTACATTATGATTTATTTGTATCTTGAGGTGCATTTATATCCTTAGGTGATTTTGTTCCGGAATTGACTTCTGAGCACTGTATAAGGAAGGGATATGCTGCCATGTGGCCAAGCATGGTTTTAAGAGTGATAGTGCCATAAAAGAAGACAATGTATTTTTCTTTCCATCTTCTTGGTAAATGTTTACTATTGGTTAATTAATTTCCAGGTGTTTTGTTTTTTTTTCAGACACTATCAAAGAAAGAGCATTCTTACTATTGCTCAAGACCACAAATCAGGATCTTAATAGTAAGAATGCTTCACATATTCAAGACTCACTCCTTCCCTTGCCTGTTATGTTTTTGCAATGCATTTTCCATAACATATCACCAATAACAAATGTGTTAGCATTTAAGTAAGAAAGAATCTCTCTCTCCTGGGTCTGGAGATGTCTGAATCGGATAGTACATTGGAGCCACAGGACTGAAGGAGAAGGAGAGTGGAAGAGACAGAATGCCCTCGCTGGGTGCCGGCTCCTTGTCTGTGCCATGCACCTGTCCTCAAAGGAGACCGTGCACACAGAGAAAACGGCTGAGGCTTTCAGGTTGGCCGTAGGTTTAAATCCTGGCTTGGGGAACTCAGAATATGTATTTAGCATCCAGGAGCCTCACTTTCCTCAAATGTGAGTCAGGGACAAGGATAGCCACCTTGAAAGACTCATAAAGATTTTGAGGTAGGTAGGCATTATGTATGAATATGAATCCCCTGCCACAGGGCTGGCAGTATGAGCGTCTAGAAAAGGCGGACGTGGGCATAATGGGACCACAACTTTGGCTTCCTGGACTTGAGTCAGAGCTTCCATCCGGAGCACAGCTATTTCCATTGTGGCTCACACCCTTCCATGCCATCTATTTTTTCCTTCTTCTTTTTTTTTTTTTTTTAAATTTATTTATTTACGATAGTCACACTCAGAGAGAGAGAGAGAGAGGCAGAGACTCAGGCAGAGAGAGAAGCAGGCTCCATGCACCGGGAGCCCGACGTGGGATTCGATCCCGGGTCTCCAGGATCGCACCCTGAGCCAAAGGCAGGTGCCAAACCGCTGTGCCACCCAGGGATCCCCTATTTTTTCCTTCTGCTCAATGGGCTCAATGTCCAGTCCGATGACTGCAGAAAAAGCAAGAGGAGTGTTACTACTTGCCACTCATCTTGTTTTGCACATTGCTTACTCTTGTCCCATGTTTCATAGAGCTGGAAATATTTCATTATTCCTGGCTGTAATCACCAAGAATTTGAGGTGAGGAAAAGTATACCTCCTCCTCACAGTACTAAATGACTTTCTTCTCTATCCCATAAAACCCACGGTACAGAAAAAGGAAACTGCACCTCAGGTGTCATTGTGTTTTTGGCTCAGCATTCTCTCATATTTCTAGTACTTGTTTTTCCCACTCTGGAATGTTTGGGGCTGATAACATCTCCTCTCTTCTCTTCTCCTGTGAATGGCAAGCACCACTTCTTTGACGGGATCTGCCATTTCCTTCTCAGAGAATATCAGAGCTCCCCCAGGGCCATAGTCTCTATCCATGGCAGGTACGAGGCCACTGTTGCCTAGGTGTTGGTAGAGGCAGGAAGAGACACAGGTGTGGTATCACGTGATAGATATGTACTCACATGTGGAAGCTCACATGTTCTGCTCAGAACCATCAAGTCTTAGTTCATTTCTAGGTGTCAGCAGACATACCTCCTTTCCCTAGCCCCAGGTCACCACTTACTCCAAGTTATCTGACACTCTTGAGCCATATTCTTCTTATTTATTAAAGGAGAATAGAGCCACATTTCTTAAGAGGTATTGTGATGACAAAATAGATGCTTATAATGCACCCTAGGTAGTTTAGCTCATAAAGGTGACACAGTAGATATGGCAAATTATGTTGTGTCACTAGAGAAAGTTCTCTAGTTTTATCAAGACATTCCCAAATTTCCAATGAACATGGGTGCAACACCTTATAGAGACTAGTCTAAATTATCTGAGCTACTATGATTCTTTTCTCCTCTCTGTGGTCAGCTGACCCCCAGGAAGTAGATATATCCAGTCCCAAATGATTGTAGTTTGATGTTTGGCACAGTCATCTGAAGGGCATGAGAACTAGACACCAGACTGATCACCAAGTTCCACTCCATTCTGCTGGGCCCTCCCCACTGTAACGAGGGTAGATCCAAATGGAGGAGGTTGGGAGGTGGAACCTCTGGCTTTCCCTTTGCCCTGTCCAACATCTGTCTGATTCCTAAAGGAAGAAGACCCTCTTTCGAGTGTTTTCCTCTGTGCACCTTTGTTTAAGAAGCAGAGCCTTCAATGCTAGAAATCACACAAGTGTGCACATATGCAAATCCAGATAGGCTGACTATACACTCACTGACCTTCGCAGCAGTCTTGCCACATTTGAAGATCCACCTGTGGTATCTCATCGCAGCTCAGGTAATCCTGTGGGTATTTTGCCTTCACAAAGACATCGGCCTGGACTTGCTGGATGTTGTCACCATTGTCACAGAGCACACGGCCCAGGGATGCCTGCCTCAGCTGAGTGAGCTGTGCGGGAGTGAACACTCCAGGATTCTCGTACCAGAATCTGGTGGTCAGCAAGGAGACGCGCAGAGTGAGGGGCTGAGGGAGCACTGCACTGAGCTACATGCCGAGCAGTCAGAACAGCAAAGAGCTCAGTGAAGGAGAAACATAAGGAAAGGATTATGTGTGTTCTCCAACTAAGCGTGCTTTGAATTGCCTCCAATATTTTATAAAGTTCTTAAATCCCATGCTTTTGAACTATCACTTTCTATTCAAGTTTTACAAGATGATTCAAAGTAAAGCTTTTAAAAATTTTTTAAAAATATGTTTTTTAACTTAAAATCCCATAAACTAACTTTAGAACTTACTTGAACAATTTAATATTGACATATTTGCCTAAAGGGCAAAAGGGAAATGTTGGTTAATTATTAATACACACTAGTTCACAATATCTATTGGCTAATTAGAATAAATACATTTGATTTCAAATGAAACGATTCAGTTTTAAAACACTATTAAAATGACCCCTTGTTCATTCCTTCAGGAAGTATTTCAGTACCATATACCAAGCACTTTTCTCATGCTAGGCATACAACGTAAGATAGGAAGCAAAAGACTGTTGCCCCTCACATGTATATGGGCTAAGTTGTGTCCTCTCAAAATTCATATGTTGAAATCCGGCCCCCAGTACTTCAGAACATGACTTTATTTGGAGACAGGTCCATTAAAGAGGTAGTTAAGTAAAAATAAGGTCATTAGGGTGTCATGAGGGAGTTAAGTTCATAATCCAATATGACTAGTGTCCTTATAAGAAAAGGAAATATGGCCACAGACAGGCACACAGAAGGAAGATTATGTGAAGAGAAAAGGAGAAGTTGGTCATCCACAACTCAAGGAGAGAGGCCTCAGTAGGGACCAACCCTCCCAACCTTGATCTAGACTCAGGAACTATGAGACAATACATTTATTATTTAAGGTACCCCACCTTTTGGACTTTGTTAATGGTAGCCCTAGTAAACATACAAAAGAGGAAGGAAGACAGCTTACACCAAAAAACCAAAGCTCTTCCAAATTTGTTTAGTTTTTGACTACATATATGCTTAAGTTATTATCACTCAAACATATTAGCCCAATGATGTATTGCAATAAATTCGGAGTGCTAAAACTAATTTATAAAAATTAAAAGGAAATATTACACTATGAATGTTTGCCAATGTGCAATAAAAGGAATTAAATGTTACTACTTTCTTTATAATTCATAAATAGAAGAGATTGGGGAGAAAAAATTTAAGTAAAGAATAATTTTTTAGTAAAACTTTAACTAAAACCTAAGTTCTAAGCAGTGTTTTAAGTCCTTTATACATGATTAATCTCTGCAATAATATAAACGGTTGAATTGTCAAACAGGTTCACAAGAATCCTAGCTCTTATCCAAGATTATACTAGTGATTTGGATGATACAGCGAATGCCCTGGAACACATTTGGTTCAAGTAATAGAAGAGAGCTAATAGTGTGTCCCATGCCAATCCTGGGAGGGTTGCTTAGTTTTTCAGTTTTCTTAGTTTTTATACTTTAGTTAGCCTTACAATGAAGAGATTACCTGAACTTACATCTTCTGCCAGCTGTCTTTTATAATTTCATGAATTCAAGTTGATTTATAATCAACACTTTAGGACAAACCAAGAGGTTTTTAGGAAGAATTCCCAGTTATCTTTCCACTAGTAAATGCCCTTAACTCATAGTTTTGCAGGGAGGTCTGGTCAATTGGTCTTCCATGAGGATGAAGGGATGGAGCTGCAGGCCTGATGTCAGCTCCTGCACTGCCAACATCATTTACAGTTGCCACAATCTCTGAACCTAAGATACTACTATTAATCAGACTTTACAGATGAGGAACAGGTTCCAGGTGTCATGCTTCATGAAGTTAAAGAGCTGCGAGTAAAGATGGTCAGATTTAAATGCATGGTAGTGACTCTAGTGCATCCTTATAACCACTGACTTCTATGCTTTTCCTAGACAGTCTGTTTCTTTTTTTCTTACAAAGATTTATAAGAATTTACAAATATGAATGCTATCTGGTATTATCAATAGTCAGAAAAATTCTGTGACCAGTTACTATTTGTTATTTCTCATATTCAAAATATTTTGAATCTCAGAAAGTATGGAATCACACTTATAATGTTATTGTACACCTATATTTTGTTATCTTTGATAACTATAACAGATAATTCTTCACCTATCTCCATCTCTCAGCCGCTGAAACTGGGTAACAAACAGGCACATAAGTGTTGGTCCCACTCTTGTACCAGGGATCAGGTCTTCAACCATGAGGGCGGGCCAGAAGTCAATGTTGCCTGGGTTACCATACAACCTGAAACAAAGACATACAGATATCACATGCTGGAATGTTAAAGAGACAATGACAGTATTACTTACACGAATGACTATAAAGCATTTTCTTAAATTTATACACACTAAAAAGAAAAGCAGAGATTTTTATGATTCCCATTCCACAGGTAAAAACTTTGAGATGATGGGATCACCCAGCTGGCCAGGGAACAAAGCAGTGACCTAACCAAGAACATTTAACATCAGTCATGTAACATCTACTGTGTTCTTCTTTGTAATTATCCTGTAAGTATATGGAATATAATTCTGTGTGTGTATATATCTCTATCCAACTAATTCTTTCAGAAACATGTAACAAATAAGCTAATTAGCTAAATATTAAAATTTTTCCATGTAAACAGAGTAAAAAAATAATTTGTGGAAATAATATAATGTGTTAGGGAAATTTTCTCTTGTTAAAAAGACAATGACATTTGATTTGGGATCTGAAGTGATTTTTCAAAATTAAAAAAAGTCATAATGCAAGTGATAATTTAAGCAAACAGCTTTGGACACACCATCAATTTAAAGAAAGAAAATAAGACCAATAAGTACCCATGAAACTCCTTGTGAGAGTGGCTGAGACTGTTTTCTCTCTGTCCTCAAGGATAAACATAGGAAAAACTTGACATGTTCCATACTTTAACCATTTATTTCATATGTGATTCCATAGACACCATATAGTTCAGCTTTATATGTTTTAACCTTGACACAGATAAAAAAATAACGTTCATACATCCTTTTTTTTCACTCAACCTTTTATTTGGAGATTCATTTGTATTGTTGCACTAATTTGCTTCCTTTTCTCTAGTCTATAGTAGCCCATTGGATATTCTTCCAATTTAGCTGTCTATTCTACAGGTGCTGAGTATTTGCAGTGTTTTCAGCTCTTTTACTATGAACATTGTCATACATGCCTCTTCATATGGACAAAGGTCTCACTAGACCAGGCATCTGTAAATTTTTATGAAAAGGATGAGACTGTAAATATTTTCAGCATTGTGGACTACATTTTGCAATTACTCAACTTTTTCCCTTTTCCACAAAAGCCGCCAAAGACAAAACATAAAAAACGGACACAGATTTGTTCCAATAAACGTTTATTTACAAAATCAGGTAGTGGGTTAGATTTGGTCAATGGGCTGTGATTTGCAGATCCCTGCTCTAGAACATGCTGATGCGAAAGTTTCAAATACCAAGTGTGGAGCATGATGTTTTTTATTTTAATAGATAATGCCAAACTGCTGTCCAAAATATATAGGCAGTTCATATTCTCATAATGAGCAAATAGAAGTTCTCTGTGATACATATCCACATGTATATCTTCAATATTAATAGACAGTGCCCTTGCACATTGAACTTATTTTTCAAATTTTCTGTTTAGTTTAATCTCATGGCTACTCCCCTTCTTCTCCTTTCCCCACTCCTCCTTCCTTCCCCTCCCCCTTTGGCCCTTCTCCATCCTCCCTTTCCTGTTCTTCCTCTTCCTCTTGCATTTCTTTTCTTAATTTCTCATGATAGCTGGGCTTTTTATATCTCCAAGTACTTGTTTGAGTGTCTGAGTGCTTGTTTAATTCAGATTCAAGTGTTGTATTATAGAGTCCTTCTGTTTCAATTTTTTTTCCCTGGGAGAATTTTTCTCTGAAATGTTTTGATTTGCATTTTTGTTTTCTTGCTACCTAGCTTTATTTGAAATAAGCTTTCTCTCTCTCTCTCCTTTATTCTAGACATTTCATGAAATGGATTTCTAGTTTGGCAGCGTAATCTTCTGTCACTGCCGTAAAGTACAGCATCCTTGATTGCAGTGGGAGACAGCAGGCATTGGTGGGTTGTATTTCTCTTTCATTCCTACAGCCATCTTCCTTTCATTTCATTCTGCATTAGCTTCCTATTAGATCTGCAAGGGTGCTACCATTTCTTTCCTTAACTTCTGTCACCGAAACATTGCTACTTCTGGTCACTTTCGGCCCTGTGACTGGTGTTGTAGACTCTGGAAATTTCCAGAGCTACATTTGGTGAGTCAGCACTTACTGCTGAACTTTGCCTTTCTAGAGAGATTTCTTTTTTCTCATAGTTCATCCATGCCCTGATCCCCTTTCTTTTGTCCACAAAGATTTTTAAACTCTCCAGGACCACAGACTTACCGTGGAAGTGGAGCTTCAATGGCAGCTCTGTTGGAACTTGGTGATTATATTCAAACTTAAAGAAATTTGAAATTCATGCCATTCTTGCCTCCTACTAATTCTGAATGTATGAGTCATGTGTTATTTGGTGTGTGCTCTTTGTCAGTCTGATAGTTTGTAGGAGGCCACATTAAGAGATTTAAAATCAAATGTCCATTATTTTTCTAAGACTAACTTGATGGGTATGAAATGGTATTTCATTATCATTTTTCATTATCCTGATTAATTATTTAGTTGAGCATCTGCTATATATTGATTGGGCATCTTATTTTTACATAAAATGCCTATTTATACCATGTCTTTTTCTCATTTTCCCATTGGATTATGTTTTTCTGTCTTACTTCAGGAGTTCTGAATATATTCTGTAAGCTAATGCATTATTATCTATGTTCAAATGTATTTCTCAAGTTTGGGATTTTTTAAAGATTTATTTATTTATTTGAGGGGGGAAAGGGCAGAGAGAGAGACAGAGAGAAAGAGAATCCCAAGTAGACTCCCCACTAAGCATAGGGTCCAATGTGGGGATTCCTCCATCCCAGGACCCTGAGATCATGACCTGAAGCCAAAGTCAAGTCAGATGCTTAACTGACTGAGGCACTCAGGTGACCCAACAGGACTTTTTGTATTAATTACTTTCATTATGTTAGACGTCGATGAAAATATTGTCTAAATTTTAAGGCTAACTTTATCAATTCATTGTAATTTTTTTAACTTAAAATAGAAAACGCTTTTCTTCCCCAATGCCATAAAGATATTCTCCTTTATATTTTTAAAAGTTTTAAACTTTTGTCTCTCAGATTTAAGTCCCTCATCTATTTGAAATTGATTTTCTTTTCTTTTCTTTTTTTTTTTTAATTGATTTTCAAATGTGATGTGAGATAGGAATCCATACTCATTTTTATCCATGGATAGCCAATTTTTACAGCACCACTTATTGAGAATGTTCTCATTTCTTACTAATTTGTCCTGCACTACTTTCAAATATCATGGTTCCACACAGAAACACATATTTTTGTGTGTGGCTTTCTATTCTACTCTATCAATCCATCTGTCTATTCTTGAATCAATATCACACTACATTAATTACTAAAAGCTGTATAATAAGTGTTGCTAAGTGGAACATCAAATCACTCAATTAGATTCTTCTTGGCCATTTTCTCTATCAAGTTAATTTTAAAATCAGCCTGTTGGTGCCACAACAAAGAACTATTAAGATCTTAATTAAAATTACAATGAATATATTATTTTAGGTGAATACTGACACATTTGAATTACTTACTCTTTTTTTAAGCTTTATATCATGTGGTCTTTATTAAAAACTAAAACACAGGAAAATTTAACAAAACATTTTGATTTCAGGGATTTGCCCAAGCATTTTTTTTTTTTAATTTCTAATTTACTGGTGCTTACAGAAGGATTTCATCTGCTTTTGCAAATTCACTGGTCATGATGAGGACATTAAAAGACCAGCTGTTACCAAAGAAATTTTGTATCTGCAATAAAATACGCACATGTAAAAGCAAAGCAGAAATTCATCACATTTTGTGTGGGACATTTTTATAAGCCTACATAGTCATAGCTATCCACATAGATCTTAGCAAAATTTTTCATTTAAAAAAATTATCCAGATAGTTGTAAGAAAGGCGGAACCTCCCTTTCTTCTCTACCTTGTGTTGTGTATGGCTTACCATGAAGTCCATATTCATGAAAAATGTCAGCTCTTAATTTCATTATGTTTTCTGTTTACCTCTGATTATTTAGGAACATTTACAGTCAGTATTAAGCTTCAAGGCAAAGAAATGGAAATGGTCTTTTTCTGTAAGTCTTCTTTCATTTTTTGTTCAGTAGAATTACTGAATCTCAGTCCTCCTGAGCAAAATCCACGTCTCCGTTTCTTAAGTACTCTTTAGTAACTACCCTGAGAGTTCTTTGATATCAGAGAGGGTGACAAACATGAGAGACTCCTAACTCTGGGAAACAAACAGGGGGTACTGGAAGGGGAGGTGGGTGGGTGGATGGGGTGACTGGGTGATGGGCACTGAGGGGGGCACTTGACCGGATGAGCACTTGGTGTTATGCTATATGTTGCAAATCAAACTACAATAAAAAAATATACAAAAAATTTCTTCCTAACACATTGCACGGCTTTTGTTAATCTTTTCTTCTCAGTTGGTATTGCAATTTGATTTTTCTTATATTCCTCTTAGTTTACTATGTACAGAATTTGCAAGAAATAGTTGTGATAGTTTTATTTTATCCTTTCCAGTATTTGTCTCTTTCTTATTTTACTGCCTCCCTATGGTTTTCAATACAATTTTGAATATTAATCACAGTAGTTGCCATCCTTGTCTTATTCATGTGTTTAAATGAAATGCTTTTAACATTTAATCAATTGCAGTAGATTTTTTTGAGCTGCTCTTTATTAAGTCAGGATGTTCCATTTTCTTAAAATACTAAGAGCTTTTCTTAAATTTAAGAGAGATGCTGCATTTTACCTGAGATATTCTTTTCTACAAACATTGAAATCACCATTTTTCTTTTTAATATTCATGACATAAATTCTATCAGCACTTTAAAAATGTCAGATCAATTATATTAGCAGAATAAACCTATTTTCATCATGTTTTATATATACATTGCTTGACTTCAATTTTTAATACTTTGTTTAGAAGTTTTTATCTATGGTCGCCTGAGTGGCTCAGTTGGTTAGGTGTCTGCCTCAGCTCCCATCATGATCTCAGGGTCCTGGGATCTAGTCCCACATCCAGCTCCCCATCCAGCCCTGCATCCATCAGGCTTCTCTTTCAGTGGGGAGTCTTCTGCTCCTCCCCTTCCCCATGCTCTTTCTCTCTCTCTCTAAAATAAATAAATTTAAAAAGAATAAGTTTTTATCTAAATTTATATGATACTGTCCTTATTTTTTTTAAAGATTTTATATATTTATTCATGAAAGACAGGGAGGGGGAGAGAAAGAGAAAGAGAGAGAGAAGCAGAGACACAAGCAGAGGGAGAAACAGTCTCCATGCAAGGAAGCCTGACATGGGACTTGATCCCAGGTCTCCAGAATCTTGCCCTGGGCTGAAGGCCACGCTAAACTGCAGAGCCACCTGGGCTCCTTGAGAGATTGTCTTATAAAAGTTCCTTTTTTTCACACTGTCATTGTTTTTGCTTTTATGTTTTTTCTTTTTTTTTTTTAAGACTTTTTAAATTTATTCATGAGAGACAGAGAGAGAGGCAGAGACACAGGCAGAGAGAGAAGCAGGCTCCATGCAGGGAGCCCAATGTGGGACTCGATCCGCGGACTCCAGGATTACGCCCTGGGCAGAAGACAGGTGCTTAACCACTGAGCCACCCAGGCGTCCTGCTTTTATGTTTTTTAAATGTTAAAATAGTACTAGCCCCTAAAAATAAGTTAATGTATTGTGTCCCCTGTTTGTATATTTTCATTAAAACTCCAAAGGCCTTAGGACTTTAGGACTAAATTGAATATTATATTGATTTCAAGAACAAGTGTCCAAATTTATTTTGAAAGCTTCTTTCCCATTTAAAGTCATAACATCTAGCATATTTTGCCACAGCATTTGGTTTCTCTTTATTGCTGTGTCCTCTGCCTTACATTTTTTTTCTTTTTTAAAAAATTTTATTTATTTGAGAGAGAGAGAGGTAGAGACACAGACAGAGGAGAAGCAGGCTCCATGTGGGGAGGCCGATGTGAGACTCAATCTTGGGACTCCAGGATCACACCCTGGGCAGAAGGCAGGCACTAAATGGCTGAGCCACCCAGGCATCCCCCTGCCCTACATTTTCAAGAAAATAAGTTAAAAAATTGTAACTTAAAAGTAAATTTTAATTATTGTTGTGAGTTGAGTGATGTCCTGAAAGATATGTTGAGCCCTGAGCACCTGTGAATGTGCTCTTACAATTTGAAAGTAGGTTCTTTAAGGATGCAATCAAGTTAAGATGAGGTTAGGAGGGTGGGCTTGAATCCAATATCTATATGACTGATGTCCTTATAAGAAGAGGAACATCTGAACACAGATACTAGTGAGAACACCATGTGATGACAGAGGCAAAGATTATACTTTACAGCAGCAGGCCAAGGAATGCCAAGGATTGCTGGCAAATCACCAGAAGCTAAGAAGAGGCAAACAATTTGCCCCTCTAATACAAGTTTTAGAGGCATCATGATCCTGCTGAGACTTTAAATTCAGACTTCTCACCTCCAGAACTGTGAGACAATAAACTTCAGTTATCTTCAGTCACCCAGTTTGTGGTACTTTGTTATGGCAGCACTAGGAAACCAAGACAATTATTAGCCCCCATAATTCCATACAAAAGCCATTCCCAGTTTCTGAAATAGTTTTCCGGCTAAAATGTTCATTGTCCTGTTCCCATGCTTTTTTAAATAAATGTAATGTGATTTTGATCGCCTTTGAAGGTATCACTGAATTAATTTCTTAGATTCAGTAGTAAAGATGTTGCATTCTGAATGGTTAAAATGAAATTCTACAGCATATGATAAATAATGGTCAGGCTCCTCGCAGGGAGCTTCTTCTCCTTCTGCCTATGTCTCTGCCTCCCTCTCTGTATCTCTCAGGAATAAATAAATAAAATCTTAAAACATATATGGTAAATAATGGTTAGTGCAAATCATAAAGTTAAAAAAAGATGAAGTTAATGTCTGGGAATTGTTAAGAGTTCATACAAGAAATGATAGTTTGAGGTTATAGAAATTAGAACATTGAACTTTCCCAGATAGGGTAATCTTGGCTTTGTTAATTTCAGTCCTGTAATACTGATTTGTTTTTCATCTCTTAACCAACTCAGCTAAACCATGCCTATCCTTATTGTAACTAACTGCTTTTATTGTGGCTTACCACATAGCTCCAAGAAATGTTTAAGGGCCTTTTAAAGTTACTTAGTACAGGTATCATATTGAGTAACTTATTAATCATATATGGCTTATGTTTGAAACAGTAACAGTAATGAACTCAAGCCTCATTAGAGGGAAGTCTGAAATCAATGAGTTCTCAAAACATTTTCTACTGATTCATCTGCATTTACTCAGGAGAACATTAGCTCTTTTTTTTTAAATTTTAAAATTATAAGATGTACATTTCTTTCATGGTTATAACTAGAAACTAGTAGGAATACAAAGCAGCTTCCATGTTTAATTCCTTTGGTATGTCAATTCACTTCTTTAGATTTCCTCCCCAAAGCTAATAGTAAGCGTTTATTCCATGATCAAAAATATCAATCCATCATAAAGGTGGCATGGTTATTGATGAGGAAAACAAAGTCAAGAAAAATGTGGCTTAAATTAAATCTACTTAGATTGCCACCCACTGATAGATACCTGAAACATTCATAGTGTGACCTGCTTCAAAAAACCCATGACTGCCTTAATGCCTTAACACTTAATGTTTTATTAAAGACTAAAAGTAACCTTATCTTAACAGCAGCTGGCCCCTCAAGGTCCTGAAAGCCTTGCTTCCAAATCCTTAGAGACTTATGCTCACTCTAAACCCTGCTAACTAAAATATATGTAATCAGTCACTGCTCACCATCTCAGTGTCACTCTTTCTGGCCGTGGGTCCTGTCCCTGTACTATAATAAAATAATTTTTTTGCACCATAAAGTGTCTCAAGACTTCTTTCTTGACCATTGGGCTCAACAATCCCACAGCAGTGACTACTGTAGACAGTTATATAATCCCGGGGCACCTGGGTGGCTCAGTTGGTTAAGCAGCTCAGGTCATGATCCTAGGATCCCAGGATCCCCAGATCCCCAGATCCCGGGATCCCCAGATCTGGCTCCCTGCTCAACAAATGGGGAGTCTGTTTCACCCTTTCCCTCTGTCCCTCCTCCCACTTGTGTGCTCTTTCTCTCTCAAATAAATGAATAAAATCTTAAAAAAAAAAAGTTATATAATCTGAGATGGCATCTGATCCGCACTGCTTCTGAGTGTGACAACAGCAGTATACAACCTTCTTTCTGTTGAGGGCAGGAGTAAACTAGAAGGTTCCAGGTACTTTTGACCATAACAATGGCCTAAGTATTGCATTAGTGTGCACTGCCCAGAGCGAGTGTGAAAACTGTCTTCAGAAATAGTCTTCTATCTTTGATAAATGTAACATTTAACTGTGTTTCATTAAATTTAGTTTCTAATCTTTTTTATTACTGCAAAACAAACCACAGATAGACCAATAAGAGTAAACAAAGTCTAGCTATGTTTAAAGTGGTATTTTTGTTACAATTCGGATGTACAGAGTTGAAAGAAAAGATTTGCAAACTTTGGAATAAGCTATTGCATGCCAGAAAGACAATGATATAATCCACATCTAATTTTGTAACAATATTTTGACTTAAAGGTGGCTCTAGAAAGAAGAATTATCGTTAAGAACTTTCAACTGGATCATCCTGAGAGACACCAGGGTAGAATGTCCTATATGGAACGTTTTTAAGGGCTCTCCGTGCTTCCTGATTCAGAGTGAAAAACAGATAATGCAGCGAAGTATGATTTTAGTGAAACAAATAAAAGCCTTCACAACAAACACTGAGAAAAGGTGCTGGGTAAGAAAGTGTCCTTGTGGAAAAGCTTTCCGACACTCTGAACTTTTAGAATAAATGTGATCATTTAGTAGCTTTTAGAGAGAAAATATGAAACATGTCCTTCAAAAAAAGCAAAATGGCCTTGTGTACTCTCACACAAAATAAAATTTCTTCTGCCTCAGGATGATTGCTTCAATTTGTGAGAAATGAATGACAAACTATCAAAAAAATTAAAACAATGAGAACATACTACCTTAACAGTGTGATTAGTCAGACCAGAAACATTGTACGATATAACTTTATGGTTGATTCAAAGTCACTAAAACACCAGAAAGAAAAATTAGTTCCTTAACCTGGAAGAAAAATTCCTCAAAATACTTTTGACTAGAAGCTTATCTCAGAATTCTAAATGTTTTCTGAAAGATTTTAATGACACCATACTGTTTTTCCTTTAAAATTATTCTACAATTAAAATTTTATGCATTTTGGAAAACCATAAAGCTGTATCTTTAAGAAACATTACCTCTGCAACTGAAATGGCACAGAAAAATTAAGCAAATAGGGAAAATAAATTGTCACTTTTTTCTTTTTGAACAAATATATAATGCAATCCATTTTTTGCTTTTACAAGAGGAGAAACTTTACTCTCTACTACAACTTCACAGGAGGAAAATAATCTAGGCTACTTTACATAACATTTTATAGAGAACTAAAAATGTTAATAGTCATCACATTTTCAGAAGCAGAGTACAGTACATAGAACTCTGTGATTATATATAATAATAAAAAAATCATGGAAATTCTATCTTATGGTCAGTTAGAGGAAAAAGAAAAGGGACCAAAAAGAAAAAATAAACAAAAAGAACAAGAAGAATAAAAACATAAAGTCAAGGCAGAGAATTAAGAGCAAGAGATACAACCAAGCATCATAGAGACTGGGTAAACTTCCTCACAGAAAAAGGGACAGGTTCATATCCATCAGAAATTCATGTCATGGAGCACCAACATATTTGAAAATCAGAGAGAAAATCTTTCATGATAATAATATTTGGATGTTTACAGCATGACAAATAGTAACAATTAAATCCCTCCCCCTCAACTTTTTTAGCCCAGCGGTAGACAGAGATGAGGAATTTGACTTTTGGTATATTTTCCATTGTCAGGATAAAATACTGAAAAAAAATTTATTAAGTTCTACTCACATATATATAGTAACCATTTGAAATCTCTGGCTCTCAGAAGTGTTCTCTTTTTGCTTAAAAGATTCCTTAACAAGTAGGTATTGGATGTTAAAGACATGTAATCCCCCAAAAGAGACTTCTCATCATATAATAACCAAAAAGACAGGATAATAACTGAAAGAGGAAAGGAAATGTATTTTTCACTGTGTGAGACAATACTATCGAATGTCATGTCTATAAACCACATAAAATGATCTGATACACATCTTGTGGTAAGCATCCCACACTTAAGGAAATACAGTAAAAGCCTTGGTTTTAATTTCTGATTATGACATACACAATTAACTATTTCATTCAGTCCACAGATTCTTAATGATTTTTAGAGTTTTCTAGACATGAGTCTGGGATTAAGAATTGAACTAATTGACAGACTCTGCTCTAAAAAGGTGCAGGCCAATCAGGAGGCATAAACAGATATTTAAAACAGACTGTAGTATATAAAATAATACATAAAAGTATGTTGACAAAAACAGAGATTTATTCTACATCTCTGAAGTCATGCTCTATATATCATAGTAGTTGTAAGAGAAATAATAATATGATATTGAGATGAGAAAAAGATAAATGAAAAAGAGTGATGATAGATGATAATAGATGGTAGAGAGATAAGAGTCTTTTCTATATGCCAGCTTAAGTGATCAGCATTTTATTTTTATTATCCTATTTGATGTTAACTGTAAACAATTGATTTATAAATTTCATTTGTGTCTCCCAAACTGCAAAACAATTTTGATTTAGTACCATCTGAACCTCTTCCATTCTGATCCATGACTATTTCAGAAGTTCTCCATCCAAATCCAATTTCCCACTCTTTAACTTTGCACATTCACAGATGAACTATGTTCCTTCTTCACAGAGCAAATAAAACCCACAGCCAGGACTTCCTCAACCATCCACACAAACTATGACACTGCTAACATCTCATCATCTTCATCTTTTCCCTTACAATTCTCCCTTCAAGACAATATACTAAAGCGGTGAAAATTCTCAAATTATTCTCAAAAGCAGTATCCCTTTTGTATCTCCTATTACTCACTTGTCCTAATATGGCATATCGCATTGAAAATAAAAAGACACATTAACTACTGGTAATAGATCCTTCCTAGGTTTCCAGATGGGAATAGTTGTTGAGGGGCCATGAGTACATTGTATTTGGTATGCCAAGTCCAATCAAATAGGAACTGCTGGTTGCCATGAGAATCATGTTTTAGAAGAATTCTGAGATCACATCCAGGTTCAGTGAGAAAGAGCCCTCTAAGAGTTTAGCAGTGTTTGAAGCAGACATAATAGAAGGCGACTGGTCAGGCAACTGCTAGTTATTTACCTATTCTCAGCTAGTGTTTCATTATTCATTACCATGTTGATTGTGTGTCTTTTATTAAGCAAATAGCAGGAACATGGTAGACATTTCATACTTATTAAGTAACTTAACTAATAATTGAATGAATAGGTGAATATAATGATAAAAAAAATGTTTCTATCCTCAGAATACTAAGAATTATACTGCTGTTGTTGTGACTGTTATTATTACTTTCATCTTGAATGCGTGTTCAATTTTACCAAATGTCATTTTGTCATACTCTGAGATGATTGCATGGGTTTTATAATTGGACATTCTACTGTGGTCATTATACTGATATTGACTCAGTCTTATATTCCTGAAATTATCTCTCCTTAATCACACTGAATTATTCTACTACTATTCATTATTTGACTGAGAGATTTTTCATTCCTTATCAAAAAAAGATATTGAGATATGACTTTATTGATGCTGTCCTAAGGTTTATTACCAGAAGTAGGCTAGTTTCTTCTAATTAATTGAGTAGAGTTTCATCTCTTTATATATTCCATCATACAATGTGTTCTTTACAATTTGAAAGATTTTGCCTATTTAGAGCCCAGAGACTTGGGCTATTTCAAATTTCTAAAGGCTCGAATTTGGCATTGTATCTTTCATTCTCCTAAGATCAATTAGAAAATTATAAAGTTTTCAAAATTATTTTCATAGAAATAAAAATAGCAATTTTTAAGAAATTCTGCTTATTTTATGTTTTTATTATTTCCAGCACCTGGCTATATTAATTAATTACTCTTATTTTTCACCTTTCCACTTCGTGAATTTTTACTTTCATTCTTTCCAACTTCAGTTAGACACTTAAAATAACTAAGAAATAAATGTCTGCCAAGCTCAGCCTGTGAGATTTGTAGTTGTTGATTACCATAACCTAGCCTATCTTAACTGTGCAGGCTTCAAAGATACAGGTTTGTTCTATTTCCTAAGTTAGGTAGGCAGTAGATGGGTACATTGTTCATTAAATCGGAAGACTCAAGCCTTTCTTCCACTCTTTAACTCTTTACATTAATTTTTTCACTGTATCTTCCCTAGATTCCTTTTTCTATCTTTCGGAACATCTATAAATATTTGGCATTTTCAATCTTTCTGCACGACTCTTAATCTTTCTTATGATTTACTTTTTTATCTGTTAGTACTACATGTTGAGTGATTCCTGCAAGTTTCCAGTTCACTAATTCTTTATTCTAATTAGTTGTCTGAGATATCTATTAAGATATTAATTTCAATTCTGTCCATCATGTTTTAAAATTCTATTTACTTTTCAAATATCTGTATTTCTTATATTTTCCTTTTAACATGCTGTCTATATATTCTTTCACTTATTTATGTTAAACTTTCACAGTATTTTTCAAATTGATCTGTTCTCCCTTGATTTGGGATCCCAATACCTTCTTTGTTTTCTTTTGTTTATTGCTTTACATTTATTCTCATTGCTGGTTATCTTATGGCTATGTATTTACCCAATCAGTTTTTAATCGGTGTGCACATGTGACAGAGAGAACTTCTTGGGAGTCTGTTTTCGTTTCTGTGATTGTGCATATGTGCAGGCTTGTGGAAAACTCACACGGTGATTTCACCCAAGATTTTGCCAAGATCTTAGTGGTTTCCATGCGTTCCAGAGCAGTTTCTGTGCTAATGTGTCAGCTGGTCTCTCCAGCATCATGGTGTCTGAGTAAACTCAAATTTCTCTCCTGTGTAACATAGGCTTAGATAAAAATTTCACAAAGCTTTCTGTTTTATTCCAGCATCAGTCCCTGATGTTTAGTCAAGAAACTATCTTGCTGCTTCCTCTTTCCTAATGGGAAGTGTTTTTCTGATTCTCTTCATCCTTTGAATAGATGAAGCAGCCTTTATGCAGGGAGCTCTGTTTCAGCCCTCTACCTACAGTAGGCTGAAAGCCATGTCCTTGCCCTGGGTGGTATTAAAACCCCCACCTCTGATTCCTAGAAGCACTGTTCATGTATCATAACTCCTGGGCCAAGACAGCATTCACCACTGATTTCTCCTTGGCTTTTAGTTTCTTTGTCTTTTATGGCATATAAAAATTGTCCTTCATTTTGAGTTTTCATGTATAAAATCCTTCTTTATATTTTTACTTTTTTTTCAATAATTCTAAGAAAAAGTTCAACAAAAAGAAGCTTACTTTACTGAATTGGTTATTTCCCAAGAAATTCTTTTGAAGTCAGACTGTCATTGAAAGGAGGCTATCAGTCAAATTCTATAGAACATGTCATACTCTTTGTAAGGTTGCCTTTCTGCCATTTTCCAATAGTGGAATAGGTAAGAACAACAAAGAAAAATTTTAATATTATATTCAGTACAATATGTTTACATATTTTAATTTTATTTTCAAATGTTACTTCAGGTAGTTAAAAACGGAAATGGAGCTAGCTAATTCACTGACTATAGAATTCATATTTTTAAAAAAATTCTACCTTATCTAAAAAAGGTTATAAAGTACCATTCAGAGCTAATGCAATAATGGAGCTATAGACCAAACTATCCAAAATTTGCAAAGAGCATCTGGTGTTACACAGAATGAAAAAAAAATTATTGACTTAATCCAATATCATTTTTTAAAGATTTTATTTATTTATTCATGAGAGACACAGAGAGAGAGGCAGAGACATAGGCAGAGGGAGAAGCAGGCTCTCTGTGGGGATCCTGATGTGGGACTCGATCCCAGGACCCTAGGATCATGCCTTGAGCCAAGGGCAGACACTCAACCACTGAGCCACCCAGCATCCCTGAGTTAATCCAATGTTTAAAAACATTCTAAACCGATTCCCACTCATTTATGTCTTCCTTAAACTCAAATGTTTTCAAAAGGGAATATTTTAGAATGTTCTATGAATTTCCATGCTTATGGAACTGAACCCTACACAGGTTATGTAATTACCCCAAGTTCTCAAAGTTGATTACTGTGACCCTAGAATAAAATCCAGATTGTATCACTAGTCCTATACCTTTTCTAATACTCTCGCTTTCTTCACATTGATTATGAATCAAATAAATATGAATATTAATTGGCACATTCCTTTCCTAACTTACCAAGCACTTAAAAAATGTTTTCTGTGTATTCTACTAACTTTGCATGTTAAACATTTTTCTCATCCACTAAAGCAGAAAATCACATCTATTACTCTCCCTAATTCAAGCTAACAAGTGAAGATGTAGATTCAAGGTCTCCTGGGATTTTTATTTGCTTAGTGAGGCAACCAGCCAATCTAATTGAATAGTACAAAGCACAGATTTTTTTCTTTTCTTTTTTTTTAAGATTTTATTTATTTATTTATTTATTCATGAGAGACATAGGGAGAGAGAGAACCCCAGGATTACGACCTGAGCTGAAGGGAGATGCTCAACTACTGAGCTACCCAGGCATCCCCAAAGCACAGTGACAATAGTGTGCTTTGTATTATGAGGTTAGAAGAAACTGTTTGATAGTCATATAAATTAATAATATCAAGTTCCTCAATAATTTTAATACAAAGAGTAGAGATTATGTAACAGATTACTCTGATTTCATTTTGATATCTATTTTTTGAGAAAAAACACTTTGGGTTATACGTAACATATAATGACTTGCATAATATAAAGTCAATGTCCTTTGCTTCCAATCTGAACTGTACCTTTCATGTGAATGTCGTGCTATCATAAGCAGGAAAGGGAAGACTGGCTACCATGGATATACATTCTTTCCAGCTTTACTTACAGAATATTTTTCTTTAATTTTCTTGAATTAACACTACTGACAACCAGAAGCTAAAGCAGATTCATTCAAACATGGCATCCTAATGTGTCCTTACAGCTAGCATTCACTGGGGGCTTCTTAGTTGCCCGGCACTGCTGAGTTTGACATGCCTTACATAATTTAATCTTCTCAATAAACGTATGAGATTTTTACTATTATTGTCCCTTTAGAGAGGAGAAATATGAGACCAGGAAAGAATACCAAAAGCTACGCAATAAGAAGAAATCAGAGAGAGCCAGAACCCCTGTGGTCTGACATCAAAGCCTTTGTTTCTATGTGTTGTATTGTTTCTCACAACCTCTTTTGTTCCACCAAATGCAAAACACCAATGCAAACCAATGCAAAACACCACCACTAACAATTTTTAAAAAGTAAAGAAAAATTATTGGCCATGATAAGTTTTGCATGATGAGTGCACCTTTCACCTCTTCTCCCCCCACAAAGATAAGCATGTCCTAATCTCTGGCAACTGGGAATATGTTCACTATCATAGCAAAAGAGACATTGAAAATGTGAATAAATTGAGGATGTTGAGATGGGAGATGACCGTGGACTGACTACCTGTGTGATCACACATGTCCTTCACAACAGACAAGAAGCTGAAGAGTTGGTCAGGGAGAGTTGACTGCAGAATAGTGTCAGAATGATATGATGTGAGAAACTCAACCAGCATTGCTGGCCCTCATGGTGGAAGAAGGAGCACAGGCCAAGCAATCCAGGCAGGCTGTCTCCACAAGTTGGAAAGGAAAGCAAATGGATTCTCTCTCCTGGAGCCTGCAGAAAGAGCATCATGATTTAGGCCAACAATACAAATTTCAGACTTCTTACCTCTAGAACTATAAGATAATTAATTTATGTCATTTTAAGCCACTGTGTTGGTTGTAATTTGTTGCAGCAGTCACAGGAAATGAACACATAGCTGTATATTACTCTAGTTTGGCTGTGGATAAAGCCTAGACTTTGGAATCAGATAAATTAACATTAAAATTTGCATTCTCTACTTGTCAACTCTGTGTCCTTGGGAAAGTTAACACTAGTTCACAGGATAATGGCCTAGAAAGTGTATAAGGCTTCATGGCATATATATAAAAGATCCATCCGAACTATTCTATTCATTTTGAAACATGAAGAATTATGTAAACAAAAATAGAATCTCATATATTAAATTGTTGCCTTATAAAATCTATAATATTTAAAAGATTAACAAGAAAGACTTAGGAATATTTTGGTATGTCAATGTCTCATTTTTTTTTTTAATTTTATTTATTTATGATAGTCACAGAGAGAGAGAGAGAGAGAGAGAGAGGCAGAGACACAGGCAGAGGGAGAAGCAGGCTCCATGCACCGGGAGCCTGATGTGGGATTCTATCCCAGGTCTCCAGGATCGCGCCCTGGGCCAAAGGCAGGCGCCAAACCACTGCGCCACCCAGGGATCCCTCAATGTCTCATTTTTATATGAGAAAATTATGTCTAAAATGAAAAATATTATTCCCAAGTCTTGAGGTAAATTAGAATAATTCATTCAAAGACTATCATTCTTTTATTGTGTTTTTATTCTACTAAAGCAGGCATCAGCAACCTTGTTCTTAAATAGAGGGTAATAAATATTTTTGGGTTTTCAGGCCACACAATCTTTACTGCAACTACTCAACCCTGCCATTATAGTGGGAAACTGATCACAGATATTATGCAAATGAATGGGTACTGCTGTGTAACAATAAAACTATTTATAAGAACAGGTGGCCAGCCTCTAAGCTGTAGTTTGCCAAACCCTGTGTTAGAGTCTGGCGTTAGGAGCATTCACATTTACTCTGATGTTTTAGCATTCATAGGGCAGTCTCTCACTTCAAGTGACTGGGGGTATATGGCCCAGGTCCTATGGTCACAAATGCCTGGAAGTCCTTGGCCTGCCCAGGAGTTCCCCAGGGCATTGGGGCCTCTATCTCAGGACCACTCATATATAGTCATTGGAAAACCCCCAAGTACAACTTGGGACTGACCTAAACAGGCACAATGATAATTATATGTCTGCCTTGCATGTTGCAAAGATGCTAACTCTAGGAGATATGTGCTCAGACAAGGAAAAATACCTGTGGTGAGTATGTCCAGTTATTGAGTAACTAACTACTCAGAGCCAGATTTACCATGAAGCAAATAAAAATAACTGTTCAGAGCTAGAACCACCAGGGTCCCCTCCCAAGCCCTGAGAAAGAGACTGATGTGTTCACGTGGTCACATGTGTTAAGATGTGTATATGGATACACATTAAGCCTTGCAATCCTGGACCATCTCCTGACTTTGTAAACACTGTTGCAGATACTGGGCAAATCACACAACAGTCCTCATGATGACTGAAATGGCACTTAGAAGGTTCTTTAAAATCACACTTTAGAGATCTCCAAATGTGAGAATGCCATTTAATTTACCTGTGCCGCCTCCTCTTCCCAATCCTGGTTGATAAATAACAATAACCTAACAACTGTCTGTGGAACTGATATGATACTGAAGGGACCAATGCTCTTCATGCAAAGAGAAAAGCCAAGTCATTGAAAAAGGAAGTTTTTCAAAGACAAGGATTTACTAAAGAAATTAGAAACAAGGAAACAAAACAATTATATGACAAAAGAAACAACCAAAATTTTTCTCAAAGAGGCATAGGTTTAATTAAAAAAAGAAAGGTGAAATTATGGAAGAGAGGACATTGAAGGATTAACAAACATGTTATAATTTGGTTTCCAAGGGAAGAAAATAATGCCCTAGAGTAACTGAACAGACATAAATGTTAGAAGACATCACAATAGGACAAGATATATTGGAAAACAGGCAACACATGGCTATGTTATTGCCTTCTTTCTTTTTTCCTTTTTTTTAGCAGAGAAAAAAATAGCTTTGGAAAACTTAAAAAAAAAAATCTATTACTGCCTAATGAGACCCATACTTACTTCAATTGACTTTCAGGGCAGTTAGACTGCCTGCCTCTAAATCACCAGCATAATGTCATTGGATAATGGGACTGTCACAATATAATTCCATAGCTACCCCACTGCTCCTTTCTTCATTTTCTAAGGGAAGATTATATAAGATTATAACAAATTATGGCTACATATGCCTCTCTTGATACAGGTACTGACACTAATGGATCTTAGCTCCACTTGGCTGAAAAAGAAATCTGTTCTATAGATTTGCAATAAACAGGCCCACAGTCAGGGAAATCGGCTTCAGCAGACCACCCACAGTTCTGAGAAAAAAGGGACAGACTTGATGGGGAATATAAATATAGACCTCATTTATGTTTGATTTGTGATCAAAATGGCTAAGCTGCAGTTTTTTTCCCTTTGCACACGTCAAGGCAGATACTGTGTGTCGAGATGCCCCATTGATAGCATCACTGCATCACCGATTGGCAGCATGATTGTGTGTGTGTGTTCTGGGACAGTGTGACACGGGCACCTGGGAAGGCCTGCTCCCAAAGACCTTCCCCAGCAGACTGTACGCTGCCTGTATTTCCACATAATTCAGTGATAACTGAGTCCTAAGAGGTCTAGAAACATGTGAACATGAATCTGGAAGAAAACAATAAATAAATAAACAATGTATATGTTAGTCAAAATATTAGTTCCAATAAGCCCTGCTTTTTCTTCAAGAGCTTGTAATAAAGCAATTTTTTTTTTATTTTAAGATTTTATCTATTCATGAGAGACACAGAGAGAGAGGCAGAGACGTAGTCAGAGGGAGAAGCAGGCTCCCTGCTGAGCAGGGAGGCAGATAAGGGACTCAACCTCAGGACCCTGAGATCACAATCTGAGCCAAAGGCAGATGTTCAACCACTGAGCCACCCAAGTGCCCCCAATTTTCTATCTTTAGCTAACAGAAAATACAAGGACCTGACCATATTTTTAGCTTCTAAGAAGTAACTTTACACTTGAAAGCTGAGAAAGAACCTATTCGTTACATTTTATTTTTTAACATTTTAATGAATGTTTTTGTCATAGCGATTCTAAAGCAGTCTTCACAGAAAGGCTGTGTTACGAACCCATACACATCAGGTCTGATACTTACCCAAAATATTTTATTTAGGATTGGCTAATAGATAAAAAGCTGATAAAACATTTTCGTCTACTACTGTCTTTAAAGTGATTATCTACTGGGGACTGTTCATGGTCAGAAGTTATTATGAAAAAAATAAATAAGTCCTTATGAAATAAGAAAAAATTAACTTATTAAAAAATAATTTTAAACTTCAGATTTTAGTTCCTTAACTGGAAGTGAGTTTCAAAAAAGTCCAATGTTCATGTTCATATTAAAATCAAAAAAAAAAAATCAAAATGAATTATCAAATGAATTATGCTTCTTTAGGGTTTTTTGTAGTTTTAAGTTAAGATATGTTTGAATTCATTTACATCATATATTAAAATTTATTTCAATTTAAATATATTTATTAAGGTTTACATGGTCCAATCTCTAAAATCTAAAGGAACAAGATTAAAATACCTCAAAATCAAACAAAATAAAACAAACAAAAACGTTATGTAATCTATTCATTAATCTTCTGCCTATTTAACAAATATTTACTAAGAACCGGACATTGTTAGACATGAAGAATAGAAAGTTTAAGGAGATATGCTCTTTTTTTTTTTTTTAAGATTTATTTATTTATTTTAGGGAGAGAAAGAGAAAGTAGGGGAAGGGCAGAGGGAGATGCAGAATCTCAGGCAGACTCTGCTCTGAGTGGGGCTCAAACCCCATGACTCTGCAATCATGACCTGGGTCAAAACGAAGAGTCAGACACTTAACTGACTGAACCATCCAGGCACCCTAAGGGATATGCTATGTTGAGAACAGACTGTTCACAGTTTAATGAAAAAGTTAGGCATGTAAACAGCTACAATAAGAAGTATTTTAGAAATAAGAACAAAGTGCTAACAGAGCACTGAAGAAAAGCTTAGAGAAAGAGAGAAAAAGTTAGCTCTGCAGTAGTAACAAAATTCAAAAACTTTGATTTGAGTCTGGATGACTGAAGCGGTCTTAACCAAGTAGGTAAAGGAGATCCGTGTTTTCTAGGCAGAAGGAATACCTTATGCGAAGGCATAAATGCCAGAAAGATCATGGCATTCTCAGGGAAAGGGAAAAAGTGAATAGCAATATAGTAAAAGCATAGAATGCAAGGTTTGGTTTGGAAGACAACAAGAAACATGGCTGAAATGTTTTATTAGTAGCAGAATCTAAAGGGATGCTTCCCCAAGTACAATATTTTTCTTAACCTACTGGAAAGAGAAAATCCCATGATGTTTTTAAGCAGAGAGGTAATAATTCTTACATTGTAAGAAAACAGCAATGTAGTGCAGGAAAACATATAGAGAACGGCTATAGAAATTCAGGTGGAAGTAAAAAGAAGCCTAAAATATAGATTTAATTAAGGAAGGTAAAATCTTGTTTAAACAATTGCACTAAGGCTAATTTTTTTTTGGGGGGGTGGGAATTTACATAAGTTAAAATGAATGTTAGATTCTGTTTCAGGCAATGGCATTGTAATTGGAAGGAGATTAGTCTTTCTCTCACAAACAACCATCAACGAGTTTCAAACATAAGAGCGCCAGTATTCAGACATTGGACAACAGGCAACAAAAAGTAAGAAACATGAGGGTAGGGAAACTTGTAACACGGGCCCAGCTTTCTGCCTGGGGGAAATTACCCCAACACCACATAGGTTGCTAGAATTCAAGCAGAGCTATGCTACAATTCACAGTGGCGCTGTGCAGAAGTGTCCCCTTCAGAATTCAGAGCAGCTGAACCTGCTGAAACAGAGTGAAGAGCAGGGCAGATGCTGACTTGAGGGCCCTCCACAGTCCTTGGGCAGGGCGGGGCCAGCACCCCAACAGGAGGGATTACCTGAGCCTCACCAATAGCATCTACCACAGGGAATTGAATCAGAACAGGAAGAATCCAGAATAAAAGCAAAGATGGGAGAAGAGTAGGGTCCCCAAGTCCCCACCAAATTACCTAGATAACCTTCTAATCATCCTGAAAATGTACCAATACGGCCAGAGATTTAAAGAGAGACCAGCTGGAATGCTACAGTGAGAAGAGCTCGCGCTTCTATCAAGGTAGGAAGACGGGGAAAAAGAAATAAAGAAACAAAAGGCCTCCAAGGGGGAGGGGCCCGCGAGGAGCCGGGCTGAGGCCGGGGCGAGTGTCCCCAGGACAGGAGAGCCCCGTCCCGGAGGAGCAGGAGCTGCACCGACCTTCCCGGGAGAAAGGGGCTCGCGGGGAGGTGGAGCAGGACCCAGGAGGGCGGGGATGCCCTCGGGCTCCCGGGGACACTAACAGGCACCTGCGCCCCGGGAGAGTGCGCCGAGCTCCCTAAGGGCTGCAGCGCACGGGGGGACCTGGAGCAGCTCGGGGGGGGCTCGGGCGGAGGAAGAGGCTCCGCGGAGGGGGCTGCAGGGCGGGAGCAGCTCGGGGTGCTCGGGGGGCGGCTCCGCGGAGGGGGCTGCGGGGGGGAGCAGCTGGGGGGGCTCGGGGGCGGCTCCGCGGAGGGGGCTGCGGGGCGGGAGCAGCTCGGGGGTCTCGGGGGCGGCTCCGCGGAGGGGGCTGCGGGGCGGGAGCAGCTCGGGGGGCTCGGGGGCGGCTCCGCGGAGGGGGCTGCGGGGCGGGAGCTTGAATCCAACAGCGCAGGCTCCGGAGCACAGGGCGCCGGGACACAGCCCAGGATCCCGCCTCCCCCGGGACAGGCAGAGGCCGGGAGGGCCCAGGACAGCGAGGACGCTCCTGCCCCAGCTGAGCAGAGCAGCGGCCCCGCCCCGGAGCCTCCAGGCCCTGCAGACGGAGAGCTCCGTGGTGACTGCAGGAGCTGACTCCAGGGCTCCAGAGCTGGCCCCGCCACTGCGGTTGTTCCTCCTGCGGCCTCACGGGGTGAACAACCCCCACTGAGCCCTGCACCAGGCCAGGGCAGAGCAGCTCCCCCAAGTGCTAACACCTGAGAATCAGCACAACAGGCCCCTCCCCCAGAAGACCAGCTAGACGGACAAGTTCCAGGGGAAGTCAAGGGACTTAAAGTATGCAGAATCAGAAGATACTCCCCCACCCTTTTTTTGTTTTGTTTTGATTTTTTCTGTTTGCTTCCCCTACCCTTTTTTCCCTTTCTTTCTTTTTCTTTCTCTTTTTCTTCTCTTTTTTCTTTTTTCTTCCTTTTTTCTTTTTTTCTTTTTCTCTTTTCTTTCCTTCTTTCTCTTCTCTCTTTTCTCCTTTTCCCAATACAACTTGTTTTTGGCCACTCTGCACTGAGCAAAATAACTAGAAGGAAAACCTCACCTCAAAAGAAAGAATCAGAAACAGTCCTCTCTCCCACAGAGTTACAAAATTTGGATTACAATTCAGTGTCAGAAAGCCAATTCAGAAGCACTATTATACAGCTACTGGTGGCTCTAGAAAAAAGCATAAAGGACTCAAGAGACTTCATGACTGCAGAATTTAGATCCAATCAGGCAGAAATTAAACATCAACTTAATGAGATGCAATCCAAACTAGAAGTCCTAACAACGAGGGTTAACGAGGTGGAAGAATGAGTGAGTGACATAGAAGTTGATGGCAAAGAGGGAAACTGAGGAAAAGAGACAAACAATTAAAAGACCATGAGGATAGATTAAGGGAAATAAATGACAGCCTAAGGAAGAAAAACCTACGTTTAATTGGGGTTCCTGAGGGGGCTGAAAGGGACAGAGGGCCAGAATATGTATTTGAACAAATCCTAGCTGAAAACTTTCCTAATCTGGGAAGGGAAACAGGCATTCAGATCCAGGAAATAGAGAGACACCCCCCCACCACAAAACCAATAAAAACTGTTCAACACCTCGACATTTAATAGTTAAGCTTGCAAATTCCAAAGGTAAAGAGAAGATCCTTAAAGCAGCAAGAGACAAGAAATCCCTGACTTTTATGAGGAGGAGTATTAGGGTAACAGCAGACCTCTCCACAGAGACCTGGCAGGCCAGAAAGGGCTGGCAGGATATATTCAGGGTCCTAAATGAGAAGAACATGCAACCAAGAATACTTTATCCAGCAAGGCTCTCATTCAAAACGGAAGGAGAGATAAAGAGCTTCCAAGACAGGCAGGAACTGAAAGAATATGTGACCTCCAAATCAGCTCTGCAAGAAATTTTAAGGGGGACTCTTAAAATTCCCCTTTAAGAAGAAGTCCAATGGAACAATCCACAAAAACAGGGACTGAATAGATATCATGATGACACTAAACTCCTATCTTTCAATAGTAACTCTGAACGTGAATGGGCTTAATGACCTATCAAAAGGCACAGGGTGTCAGACTGGATAAAAAAGCAGGACCCATCTATTTGCTGTCTACAAGAGACTTATTTTAGACAGAAGGACACCTACAGCCTTAAAATAAAAGGTTGAAGAACCATTTACCATTCAAATGGTCCTCAAAAGAAAGCAGGGGTAGCCATCCTTGTATCAGATAAACTAAAATTTACCCTGAAGACTGTAGTGAGAGATGAAGAGGGACACTATATCATACTTAAAGGATCTATCCAACAAGAGGACTTAACAATCCTCAATATAAATGCCCCGAATGTGGGAGCTGCCAAATATATCAATCAATTAATAACCAAAATTAAGACATACTTAGATAATAACACACTTATACTTGGTGACTTCAATCTAGCGCTTTCTACACCCGATAGGTCTTCTAAACACAACATCTCCAAAGAAACAAGAGCTTTAAATGATACACTGGACCAGATGGATTTCACAGATATCTACAGAACTTTACATCCAAACTCAACTGAATACACATTCTTCTCAGATCATAATGCCTTGAAATTAGAACTAAATCACAAGAAGAAGTTTGGAAGGACTTCAAACACGTGGAGGTTAAGGACCATCCTGCTAAAAGATAAAAGGGTCAACCAGGAAATTAAGGAAGAATTAAAAAGATTCATGGAAACTAATGAGAATGATGATACAACTGCTCAACATCTTTGGGATACAGCAAAAGCAGTCCTCAGGGGGAAATAGATCGCAATACAAGCATCCCTCCAAAAACTGGAAAGAAACAAATACAAAAGCTAACCTTACACCTAAAGAAGCTAGAGAAAAAACAGCAAATAGATCCTACACCCAGCAGAAGAAGAGTTAATAAAGATTCGAGCAGAACTCAACGAAATCGAGACCAGAAGAACGGTGGAACAGATCAACAAAACCAGGAGTTGGTTCTTTGAAAGAATTAATATGATAGATAAACCATTAGCCAGCCTTATTGAAAAGAAGAGAGAGAAGACCCAAATTAATAAAATCATGAATGAGAAAGGAGAGATCACTACCAACACCAAGGAAATACAAACGATTTTAAAAACATATTATGAACAGCTATACGCCAATAAATTGGGCAATTTAGGAGAAATGGACGCATTTCTGGAAAGCCACAAACTACCAAAACTGGAACAGGAAGAAATAGAAAACCTGAACAGGCCAATAACCAGGGAGGAAATTGAAGCAGTCATCAAAAACCTCCCAAGACACAAAAGTCCAGGGCCAGATGGCTTCCCTGGGGAATTCTATCAAACGTTTAAAGAAGAAACCATACCTATTCTACTAAAGCTGTTTGGAAAGATAGAAAGAGATGGAGTACTTCCAAATTTGTTCTATGAGGCCAGCATCACCTTAATTCCAAAACCAGACAAGGACCCCACCAAAAAGGAGAATTACAGACCAATATCCCTGATGAACATGGATGCAAAAATTCTCAACAAGATACTAGCCAATAGGATCCAACAATACATTAAGAAGATTATTCACCATGACCAAGTAGGATTTATCCCGGGGACATAAGGCTGGTTCAACACCCGTAAAACAATCGATGTGATTCATCATATCAGCAAGAGAAAAACCAAGAACCATATGATCCTCTCATTAGATGCAGAGAAAGCATTTGACAAAATACAGCATCCATTCCTGATCAAAACTCTTCAGAATGTAGGGATAGAGGGAACATTCCGCAACATCTTAAAAGCCATCTAGGAAAAGCCCACAGCAAATATCACTCTCAGTGGGGAAGCACTGGGAGCCTTTCCCCTAAGATCAGGAACAAGACAGGGATGTCCACTCTCACCACTGTTATTCAACATAGTACTGGAAGTTCTAGCCTCAGCAATCAGGCAACAAAAAGACATTAAAGGCATTCAAGTTGGCAAAGAAGTCAAACTCTCCCTCTTCGCCGATGACATGATACTCTACATAGAAAACCCAAAAGGCTCCACCCCAAGATGCTAGAACTCATCCAGCAATTTGGCAGCATGGCAGGAAACAAAATCAATGCATAGAAATCAGTGGCATTTCTAAACACTAACAATGAGACTGAAGAAAGTGAAATTCAGGAGTCAATCCCATTTACAATTGCACCCAAAAGCATAAGATAACTAGAAATAAACCTAACCAAAGAGGTCAAGGATCTATACCCTCAAAACTATAGAACACTTCTGAAAGAAATTGAGGAAGACACAAAGAGATGGAAACATATTCCATGCTCATGGATTGGCAGAATTAATATTGTGAAAATGTCAATGTTACCCAGGGCAATGTACATGTTTAATGCAATCCCTATCAAAATACCATGGACTTTCTTCAGAGAGTTAGAACAAATTATTTTAAGATTTGTGTGGAATCAGAAAAGACCCCGAATAGCCAGGGGAATTTTAAAAAAGAAAACCGTATCTGGGGACATCATAATGCCAGATTTCAGGTTGTACTACAAAGCTGTGGTCATCAAGACAGTGTGGTACTGGCACAAAAACAGACACATAGATCAATGGAACAGAACAGAGAATCCAGAAGTGGACCCTCAACTTTATGGTCAACTAATATTCGATAAAGGAGGAAAGACTATCCACTGGAAAAAAGACAGTCTCTTCAATAAATGGTGCTGGGAAAATTGGACATCCACATGCAGAAGAATGAAACTAGACCACTCTCTTGCACCAGACACAAAGATAAACTCAAAATGGATGAAAGATCTAAATGTGAGACAAGATTCCATCCAAATCCTAGAGGAGAACGCAGGCAACACCCTTTTTGAACTCGGCCACAGTAACTTCTTGCAAGATACATCCACGAAGGCAAAGGAAACAAAAGCAAAAATGAACTATTGGGACTTCATCAAGATAAGAAGCTTTTGCACAGCAAAGGATACAGTCAACAAAACTAAAAGACAACCTACAGAATGGGAGAAGATACTTGCAAATGATGTATCAGATAAAGGGCTAGTTTCCAAGATCATAAAAAACTTATTAAACTCAACACCAAAGAAACAAACAATCCAATCATGAAATGGGAAAAGCCAGAAATCTCACAGAGGAAGACATAGACATGGCCAACATGCACATGAGAAAATGCTCCACATCACTTGCCATCAGGGAAATACAAATCAAAACCACAATGAGATCCCACCTCACACCAGTGAGAATGGGGAAAATTAACAAGGCAGGAAACAACAAATGTTTAGAGGATGTGGAGAAAAGGGAACCCTCTTACACTGTTGGTGGGAATGTGAACTGGTGTAGCCACCCTGGAAAACTGTGTGGAGGTTCCTCAAAGAGTTAAAAATAGACCTGCCCTACGACCTAGCAATTGCACTGTTGGGGATTTACCCCAAAGATACAGATGCAATGAAACGCCGGGACACCTGCACCCCGATGTTTCTAGCAGCAATGTCCACAATAGCCGAACTGTGGAAGGAGCCTCGGTGTCCAACGAAAGATGAATGGATAAAGAAGATGTGGTTTATGTATACAATGGAATCTTACTCAGCCATTAGAAATGACAAATACCCACCATTTGCTTCGACGTGGATGGAACTGGAGGGTATTATGTTGAGTGAAGTAAGTCAATCGGAGAAGGACAAACAGTGTATTTTCTCATTCATTTGGGGAATATAAATAATATTGAAAGGGAATATAAGGGAAGGGAGGAGAAATGGGTAGGAAATATCAGAAAGGGAGACAGAACATGAAGACTCCTAACTCTGGGAAACGAACTAGGGGTGGTGGAAGGGGAGGAGGGTGTGTGGTGGGGTGAATGGGTGACGGGCACTGAGGTGGGCACTTGACAGGATGAGCACTGGGTATTATTCTGTACAAATTGAACACCATAAAAATAAATTTATTATTAAAAAAAGAAAGAACATGAAGATTCCTTTAACATCTGAATAATGCCCCAGACATACAGTCAAGGTACAGACACCAAGTGTTAGGACAAGCTCTAATCCTATAAGGATAAAACCTGCTTTAAGAAACCCTAAAGCCTAGCGCATCTGCATCGGAGACAGAGCCTGAAGATTGCATCTCCCAAGTCAGTGAGGTTTCCTGGAAAGCCTAAAGCTTTCCACATTTCCAATCAGACAAAGCATAAAGCAAAACCTATTCAATCAAAGGTGGAATCACAGTAGTTGGTGTGCATTTAAAAGTTATAAGACAGGCAAAGAAACAAAAAATGTGGTCCATATATAAGAAGGTAAGTGGTCAATAGTAATCAACTACGGATGTATGGCCATGATGTTAAATTCATCAGGACAGGACATTAAAGCAGTTACTATCAATGTTTTCAAAAAATTAAATGTGTTCGTTTGACAACATTTAGATAAATTTCAATAGAGAATTAGGAACCATGAAATATGTAAATTTTAGAACCAGTGTAACCAAAACAAAAATGTGACTTGTATGTAAGAAGAGATTGAAGGTATGTAAGAAGAAGACTGAAGAGACTGAAGGTGGCAGAAGAGTCAGTGAACCTGAAAGGGAAATTAGTAGAAAATATCCAACTTGAAGAAACAAACATACAGTTTGCAAGTGATCTAGAAATTACACTGCTAGACTTCCATTCAAGACAAATGGATACATAAGTCCACAAGAAGATTTGCATATGAGTCTTCATGGCAGCATCTTGAGAATAGATAAAAACTGGAAAGCCCAATGGCTACCTCAGGTGAATGAATAAATGAATACTTGTACATTCACAAAAACAATGTTACTCACATTAACAGCTAAATATACCATCTATTGATACATCTGACACCTAGATGGATTTTCAAAAACATGGAAAACAAAACAAGCCAAACTTAAAAAAGTACATACGGTATGATTCTATCTATATGAAGTCCTAGAACAGCCAAACTGACAGAGAAATCTGATCTGTGGCTGCCGGGGAGGGCTGAGTGGGAAAATCAACTGTAAAAAGAGGGAGGTAAGTTTCTGAGGTATGGAAATGTTCTTTGTCTTTACTGGATGATGATTACACAGGTATGAATACTGTTCAAAATCATCACACTGCACACTTAAAATGTGCATTTTATTGTGTGTTATAGTCACCATATGATTAAAAATGTAATTTTAATTTATTCAGATTTGGGGAATTTAGACAAAATACAGTAAATTGCATCCAGATATATATTTTTGGCAAATTCTGAATTTAAAAATAAAGTGAAGCATATATTTTGTTCATTATAAAGTTTTCTATATTTATTATAATTTCATCTTGTATATATCAGGAACAATTATGTTATGGGATAATATCAGTATGCATTAGTATAATATATAGTACAATATAGGATAAATTTCTTCAGTTGAATGATTATCATTGTTAAATATTCTAAATAGCACCAATTTTCAAAGGTGGGAATGAAAGCAGATTCTGAAAGAAATTCATTTCTAAAACACAATTACTAAGACTCACCAGTATAAAATCCACAAAACTGATGCTAAATTAAATGTCACTGAATGTCATGCTTAAAGTGTTGAATTTTAACATTCACATTTTTGCTAAAAGAGTGGTCTTGAGTGCCTTCTAAGAACTGGATCTCTGGGTATAACTGACTGACAACTTGATTTTTTTTTTAATTTTTATTTATTTATGATAGTCACAGAGAGAGAGAGAGAGAGAGAGAGGCAGAGACATAGGCAGAGGGAGAAGCAGGCTCCATGCACCGGGAGCCCGATGTGGGATTCGATCCTGGGTCTCCAGAATCTCGCCCTGGGCCAAAGGCAGGTGCCAAACCGCTGCGCCACCCAGGGATCCACAACTTGATTTTTAATTGGCCTCTTGTCACTTTTTATTTGCTCAGTCATGTGTTTTCCTTGTTTCGGGGCTACAGGGTTGATTGAATGAGTTTTTAATTTTTTGAAACTGGGGTTAAGGCAATGCAAGAATCAGACCCCTATGTGGTTTGCTGCACTTAACTTTTCATTCCTTTGTATTTAAAATCAGTATACATCATAGTTAAATGAGCCGCCTAAATATTTGATGGAAAAAATGATTTGGTATGGATGGACCAAAGTGTAAAAACCTAGCTTATACCTAAGAAAACTTTATCCAGTCAGGGGGTTCAAACTGAGAAGAGTTTTCCAATCCAGGGCCCTTGGGGAACTAAAATGAGCCTCGCCAGGCTGCCACACTTCCCTTAACTTCCCTTAATGGACTATCCAGTATCTCCTGAGCTGTTGCTCTGTGCTAGGCCATTCGCTCAGCTCTGAGGACACGAAGACAAATTATACAATTTATCTGCAACCAAGAAGGATATGCTCCTGGAACTCCATGGTTAAATTAATATGTTCTCTAGAAAGGCAGAAATGTGATGGAATGAAAATGACCAGGAGAAGGAAGGCTCCAAAAATGGCCTTTTGAGTCAAGTGATGTGACTTAGCGATGTGATTGTATAAAATAGCATACTTCTAAAATTATTGTTTAGAGAAAATATGATACTCAGGAATCTTGTGCTAGGTATGCCATGAAATACTGTATGTGACCTTGGGAGCTAAGAGTGAGCCATCCGCGGTACACCATATGTATAAAACAGGAGATAAGAGAGCTGAGGGAGAATGAAAAATAAATCCTGAACAGAAAGAAGCAGAGATAAGAGGCGGAGAGAAAATGCTGGGCCTCTGGAGGCCTGGCTATATTTAAACAGTCTAGTATCCTTCTGTTAATGAAAGAACAAAGTCACTCCCTCCAAAAGGGATAGGGGATGAGGACACTTGAGCAAGAACAAAGAACAGAGGATGGTTTCAAATTTGAGGCTGTTTTTGGCCAAGGGAACAACCATTCTGAGATATGAGGTGAAAGAGCACCCATTGCATACATGTGGTAAGCCCTAGGGGAAAAGGGGCATGCTAAGTAAATATGGGGGCCAAATAAAAGTTTGTTAAATCAGTGGGAGAAGAGTGTCCATGGGTGGCTTTAGGAAGCTGAGTCCTGTAAAACTACATGCAGACTTTGGAGTGTGGAGTTTTGCTGTATTTTCCCGCAAAAGAAGCTTCATAGCTTCTAGTGGATTTTTAAGATGTTCTAACATGAAATGGTTAAGCATCATTGTTCATAGCATCTGAAGTTACTAGCATGCTAACCATTTGATACAGGTAAAGGGATGATGTTGAGGAAAGGTCCTTTAAGGTAGGGTATGGAACTTGAGAGACATCTAGAAGAGTGAGAGCCAGGAATCTTGAGGAAAGAAGGCCAAGCCATGAGTAAGGTGACCAACCTCCCTCAGGTGGCAGGAAGACAGAGACAGACAATGCCGGCTGTTGAAAAGGCATCACTGCAGAGTCTGACCTTGTGATACCTCCAGGTGGGAAAAGAAGAGAAACTAAATGTTTTTGTTTCTTTAGTAGTATCAAATGAAGCAGCCATAAGATAGGTACATTTTATACCTGTACTGAATATAAATTACTTAATTGGTGGATTATAAGCTATTCTTTAAAAAAGCTGAGGCAGTTGCACATCCCTGTGATAATGGGAGACAAATAACCTTGTATTTATTAAAGAACAAAAGTAACCATATCCACCAAAAAATTCACACATTATATTTTCAAAAGAGGTTTCAAAAATAGCTTTTAAAATGGCCCCTCTGAGTTTGAGAACCTATGTTCACCACTCACTGGTTAATTAATTCCTACATTCTTCTATTATACGTTTTGCAAAGAATAAAAAGGAATGGCATGATTTTTTAGGGCCAAAATAATCTATGAAAAAGAAATAATTCATTTTCTTATGGTATTTAACTAAACAACTCCTTGAAAACTAAAAAATATTTTGACGAGAGAGGGAGAGAGAGAAAGGTAAGGAAGAGGAAGGAAGGAAGGAAGGAAGGAAGGAAGGAAGGAAGGAAGGAAGGAAGGAAGGAAGGAATTCCTACAGCTCTTGGTACTGAAGGTAGAGCCTGTGCATTTCACAGTCCTAGCAAGGGCTGTGGGTCTTTGGGCCCAAGAGAAGTGAAGTGAGCACAATAGGAACCAACGGGTTGGACACTGGTCATGTCTGCTTCTTCCAAACTCCTTGATTTCCTTTCTACCTATCAGGGCTCCATCTACAATTTCACTTAGAAAAAAGTGCCCATTTCACTTAGAAAAAAGTGCCCATTTCACCCATAAATCAGTGCTCACCCTAAGTGTAGTCACCAAACAACGTTATTACAGTATTATTGACTATTCCCCATGCTGTACTTTTCATTCTCCATGACTTATTTATTTTATGACTGGCAGTTTGTACTTCTTAGTCCCCTTTATTTATTTCACCCATTTTGCCAGCCCCCTCCTCTTGGCTTCCCTTTTTTCTCTGTTTAAGAGTGGTTTGTTTGTATGCTGAACATTGCTGTTCAGTAGTGAAATGCAAATCAAAACCACAATGAGAGGGGTGGCTGGGTGGTTCAATCACTTAAGTGCTACTTTCAGCTCAGGTCATGATCTCAGTGGCCTGGGATTGAGCCCCATGAGTCAGGCTCTCACTTCTCCCTCTCCCTCTGCCCTCCAGCCCCCAGTTTATGCTCACTCTCTCTCACTCAAATAAATAAATAAATCTTAAAAAAAAAAAAAAAAAAAAACCACCATGAGATATCACCTCACACCTGTCAGAATGGGTAGCATCAAAAAGACAAGAAATAGTAAGTGTTGGTGAGGATGTGGAGAAAAAAGGAACCCTGGTGCACTGTTGAGGGGAATGAAAACTGATGCAGCCACTGTGGAAAACAATATGGAGGACTCAGTTTTGATACCACCTTCTTGAAGAAATCCTTTCTGATTTCCTGGTTCCCACTGCTCCACAGGTCACAGGACAGGGTTATGTGGCTTATGAATCCCCCACACCCCAGGCCCTGAGTTCCTTAAGGAGAATCCAAAGTATCTCACGCATCTTACTGAATTGAAGAGAAGCTGACTAAAACAATGTCCTAGTGTGGCTTTCTTGTAACAGACCAAGTAGGGCTCAGGGCAAAATCGTCATTCGAGAGGAAAGTTGTAGCATGCTTTCCATGTGTCGTTCTGCCTTTTTAAAAGCTACCTAAAAGATCCAATGTGAAAGTACTAATAGAAGCAACCAGGAAAATCAGATTTTACTTCTGGGTGGTAAACTGATACAAGCCTTCAAAATTAAATGAAGTGAAAAAAGATCATTAGCTTTGTAGACCTGATGACATATAAAGGTGAGGAGATATATTCTGAAATATGAAGATATTATATGTGGATTAAGACTATTAATTAGGGGATCCCTGGGTGGCTCAGCGGTTTAGCACCTGCCTTTGGCCCAGGGCGTGATCCTGGGTTCCCGGGATCCAACCCACATCAGGCTCCCTGCATGGAGCCTGTTTTTCCCTCTGCCTGTGTCCCTGCCTTTCTCTCTCTCTGTGTCTCTCGTGAATAAATAAATAAAATCTTAAAAAAAAAAAGACAATTAAAGAACACCTTCTGAATTACCATTATATTATATCACATAGTTGTTAACTGAAAAAAAAAAAGATATGATCTTAGATCTAGAAGGACTTCAAGGAATTTTAGTGAAACATCTTCACTTTATAGTTGAGGAAACAAAACTAATCTAAAGTCAACCAAGATAGCACAACTCAATTTGTCCAAACAGAGAAAAAGAACCTGGGCCACCTGACACCACCTCTCTATCCCCCCATTACCCTCTGGGTTTTCTCTTAGTTTTACAGTATCATATGTAGCCCTTCTCTACATCCCAAATATTTTTAACTATCACAAAATGTCTACAGTGTACAGCATGTATCACCTATTTTAAACAACCTCTTCTTCCCTCAGAGTCCTCACTTTGTAGTGCTCCCCACTCCTGCCCACATAGGTGGGCTAATGGCCCTGGGGCTGGGGGTTCCTGCTGCAGTTGCAGCCCATCAGCTGGGCATCACTGGCGTTCACAAACAGTCAGATTTGTGATTCAGATTACATAATTCAATTAAATGTTTACATAAAATAATGAAGTCTTTGTGTGAAAGAGGAGAATATGTATTCCTGTGAAAAACAAATTTGGTTTTTGGGGAAGGATTTGTCAAAAGGAGAGTCAAACATTTATACCAATTAGTGTTACAGGACAATAAGCTATGGGGGGGATGATGGAAACACGTGGGAGTCTGTATTCATACCATCACTTCCCTGGAAAATTCCCATCCCCTGTTCAGAACTGATACACACACAAAAGATTCAGCCTGGGCATAAGCTTATGCCCAAACCAGGCGACTGAGAATTCTAATTAGCAGATCTGTAACAAAGCAGAAATAACAAAACCAGAACACAGATTTTGCACCCTCTCTTGCTGCCCAAAGTGCAAGTTACAGGACTTAATGTGGCCTCAAATGTGTGAAGTTAAAATACCTAAGACATGCGAATGCATTATTTTATTGATTCTCTGCTTTAGCCAGTTCTGAAGCTGTCCTATCATCTAAAGTATGGACTTTTTAATATTGTGGGGCAGCATTTATTTTGTTGATGTAATGGTATGCTCTACCTCTTTCCAGATTTGACTGGAGTGGTTTAGAAACAAACCTAAAACCAGTTGCAAATTAAAACAAAGAGGAAAAGAAGTAACAAATAATGGGTGAAGACGGAGACTGTAAACACAACCCAACTTACCATTTTGTGCTCACCGCTGAGTGAGTCTGTGCTCACCGCTGAGTGAGTCTGTGCTTGCTATTTTAAGAGTCACTACAAATGCTAGGGCAGAGTCAGAGGAAAGTAGCAGAGCTCAGCTTCCTGGCCTCTGGCACCTACTGGTGCTGGGCAGTCCTGGTCTCCTCTGGCTGAGGCCATGTACCAGGCTGCACAGTTCCCACAGTTCAAACTCCCGTAGAGCCAGGAGACGCCTCATTTAGGTTTCAGAAGACTCAGTGTTAATATCCCCAAGTGCACACAGAAAGCCAAGCACAGGAAGACTCAGTGTGCAGTGCACGGGCCACTGTCCATCTTGGAGGCCAGTCACTGGAGGATGTGGCCTGCAGTAGAGGGCCCGTGTCTATATTCCAGCCTAGTGCTGCATGCGGCAACGATGAGCCCCCTGCTGCTTCACCCTTGAGAACCGGAGGACTAAGGAGGACTTCGAGATGGGAACACTTTAAAGGGACACATTTCTGCTACTCTATAAATGGTGGTGAATTTACAAGTTAGCTGCAAATTGAGAAGTGGGACCCCAATGAATTGTAAAGCAAGACTTGCTCCCAGGTTTGTTCAATGTAGACAATGTGTTACGGGAAACATTTAAAATGCTGAAAATAGTGTTGCACATACTGCCAAGAGCCCATCTACCCTGTCTTCTTGCTTCACCTGAATTACTCCAGAAACTATGAAATTCCTTGCTTCCAGCCTCTCCTCCCTCCAGGACATCTTGTGCAGGTTAGCATTTCATAGAAAAGTCCTCGAGTCACTCTCCTGCTTTAAATGCAGAATGAAGATCAAACTCTCTTGCGTGGCACGCAGGGCCCTTTAACAGCCCCCCCCCCCCCATCACCTTTCTACTCCCTCCTCCACCAGCCCCACACCTTCCTGCCTCCTTCCCTCACCCTGGGATAGTGCCCACTAGTCCCATTTCATTCAACTGATCACACTCAGAAAATTCCAAGAACAGATCAAATGACATCTTTTATCAGTAGCTTGCTGTGAATCTTACACATACCTTCCATTTCTCAGCTCTGTGCTCCTGTAACATTCAATTTCCATCTCTATAACAGCCCTTTCCACGTGGATTACAGCCAGCTCCCTGCCTTCCCTGCATTCTGCCAGGCTCTTCAGAGCACGCTATTTCCTTCATCTTGGGTCTCAGTGCCTAGCACAGGGCTGGATCAGAGCAGATGATGTGCAATCTAATAGTGATACTAACAATAGAAATGATAATGCTATATATAATAAATATATCCACAGGTAACACACGTGGATTACCTGTTACGTACCAGAACGGACCTAGTATCTGTATAATTTCATCTTTGAACAACTCTGAGAAGGAAGCAGCACCTTCTCGTTTTATATGTATTCTGAGATTTAAAACTATTTAAATACTGTTCACATGCTCTCAGCGCTAATAGGTGTTGGAGTAGAGATTTAAACCAGGTCTCTATGAATCCAAAGTCAGTGTTCTTGCAAATTCAACCTGCATGATACTCTGATTTATTCTACATGTATTATACATTTTCTTTGTTTAACTTTCTACGTAAGTATGAAACAATTTCTAGTGGCATAAAAACACTCACACCCTTAGAATTACAAAAAAGGGCCTATTGTTGACAATTAGCTCCAAAATTTGCAATTCTAAGCTCCTTTGAAAGATTTCACATTAATACCATAAGCTATCAATAAGCATGTCAGTCTTCTATATTTAGCCAACTACAAACAAAACTCAATAAAGTGTTTCTTTAGTTTTTCAAAAATATTTTGGGGGAATGAAGGGTGATGAGCATGAGGAGCAGTTAGAGTTGTTACCTGGAAATGTCTCATACTTATAAGTTAAAAGGAAATTTGAATCTCACATATAGAGAATATAACCTTAATACTTTACTGAAAGGCATTACTGATGTAGTGAATAAGCCTCGACTTATGTTCTGATGCTAAATTCAGAATTATTTATTCTTTTGACAAAAACTAATTTCTGTTTTCATTTCACTACTTTGCTCTACCTAAGAACCAACGTGATGGACCATTTTATTTCAAGGCTTTATATTAGAACTTGTGACCTCATGTCAATAAAAAGCCTTGATTGGATTATGACAGAACAGGAATGCAGGAGACACCTCTCCTCATTGAGATGTATCAGCAACTACTAGTAAGGAGGCATTAATATTTACATTTGCAAAGGAGGTGGATAGACAAAGGGGTTTATAGGTAGTCTCTGGAAATCCTTCCTTTAATATTTGACTTCTGCAATAACAATTACTAAAGGCTCTGCAGGGACATCACCAGGCAACCAAATCCAACCACACAAAATGTCCTTTAACACTTCTCCCTCTCAGAAATATAAAAAATCCAAGCAACATTTGCACACTTACTTTTTCAGTTTGCGCCGAATCTCTGAATCTTTAATCTCATTTCGAAGATCCTCAAAATTTTCAACGGAAGTCAAATTGCAGAAAACTCTGAAGTCAGCGTAGGGAGGGAGCCCGTGGTCTCGCCCCCTTTGAATGTTGGTGGCAGCCAAGTCCAGGGCCACAGAATGGGCGGTGGAGAAAAGCTTCTCAGTCAGCTCTAAACTGAGCAGTTGGGAGGGTACCCGCAATTTAGCGGCCACGCCAAACAGCCCGCGAAGGAGGGGATCGATGCCACCTTCCTCGATTATCCTGGACGGTGAGAAGAAAGCTTCATGGAGGGGAAGATGGCCTTCGGGGATTTCCCCGAAAGTGTCGTTCAGTCGGTAAAGAATAGGATTGATCAAGGTGTGACCAAATCTGAAGGCTGCAGTAGCAAAAGAGTTGATGATCCCCGCGTTCACACTCGGGTCGTAGCCCTGGTAGTCCCGCAGCATCCTCATGCCCGGCTCCCCCAGGATCTTGGGCAGCCAGTGGCTGTAGGTGATGTGCTGCAGCTGGGCACCCACGATCTTCCTGGCTTCGTGGTAAAGGGTGTCTCCGTCCCAGTGGGGGTTCAGGGCAGACAGCGCCGCGGCCACCCTGTTGTGCTCGCGAAACCACAACGTGTGCATGGCTGTGAGGGCCAGCTGCTCGTTGGCCCTGCGGTCCCCCGCTAGGAAGCAGCGGCTGCGGCTGCGGCTGCCCTGCTCCGGCCTCGTGCACTCGGGGGGGGGGCCCGCAGAGAAGGGCAGCAGGGGCTTCCCGGAAGGGGCCCAGGGCAAGCCGGTTCTCAGGAGGCCCCGGGGCTCTGAGAAGTCTCGCAGGACGAGGGATTCCCTGTCCGAGCTCCCGTAGACGTTGGAGGCATCGATGTAGGCCGTGAGCTGGTTAATCTGCTCCCTGGCGTAGACGGAATTCATCACCAAGGAGGTCACGCCGCTGCCGCAAACGGGGCTGGAGCGTGCAAAGAACATGCAGGGCGCCCGGGTGCCCCGGGGGTCAGCGCCCGGGATGACGATGGGGAAGCAGGGAGGGTCGTCGGTGCACGCGGCGCTACACGGCCGCCCGTCGGAGAAGCGAGAAGTGCTCAAGGCAGGCACCGCGTGGCCCAGATCGTGGTCCAGAAACTGGCCCCACTGCATGAGCATGTGCGTGTACCGGTCGTCGGGGGTGACCGCGGCCGCGGCCGCCAGCTCCGTGGAGACCAGCCTGGGTGGCGGCAGCGGGGGGGGACCCGACGGGCTGCGACGGCCGACCCCACGCGGCAGGTTGAAGCCGTTCTCGTAGGCAGGCTTCAGGACGCGCTCGAAGGCGGTCAGGGACGCACCCCACGTGGGGTGCTGCAGGTTGTTGCACGTCCCGTCCTGGGCTCGGTACTTCTGATGGAAACACATGTCGGAGCAGTTGGGCACTGGCCTGTGGGCTGTACATCCAGATAAGTTGGCGATGAGGCCCAGGTAGCGTGGGGACACCAGGTCATTGTACCGGAATTCTGCAAGGCAGAGCAACAACAGCAGTGAGGAGAGCTGTCCTTGAGGTGGAGTGACGGAGGGACCTCGAGCCCAGGTGCCATGGGGACGGGCCACTCCAAGTGGGCAGAAATCTCTCCCAGATCCTTCAACATTTCATTAGGATAAAACAGAAAGTTCTAATAAAAAGGGGGGTGGGGGATGCCTAGTGATGTCTCTCTCATGAGCAATGATTAACTGCTAGAACAAACAGAAATGGAGAGACATGTCCCAGTTCCCATCAAACTCTTAGTTCTGTGCCTTTACCAATATAATTTCGTAAGGATCTGTTAAGTCCTCATCACAAGGTTGTAATATGCATATTTTCCATTTCAGAATTCTTTCTTTCAGGCTTTAGGCTCCTAGAAGACAGGGTCTATAATGTGCTAGTGTGGATGGTGTGATATTAACCTGTGTGATAGTTGATATGAAGGGATTAAGCAGTAGCTTTTAAACCACCATAAGCTGTCATTCTCCAGGGAACCTGCAATACAACCTGGAGGTATTTGGGAGCCACTCTTTTGACAGAGCTTAAAGTTGCAGCATAATCCTAAATCTACAAAGACTATTCACTAAGTCCTGCTTGCTAAGAGTTATTATCTCTAATCATCAGAAACTGGCTAATGATACCAGGACCGTTTGTCCTGTAAGTCCTGCAAATTGGTCTCTGGCTGGACCCTGAGATAGCTTAGTCTTGGATAGATACAATAATCTTCCTATGTATAAAGACATGGGTCCTGGATTCACTTTTAGGGCAAAATTATCCTGGAGGGAAAAAAAGGCCTTTAACTTTACAAATAATAAGAGAGGTAGAACAACATAGTGTTTTTTCCGTGAGAAAATTTTGTTAAAGTCCTTGAATATTTTAGATTAGAATATAAACAGTTTGGTAATGAACATCATGAACAATGGATGCACATGTTAACAAAGCTAAATCTCTTTATATTGATTGTTTATTTTCTAGTTTGAATTTAGACTAAGTTATTCTCGAAAGTTGTTTCTTCTAATAGATATGTATGAGAAGAGAACTCAAAGGCCCATTGTCCTGACCTGGAGCTGAGGAATATTGTAGAACTGAGCTTTTTGCAGAGCTGACCATGGCTAACTCATCCTTAGTGAGATTCAGAATTAGACAGAAATTGGATTCAAGTGCTAATATGGACTATATGGAAATTTCACTTGGATATTCTAGTTTAGGAAACTCTGAAACCCAAGACATAGTATAATGGATCACTAGAAGCTAATAAATAGAGCTTTGTAGTAATTGCATAGGGCACCTAAGGGGTGAGCCAAGCACAGAAGGTGCCTTGTGCACTGTATCTTGGTTTATTTTCTGATGGGGAATAAAGAAAGGGTAAACCTCTAGAAGTTGCTGTTGTGCTCACAGAACAAATAATGTATAGCAAAGGATCACATTTTTACTTTAAAGAGAAAGATTAGAAAATCAGAAAGATTTGTGTATCATTCTCATTCGGCATTTAGTAAGTAAAGTCTGGTTTTGGGGAAAAACATACATGAGAATGTCAGTATAGCAACAACAACAACAAAGACTGGGAAGGATACATATAAGTAGAGGAAGGTATTCAAATAAGTTCACTGAATGATTTAGATGATTCCAGTAATAAGCAGAGGAACATTACCCTGGGAATAAAGTCTTTTTCATGGAAGTGGGAACATCTTCTGGATTAAAAAAGTAAAGTGGGACCCCTAGATTTGCTAGACATATGTAGCTGATAGAAGCTGACAGGTTTGAATATATATATATATATATATATATATATATATATATATATCATCCTTTCTTTTGAATTACAGTTCTTATGAGAAACATCTGCATTCATTTGGTAAAGTGGTAAATTCATTTCTAAATTACATGGTGTTTTGGAGATTAAAAACTGAGGAGTGATCAGTTTTGCTAATGACGGTAGGCTGAGAACAGAATGTCCCCTCAGAAACTGACCTCTACCCTCCAAATCAACAGTAAGCCCCTGCTTCACATGTTCCTGGATCAGCAGAAGTGTGTGCTCAAAAATCTCCCCAGCTCTTGCCATCTCCACAGTAAATGGGTCATGCGGATAACGAAACTGAGCCAGCAGATCACTAGGGGTGCGAGGTTTTCTGCAAATGACAAAAGACATTACTGTTCACAAGGCAAAACTGCAGAATCCATGAATCTCAGTGTGCATTTAAGAATACATTTCCCAAACAATCAAGAAAAAGAAAAGCTTCCCTACCAGAAAATAAGCTTCAAAGAGGGAGCTGAGAGCTCTTCTCCTATTTTGTTAATGAGGGATTCCTAAAATGCCAGTGACAGTGCTAAACTCAAAAGATATATTTTTAATGAATAGGTGAATTAAAGAATAGTTTTCTATAAAAGGTAGTATCTATGGTGAAAGTTATAAACTTGTGGAGTCCACACATAGTTCTTAGGGGGCTCAGTAAACCCTCTGAAACAGTGTGCTATACACTCAGTTTCTGGTTGTTGGCCTTGTCTGTCTTCTCTTTACTCAAATGTAACTGCCTGGAAATTCCTGCTCACCTTAACATGCTACTCATGTATTGCTCTCCCTATAAAATCTCCCTGGTAACTCTTGACAATGACTTCTGTATGCTCACAAACATCTATTACATACCCAACAGGATGTACTTAAATTGTTGACATATTGTGTCTTCTACTACAGAGAGACTGTGTCAGGGGCAAGATGGTGCCTTATTCATCTTTATATTCCACATACCAAGCCTACCGACTAGCACACAGTAGTGGTTTATACACATTGAAGAATTGAACTAAATAAGTTAAAAGAATATTAGTCATCCAGAATATGAAACTGTTTTACAGATTTTGGTCAGCTAAGGCAAGTCTGGTCCTCGATGTCTGGAATCATAATAACTTTAGATCATAGAATAATAGTAATGATATTAACAGTTCACTTTAATTAAGCCCCTTCTATGTGACAGACACTATTGAAGCACTTTATCTGTACTAACTTCTTCAATCTTCCAGCAAGTATGTCCGTGAAAGAGATCTTATTGTTATCCCCGTTTCACAGTCGAGAAGTATGAAGTACTAAGATGTTTAGTCACTTGCCCAAGGTCACTCAGATAGAAAGTGATGAAGTGAGGAATCACAGTAAGAATATAAATAAGCTGCATGGCTCCAGAACACAAGTCCATGATCGGAAAGCCATGCTCTTTCTGAGTATGCAGGGAAGTGTTATACTAGACTGTGGCATTATAAGGTATTCCTTTTAGACCAACAGCTGCAAAGACTGTATGCATATTTTATTTGACTTCAAAGAAAACAGTCATGTTTTCTCTGATAGGTTCAGGTGATGCAAAGCATCCCATATACCTCCATCAGGACTGATGGGGACTTCATAGAACCAGAACACTTCACTACTCTAAAGATGTTCTGATTCAAATTAAAATATATCAAAATATTACATGTCCTAAACAAAGCTTTCACCTGTGAGCTATCAGCTTATGACCAGATGTGTTCAACTTGACAATTACTTTCAATTCCTGGATTGGGAGAAGCACTGAGTCTGACACTGGTGGATGATGACCTAGCAGAACCCATTACCTGGTACCTATTGTGGGACCATAGAGAGTGGGTCTGTAATGTAAATTTATGCCATTTAGATGCTATGGGAAACAAGTTGCATTCTCTTTGAGACTGAGCTGGCAATGGTGGCTAGCCCAGAGGGTGATAACAGGCACACAGACTAAAGAAAATACCCGCTTTGGCAATCTTATGCACTATGCCTACTGTGATTTATGGAGATTATAAAAACCAAGTAGGACTGAAGTGAAAACAATTTTGTAATCAAAATAAAATAAATTCTTACTGTGAAAACAAATGTCTTCGTGTGGAGTTAATTGCACTGTCAACCCTCTGTACAGCATCAAGAATGGATGATTCAACAAAGTCATCGCCAGCTTGTCTACCCTGTATTGCTTTGAAAATCAATTCCATGATTAAAAGTATCAAACAAACCTTGAAGTTAGGAATGATCTCATATAAATGGCATTACAGAAACTTCCAAGACAATAAAAATGTAATACAGTGTCCACATGATACTGTCCATTGCAGAAGAGTAGATAATTATCCTGAAGCAAAGCTTCCAGCAACAATAACAGCATTATTTAGGGAACTAAAGCATTCCAAAATCTAGTATAACTATGTGAAATATTTCCTTTTTTTACAACATTGATTCAAATGGGATTTAACTGTGTTAGTAATTTGTCATCTTCAGAAAGGTATGAAATGCCTATCTTTCCAGCCACCTTGCTTTAATGTTAAACATTAAACTAATAAATATTACCACATCCCTGTGGAGATTTCTTAAAGCAATAATTGGTCAGCTAAGGCAAGTCTGGTCCTCGATGTCTGGAATCATAATAACTCTCAGTAAGATTTCTGTGAAAATTAATTCATGTTGTTTCTATAGCTCTTCAGTGTGTGAGAATTCTATCAAGTTGAATATTATAGATGAAAGAAGCTTTTAAGTTCAACATATTAAACCATCTCCAGATGATGGTTTAGGAAATTTATGGTAGAGGGGAAAAATGCTAATAAAAATGATTATGGATATTAAAAACTCATATTAGAAAAATAATATCCATATTATTTAGTTCATTTTTGAGAATATTAAAAGTATAATAAGAATTTATATGACATAATTAAAGTAATAACTTCTTAGCACTGTTGAATTTTGAACGCAAGAGTAAGTATAGCCCCCAAAATTGAATTTTAAAATAATGTCATTAAGGAGATATAATGAAAAGTCTAAATAAAAATAGGAAATTGTATGGATTACATAGTACCATATAGAATATATATCATATACTATATAATACAGTGTAATATTAAAAGATTATATATGTATATGTCTATAAGTATATATGTATGTTTACATATTTTGCAACAGAGGAACACAAATAGTATTCCACATTTGGTTTTTATTTAAAAATTCCTTTATTTTAAGACAATGTATATATATACTAGATTGGTTCATTGTCCTAAAAAGATCACTAACATAAAAAATTTCAAGAAAAAAATACCAGTGATTTACATATTATTAGAAAGCCAGTAAATCAAGGTTTCTGTGAAAGACATTCTTTATAAACTAGATTATGGGCAGTAGTTATGAGTTGGAGTAGTTATGAGTTGGAGTAGTTATGAATTGTCAATTCAATTCAGTCTTTATCATGACCACAATATTAAAGCTCCAGAAGGTCAGTTTTACCTCTCACAGTTCAAAAATCACACTGGATTAACTATACATTAGCGAAAGATAATTGAGAGAAAACAAAGACAAAGTGATTAATTTGATTATATGAAAATTAACAATTTCCATTCAAGGAAAGACATAAATAAAAAAGTAAAAAAGTCCTAGACAAATAACATAATAGGTAAAATATCTATAATTTCTAAACTGATACAAAGTTAATATTCTATTTTATTCAAGAGATTCTTGAATGCATTAAGAAAAAATGCATATAGGCAAGTTATAAAAGAGGAAAGTTATTAAGTTACTAAGTATATGACAGATGTTGAAAACCACTTAAAACCTAGAAATAAAATTTAAGATATCAATGAAGTACCATTTTGTGCTTATTCTGGCAAAAATAAAAAAGCCGATTACTGTCAAGTTTTGGCAGGGGTGAGTGTACACCAGTAAGCTGGTGAGAACGTAGAATTGATGCTCCTATTTCCAAGATTTTGTTTAGGGATTTTATATATATATATATATATATATATATATATATATATATATATTTTTTTTTTTTTTTATTTATTCATGAGAGACACACAGAGAGAGAGAGAGAGAGAGAGAGAGGCAGAGACACAGGCAGAGGGAGAAGCAGGCTTCACGCAGGGAGCCCGATGTGGGACTCAATCCCGGTCTCCAGGATCAGGCCCTGGACCGAAGGCAGCACCAAACCGCTGAGCCACCCGGGCTGCCCAGGATTAAATATTTTTGATTTTGTTTTTACTTAGTAAAATGACATATGTGCACCCACCACCACCACTTAGCAATCTCATTCCCGTATAAATATCTAGAGAAATTCTTATGCAAATCCATAAGGAGTATAAACGAGAATGTTCAATGCAACTTTGGAAGGAATTAGGGAAAACTGTCAGCAATGGAAGTGTGGGTAAGAAAAATGTGGTGGATGTACGGTATGAAATAAAATGCAACGTTAGAATCAGCCGGATGGACACATGCATGGATGCTAAAAAAGAGTGCCTAATGTAAAAATCAGAAAGTTGAAAGAGATTACCATAGAATGATTTAATTAAATATATAATAAATGCATTATAGTTGTTACATAACATAGCATGATGGGAGTGGGGTATTGGCTTATAAGGAGATGGATTAATTAATCGATCAGTTAAGCAATCAATCAGTATAATTGCCATGATTATGAGAAATCCTAATATTCTCAGTACACCGGACATGATATACTTTGCAATAATTCAAAGGTAAGTCAGTAAGAAAGAGCCTACTGAATTTGTTACTTTTACTTGGAAATAAAGAAACCAAGATCAATCAAATCAATCAATCAATCTGTGCCAGCCTGTAGGCTCACAAGATGTTAGCCTTTTCTCTATTGTTCTCCTTTCAGTCCTTCACTTGTGAACTTCAAGTGTAGAGAGTGCCATCAATGATGTGTTCTTATTATGACAATTACTGCCATTGGATCCTTGTACCTGTGTGCATAATATGCAATCAAAGGTCTGTCAAAGGTTGTGTGTAGGACTGAGTTATCACACAGCAGACAATGCTAGCCAAAACTCAAAAGGCTATTCATTGTGGCAGACAGAACTTGGAAGGAATATTTAAATTTTGGAAAAGTATCAATTAACATGTTAATCTGATTTTATATGTTTGATAATTTTGCTTTTATTCGGTTTATAAAATAGTTTTAGCTATTATGGTTGTATAGAATTTACAAGCATAAGGAGTTTTAAACACCTATTCTTCATCTTTTGACTCATTCATAAAATGGAAATAGTTAAGACTTGTTCAACATATGGTTTAACAAAACATATAGTTGGGCCAAATATGATTATTAAATAAAACAGGCATGCAAAGTTCTTTGAAAATGACATGTCACAATGTAAATATAAGATGCCTTTCAGTGACTATTATGTTCTAAACCCCTAAGTAATCCATATCCTCACTAATTATCCATTGCGACTGTGTTGTCCTGTCATTTCTTCAACTCGACCTCCTTTTACTTTATTAATAAGAGACCAACAAGTGTGGAGATGTGAGATGGAGAGGAAAATAACAAGAAAAGTAACACAATATGTAAACATTGTCTAAAATAATTAAATTCTGATGTGCACAAATAGAAAGCATATAAAAGCTGTTTGTTCACAGATTATTAAAAGTACATTAAATATGTAGCATGTTCACACAGAAAATATTTGTGGTAACAATAACTCTTTCTCACTTATGTCATTTAAATTATGAATTTTTTAAGGTCTCATGGTTTTATGATAAAATAAAACTAACCTTTTTATTATTCATTTAGTCTCAGTACTGTTTTCTTTGGTGTGGTACAAATTGCAAAAAAGATTTCCATAAATGTTTCCAGAAGAGCACTGTGTTATGCAAAATGAATTCAGTTTATTGGGGCACATTAGAATCAAACAACACTGTTAATATTTTATTTGTCTTAAAAACTACCTCAAGAAATGTTGTAGGGATAGAATGATAGGAACATTGAGTATATATTCCATCTTTTAGTGCAAAATTTTGCAGAGGGGAAGGAAGAACTAGATCATCTTCTTTTGTTAAGTCTTGGGGTTAAAAAAGGAGAAAAATCCTCAGTAGGGTTACAAAATTAAGCATTTTTAGAGTTGTATGATGAGCATCTCCTTTCAGTTCTGTCCATGTATCTCTGAGACTCTACACCTCCAAGGAACATAAAGTCGAAAGATAAATTTGAGTCCTTTCAGGAAGGGGGAGCTTAGGTATAATGGTCCACCAGCTGCTGTGTGCTCACCCTGTCATCGCATGGCTGACATGGGGAAGATGGGGTGCGAGAAGCAAGGCCTTGAGGAGGGACATTGAGGCAGGACACCTGAACCCCTACCATCAATCTCACCACAAAATATCTAGACCTCAATAAAAACCAAGTCTCTTGGAACACCTGGATGGCTCAGTAGTTGAACATTTGCCTTTGGCTCAGGACGTGATCCCAGGATCCTGGATCGATTCCACTGCAGGCTCCCTATGGGGAGCCTGCTTCTCCCTCTGCCTGTGTCTCTCCTGTCTGTCTCTCTCTCTCTCTGTCTCACATGAATAAATAAATAAATCTTTAAAAAAAAAAACAAGTTTCTTTCACAACTCAATATTCTTAATCTCACCCTCCCTCCTGTAGAAAAGAACCAGATAATGTAACCATCATAACTAAACAGGCCTTACCACATGAAATCTTCCCCTAAAGAGAACAAGCAACCACTGACACTGGAAAAGGCTGTCCTAGGAAACGGTACACTCCCACAACATACAAATGGGTATTAACGACTGCCTTTGTGAGATAATTTTCTTTGAATGGCATCAACTCTGCCTTACTCATCATTTTGTGTCATTAGGCATATGAATGGGTTCATCATCTTGCGGCTCCTTTTGGTTTTTCCTTTGTTTTTTATACTTGAGATATGTCTTTTATTTTGATTATTTGCTTTCCTTAAAATTTCTTGACTATCCAAACACTACTATACTACAAATCTGTTCTTGAAACTTAATGCTATTTTTTTTTTGAAACATGTGGCTTATCTCCAGATAGACATATGTGTTCAGTATAGATTTTATGTGTAAATGGAGGGGAATGTGTTCAATATGGTTAAAAGTATTATGAATATACGTACACATATGTTAGGTATATGCTGTTGTTTATAGAGATATTTCACCATTTATTATATTATTCAAGATTGTTGAGGTAAACAATTGTTGTGTATCTATTATTATGTAAATTATATCATAATCACAGTAAATAAATATACTAAATAGCAATTGAAAATGATTTAATATCAATTTCATTTCATTGATATAGCTGAGTAAATGTAATTAAAATTTTCTGATACTTCATAGTTCACTCATTGTCCAACTGCAGTGGTTTTGAAACAGATGTTTTATCTAGACAATGACAAATATCTGGATTAGAATGTCAAAAAATCAGTGAGTTATTCTTTCAGAATTGCCAAAAATAACTAGTTCCCAAAGGAATTAAATAAATTAATTGATAAATAGCACTTGGAACACATGGTAAATGGCCTATAAATATTAACTTATTTTACTAGTAGTATTATTATCAGAATAATACAGGTTATTTACCTAACATAATAGGAAAGAAAGGTCTAATTTAAAGTCAACTAATGCAATCTTTTAATTCTCATTTATAACTTACTGGGTTGTGTACATAGTCAAAGTAGAGAGTATTCTAAGTGGAAATGTCATTTAGAAAAGCGATTGCAAAAGTCTAAATGACCAAAGAATGAACTATGAAAAAAGATATAATATGGAGAAATGTAAAAGAAGTAATATTTGAAGAAAAAACTGGTGAGACATGCATTTAGAGTAAAGAAGGAGAAGGGAACAGAAAAAATCAGAAGAGATTCTGGTTTCCTCCTTTTAGAATATGGATCGTATTAAAGGACTGCCAGGAGAGTACAAGGTCTGAGGTGAAAATGAAGAGTTCAATTTAGAATACATTCAAGATCAGTTTTCAACATGTGGAATTGCAAGGCCTGTGATTCATTCAAAATGAAATGTTCAACACACAATACTCAACTCAGAATTTCAGAGAAGAAAATATTGTTTAGATTTATTTCTTTATCATTACAAATAGTATATACATAATATTTGTGCTCCAAAATTTTCATTTAATCAATGCTGTGTCACTATTTCACTTTTAGCCTGGTCCACATATTATTTCAACATCTCAGTAGTAGACATGTCAACATGCTCTAAAGTACTTCCTCACTACTGCTGCACATTTGAATTCTATGGTAGAAAAAGAATTTTTATGCCAAAGACTCTTGAGAGTGTCCAGTCCCACATTTTTAAGAAATGAGAAAATTAATTCCAATTATGAGAAAGGTATCCAAAGTTGCTGAGATCAATAAAGGTAGGTTTAATGACTTAACCCAGGGATTTCCCCACTATCTCACACTGTTAATATTCAATAAAAATGTTTTATGTCGTTAGACTGAATCATTTTCACAAGCAAGAAATGAGTCATAAGGATATGCTGTGAATTATGAACTTCATAGCACTTAAGAGCACATCAATACATGTAGGCAGTATTAAAGTAAATTATGTTTTGAACAAAAATTGTGAGGTTTTATTTGGTGTAAAGTAATAGGTGTAGCTTTCATATGCAAACTATCATGCAGAGAAAGAAGTATGCAGATATAAGTAATATTTGCCAATACGAAATACTCTGAGGACATCCTAAACCAAAGCATAGGCTCCCAGTAAATACTATTATCATCCTTATAAGTTTTTAAAAATGTATTAAGACTATTAAAAATTTATTACATCTATGAAAAAAGCTCCTTAAAAAATCATAACTTTAGGGACTCCTTTTTTTCTTTTGCTATTATAAATGCCTTACTTTCAACAACACTCATTCAAATGCATGGTTTATATATATATAATGCCCAGATTTTGCTTAAATTGTTATTGTGTATTTTTATTATTTTAGATTACTTTCTATGGTTGTATTCCCAATACAGAATAGAAACTCAAAAGGCATGATCCTCTTTTCATCACTTCTTACACAATGTGTGGAGTTACAACATTCCATAACTGCTTAATTGGGGCATTAAGTTTGGAAAGTCTTCCTATAATGCATGGTCTTTTCCTTTTAATTAGGGATAACTGGTGAATGAAAGGGTCAAAGTCATAAAATGTCCCATAAGTGATATTTTATATTGACACATTTCCTCCTATTCAACTAATTTGTAGAACACACACACACACTTAAATCTTAAATTTATTCAAAACTTTAAAATTTATATCTTCATACTTTCTTCTCTCTATAAAAATATTTCTAACATCATAGAATTTACTTGGTACGAGATACAAATATAAATTAACTTACCCTTATATTGATATAAAAAAAGGTGTCAAGAGCAAAAAACATATTTGTTTTCTTGACTGAATAACTTATTTTTTGTACTATTTTATCCCTATAGCCTGACTTTCTGCTTTCTATACAATAGAGCAGAATATTGGTAAATGCTACTTATCACTGTTTTAAAATCTAGTAAATAGAGTGACTAATACGCTTTGATCTAAATGTTTTACTTTTAATGTGTATATATAAAATGATTAGTTAAATTTCAGTCTACCACAATGAAATTCTTATGCTGGAGGTTCTAAAATGTTGACCACCATGACTAGTGTTTGTGTGCATGTGGCTGAGCAAAACAGAGACAGGGAGAGAATAAGAGGCAGAGAGAGAATTATGTTTTTGTGTGTGTGTTTGTTTAGTGCTAAAGATTTCTAGCATCTCTAGTACATAAAAGATAGTAATTTAAATTTTATAATAAGTTTTTTGCAAAATGCTTAAGAATATTTTTTCATAGATCTCATTAATAATTAAGCAGCAGAAAAAGAAACACAACTATCATGGATTTTAAATCAAGAAAAACATGAACTCATAGTAAATGGCAAATAAGGCTAAGACTATGTAACTTTAAGAAATTCTATATGATAATTTTTGACCCTCATGGAATAAATATTCACTGGTTACTAGCTACATTGTTATAATTTTAAGAGTAATATTCTACAGAGAATACTTTTTTACCATACAGTATAATAAATATGTAAAGATTGGTGCACCATTAAGGAAAATATATACTTTGTATAGAATACCCAAACGAATGGATAGTTGGAAATTTGATTTCTGGAGAAAATTTGCAAGTGTAAGACTATGAAACTATTGTATTATATGATAGGGTGATAGTGACATCTTTAAGGATGATTTAATTAAATAAATCTATTTTTTATCCAGGCCTGTATTTATAATGAGAAGAGTTACCCAATATTTTTAGAGACCCATAAGAGCTAGAAAAACTAAAAGGGAAAAAAATTAATCTGTAAAACCCTATTTATGAAATCTGCCCATTTCTAAGGAAACCAAAAAGCAGGCAAAGCCCAAAATAGTACTCCATATGCTTGTAGCTGAACTCATTTATTTCAACTGCTGATTGTCAATAAGGCAGAAGCTCCTAAACCCATCCACAAAAAAAGCAACCCTGATGTCAATTCACATGTCCCTGCATGCTGTACTTTTCTTGAATGCTTTCCCCATGTGGAGAACATGCCAGTCCATCATCATGGCCAGTCCCCATTCCCATACCCACAGCTGAGGTTTTCACTCAAGTCTGCCTACAAATAGACTCTCTCGATTCCAATACAAACTGATTGATTGAAGGAAAAAAAAGGGATTTTGTTTTTTGTAAAACTATGACAATTTTTTAAGCAGTCACTATTTATAAACTGGCAGAAGGTTACAGCTAAACAACCAGATGACAAAACATAAAACAATGGAAAGTATGTTGACCAATTATAAATGCTTCAAATATTGAGGTATTTGCTCTTATAGTGGCAAATTTTACCTAGAAGTTTGACCAATTGATTGGTTTTTAATTTTACTATAGAACTAAATATACCAGGTCAGAGTAACTCCTACATGTTAAATTCCATTTGTCTTTAAATCTCTGACTTCACTTATATTTAGATATGAATGTATCTTACATTCTATAATTTTCAATTCCTAAGAAAATGTGATATACATTTGCAAATCCTTCCTATGTATGTTTGCTTTTGGCATTGTTAGTTTTGGTGTTTGATACCCTGTAACGTAGCTTACACTTAAGAGCTTTGATTTAAACAATTAAAATAACTTTGATTTAGTATCAACATGTTAAAACAGAAAAAAACATACAGGGGAACTTGGGTGAGGTGAATCAGGATTGGAAGTAGACTCTGTCAAAGACATTTATTTGAATTGCATGAGGAGCCATACTTACCTACAACTGTGAGAAACATGTTGGCTACAACAAGGCCAAAAGAATTCTGAGCCACACATTCATATCTTCCTTGGTCAGCTTGCCCTGCATCATAGATGGTTAGCATGCCTTCCCCACTGACATGGAATTTACCACTTTCAGTAATCTGAACACCTGCCTAGGGAGTGAAAGGATTATTACTGGAAGAAAATGTGATTCCCTAAAAAAATGACATCTTACATTTTGTTGGATATAGCTTCATTTGTTCAACAAATATCTACTGAGCATCTACATATCAAGCATTAGATGAGGTATTTTATGAATCTAATGAAGAGAAGAAAAGAGAGTGAGAGAGAAAGTGCTTTCCAGGAAGTATGGTTTATCTTTCTTTGTAATTATAATAAATATGATACTCAAAATTCAATTATGTATTTAATATTATGATCATTTTAAAATCATCTTTCCAATGGATGACTATATAGTTTATTCATATTTTTCTTACTTCCAGAAAAGAATTCTGACAACAATAAAAATAAAATTTGAAAGGAAGGAAAATTTTCATAAATCTACCACCTAAAGCATCAAAATATTTTAATATTTTTGCTTTCTATTTCTTTTTTATATGTACTGCAAAGCTTTATATATCAGTGTTTCTCAATTAAATTATACCTTAAGAAGATAAAATGACCACATTTCATATGAAATATTATTAAAATGTATTCAGTTATAATTAGTATGGATTTATGTTCTTCACTATTATGCTGTTAATTCTTAAAAAGAAAATGAAATTGGATTTCTAAGAGTGCATTAGAGTGGAGTAGGGGTAGAGAGGCTTCTCGCTTACCCCTCCCCAAGAGGCTCATAGGAAACCGAGGATGGGAACTGCTGTTTCAAAAGAACTCATACCCCCGTGATGACTAGTAGGCCAGAATGTAACCAGAAAGGTTCAGAGTGAAAAAATGCTTTATAGGTCTTCAGATTCTCACAGTAGCCTTTGACCACTTCTGGAAAATAAGTCTAAGGTAATAGGTGGCTAGTAACTCAGGGTAGGAGATGAGAGCAAGTAACAGAACCTACCAAGTGGAGAGCAAATGGAAAAATACGAAACATAAAGAAGCGATAAGTGATCTGGTGCACAGGCAGTAAGGCCCATGGAGTCTTTCCTTTAGGAGTACCTCTTTTCACTTCCTCTTGCTGGACCATCATTACATCTTCTTTGCAGATAAACTCCCTATCTGCTCTCCTATGTACTGCCAGAACTCTCAGGCTAAACCTATAGTTCTATAGTTTCTGCTTAGAGTCTCCAAGCTATCAGATAGTTTTGCAATAAATTCCTATCTGTTTATTTTGGGAGTAGCCTAACTCACATCCATTTTCACCTTGTGAATAGAAGATTATTATAAAGATTAAAAATGGTACTGCACTCTCTGTGTGACTATCATAAATAAATTAAAAAATAAAAAAATGGTACTGTATACAAAATGTCTGGCATATAGTCATCCCTCAATCAATTCATTTGGGACTAAAAGCTACCTTTTAGAAATTAGACTGAGCTATTTTTCTTATACGATTATATGATACATTATTTAATATAATGTCAAATAAGGCCTAGAGACTGACCAAAATGTGTACTTTTCACACTTCTTATTTTTAGTATAAAATATTTGAATTATATAATATTACACTTGAAAGAAATTACAAAAACTAGTCAGACTATTTAAGAGTACATGAGCCTAAGGTTTCAACTTTGAGACCACTAAATTTATTTTTTATAAAGAACTGAATATGATGCTCTGCTACGGCACAAAAAAAAAATGAACCACCAAAACTAAGGCCTTGTTGCTACATGGCAACAACAAAAATAAACCAAGTGTTTTTGTAAAATAACTTTGTAAATTTTCACAAATTTTACTTTTTGTCAAAATTTTCCATAAAAACTGTCATTCTGATGTATGCAATTTCATTTATTTTTTAAAAACATCAGAATCTGAGGGGCTCCTGGGTGGCTCAATCCGTTAAGCATCTGCCTTTGGCTCAACTTATGGTCCGGGGATTGAACCTTGCACTGGGCCTCCTGCTCAATGGAGACTCTACTTCTCCCTCTCCTTCTGCGCCACCCCCCTCTCTTGCTCTCTCTCTCTCAAATAAATAAATAAATTAACTTAAATTAAAAGAATATCAGAATCTAAGATCAATCATTGCATTTTTGATAAAAAATTAAAATGAAAGAAGTAATTACTTTGAGAGAATATATAGCTTAAAGACCAAAGGAAGTAAAATATGTAAATAAGAAGATTTATTTCTTTAAAGTCACTCAACTTTTGAACTTACAGGACTTTTTTCATGTCACTTTGTTTTAATACCAAGTTTTTTTTTTTTTTTTAATACCAAGTTTTTAATTCTTGTTTCAGCTAATGCCCTACTTTTAATCTACTTTTGAGTTATTAATTCAAAATTATTTCTTGTTAGCCACTAAAACTCTTAATTTATATAAGACAAAATAAGTTTTTCCTTAGAAGAATTTAATTATGCTTATGAAGCTTTCATCACTAAGCAATGAGAAAGGATAAATTTTATCAAAGCCCTGAGCCAAATCCAGATCTAGTCACTTAAAAATAATGAACAAAGAAGAAACAGAAAAAAAACTTGTTTACAAGAGTAATAAATCAATGTGAGAATCACTACTTCTTTTCAGTGTGTCAGTACATTTGTCAGTGTTTTTAATATTACTGTACCTTTAGTTGAGATCTTACCTTGTTCCAGGTAATTATGGGCTGTGGTTCTCCTTCAGCATGACACGAAATGTTTATATTCTTTCCAACCTCTACACTTGTATCCTGAGGTAGTTGAGTAAGCACTGGGAGAGCTGTGGAAACAAATCAAAATGATGTCATGTCGATACCATTTTTGTCAACCAGCCACATCTAAGCCAAATGGCATAAATCTGGAGATGATACTGGTTAGCCACACTAGTGTTTTAAAAAGCAATTACTTGAACACCAGAGAGTGTAATAAATACCAAAGGCAGGGTACTGATAATTAGGATAGAGATGAGAACAGAAAATAAAAGAGGAAAAGAAATATACAAAGCCTTTAATCTTAATACTTTAACCCTAACCTTTAACCTTAAATATTTATAATATTTATTTCTTCAGCTGAGTAGTATATATAAGGATTTTTACTAATCTTTTTCAATATCTTTCCAAAGTCTGAAATAAAGATACATGGTAACATCAAAAGTTTATTGCTGGCTAAAATAAAGAGATTCAATCTTACTTTATTTCCTTAAAAAGCGTAGTATTATGACTCACCTAATATGAAATAGGTCATTGAAATAAACTTAAAACTATTAGGGAAATTAAATTCAAAATATCTTTTCAATACAAAACATAAATTTTTAGGAAAGAAATAAAATCTTTTTACTAAAGAATTCTATCCAATATATAATGTCTTATAGAAACTAAAAGAGTAGGGTATGTTTCTGACTCTTTTTAGGAGGTTTACCTTAAAACCAAAACCAGATAAAGATAGTACCAAAATCAAAAAGAAAAAAAAAAAAAAAGGAAACCCTATAGACCAGTACCTCTCATGAATATAGATACAAAAATCATTCATACATAAAGTATTGGCAAATAGAATTCATCAATATAAAAAGGTTTATACGCCATGACCAAAGAAAGTTTACTCCACAGATAGAAGCCTGATTCAGTATTTGAAAATCAATCAAAGGAATCTACTATACTAACAACTAAAGAAGAAAAGTCCTCATAATTTCAACTAGTGCAAACGTGTTTGACTAAACTTAACACTTACTTATGAGTAAATAAAATCTCTCAGAAAAATAGCAATAGATAGTTTATACAACTTGAAAATGAACATAGATGGGAAGATGGTGGAGGAAAGGGAATCCTAGTCCTGTTTGGTCTCTGGAATTCAGCTAGATAGCTATCAAATCATTCTGAACACCTGAAGACTCAACCAGATATCTAAGAAAAGAGTTGCTGCAATTCTACATGCAGAAAAGCAGCCACTTTTTGCAAAGTAGGAGGTGTGGAGACATGAATCCGATGAGATATATCAAAAGATAAACCTTGGGGAAGGGAGCCAGTGATATAAGCAGCAGGGTGCAAAATTGGAATGTTTATAAGTCTACACTGGTGGGGGAAGTCCCTGCCTCAAAGGTGCTCAGGTAGTGAAGTGGGGCAGAACCTTGGATGGGACAGTATGGTCTCAGGATCTCCAGGGTCACAGAAAGAACAAGGGTGCCTGAGTGTGGCAGGGCTCCCAAACATCAGAATGGGGAAGCCAGCTGCAAACCCAAGCTCAGGAATAAGTTTTCAGCTTGGTATTGTCATAAACCACACAACCACTGCATGGCTGGGTGACCACTCTCTGAGCAAGGAGCCTATTAAGAAGCAGAACCGCAGGGAGACCTCTCCCTCCGTGGAGGAGCACTGTGGTTGCATGCTGCAGGACTCTGCAAAGTTTAGAGAACTCGAAATGGGGTCTCCTTCCTGAGATAAAAATGCTTGGGCACAGGATGGGTAAACACAGAGTGTGGAGGGAAACGAGGGAGACAGGAGTGATTGCTCTTCTGTGAAGGCTCACTGAAGGCTCCAGGGCTGGAGATTGGGTACCACCATTATTCATTTCCATCCCCCAAAGAAGTGCTGAAAGCCTTTGGGGAATAAAAACCTCATAGAGCAATCCAGAGCCACTTATGCTGAGCTGGGCACAATGGCAGAAGAGGTGCAACTATGCCCAGCACAGACATCTGAGAATCAGTGCAACAGCACCCCCCCCTCCAGAAGACCAGCAGGATCATCTGGCTAATACCAAGTTTTCTGATCATATAGAACTGCAACGCTCCAGCACTAGGGGAAAATAGTATATAAAATTTATGTTTTTTTCTCATGATTCTTAAGTGTTCCAGTTCTAATTTTTTTTTCTTTCCTTTCCAGCTAATTATTTTATCAAATCTTTTTTTAATACTTTTTTTTAATTTTAATTTTTACATTCTTCACTTTTGGCTCCCTTTCATTGTATTCAATTGTATTTTTGTATATACATAGGCTTTTCTTTCTTTATAATTTTGGGATCTAATTACTTCTTAACAATCAAAAATTATATTTATATAAGGTTGATATAAAAAAGGTTATTAATGAGATGCAACCAAAAATGGAGGCACCAACTGCTAGGATAAATGAGGCAGAAGAGAGAATTAGTGATATAGAAAACAAAATGGTGGAGAAGAAAGAAACTGAGAAAAAGAGATAAACAACTACTGGACCATAAGGGGAGAGTTTAAGAGATAAATGATACCATAAAGTGAAACAATATTAGAATAATCAGATTCCCAGAAGGAGAAAAAAGAGAGCAGGGGCAGAGGTATATATACCTGAGATATTATAGCTGAGAATCCCCCTAATATGGGGAAAGAAACAGGCTTTCAAGTCCAGGAGGCATAGAGGGCCCTCCTCAAAATCAATAAAAATAGATCAACACCTCAACATATGACAGTAAAGCTTGCAAATCTCAGAGACAAAGAGAAAATTCTGAAGGCAGCTCAGGACAAGAAGTCCTTTAACTACACGGGTGGAAACATAAGGCTGGCAGCAGACCTGGCAGGCCAGAAAGGACTAGCATGATATATTCAGGGTGCTAAATGAGAAAAACAAAACAAAACAAAACAAAAAACAGACAAGAATACTTTATCCATCAAGGTTCTCATTCAGAATAGAAGGAGAGATAAAGAGCATCCAGGACAAATAGAAACTAAGACTTTGTTATCACTAAACCAGCCCTGCAAGAAAAATTAAAGGGAAAGAGAGAGCCAAAAGTAATGGAGACCTGAAAGAAACAGAGACAATATACAGACAGGGACTTTACAGGTAATACAATGGCACTAAATTCATATCTTTCAGTAGTTACTCTAAATGTAAATGGGCTATTACTATCAAGAGACAGGGTATCAGATTGGATAAAAAAAGCAAGACCAATTGATATGCTGTCTAAAAAAGAGTTATTATAGACCCAAAGACACCTCTGGATTTAAGGATTGGGGATCCCTGAGTGGTTCAGCAGTTTAGTGCCTGCCTTCAGCCCAGGGCATGATCCTGGAGTTCCGGGATGGAGTCCTGCATTGGGCTCCCTACGTGGAGCCTGCTTCTCCCTCTGCCGGTGTCTCTGCCCCCCACCCCCTGTCTCTGGGTCTCTCATGAATAAATAAATAAAACCTTTAAAAAAAAAATAAAGTGAGGGGGATGGAAAACCATTTTTATGCTACTGGGCATCAAAAGAAAGCTGAGGTGGCAATCCTTGTATCAGACACATTAGATTTAAAACTAAAGACCATTCTAAAAGATGAGGAAGGACACTATATCATAATCAAAAGGTCTATCCAACAAGAAGTTCTAACAATTATAAATATTTATGCTTCTAACATGGGAGCAGCCAATTACATAAACCAATTAATAACAAAATTAAAGAAACACAATAGTATTACAATAATAGTAGGGGACTTTTGTTAAAGTCCCTCACTTCAACGGACAGATCATGTAAGCAGAATTTCAAGAAGGAAACGAAGGCTGATGCACACTGGACCAGATAGATGTCACAGATATATTCAGTGTATTCCATCCTAAAGCAACAGAATACACATTCTTCTCAAGTGCACATGGAACATTCTCCAGAATAGATCACATACTGAATCAAAAATCAGGTCTCAACCAGTACCAAAAGACTGAGATCATTCCTTGCATATTTTCAGATCACAATGCTTTGAAACTTGAAATCAATCACAAGACGCAAGTTGGAAGGAACAAATGCATGGAGGTTAAAAAGCATCCTACTAAAGAATGATTGAAGAACAATTTTAAAAATTCATGGAAACAAATGAAACAATGAAAATGAAACATACCTATTTAAAATCCTTGGGATGCAGCAAAGGTGGTCCAAAGAACGAAGTATATAATAATACAAGCCTTACTCGAGAAACAAGAAAAGTCTTAAATACACAACCTAACCTTACATCTAGAGGAGCTGGAGAAAGAACAGCATATAAAGCTTAAATGCAGCAGGAGAAAAGAATTAATAGGATTAAGGCAGAAATCAATGAAATAGAAACTAAAAGAACAGTAAAACAAATGATCAAAACTTGGAGCTGGTTCTTTGAAGGAATTAATAAGATCAATAAGCCCTCTGGCCAGGCTTATCAAAAAGAAAAGAGAAAGGACACAAATAAATAAAATCATAACGAAATAGGAAAGATCATGACCAACACAAAGGAAATACAAACAATTATAAGAACATATTATGAGCAACTATATACCAACAAATTAGGCAATCTGGAAGAAATGGATGCAGTCCTAGAGACATTTAAATTACCATGAAGAAATAGAAAACCTGAATAGACCCATAACCAGTAAGGAAATTGAAGCAGGAGATTTTTGAATCTCCCAACAAACAACAGTCCAGGGCTGATGGCTTCCGAGAGGAATTCTACCAAACATTTAAAGAATTAATACCTATTCTTCAGAAGAAGTTGTTTCAAAAAATAGAAATGGAAGGAAAACTTCAGAACTCTTTTTATAAGGCCAGTATTACCTTGGTTCCAAAACCAACAAAGACAACACCAAAAAGGAGAATTATAGACCAATTTTCCTGATGAACATGCATGCAAACATTCTCACAAAATACTGGCCAATAGGATCCAACTGTACATTAAAGGATTATTCAACACAATGAAGTGGGATTTATTCCTGGGCTACAAGGGTGGTTCAACTTCTGCAAATCAATGTGATACAGCACATTACTATGATCTGTATCATATTAGAACCATATGATCCTTTCAATAGATGCAGAAACAGTATTTGACAAAGTACAGCATCTATTCTTGGTGAAAACTCTTCACAGCGTAAGGATAGAGGGAACATATCTCAATATCATAAAAGCCATATACCAAAAAACCCACTGTGAATATCACTTTCAATGAGGAAAAAATGAGGGCTTTCTGCCTAAGGCCCACTCTCACCACTGCTATTCAATATAGTACTAGACATCCTAACCTCAGCAATCAGACAACAACAACAACAACAACAAAACAATAAAAGGCATCCAAATCAGCAAAGAAGTCAAAATTTCACTCTTCACAGATGACTTGATATTCGATGTGGAAAACCAAAAGACTTTACCCCAAAATTGCTAGAACTCATACAGGAATTCAGCAAAGTGGCAGGATATAAAATTGGTGCACAGAAATCAGTTGCATTACTATACTAACAATGAGACAAAAGAAAAAGAAATTAAGGAATCGATCCCATTTATAATTATACCAGAAACCATAAGACACCTAGGAATAAACCTAACCAAAGAGGCAAAGGATCTATATTCTGAAAACTATAGAATACTTATGAAAGAAATTGAGGAAGACACAACGAAATGGAAAAACGTACCATGCTTATAGATTAGAAGAACAAATATTGTTAAAATGTCTATGCTACCTAGATCAAAATATACATTCAATGCAATCCCTATCAAAATACCATCAATTTTTTTTCACAGAGCTGGAACAAATAATCCTAAAATTTGTATGGAATCAGGACCCTGAATAGCCAAAGGAATTTTGAAAAAGAAAACCAGTGCAGATGGCATCATAATTCCGGATTCAAGCTGTATTACAAAGCTATATTCAAGACAGTATGGTACTGGCACAAAAACAGACACATAGATCAATGGAACAGAATAGAGAACCCAAAAATGGACCCTCAAATCTATGGTCAACTAATCTTCAACAAAGCAAAAAAGAATATCCAATGGAAAAAAAAATCTCTTCACATTGGTGTTGGCAAATTGGACAGCCACAGGCAGAAGAATGAAACTGGACCCCTTTCTTATACCATACACAAAAACATACTCAAAATGGATAAAAGATCTAATTGCAAGACAGGAACCCATCAAAACCCTAGAGGAGAACACAGGTAGCAATATTGACAATAGCCAAACTGTGGAGGAAGCCAAGATATTCATAGATGTATGAATGGATAAAGAAGGTATAGCATACATATACAATGGAAAATTTACCGATGAATGGATAAAGAAGATGTGGCATGTGTATACAATATTCAATGGAAGATGAGGCATTTATATACCACTAAGTCATCAAAAAAATGAAATCTTACCATTTGCAATGATGTGGATGGAACTAGAGGGCATCATGCTAAGTGAAATAAGTCAATCAGAGAAAGACAATTATCATATGATTTCACTCAGATGTGGAATTTAAGAAACAAAACAGAGGATCATTGGGAAAGGGATGAAAATAAAACAAAATGAAATTAGAGAGTGAGATAAACCATAATAAGAGACTCTTAATTACAGTAAATAAACTGAGGGTGGCTGGAGGTAGGGCATGGGGGATGAGGTAACTGAGTGATGGGCATCAAGGAGGGCATCTGGTGTAATGAGCAGTGGGTGTTATGTACAACTGATGTATTGAAAGTATAATCCACCAAAGGAAAAAAATAATAAACTGAATTCGATCAAGAAGAATATAGGAATTTCCTTAATTTAAAGATGACACTAACCATTTAATCTGTCAGTTACACTCTTGGACATTTATCCCAGAGAAATCAAAATTTACACAGAAGTCTGTACAGGAGCTTTACTAGTAGTAACCAAATATTAAAACCCAGATGTCCTTGCATAAGTGAATGATTCAGCAAACTGCGGTCTATTCACATCATGGCCTACCACTCAGCAATAAAAAGAATATTTGATAAATTATTAAATGATTTGATAATCAAAAGAACAATTGCTAACACATAAAATCTGGATGAACCTCCAAATAATTATGCTGAATGATAAAAGGTCCCAAAAGGTTACATACTATTTGATTCTACTTATATAACATTGTTGAGACAATAGAACTAAAGAAATAGAGAACAGATCAGTAGTTGCCAGGGTTTTAGTAGGAGTGTCTGCAGTTTGACAATGAGTCTGGATCTCTTTGTGTTATTTCCTACAATTAAATGTGAATCTACAATTATCTCAAAATAAAAACTTTAATTAAAATAAATCAACAGTGATGCCTGGGTGGCTCAGCAGTTGAGCATCTGCCTCGGGCTCAGGGCATGATCCCGGAGTTCCGGGATGGAGTCCCACATTGGGCTCTCTGCATGGAGCCTGCTTCTACCTCTGCTTATGTCTCTGCCTCTATCTCTCTCTCTCTGTTTCTCTCATGAATGAATAATAAAATATTTTAAAAAAATAAAAATAAGGTAAAATAAATCAACAATGTGGACATGCAAGGGAGTAATACACACCAAATTCAGGTTAGTGACAAGTAGATTGGAGTTGAGAACAGAAAAAAACAAGCAATCTTTAAGTATATTTGTAATGTTTATTTTTTCATTTGAGTAGTGGTCATAAGGGCTTTTCATCATATCTTTCTTGATGGCTTTTTATATGACTAAAATAAAAATATACAGTAACATCAGAGATTTATTATGAAGATGAAAAATACTGTTCTTGGGCAGCCCAGGTAGCTCAGTGGTTTAGCGCCACCTCGGGCCCAGGCTGTGATTCTGGAGACCTGGGATCAAGTCCCACATCGAGCTCCCTGCATGGAGCCTGCTTCTTCCTCTGCCTGTGTCTCTGCCTCTCTCTCTCGCTCTGTGTCTCTCAAGAACACATACAATATTTTTAAAAAATACTGTTATTTTAAAATTTTTAAAAAATATTTTATTTATTTATTTGACAGAAAGAGATAGCGCATGCAAGCAGAGGTTGTGGCAGGCAGATGGAGAGGGAGCCTCAACATGGGCTCCATCCCAGGACCCTGAGATCATCCTGAGCTGAAGGCATATGCTCAACCAACAGAGCCACCCAGGAGCCCCAAAAGATACTGTTCTTGAAGTGAGAATTGTATTTCGTTATAATCCAATCTTACATTATATTTGGGTTTGGTAAATCTATGGCTTATAGATTCCTGACAATGAATAGTGGACACCTCAGGAGGGCTAGTGACTCTAGAAGGCAGTGACCTTCCTGATTCACCCAAGGGATCTCTAACTAACACTTGGCATCGTGGCCTCCATTATCTGACATTCTGTATCTCCAACCATGTTCACCTCCTGTCCCAACAGCTACTCATTACTACCACATATATGCCATCACTTACAATTTTCTGAAAATATCTAATACCACACCCTACAGCAAAACCCTCTCTCTCTCCTGCTCCAACATATCATTTTGACACTATCTAGATTGCTAGGAACTTTCCTCTTCATTCCTGTTGATCAACCCTGTCTAGTATCATTTTCTTCCCTTTTCAATCAAGATCCTAAGTTTCATCATCTCTACCAGTTACGTTCCCAAACTCTCAACTCCTTTATCCATTGTCTTTCTGTACAACACATCTGCACTGTGTTCTTCATGCCTGTCCTTCAAAAATATCTGGAATGATCATGTGTCCTGGTTTATTAGAGACAAACTGCCTTTGTCCTTTCAGATCCTATCTACGATAAAAAATCCATCTCTCATCACAACCTTCTCCTACAAAACATCAGCATTTTCCATTCCACAGATGCATGGAAAAAAACAAGCCAAAACAAGCCATTAGACTATAAATCCTTTTATTTCCTACACTCTTCTTTCATAGAGGTACTTCTCTATACACCCATTCCTAACTGACCTTCTCTCGTCATCAAAAGTGAAGAAATGCCTCTCCTCTTAACGTTAAGGCAAATTGCATCATTGATTTTGCAAATCCCATCCCATCTTCCCACCTGAGAGATCTTGAAACAGCCATCACTCACTCTATTCCTTCTTTCTGCCTTCTCATCAGAAAATACCTCAGAAAAATAGGCTCTTCCCCTTATTTGACGATATCTCTGACTCCTCTTCACTGTTATCTTCTTACTGCTTGCCTTCCCAAAGAAATTTTTTGGAAAAAATAGTCTCTGCCTATCTGCCCCCCAGCCCCTTTCCTCTGAAGCTTACTTTCCCTTGATTGCAAGAAAATTATTCTTCAGGCCCTTAAATTCAGAATCTGGAAAAAAAATGTCTTTATTAAAAGTACCTTTGCATAGCTTTTGACCCATTTGATCACTCTTTCCTCTTGGAGATAATTCTTAGCTGTTGGGATTCCTTTCTCCTCTGAGTTTCTGTGTCATACTAGGCATTTGTTATGGTACAATTCACACCTTTATTTCTTCTACATTACAAGGAATGCCCATCCTTGGCCCTCTCATCTTCTCACTCAAACTTCCCCCCTGGTTCTAATTCATAATCATAGACCATACAATTTAGCTTCATGCTCATAAATCAACCACCTTAAAGACATCTACTTTCAATCCCAACAAGTATACTAAATGCAACTTTTTCTAAACTGTACTCATTATCTCTCTCCATTTGCTAATTTATCTGCCTTTTTTGCTATTGAACTAGGAATTTCTTCATATATTACAAATAATTTTTAAAAACTTGTCAGTTACAAATGTTGCAAATATCTTTTGTGTCTCTTTGTAAAAGTGAATGGAAGATACAAATTTTAACATAGATGACTTATCAGTCTTTTCTTATAAGATAGTGGTTTTTTTTTTTTTTAATTTTTATTTATTTATGATAGTCACACAGAAAGAGAGAGAGAGAGGCAGAGACATAGGCAGAGGGAGAAGCAGGCTCCATGAACCGGGAGCCCGATGTGGGATTCGATCCCGGGTCTCCAGGATCGCGCCCTGGGCCAAAGGCAGGCGCTAAACCGCTGCGCCACCCAGGGATCCCAAGATAGTGGTTTTTATATTTTGCTCCAAAAATCCTCCTGTGGGCAGCCCGGGTGGCTCAGCAGTTGAGCACTGCCTTCAGCCCAGGGTGTGATCCTGGAGACCCAGGATTGAGTCCCACATCGGGCTCCCTACATGGAGCCTGCTTCTCCCTCTGCCTCTCTCTCTCCATGTCTCTCATGAATAAATAAATAAAATTTTTAAAAAAAATCCTCCTGTGCTACTATTATAAAAGTCTTATTTTTTAATTCAGAAATATTTAAATATTTGTTTTTTAATATTAATTTTTAATCCGGAATTGATTTTGGAGTATAAAGTGAAGATATCATTTCATGTTTTCCCTGTGACCAGTTGCCTAACACTATTTATTGAGATCTACTTTCCACAAGGGAGCAGTGCCACCACTGTAATGAGTAACGTCTTTCCTTCTGTTCCATAGGTCAATTTGTCAATCTCATGCCAAAAACACAATATGTTAATTATGACAGATTGATAACATCTTGCTATTAGATTAGATTATCTTAGTTATTCTTAAATATTTACTCATTTTAATTAACCTTTCATTTTCTACCAAAACCCTTCCAAGATTTACACGGGAATTGCATTGACTAAAAATCAACATTGGAAGGACTAACGTCTTTACAGGGGGATTTATCTTCTCAATTTCTTCCAACAGCATTTTTTTTCCTACAAGCTGTGCACATCTTTTGTTAGATTTATTTATTTGTTTTAAATTTCATTTTATTGTGGTAAAGACACTCAACATTTATCCACCGTCTTAAAAATTATTGGTTACTAATCAAAGGCCATAAAGTTTCAGTTAAGCAAGATGAAGTTCTACACATATGCAGTACAATATTGTATGTATAGTCAACAAAATGTTAGATTTATTTTTAACTAATTTATACTAATTTATACTTTCTTGCTATTTTAAGAGGTATTATTTTTTTAAAATATTATATGTATGTATATCTTATAGGTATATTATAGGTATATTTTAAAAATAAGATTAGGTATTCTCTTCATTACTGACTTGTAGAAAGAAAAATATTTTTATTTATTAATGTCAACTAATGATCGTGGTAAACTTTTATTGTTTCTGATAGTATATTTGTAAATATTTCTGAATTATGTATGAGGAAAATTCTATTACAAAGAAATAATAAAATCATATTTATTCTTTCTAAATTCATAACATTTGTTTATATTTATTTTCTTTTTGCACAGGCAAGGACCATCCATTACAGTGTTGAGTAAATGCAATCTTCTTTCTATTCCCAAAGGAAATATTTGTAATATTTTATCTTGAAAAGCATTTTAAAAAATGTTATCTATATTATCTATAAAAAGCTTTTTTAGTAGAAAACAGTTTAGTTGTTTATTTCCATATGGCTAAGATCATTTCTTAATAATGAATAGGTGATAAATTTAATGAAAAGTTTTGTCCTTATCTATTTATTAATATCATAATTTGTCCTCCATTAATCTATTAATGTCATCGGATTCAGTTGGTCATTATTTTCTATAGAGATTATTTTGAATTTTTTCTCACAGTATTCTTTATTAGTTAAAGTTGAGAACTACTCCCTGTTCTATTTTCTGTAATAGTTTTTATAAGGCTGAATTGATCTTAGAGTATTTAGAGAATTTGTCTGCAAAATAACTGCCAGAATTTTTAAAATTCTTTTCTTATCTTTTATTTTTATTTAAATAATTAGTTGATTTTCTAACTCCACCTTTTTCACTTTCCTGATTTGAAACTTATTGCCAGATCTTTTTTATTTTTGCCACTTACCCTTGATATTTTGCGAGATATATAAGAATATTATAACTATCTTTATTCCAATAATCACTTTCCTAACTGATATTCCATTGTTAGGTAGTATTTAATTATGTGGTTTTTATTTAGTGTCACATCATAACAATTATTATTATTACTATTTGATGCAGAAAATATTATAATATTACCTATATATTCAGCTGTTTCTTTGTTCACCTTTGATTCTTTTTTGAATATCATTCTTTTAAGATCTTTCTTTTCTTTATGAATTTCCTTTAGAAATTTCCATTAAGTAGTATTATAGTTGCCAAACATTCTCAGTTTACTGAAAATATCTTTATTGAGCCCTGTTCTTGAAAGATTGATAGTTATATAAAACCAGATTTACTGTTATGTTTTCTAAGTTACTTTGAAGGTTTGATTCCAACATCTTGTTTCTTCTGTTACTCCTGATATGAAACCTATTGTTAATTGTTTAAGATCTTATTTATTTATTCATGAGAGAGAGAGGCAGAGACATAGGCAGAGAGGAAGCAGGCTCCATGCAGGGAGCCCTATGTGGGACTTCATTCTGCAACCGCAGGATCACACCCTGAGCTGAAAGCAGATGCTCAACCACTGAGCCACCTACATGTCCCAAAACCTGTTGTTAATTTAATTGATATAGGTGATTTGCCTTTCCTCTCTAACAATAATACCACTACTGTGAACTACCCATTGAATGAGGAAACCATATCAGCAGGGGCTTTGGAATAATCAGCTGTGAGAAAAAACAATTAAGGTTAAAAGGCCACATGCTGGGCAGCCCGGGGTGGCTCAGCAGTTTAGCAGCCCCCTTCACCCAGGGCATGATCCTGGAGACCTGGGATGAGTCCCACATTGGGCTCCCTGCATGGAGCCTGCTTCTCCCTCTGCTTGTGTCTCTGCCTCTCTCTTTCTCTCTCTCATAAATAAATAAATAAATAAACTCTTTAAAAAAAAATAAAAGGCCACATGCTGAAGCTGGGTCCAGGGAAATAAGCAGTAGGGGAATCTTGATATGATCTCTGAATAATATTCATATGATGCTGGAGAACCAGCCACGCAGAGGACCTTGAGGATCAGACAAGACCTAGCAGCAACAAAAAGGAGAGAGCCATCTTGCCATTGGCTTCCCATCAGTGAACCTGTCCCTTTCTCTCTGCTCCTTCTTGGCCATCTCTAGGCAGGAAGAATTGAATTAAAAAGAAGTAAGTATACAAAAAACTAAACCTTGTCTTTTCCCACTCCCTACACTCAGATGGACACCCCAACCTACTGCAGTCACCTGCTCCAGCCTGTACTGAGAGAAGGCCAGGAAAAGAACTGTGGGCATTATACATTGTGAGATTTAAGTATTGAAAAAAAAGAGGTGGAGCCTTGTGGTTTGGGGACATAAGGGTGGCATTTCCATTTTTTATTAAAAAAATGGTCCACTGGCAACAGGGAGGATGAGAAACAGAAATGTACTACTAGTTTTGTTCATAAAACTACCATTCGTTTTCAGTAACATTAGGAAAGCACTAAAGTCCACTCCACCAAAAAAAAAAAAAAAAAAGCTGGAGGGGGGCTACATAAAGCAGAGAAGATCTAGTAGAGATGTGTGTGGAAGAGGCTATGACACAGATCTCAAGAAGGGCCAGGCACATAAACTTCCTTACTCTCCAGAACAAAATCTGCATCATATGTACCCAGTGTTAATTTTTATGTGTCTACTCAGTAATTCCCCCAAATTTTATTGAATTGTTATCTCTTCTTCACTCAAAGGAAATGGCGTCTTTTTCACCATGACATTCCCATATGAAAGGGAATCAATTTGTAGATTAGATATTTTGTTTTAATGTACTGTTACTGTTTTAATTTATGTAGCTTTATTATATGCTTTATAATTTAAGTATAATAAGTCCTCCTTAATTATAGTTTTTTCAGAATTTTCTTGGTTATTCTTTCTTGTGTCTCTTGGCTTATTGAAATGATTTGTCTCTCCAAATCTCTATTAATTGACAGTATTGACAGCAGAAACCTTTCCTTAGTGAAAATATTTATACCATGTCTCTATTAAGCAGGATTCTGGCTAATGAATTCAGTAAAGCAAGCATAATTTGATAACAAATCCTAAAAATTCATTAAAGTATATAAAAGGAAAACTGTCGGGCAGCTGCAGTGGCTCAGCGGTTTAGCACCACCTTCAGTCTGGGGGATGATCCTGGAGACCCCAGATCGAGTCTCACGTTGGGCTCCCTGTGTGGAGCCTGCTTTTCCCTCTGTCTGTCTCTCTCTTTCTGTGTCTGTCATGAATAAATAAATAAAATCTTTAAAAAAAAAAAAAAGGAAAACTATATTGTATATCTATGCAAAAAATCCAGGTATGTAAATCTATTTTATCATGTTGAAGAAATGTCTATTCAGATCTATATTAACTGAGAGTTTTTAATTATAATAAATGTTGAATTTTATCAAATGCCTTTTTTAGCATTTATGGCAAGAATCCTGATTTTTCTTCTAAAATCCATTAATATGATAAAGTATATTAATAGCTTTCCTATTATTGCACTATCTTTGACTTTCTGGAATAAAAACCACTTAATTATGGACAAATATGTTTTCATATGCCACTGGATTCTTTAGGATTTATAATTATATTTATTTATTTACATTACTAGATTTTTTTTGCATAGATACACAAGATAGTTTTTCCCTTATATATTTTAATGAATTCTTAGAATTTATTATGAAGCTTAGGTTTGTTTTACTAAAAATATTTTTAGAGTGTTTATTATTTTCTAATTCCTGAAACAACCTAAATGGTGTTAGAATTTTTGTTATTTGTAGATGTGATGATTTTCCTTGGGAAACCACATGGCCACATTCTCTTATCGGAGGGTGCTCTTTTGCAAGTGTAATATTCAGGATAATTAACAATCTATTCAGCTATGCCAGAGAGTAACAGCTGGGTATGTGCACTGCTGTGATCTTTGGCAACTTTTTTCTCTCCTACTATATTCTATTTATATTTCTATCTCTTCTGGAATTAGTTTTCATTAATTATATGTTTCTATAAAATTATGAGTTTCATCCAATTTTTATATATATTTGCATATACTTGAGCAAAATATTAGTGGAAAAAAATAAAACTATTGCATAGCTAAAGGTTAGAAGCGTCTCCGGAGTGAATGAATACACACTGTTGAAAATACAGCAAGGTACATAAAGGGTAGACATGAGAAAGGCAAGTAAAATGATGTGGCAACAAAAAGTTTAAAGGGATTAGAAAGAAAAATGAAAGATCTAGAAATCAGGAAAAGAAGATCCAACAAATGAATGTTAATCAATCACATTAATCTTAGGAACATTATGCTTAAATTATTGAGAAGCTCAAAGAGCTTTTGTTTATGTTTGCTATATGTAACTATGTTCACCGTATTAGAAATTAAATCAAAGAACTTTAAAATGTATTTACTTATTCAAAAATTACAATTATATATTCGTACAATTTTCAGATAAATAAAAAAATTTTATGAACATTAATTAATTTTCCAAAAATAAAAGTAGTGAGTGGAGTGGCATATTATTTTACTTTTGCAAATCTCAATAATTGAATAACTGCTTTGAGTTTCAATCTCCTGCAATTAGTCATTTTAGTTGAAGTATATGAGTAAAATATGGCCTCACAAAGATAAGTATTTGTAAAATGTAGGGATATTTTAAAAGCTTTTTCAGATAATTGTTAAAAATCTTTGATACTACATCATAGTTTGACAACTGATAGTCTCTTTTTGCCAATTGCTTTCATGATGCATCTACTAAAGGGCTAAGATTTAATAAAAGTAGTATTTCCCCCTGTTTTATCAATAACATTGTAAATAAAATTACTTTCTTTTCCCCACTGCAAAAGAAGAATATACAAATTACTAGTACACTTTGGTGCCACTGCTTTGGTTTATGCTGAGGCTCTAGCACTTTTACCCACTATTATTGTGATACTATCAATGCGAATGTCAACCTATTAGAAAAAGCTAATAAGATCTTGATATTATTATGAGATAGTTTAACCTACAACCCCCCCATGAAATTGGAAATTTCCTCCACTGACAATCCAGAGAACACTTTGAGAAACACTTCAATACACACAAAATGGGTTCTGCAAAATACTGTAGGGGTAGTTATTGGTAAAAAATTGTTAATAATTTCAGAGATAAAATGGTTCCACTTGTTATATGTTTACTTGAATTCATTAACTCTTCCAATCCCACTGTCATGGACGTTCAGGTCACCTAACACATCAGTTGGCATGTCATAGATCTAATGGTTTCTTATTTTTAGTGTTTTTTTACTCCAACATTTACCTATTCATTTTGGGCTGATTAATATTCTACATAACTGATCTGGCCAACAATTGGAAAGTTCCATAGTATAGTCAAGCTCTGATACATTCTAACTCAACCAATCATCCTAATCACTTCCTCTATATGGCCCTCTCTCCCACTCCATTCACATAGTGTACATTCAACCTGTAAGGCTCTCTGTTCATTAAAAATTTTGTTTGTTTCTACATTTGTGCCTATTGCTAATCATATTTTCTTAGTTATGGATATTTTATAAATTTATCAAATTCCTCCATATATGTCAACTATTAGATTAAATTATATATTCTAATATTAATTTCAATAGTGGCACCTTAAAATATCTTAGAGAGTGGAGAAATCCTTGGAGAAGGAGCATGCTTCTAAGTTGAGATCTAGAAGGTCAATGGGAGCAAGTCTATTTAGGTGGAAGGATGTAACAATGGGACAAAAAGAGGACAAAGCTAAGACCATTAACTTCAGCATCTTAATGCTATATTTTATTTGACCATAATGTATTGATTTAATATAAACTCCTTTTAAAAAATATATTAATGTAGGGGTGCCTGGGTGGTGCAGTTGGTTGAGCATCTGACTGTGATTTCAGGGTAATGAAATCAAGCCCCAAGTCAGGCTTTGCTGAATGCAGAATCTGCTTGAGTTTCTCTCTGCCTCTCCGTTTCTCCTCCTTACCATGAGTGCTCTCTCTCTCTCTCTCAAATAAATAAATCTTTAAAATAATTTATAAATCAGGAGGTCTTTATATTAGCATTTTTAATTTTAGTTGAATTAGTTGAGAACCAATTAAACAGTTTTAAACATTCTGCAGAGCAGATTTCAACATTTCCTCTTAGAAAGGATGAACCAAAGAAATGGGATTTTCCAAGGGCATGACAGTTCCCTTCATCTTTCAATAGTGTTTTCAAATCTTCCCATGTATTTCACTTGCTATTTGAATACTTTCCCTAATATCTTTTTTCCTCTTCATAGAACCTCAACTTCCATCAAATAAATAATAATAAGCATTTGATATATTGAAAATATAGTGAGAAAGGGGCCAATACTAGATTGCACACAGATATTAGTGCAATGTAATCTTATATCTATGTCTCAGCATCACTGAACACTTAAAACATTACTAACATTTCTTTTTACATTTATATTGCTACATCTGACTAACCTTTGTCTCTGTTCTATATGCTTTTATCTAAATATGTGTTACCTCTGAATTTAGATTTACTACACCAAAACAAATTATAGAAAATTTATGGAGAAATACAGGAAATTATATTTAATGTAAAACAATGTTAAAAATGAAGTTTAGGCACTTTCTATATATTGTAACTAAGTTACTCCATTTCAACATAAGCCAGTGACTAAGAAGAAATTTCAAGAGTACCTAATAACAACCACTTTTCATTCTTACATTGGAACTATCTTTCAAAATTTAAGCCTTGAATTTTCTTTTTTTAACATGTCAGTTAACAATAAATTATGAACAAATAACCCAACCTCATACCAGAATGTTACTATTATAATAAACCAAAGCATTGTATTTCATGATGAGTCTGAAGAAAAGGTCTGTAGTATATTCCCAATAACCCTGAGCATAAAAAATACATCAATATAAGACCAAAATTCAGACCATCAAGTGTGAGAATGTATCTGAGAGCTAATCTCTGCAGGTAGGGCTAATTAGCTAGCTTTCCAAAAAATGTAAGAAAACACAAAATGATATTTTTTGAAAGAAAACATTATATTAATAGTTAACATTAATAGAAATATAATCCTCAAGTTTTAGAAAAAGACTGATTTAAAGATTATCGAATTTGCAATTTCTTAGGTCCTATAAAATAAAACATACCTAAGTAATAAAGTTCCCCCAGCAATGTGTGAAAAAATACCTAAGTAATAAAGTCCCCCCAGCACATGAAGAGGCACTCTTCAAGTGTGTAAACCCAATCACAGCACACATTACCTTTGGGTTTTACAGTCAGCTGGACAGACGCTTTTCTCACTCCCAATGGACTGACTGCCTGACATTCATATTGGCCTTGGTCATGACGTGCCACTTGGTCAATTCTCAAAGTGCCAGAGGAGAGAACTGTATGTAGACCTTCCTGAGGGAGCTTCCCACCTGTAAAGAGGGAAAGAAAAGACTCTGTATGGCATTGTTATGCCTCAAGAACTGACCGCTAGAACTGTGTTATCTTCTGGTGCTGGGTAAAGGTTGGGAACTCTCTGGAAATCCTCCATGCCACAATACTGTGACAGCTGCTCCTAATACTATATTGACCAGCCCCCAGCAGAACTGGTCAGCCCCCTTAATGAATTCCTCCAACTTCATATTTGCCCCCTCAGTTTTATTTTCCACAGTTAGAGTCCAAATTTCAAAACTAACCTTATCCAACACTACCCTTGCTTATGGTGGCTTCTTATTACTGTTAGAATAAGCTAAAATGCCTAAGGGAGCATGTGAGGTATTGCACAGGCTAACCGACCACACTTAACGTATATAGCTTCATCACCCCATTTTTTTACCTAATAGAGTGCAAACACGGCAAAATTTGGCTAGGAGAGGAATTGTTTTTGCATTTGTTCATTTTTTTAAATAATAGTTTTTATTCCTAGATTACCTCTCCAAATGATTACTAAATACGATTTTCAAATACCTTCATAACATTTATCATATGTATAAAATATTTGGAATATAAAAAATTATGGAATTACATTTAAGGTGCTGAGACAGCATCTTAAAAATGGTCATTTTTGTGACACTCAGGCTGCTGATCCTCACAGCCATACATACCCCCCCCAGGCAACCTTGCACTTTAACCCATCTGAGCTTATGCTGAGTTTACACTCCTTGTGGCCATTAACAAGTTGATGGACTATTTCAGTGACAACTATTTCAGTGACAATCTATGTCAAAGACAAATAGTTAACCTTTAATAACTATGTACACAAATGAAATAAATACTCTTCTAAATGTTTATAGTATAAATACATTCAAAACAATCCCCACAACCATTATTGTCACTCCTGGCATATAGATAAGGCAACTCTGATAAAACCACAGTTAACTTACTTGCCCAAGCTCATACAACTAGTAAATGTAGGAGGGAGATGTGAATCTTGGATTTCTGGCTTCAAAGTTCATCTCCTACCCACTCTACTCTTATAAAGATGAGAGCAAAAATTTTAGCCAAAAGAAAGTCATAAATGTTGATGTGTTTAGAATTTAACCTAGTTACCTGAATTAATATAAAAGTTAGCAATTCCAAGACCATAGAAATCTTAGAGGAGCTCTCATCGCATAGTGTAGACCTTATTCTCTTATACCCCAGGGATCACTGGAAAGTGCTAGGCCCCTCGCATGCACCCTGCACCACACCACACTTAAAAGACAGCAGTTCTCTTGGCACCTGGGTGACTCAGTTGGTTAAGCCAGCAACTCTTAGTTTTGGTTCAGGTCATGATCTCAAGAGTCCTGAGATGGAGCCCAGCCCTTTAATGCTCCCTGCTCAGCAGGAAGTCAGTTTGAAGATTCCCACCTTCTGTCTTCCCTCCACTCACACCCTTTAGCCTTCTCTTTCTCTCAAATAAATATATCTTTTAGGGGCACCTGGGTGGCTCACTGAGCTTGTCATCTCCTTTTGGCTCAGGTCATGATCTCGGGGTCCTGGGGTTGAGCCCCACATTGGGCTTCCTGCTCAGTCTGCTTCTCCCATTCCCTCTGTGCTGTATCATTCTCAAACAAATAAATAAATAAATACATCTTTAAAACAAATCTTTTTTAAAAAGCATTCCTCATTTTTTTTTAAAGATTTTATTTATTTATTTGAGAGCGAGCACAGGTGGGCGGAGGGGCAGAGGGAGAGGGGAATGCTTCCCCCCACTGAGCAGGGAGCATGATGTGGAGTTGATCCCAGGACTCTGAGACCATAACCTGAGCCAGCAGCAGATGCTTCACTGACAGAGGCTCCCAGGTGCCCCCCAAAAAAGCATCCAAGACAGCAGCTGTCTTTACCCACCTAACATGCTGGGGTCTTACTGATGGTTAATTTCACTGCAATTACAATTTTACTCTGTATTAAGAGAGAGTTCTGCCACTTTAAAAATCTTTAAAACCACTAACTGTCCAATAATTTTATTTTAGAAATCAAGAAACTGAACAAACTGGTGGTTGCCAGAGAGAAGGTGGGTGGGAGGATGACTGAACTAAAAAAAAAAAAAAAAACAAAATCAGGAAACTGAGTTGCAGACAGATTATCTGAGGAAGGCCACATATTCAAATGTTGAAACTTAACACATAACAGAAATTATGATGACATATTTAATTCAAAGATTATGTTTTGTGTGATGCTTTCATGTCCACAATATACCTATGATAATTAGTTTGAACTGTTTTTTATATCTCATAATAAAGAAGGTATTTATCTCTTCCCACAGTCACTGGTGGATATGCTAATACCTGCTTTGGTCCAGGCGATTATTGGAGGTGGGTTGCCTTCAGCTTCACAGAGAAATTCTACAGTATGTTCTTCTAGCACCACTTGATCCTTGGGGATTACTGTGAATTGTGGAGGAGCTAAATAGAATGAAAAATTATATCAATATTAAAAATTACTCTATAAATTGTTCATAGTAAAGAAACAAGGAAATATGTTTAAATATGTTGCTTAATTAGAGACTGTTTCCAATTATTTACCCAAAAGCTATTTAGAATGTGTAGGTGCTTGTGCCTGCTCTCAAAAAAAACAAAAAAATATATATCTGGTTTGCAAAGCAGAAAAGCGATAGTAAGAAGGAATTATTTCTAAACCTTATGGAACCTTCTTCAGAGTTTAAATAAAACTACAAATTTTATTTGAGCCATTAACAAAATTGTTGCCTCCAAACTTTCAGATACAGTATACAATTTGAAACAAATTGCTCCATTAATTTCAGGGAAAAAAAATGCTTTCTATAACAAGTGATAAGATACCTTTTAAAAAGTCACATTTAAGTCAAAATTCCAAGAGTTCCAAACATTCAGATATTTTACAATTGAATTTGTTTAAATAGCAAATAGCTGCATATACAGTTATATAATCTATTCATGACTCTTTTATTAGAGTGAAAAACAAATCTATATGACCATTTAAGGGCATGGTAATCTCCAATAATTCCTAAGTGATGAAATTTTCAAAACAACTTTCTGAGATAACCTGACCCCTTCTCCTTGCTGTTCCATCTTTGTACTAACCCCCTCTTTGCTTTTCTCACCATCTGGATTTATAATCATGATAAATCATGATAGGGATGCCTGAGTGGCTCAGTGGTTGGGCGCTGGCCTTTGGCTGGGGTTGTGATCCTGGGATCCAGGATCAAGTCCCATATCGGGCTTCCTGTGAGGAGCCTGCTTCTCCCTCTGTCTATGTCTCTGCCTTTTCTCTGTGTCTCTCATGAATAAATAAATAAATCTTTAGAAAAAGATAAATCATGATAAAATAAATAATATTTGGCAAACTGTATTTGTTTCAGCTTTCATATTGTATGCAAGTAATAAAGACTTTTAAAAATCTTCAATTCTAAGTAAGGCACTAGGATAAACAATGGTAAAAGATAAATTCGGGATCTCTGGGTGGCTCAGCAGTTTGGCACCTGCCTTTGGCCCAGGGCGTCATCCTGGAGTCCCAGGATCAAGTCCCACATCAGGCTTCCGGCGTGGAGCCTGCTTCTCCCTTTGCCTGTGTCTCTGCCTCTCTCTCTCTCTCTCTCTCCATCATGAATAAATAAATAAAATCTTTAAAAAAAGAAAAATTATAAGGTCATGCAAATTCATGAAATCCCTCAGGAATGTCTGCAAGATATCTTAGATGTCTTAGAAAAGTCAAGGTGGAAAATAGGCCACAGATCAGCAGTCTCAGGTTCCATGTTGCACAGATGAAGAAATTCGGGCTGGGGAAGGTTGAGCTGAATAACTCTCAAAGACACAGTGAGAATTTAGGCCACTCACCCGGCCTGATGTTTCTTTCCAGAATATTACACGAAATTTTTAAATTGCTAAAATGACCTGAAATGGCCAAAAATATTTCTATGTTAAAAAGTGGATTCATAACACAGCAGAAGAGCAAAAGGTAGTAATTACAGCAAGTCATTTAGTCAAGGCACAAATGTTGGGAAATTTGACTTTAACTTTTTAATAATAACTAAAACTCACAACTATCCAAGTCTGGCATTGTTATATTTCATATGTTCTCATAGAAAATGATATTTTTAATTCAAGACTACCAATCTTACCAAAAAAATAGGAAATACATAAAAGTAAATGATCACTTTACACTTTTTCCTAACAGTAAAATGACCTGTTTGCTAGCTCAGTGAAGAAATTTTGATCTAATGGAGAGAAAACCCAGAAGAGCTAAATATCACAAAAGCAGGTGGTGTAGGCTGGAGGAATTCAACAGGAATAATAAGCTGACATTTCTGGACCTTCTACTTACAATGGTGGTCATCATATCACCTCTGATACTAAAGTCCCATGTGCTTAGATGAAGTGTTCTGGTGGATTTTACAAAACCATGATGCCTCATACAAAAAAGCATTTTTATTTACATCATTGGTAACTATAGCCCTTTCATCTAAGTGCCCCATCCTGTGATTCACACCTTTCGTTGAAACTGTTTCTTTTCCATTTTATCATTTGTTCAGCCAGTCTAGGAAGGAAATTAATTTGTGGGCAATTGTGTTCTTGGCTTAAATGGACATTAAAGGAACTAAAGAAAATTGATAGGACATCTGTTAAGATGACAGAAAAAGGGTACATCTTAAAATATTTAGTCTATGCACTAGGCAAATAAAAGAAGCCTCTTTTGTAAATGTATTGAATGATTAATGGACCATTTCAAGACCAATTAAAAATCTCGACATACAGACCTACAAGTAATCCAACTACACAGTCACAAGGGACAAAAGATAAGCAGATGGCAATTTCAGTGGAAACTGCCTGGTAAAAAGAAATCGTTAGCATATTGTGGTATGAGAAATGAACAGCACCATAAATGTCAGAGTTTGGTTAGACATGAACTGATGCAGATGAAAAAAACAGAAATGCAAACTAAACACAAGAAGCGAAGACACAAAAGTCTAGAACGGCATGAAATAAAGGAACCTGTCAGAGTGTAAATTTGTGATTGGGCCTTATGCTTCTTAATACCAGACATTAAATATAAAATAATGCAAGCAAAAAAGGCCTCAAATACTATTTCTTTGCAAGCATTTCTCAACCCTGACACAAAGAAAGTGTAAAAATAAGGTTTGGGTCCCTTAAAAGTAATTTCCCCCAGGTGTTACCAAATCTTCAAGAAAAAATTTCATTTCTACACCTTTTTAGAGTATAGAAAATGTTTTTCATGGTATTAACATTTCTAGGGGAAACTCAATTTTTTCCTCATACGTATGAATGGAAACAAGGAATTATTGATCTATTTCTATTAAAGAGTTGGTGTTAAGCAAAAGCAATTCAGAAAACATTTATTGAATGTTGAAAACCCAGGATGGATAAAGTACTGTGACTTCCAGGAGGCCAATTCCACTGCTTTCCAGAAGTTCACATTCACAGCCCCAAAGTCGCCCCAAATCCATGTTTCTAACCTGTTTTTGTTCTATTTCCAAGGGTATGGTTTTTTGCTAGATAACATACAAATATGTTAAGTAAAATAATATAACTTCTTAAGTAAATTATAATGTTCATGCTTCCAGGAAGCTCTTAAAATGTATCACTGTAAAATATTGTACTCTTGTCAGCTGATGAAAAATGGTTTGGGATGCAACAGGACTTTTGGCATTGCTCCAAAAAGACTTACATTCCGTGTTTACTACACCTCTAAGCCCACAAGGAGTGTTGAGTGCCTGTGTAAGAACACATGCACACATACCTGAACCCACACTCACAACCACCACAACAGAAAGGGAGGGACAGCCCAGTTAAGAATAAATGCATAGCAGAAAAACACGAGTTCTTTACAACAGGATTACATGCCCATGCATATAAATTAGTTGTGGTGTTCAGAATAATTTTATTACTGCTTTTGTTAGGCAGCCCAGGCCCATAAAAGCCATCAGCATGTTCCCAAGCTATGTCAGTAGACAGCTTGGTAAGTGACTATGAACATAGGGCACAGCATTTTCACTTTCATATCTGAAGTGTCTCTCCTACATCTGTAAAGTATATTGAAGCACAAATATCTTTTGACAGTTTGCTGCCAAATGATTTCATCTCTTTGTTACTCATGGTTGATTATAGCATTTGGATAAAGCCTGAAGTGAAAAAAAATCAAGTTTTAATGTGAAGCAGATTAGTTTTGAAATTTCTATTATGTAAAAAAAAAAAAATGGCAAATACAAAAATCTCTTCGCTAATTTACATGTCATTACTATTTTTATGTTGAAAAATAATTTTCTAAGGGTGGCAGCATGAACATTTCAATCATGACCTCCTGCTCCCATACCTTGTACAATTATGTTTGCTGTAGCTTGAACAGTGCCTTGATTATTGTTGGCATGACAGATAAATTGACCGTGATCCTGCAGGGTGACATTTTTCAAGTATAGTCCTCCAGAAGTAGCCAGGTGCCTGGATCCATCCAAGGCCTCACCATTGCCCCGAGTCCAAGTAACACGGGGGTGTGGGTGGCCTGTGGCCATACATTCCAAAGTTGTGCTGGTGCCAATTAAAACTTCTGTGTCCTGGGGCTGGATTATAAAACTAGGCTTGGCTAAAGTAAAGAGAAAAACAAACAAAATACAACCAGTAGCAGTTAAGAAGGTTTATTATTTTTTTTTACATTGTGGTTTTTAAGTATTTGTTAATTTCAAAATGCCTTTATACTAAAATGTGATGCACATACATTAAATTATCAAATAATAAAATCTAAAACATCGGGATCTTAAATTTAGATTTGACAATAAACATGTAATTTTTTTAACAGACTGCTTCCCTTGAAGCCACGATATATCATAGACACTGCTAGTCCCCACCTATTTTTTTTTAATTTTGGGAGCCAACTGTTCAAATGTTCCCATTGAAAAATATCCCCTTCTCAGGTTCCCTTGCAGTTGAGTGTATCATGGGACACCATTCTGCCAATGGCATGAAGGCACCTGTCACTGGAAAAGAACAGTCCCACTAGTCATTGCTCTTCTTCCTGTTTGCTACTTGGATTTTGGGCATGAGTTTGGGTTACAAGAGCTGACTTGGGACCACGAGGTGAAAATTATGAAGGGGAGAAAAAGGTCTAAAAGAGAAGGACTGAGGAATAGAAAGATATCATTAGATATTAGAGCTTTGGGCTAAGGTGAGTGCTCTGTCCAGATTACTGAACTGCTTGTGGCATATGAACAAATTGTGCCTGTGCACATACAGGCACATACACACACACACACACACACGGTTTTTAAGCCATTTATCATCAAATTTTCTGTCATTTTCAGGCAAATATAATACAAACTGACCCATTAAGTATCTTTGTAAATACAAAATTTAGACTTCCATATGAGGTGTTCCAATCATTGATTCATATAAGTATCATCTTTCTTGGAAATCTCCAACAGAAATTAAAGACTTCCTAGGGTGTTAAAAATGTCTAATTATTGAGTTTAATTTGGGGGGCTCCTTAATTTCTGAGATGAATATACCATTAAGAGTAGAAACAAATTTATTTAATCTAATTAATTCAACAATCTAGATTTATATTTTTAGTTTTATTTCTTTATTCATGAGAGACACACAGAGAGAGGCAGAGTCATAGGCAGAGGGAGAAGCAGGTTCTCTGTGGGGAACCCGATGTGGGACTCGATCCCAGGACCCCAGAATCACAACCTGAGCCAAAGGCAGATGCTCAACCACTGAGCAACCCAGGTGCCCAACAATCAAGATTTAACTTAATTTTAACAATACTGAATGCCTGAAGCTTGATAAAATGTTAAATGCTAAAAAGATATAAAGATGCACAAGATACTCCTTTCCTCTTAAGCTTATGTTTTAGCTATGAGGACAGAAGACATACCACATAGTCTGAAGAACTGCAATATACCTTGGAAATCATTATATTACAGGAAGGTGTAAAGTGCTAGAGAAAAATGGAAAGAACTATTATAGTAATTGAGGTACAAAAGGCAGTGGAAGTTAATCAATGGCAGTGGAAATGAAAAGGAAGATAATCTGAAACATCTTGGAACCAAGTAGCTAGACACTTGATGAAGACAAGATCACAGTGAAAGGCTGAATCTGAAACTTTAGGAAGATATTAATAATATTAATAATATCAGTAGTGATGGCAAACAAAGATGAAGTGCAGGTGAATGTGCTTGACAGACATAAAAAAATTACACATGAAAACGAGGAAGAAGGCAGTAGTGAGATCAATCCAAATCTCAGAAAAGCCCCTGGAAAGTTAAAGCAATAACATCTATGAAATATACATTAGTTATTCAAGTTAAATATTTGGGAATTGCTTTAAAACTCAAGGAGTGCTCAACAGAAGAGGAAGCAATGTGATTAGGGCAGGCCTACTGGATGAAGACCAGGTGGGGAGGGTGTGAGGAAGGCACAGTTGAAGCAGACTGAAGACCTTGGGAAAGGAGGAGAGGACCTTAGGAAAGGATCAGGAGAAAGTGATGCCCCCAAGTCAATGTAGGCGTATTCCTGCATGCAGTGTCCAGCCTGACCCAGGGGGCAAAGTGAATAATGCTGTAAAAGGAGCTAGTGGGTTTGCCAATCAGAAATTGCTGAAGAACTCTGTAAGGAATTCCCATATTCAGTTAAGTGCATTATTTCTGCTGGAGTAACTTTTAGTTCAGGGCTGTCTTCTCTATTCCCTCTGTCACTGCCCTATCCAATGTCACTACTCTCCTCTGCATTATCACCACAGACTGTTGACCTCCTCACCTTACTCTGTCCTCCTGCTTGTCCTCTAAACTGCTGCCTGAGAGATCTTTGTAAAAGAAAAAATCTCATTTTGATCACACTTAGAGTACAGTCATGAATGATTCAACTTATAGCTCACCAAATCTCATGTAATTCCCAATGGCCCTTCATCTGTATCCTCCAGGCAGCCAGAACTTCTGTCTTGAGTGTGCCCTGCTCTGTCTACCTTTACTGCCTTTCCACTATGATAAGGTTTCAATCCTATTTATCTGGCTTTTTTGTACTTCTTGCTTTCAGCTTAGATGTCACTGGTCATGGAAAATCCTTTCTTGAATGAACACAGATCTCCAAGTCTGATCTAAGTGCTCCTCCTCTGTCAGGGGTACGTTGGAGCTGGCTCTAAAGAGTCAGTTATCAAATTTTTGGAATTTTTCAAGCTGGTTGTTAAGCATAGCCATTGCTAAAAATTAAATTACATGAACTTACAATTAAATAAATCTCATTAATATCAAAGATAAATTCTGACATTTACCACTTCTAATTAGTTTGCATTTTACTATTATCCAGGGTCTTGAGATCATTAGCATCTATTGTATCTCCCTGATGGAAATTCTATGCAATGGTGTGCTACTACACAACTTTTCCTAACTCCAAATTCAGTGATGGTATGTCAATCGTTAACAAATACTGTGGATTAGGGTTTTGCCTTCATGCCCCAGAGACGGTTTTTAAACAATTACCAGCAGGGCTCCTGGGTGGCTCCTGGGTGGCATCCAACTCTTGATTTTGGCTCAGTTATGATCAAGCCCCCTGGTGACTTGATCTATACTTAGGGGGGGAATTTACTTGAGAATTCTCTCACTCCCTCTTCCTCTGTCCATTCCACCCACCTCCTGTGCACACACACACATACTCTCTCTCTCTAATAAATATTTCTTAAAAAATAAAAATAAATATTTACCAGCACACAATTATCCTTTATGCTTCTATCCCCTTTCCTTACCCATCATAAAATTTATCATTTTATTGAATTATGGCTATCACCTAATACATTATAGACCTGGTAAGGTGAGACATATTTCTCTATTTCTCACTATTTCCATCACCTTCCTGAAAATGATATTACTAAAAATTTGTCACAGCTACTGTGTCTGGTTTATATAAAACACTGAAATTATGGTAAATAAAGCAAAGCTCCTGGAAAGTTAAAGGAGCACAAGTTATTAACTATATAATCTTCAACAGTTAGCTCAGTGGGCATTCAATAAATATTTGTGAGTGAATTGATTATGAATGAATAATTCAATGATTTGCTAAAAAGGATGATAGTCCTGCCTAGGTATCACTGATTCCATTTGAGGATGGAATCCATTTGAGGATGCTGGATCATGTTCTGAAGAAGCTGGATGGGTAATCAAAAGGAGGATAGCAGTCTTGGGACAGCGCCTATTGTGATTAGAAAAAAATAGAACTAAGGCAGGAAATTAAACTAAAATTCAAGAGAAAAAAACCTCAAGTTTCTGTAAATGATTAGGAAGTGATAGACAACGGCAATTGTTTTACTTTTAAGCAATCCAAAGAAGCAATATAAAGTCATTTTCTAGTGCAAATAACTGATGGAGAACTAATGCATTTACATTAAGTTCAATCAGTAAAATTAAAAAAAAAAAAAAAAGTTGTACCTGGAGGACTGGAGTATCTAAGCATAGCATTCTGTGTCTTAACTTCCCCAGCTGAGTTTCTGGCCATACACTGATATTCACCTTGGTCTGACTCTCGAGTGTTTCGAATCATGAGCGTCCCATCATCAAACAAATTAAGTCGATGATCATCTTCCAAATCCAATGAGTGGCTGGAAACACACATTTTACATACACATTTAATTCCAGTCATATTTAAAATATTAGTAAGACTAAAAATATAGGACCTTAAAAATATCTTCCATGTATATTGATTTTTCAAATTGTCTTCATAATTCAGATAATTTTAATTTATATATTTTTAAAGATTTTATTTATTTATTCATAGAGAGAGGCAGAGACATAGATAGAGGGAGAAGCAGACTCTTTGCTGGGAGTCCAATGTGGGACTCGATCCCAGCACCCCAGGATTACGCTGTAAGCCAAAGGGAGACACTCAACCACTGAGCCACCCAGGCGTCCCCAGATAATTTTAATTTAAATCTTAGTTGTCCCTTCCTATTTCTGAGGTTGTAGCCTACACACAGGTTTCAAGTCAAGACATGATAGAAAGGAAAGAGGTTTAAGTGTCCTGCTTTCCAGGACAGCGTGAATGTAGACACTGAAGCCATTGTCTCCAGTGTGACAGACACTTCAGCACATTGTTTTATCTTTGAATTCCTATTAAAAAAAAGAGAGAGAAATCATCAAATGGTGATATGTGAGTTTTGTATCTCTTCTCTGTGAGTCATTCATTATACATTTATATTTTGTTAAAGAGTAGGAAAAAATTTAGAGTCAAGGCAACGTAACTCAAAGCCTAAGGATAATTATACAACGTGGCATTAAGTAAGCAAAAACCATTTACCCAGTTGCTGGATATTAGGCTCTTTTACCTGAACTGGACCATTTTGGAAATACTAGGAAAATGCTGTTATCAATTTAAATGGAAAAGCACAGTAGTGAAGACTATCATCCAGAAGATTCAGATACTGGTGATTTTTTGGGGTTATCTTTAGCAATAAATGCAAAGCTATTGACACATAAACATATGTCAGAAGTTTCTACAGAATGTTTTTGTTTCACCAGGGTACTTTTTCCCCTTTAAAAATACTGAATAATCATGTGTGAGAAGGAATATAAATGTATGCTTACTACTATGAATGTATTCAAAATAAAAAAAATCCCCCAACACACATTCATCACTTAATAAGCATTTATGAAACACTAACTATATGTCACCCACCAATAACACCCTTTATAGAGGAAAAAGTCCATTGAGAGGATTTCATTTCTCTCTTTTTTTAATTTGTTTGTTTTACAAAGCTAATGCTTCCAAGTAAACATCTGTCTACTAATTTAAAAATGTGTCAACACTGAAGAATAATAACTCCTCTTATTTTCATATATGTAAAAACTAAAGCATGTTAAAGAGATGGAGAAACCATCCTTATTCAGCAATTTTCATCACAAAGGATAAAGAAGCACACAATGGCTATATTTCACATTCTAAAAGAATGTTTCATTCTTTCAGAGTGGAGCAATCTGTTCTTTTTCACCCACTAAAAATGTCAATTTTAAGAACAACTAGTTACTCAATGAGAACTTCAAGTTACTATTTTTGAAGAGATTAGCTTCAGGAAAAACAATATTGTTTTTCAATGGTCAGCAATGCAAGGCATAAGAAACTAGATGCTGGATATTCCCATGAGTATAAACTGCAACAACTACTCAATGTCAGTAACACACAATGAACATCAGAAATCATTTTTTTTAAACTGTACAAATTAAAAAGTCTTATTTAGTATTAAACTAATTATTTTATTTATTTTTTTAAAAGATTTTTTAAAAAATTTTTATTTACTTATGATAGTCACACAGAGAAAGAGAGAGAGAGAGAGAGGCAGAGACACAGGTAGAGGGAGAAGCAGGCTCCATGCACCAGGAGCCTGACGTGGGACTTGATCCCGGGTCTCCAGGATCGCGCCCTGGGCCAAAGGCAGGCGCCAAACCGCTGCGCCACCCAGGGATCCCTAAACTAATTATTTTAAACACAATTCTAAAATCATCTAACCTTGAACCCAATTAAACCTACTTTCAAAGGAATATGCCAGCAATAATGGAATTTCACCTTTTCCAAAGATGATTTAGTTTCCTTAAAATTTGTTCTAGGAACTTCTGAGCTGGTAATAGTGTCATAGAGATTTGAATAGTGATTTGAATAGTGTCATGCTCAGAAAGCATAGAAGCTCTGCACCTCTTCCCACATACCTTGCCCTATGCATATCTTCCATCTGGCTGTCCGTGAGTTATGTCCTTTTATAATAAACTACAATTTAACCCTTCCCAACTCCTTGGAATGATATGATAGACACAGTCCCTTCCTTCATGGAGGTAGAGTCTCGTCAAAGGACAGACTAGTAACAACACAGTATTTGTCTCAGCCTCCATGTGATGCCGAATTCTTGCAAAAGAAAAAGGAGGGAGAAGAGAGAGGAAGAGGAGATAAACAGTTGTGTGCATATATTACACACAGAGAAATAAAGCAAACATGGCGAAAAATTTGTTCTAAAATATCAAAGGTTGGGACGCTTGGGTTGGCTCAGCAGTTGAGCGTCTGCCTTCAGCTCAGGGCATGATCCCGGAGTTCCAGATCGAGTTCCACTTTGGGCTCCCTGCATGGAGCCTGCTTCTACTTCTGCCTGTGTCTCTGCCTCTCTCTCTCTCTCTGTCTTTCACGAATAAATAAAATTTTTAAAAAGTAAATAAATAAAATAAAATATAAAAAGTTACCAAATGTGTACATGAGATCTATCTTCTGGTTAGACAATGCAATGGAATTCACCAATTTTCACTCACTTGATTTAAACCCAACAGCAGCAAAACACACCATAAATTTAAAATACACCATTCCTTTTCTTAGTCATTTCCTTCTTTGTTCCTATCTTCTTCATTATGCTGATAAAAGTTGTTTGCTCATGAATCATGATGTTCCTTCAAAAATTCAAAGCATGTCTTCATGATTCAATATACGTATTGCATTGTCAATTTGATGCAAACCAATAGTAATCATATGTAAAAACACAAAGGTTTTCTTAAGTTGAATTTACCTGTTTTTCTTTCCTTGGAAATACGCCAATAAACATATTTGATTATTAAAGGAAATTCATTGCAGCAAACACTTATTAAGGGTTTTCTAAGAACTAGGCCCTATGGCTAGGTACCAGAAATATAAAGATGAATAAGTTATCATCTCTGCCCACATTTTAAAAATATCTTCCACATAAGAAAGCATATAGTGAGGGATGCCTGAGTGGCTCAGTGGTTGAGTGCCTGCCTTTGGCTCAGGACTTGATCCCAGGACCCTGGGATCAAGTCCTGCATCAGGCTCCCCACAGGGAGCCTGCTTCTCCCTCTGCCTATGTCTTTACCTGTCTCTGTGTGTCTCTCATAAATGACTAAAATCTTAAAAAAAAAAAAGAGAGAGAAAGAGAGAGAGAAGGCATATAGTGAAAAACTATAGGTTAGAATATAGTTGCAAAACTTGCTTATAATCTACTGTAAATATTGTACTAATATTTGCCACAGTTTCCATTTTTTTTTTAATGGCCAAAATTCCCACAGTCTAGAACCTCAACATTAAGAAAGGCATGAATGGTTTATAGTCATGTGATTATCTTGCTCGATATCCAGTGGCACTCAAAGATTATATATTAAAAGCCGAAGTCATTAGCCTTCCAGTCGTTTTGCAATCTTTTCCTATTACACTCCTATGTAAAATCCTTATTCTAACAAATATGATCTATTCTTTTTCCCGAATCCAATCATAATTGATTTCCATCCTGTACTTTTCTCATTCTTTTTCCAGCTGGTATGCTTTTCCTCCTTTTTGAATCCAATCAATCATTTATTAAAAAATTATTTTGATTGTTATTTCTAGGTACTGGTATTCACTTTACTTTCCTTCTGATAAGCCTAAAGAATCTGCAAACATTGACAAATGGTTGATATCTAATTTTATTAAATTATGGTCAAAAAAAGAGGTCTTTATGAAGTTGGTTCTTTGCTATGAGTTGAGATTTTTCTTTCTTTATATGTCATCAATTTTGATAAATATTCCATAGTTACTTGAAACCATAGCAGAGTGTAACTTTTCACGTAGCAGACATATATATTACATATAAAATCAGTCTTCCTATGTTGTTCCTATTAATTTATGTTCTTATTCTAAGAAAATAGTACTAAAATTTCTCCCCATAATTGACTTTATGCCAATTAATCCTGGTAATCCTCTTAATTTTGTTTTATTTTTTGGGTAGCTATTTTGTTAGGTATACAAAGGTTTGTGAACTCATATCCAGGTGAATTGTTGTTTTTATCTATGATCTAATGATATGCAATTATACTTTTCTCAAATTTATTTTGGTTGATATTAATCTTGATATAGACCTTTATTTTGATTAGTCCAACTTTGCTATTATCTGTTTACCATCTAGCTTTTACCTCCCAGTATCATAATGTTTTAGATAAATGTAAGCAGCACATAGCTGAAATTTTTAATCCAATCATAAGGTCTTTAAAAAGGCTATTTAAGTCTGTACATTTATTATTTTTATTAATGTATTTAAGCTTATTTCTTATGAGAAATGTTGTTCATTTTCTCTGTCCTTTGCCTTTCCTTTACCTTAATTCTACCTCTCCATTCCTTTTGTTGGTTGGTCTAGTTTTCTTTAATCCCTCTTTCTCTTCTCTTAGTATGAAAGTTGTATTCTCTTCCTGTTTCTTAGTATTTTACCATAATTTTTAACAAGTCTTCTTGACTTCTCAAAATCTCAAAGAGTCATTATCATTCTACACTTCAAAGCTGAGGCATGGAAAATGATTTAATTATGTCCTTTCTCCATACAATATTTTTGTTAGTATCACCTAACTTCTCTCTTACTTACTTCTTCTCTTACTTCTCTCTTACAGTTGGTCAATACTTTAATAATCTGTTTATTCTTATTTATCAACATATTTAAAAACACTTTGTTTTCACTTTTGTTTCTTGCATAGCACATCTTCCTTATTTGTAATACTTTCGGCAAATATTCCTAAGTAAGGCTCAACTCTTTGAAAATGTCTTTAATATGCTTGTCAGATAATTTAGCTGACTAAGACTGAAGGAAACTAGATTTTTTCCCCTTTAATAAGCTAAATATATGCCATTACCTTCTAGTGTGTAAAGTTAATTGTCCTTGTAACTTCTATGCATTTGAGGATAATCTGAAAATTATCTTGGAATGAAAGATTTTATCTCTTCCAATTTTCTGATCATAATGCACCAAGTATAGATTTCTTTTTTAAGCTCTGGTTGGGATCAGTACAATTCTTAATCTGAAATTTCATGATTTTTTTTTTAAATTTTTGGAAGAGTTCTCATAATTCTCTCTCTCTCTCTCTCTCTCTCTCTCTCTCTCTTTCCTTATTACTTCTCTAAACATTCTCTCTAGCTCACTATTTTTAACTTTTCTTTCTGGAATTCCCAGTGGATATGTCCTGGACCTGTGGATTATAATTTCCATGCTTCTTAACCATCCTAACAGCTAATTTATTTCAATGAACATACCTTCTAATTTTCTAATTCTACCATTGCTTGTGTCTAATCAGTTCTTAACCCATTGCTCTATGGACTCTAAAGTCAGGATAGAGGTTATTTCCAGGGGAGGAAATCAGGACAGTGTTAAGGAAAGAACACCTAGCTAGCTTTTAATGAATTGGTAGTATTATTTTCTTAGCCTAGTTTAGTTAAATAGATGTGTGTTTCAAATTATCTGCTGTACTATACATTTCATGTACTTTCAGTACATATATGATCTTTTTATAAAAAAAATACTTGATAAGTAAGCTAAGATTTGTTAATATTAAGCATTTCTTTGCATAAATTCTTCCCTTTCATCTCTATTTTTTTCTATATGAAAATGTTAATACTATAACAGAAATTTCTACTTATAATTTACCTTTCCTTCATTTTATTCCTTCTTTTTCAATTTCTTTGTTTCCTTTAAATGAATCTTAACTTCTTTAGTCACCATATTTAAAACCCTTATGTCATACATTCCATCAGGCAATATGATTTTTTATTTATCCCTTTCTGAATACTAGTCAGTACCTTTATAACCCTGAACACATAATGTCTGAATTTAAACTGTTAAGAAGGCAGAGCAAGCAGTTTGAAGACATTACAAGCAGCAATTTCTATTTCTCAAGTACCCTTGAACAATCTCCAGATGGAAATAAATTGAAGTCTTCTATCAATTGAAGTCTTTCTCCTGGGCCAGATTCCAGATTTAATAGTATTCATAATTGCCTTCTTTCCAAGCTATTTTTAACCTGTACTTATTAGTTTTTTACTAGAATTAAAAACACATTTTACAGACATGTCTGGGTTTCTTACTATAATTACAAATATAAATTATATACAAAAAGACACAAACTATATCAGAATATTTTATCAAGAAAAGCATAAACATTTAATTATACACATGACAGAAAACAATCAGTGATATCTTGTGCAAGCATGGAAGAGACACATGCAAACCATACGAGGTACCAGTAATGTAATTAATGATAATATAATTGTCCAAGTGCTATAATTGAATTGTGTTAAGTATATAATTCATTCTATGTATCTATTTCATATTACTTTCCAACTCCTTTTTTTTTACTTTGACTTTAACTTTTTATGTTTCTTATTACTATTCAACTTTATGTTCACAGGCTTTTAGACTCATAGTACCATGTTTTATCAAATATTGCAATAAGAATAAAATAAATGACTAGTATTTTAAATAATCTTGCATATCCTTTATTGTCAATTCACTTACATAATGTTATACTGATTTACTATGTAAAATTTGCAACATCAAATGTAAAAACCAGTTTGAAACTAAAATAATTAAGATGAGGTTATATCTAATTATGTTCAGATTTTAAAACATACTATTTTGTTACTATCTAAATATTTCCTTCTAGAAATAATACAAGATTCCTTTATTCAATTTTACAATCATTGTTATCTGGAAATATACAATTTTAAGAAGTCTTCCAGATACTTTGGACAAGTCAAAAGATGAAATTTAAAAGACATTTTTATGAAATGTCCAGAAATACTGGCAATTTTGGAACTTTCATCTCTAAATAAACTAGTTGAAGAAAGATAAATGGATTAATGAAATTGGAAGAGAATCCAACACATGCTCATGCTCAGTATTTACTTGTTATGTATCCAAATAATCTCTGGTTTGGGATTTCCTTCAGCCCGGCAGGTAAAGTAGACAGTATTCCCTGATGTTACCTCCACATCCTGGGGCTCATAAGTAATTCGAGGACTCTCTGTAATAGAAGAATTATTGGTATGCTTTTAAAGATCCAAAATTTATGGTATTCTAAGATACTATTGGCAAAGGACTACAGATAATTTTAATTTCCTTCTACATTAAAGTTTTACAGATTCTACTGCATTTTCCCAGTAATATACCAGTTTAGATGTTAGACATATACTTAACAAAAGTTTAGAAGTTTGAAAGATTGGGCAGCCCCAGTGCCTTAGCGGTTTAGCGCTGCCTTCAGCCCAGGGCCTGATCCTGGAGACCCAGGATCGAGTCCCACGTTGGGCTTCCTGCATGGAGCCTGCTTCTCCCTCTGCCTCTCTCTCTCTCTCTCTCTTTCTCTCTCTCTGTCTCTGGGTGTCTCTAATAAATAAAATCTAAAAAAAAAAAAAAAAAAAAGAAGAAGAAGTTTGAAAGATTCACTGCATAAAGAAATTTCCAATGAAGTAAGTTAAACACATTTCCCTGTGCTTTTATTTCTAGTAGTTCAATACAACTATATTTAGAAGGAGTTTGATATTATGGGTCAATATTTCAAGCCAAGTACTTCAGTTGAGCTTGCAATTTTGCAGGCACTCTTCTAGACAATTAGCCATCTAACTACCTACTTTATGCAATTTATAAGAATTTGTATGCCTAGGCCTCAAACCTGGTTGAGCAAATTATGTATTAATATAAATGAATGTTTCCATTCTCAAATAATAATTAGTGGTAAAACACAGAAACATTTAAATTATTTTAATATGGGAGTGGATGATTTATTTTTAATCAGATAATATTGAATTTATAGAGAACAATGTAAAAAGGGGAATTTTGCCTGTCTATAGCAAACTTAATATAATTTTTAATTATCTTTCTAAATGATAAAAACTCTTCTTTTTATAAATGTATCATGTGAGACTTCCAATCATTAACAAATTTAACATGTCTGAGGAATGTTACATGGATCTCTATCAATCTTAACCACCTCATTGAAAGTCCATATGAACAACATCTTGGCCTTACTCTTTTTTTCAAAAAATGGTTTGATTCATTTATATATTTTTAAAAAAATAATGCAGCATTACAGTGTGTCAGGCACAGTGCTGAGACAGTGATGAAACAGTGATCAAAACAAAGTCTCTACTCATGGGCTTACAGTTTCATTGAAGCAACTGAAATTAAACAAACACAAAAATGTATAATAATATAATAAATGCCAAGAAAAATAAATGATGATTTGACAGATTGTAAAAGGGACTTGATGCTGAGTGTGTAGTAGGGAGACGGTGGGTAGAGAGTGAAATTAAATAAAACCTTTCCAAGTAATTAATATTTAAGAAGAGGGCTCTTAAAAGAAGAGTTGCAAGAAGGATATTGTTGTAAATAGCATGTAGTCAGTCCTTGAGTTGGAGAAAAGCTTAAGAATTTCTAGGAACTGAAAGAACATAGAGATGGCTAAACATCACTGAGCAGATGCACGGGCAGAATGAATCAAGGTTACAGAGTAGCCAGGAATTATAACATATAGGAAGTGTGACCTTGTAAATGATTTGGTGTTTCATTTTAAGGTGTGGGAAGCTATAAATGAGTGATAGCAATAAGAATTATGTAATCAGATCTGTGTTTTAAAATATCTCCCCAAATATAATAGATTAGAGGTGAAGAAAATGAAAGCTGGGACAGCAGTTATGTTCTGTGTTCCTGGCAAACTTGACTATGACATAAATTGCAAGTTGGTAGTAAGAATGGAAGGTATGGACAAATCCAACTTATTTGGAAATAAAGACCAAGGCACTTTGTCTTAATCTGGATGGAATTAAATTATATTAATATAATTTTCCAAATGTACTGCTTAAAGGAATTAAAAAATTGGCCTCAAGTGAATGAGACATTAGAAAGCAAATTTCTGCTGTAAGCTATCACCTGAGTAAATTTTCAAGGAGCCCAATTATCACACACGTGCACACGTATGTATGTATATTCATTTTTTCGTATTTAAAGCTATATATAAAAATAGATTAGATAGATATAAAGGTAGATATTCTTTTATTTATATTGAAAGCTTGCAGTGAGAACCAAATAATTTCTAAGAAGTGATGATTGGATTTTCAATTAAAGCCTGATAGAATTATTAAAGCTGTCAGAATATGAACTATGCTTGTCAAATTGAAAGTTTGCATTACTATTATGAATATTAATAATTATATGATCTAAAGTTGAAAAACTTCAATTATTGATTATTAGCACTTAAGTAATACTGGTATAAGTGGAACCTTTAATGCTGGTAACAGTGTCCTGTGACCTTGTTGAAAAATAGTTTTCCTTATTGTTTCTCCTTTGAAATTTGGAAGTTGGATTAAAGGATCCTCAAGGACCGTCCCAGCTCTGGTTATGATGTTGATAAAAACTTCCTTAAATAAAAATGCAGATGATGAAAAGGAAATTGGCCATACTTTTAACTAAAACCCCTGGTAACATTTTCTGATATTACGCTCTTCCAAATGCAACATCATATAACAAACATTTATAGAAAGGGAACAAAGAAAAGACATTCCATTTTACACACAGAGAGAAAATTGCATACCACAGTTGAATTCTTCTACTGTTAACGAAGCGATGGAGCGTCCTTGGAGCCTTCGGGGATACTCGCATGTAGCAGCAGCCTGAATTTGGCCATTTCGGGCATAGCCTTGCATAAGTTCCCCCAGCCACATTAAATCACAGTCACAAACTAGAGCATTGGAATCCAGACGCCTAGGCATGTAGGCAAGAATTACAACTGTTGAAAGGGACTGTTAATTTTTTTAAAATCTTCTGAATTAAAATTTTTAACTTCCTCTAATGTACCTTCTCAGTCACATTTTTGACTCGAAGATTTCTAGTTACAAATTAACAGATTGAAACACATGCTTACCTGCTTGCATTTCTTGAACAAAAATAGATATATTTTCGTATTAGCAATATTTTTGGAAAGTACTTTGAGATTCAAAAAGTGATTTTTACTTAACATGCATATTATTTGATTTAAAAAACTGTAAGATAAAATGAGTATTGTTTTAGAGAAGACTAAGAATTAAAACTATACATACTGAAATATTATAGTTCTTTTACATGTTAAGAACAAAGTATTTATATTTGGTGGTGTTCTTTTTAAACTTTTTCATCGATATTACTTACTAGAGGCTTTATTACCCAAAGGAAGCCTATAAATGCACTGTGTATAATTTGGGCAGCTGCCCAAGATGACTTGCTCTTTTCTCTTATAAACCACCTTGACATCAGTATAGATAGGTATGTGTTCCTTTGTGTTTTCAATTTTCCCTAGAAATTAGAGGCAGGGTTTTTTGAAGTTTCTTTCTTGTGTGTGCTAAAAGGCCTGGCTATCACTGGAAATGATGCCATTTTAAAAAGATCCACATCTGGAAGTGACTCTTAGAGGCTGTGATGGGTAGGCCCTTCATATTTTTTTGTGATATTTCCTAATCTATGACCAGGAGTTCCTCACTTTTGCTAAATTCTACTACATTTTCCTAATCCTCTCTAGCACTTTTTTCTCACAAAATAAAATTAATAGATAGCCAAAGAGATTATAGTGTATACCTCCATTCTTGCCAAAAGATGCATAGCAAAAGGGCACAGAAATGATAAATTATCTCTTTTATCCATCCCAAAGGTTAAAGGGCAGCATTAGCTAAATGAAATCTGCAAGAGTGTCTACAGCAGTAATCAGGTCACACTCTACACAAGGGAATTCCAGGGATGAAATGATAATATGAATATATTTATGATAGTGACAAGGGTTACATTGTTCACATTTTATTGTAATAATAATGCCTAATATTATTTTTAAACAGAAGTTAAAAATGCTGCAATTTTTTAATGATTGTATGAAATGTCTTTAAAAATCATTTGGGAAACAAAAAATCTTAGCTGCTTTAGCTTAGAAGCCCATATTAATATCAAGTTACTGGAACAGTTTTTAAAAGTAAAAGTAAACAAGTAAAAATCTAAAAGTAAACAAAAAAATCATGTTTTCTCTAGATTTACATAATAATTCCAGAAAACTGTAATTTTTAAAATAAGTTTAAAAAAATTAATGTCTGATAATTTTGCAAAGTATACTGTAGATGTTTAGTGCATGAGATTGTTATAATATGCTTAAATTGCATTACACTAAAAACAGTAGTTATATTTAGCAGCATTAAACTGTTAAATTAAGGGGGGAAATCTCATACTCATTAAAAAGTTGCTGAATGATATGGATTTTATTTGTTTAATGCTTCCATCAAGACTTCACATGAAACTGAGAATATAAAACCATAACTGAAATGGAGACTATTTTCAGCCTTGTCTGAAGTGATGTATAAGAGGTAACAGTTAACTAGTGCTTGTTCAGCAAGGTATTGGTTTCAGTATCCTGGCTGTTCCTTGTGACTGACTAATTCACTGTATCAGCTACTTTGCTAAAAAAACATCTATCTCAAAATTAAGGAGTCCAAAGTTCATTCTGATTTATGTTTTGAGTTTATTGCCTGGTAAGTTTATCAAAAGCAGTTTGTTGTTAAATATTAAGGTATAGATTCTCCCATTAGTATCACCATGAGATTCTAAGTGAACAAAAGCCAGGACACCAACATAACTCCCTTGGGAACATCATAGTCATGAGACCCTAACAGTCTGGAATTTCCACTTCCCTGACATCACCATTGCTTACATATCAGTTCTCCATTAATCAGTGCTCCATGCTTTCCCATATGTATCCTCATGCTTATGTGGTTTAGCAACATTTAAGCATAAGATTTAATTTCTTCTTTATATGACCATTGACTTCAATTAAAATATTCATCCATAGCAGGGATACAAAACATGAATAAAACAACTACAGGATTTTTTTTTCACTTGCCACTTAAAAACCTCCTTTATGCTTGAAATAATATATAGTACTAGAACTATTTTTTTTTTTTTTCACAAAAATCTATTTGGGGAGACTTTATAAATAGAGTGCTTCCAAATTCATACTGGGAAAGCATTCTTTGAAACATTGCCTATAATTTAAAGCCATAAATTTTGAGAAATAAAAAGCTATCCAGTAAAGCAATAATAAAGGTGGGTTTTACTAGACCATACGTATTAGTAATATACTATGCTTAAAATCATTGCTATTTTACTGTTCTCTATTTTGAAAGTTCTCTTACATCAAATGTGACACCAGATACCCTAAATAAAAGACAACTGCCTTTTGATAGTATTCATTCAAGAATCACAACCCTCAAATAATTATCCACTTTGTCCTGCCCACTGCTCAGTTTACAATTTCAAAGGGGGAAAAAAGCATGGGGTAAATTCATATTCAAATCTTTCTATTTGAAAATACAGTAATATATCACTTGTACCTGTATAATCCCTTTCACCTAAAGATCCAAAAGCACTTTTTAAAAAGCATTTCATCAATTGTTTCAGAACTCTTGGAAGGAGTATGGTTGTCATGAGTTAGAAATGATATGGTCCAGGTGGGGAAACTACTTTCAGGGGTCACACGCAGCTCCCAAGGTGATAGGGCAGATGTGATTCACACAGGTTTCTTGAACATCTAGGTGCAACCAGCAAAGTGACCCTCCCCTAGTTGTTGAGAGACTTCATTGTGGAAGATGGAATTTATTTGATGATAGGTGCAGCTCATTTACTAGCCCTCAGTCACTTTCCTATATACTGATTTTCATGTCTAAATTACAGCCTGGTCAGGCACATGTTTCAGGATTTGGAATAACTAGGTGCCAGTGCTCGCCATCTGAGACTGACTAAGAACTCACGAATCTTGGAAGAGTTTACTGAAATCATCTATGTATCAGTTTATCATGGCCATAAGTGATCAGTGTACCATCTATGAAAACAGACACTCCATCAACACAACATACAACATTATCTTAAAAGTGGCTTAAAATATTTGAAGTCTATATAGTACATGCATATAAGATACATACTGGCATATCACTGTAAGTAGGATCTCGCTCTGCTCCTTTATTAGTGTTTATTTCTCTGTGTGTGTTCCAGCAATGGAGTGAATGCTGTTTCATTAAATGTAAGAGGTTAGAAAAAAAAAGATGCTACTAAAATTTAACAAGAAAGAATAATAGAAAGAGATTAGAAAAACAAACAGGGGATCCCTGGGTAGCCTTGCAGTTGGCGCATGCCTTCTGCCCAGGGTGTGATCCTAGAGTCCCGGGAGCAGGGCCTGCACCAGGCTTCCTGCATGGAGCCTGCTTCTCCCTCTGCCTGTGTCTCTGCCTCTCTCTCTGTCTGTGTGTCTCTCATGAATAGATAAATAAAAATCTTGAAGAAAAAAAAAAAAAAACAAACAAGAGATTTAGCATTTTAAGACTTTCTGAGAGTCCTAGAAGTCAAGAATGATACCCAGATAGAAATTTATGTAGAAAAGAAACATTTAATGGGAATTATAATTGTAAATATACAGTGACTCTAACCATAACTGATAAAACAAATCCAACAAAAGAGAAAGAGGGTAAGTAAAATACTATTCCTCCTACTACCAAAATAAAGCATCCTATGACCTGGTTACAAAATACATTGATATTTTTCGTTTTCCAAAAATAACTAAAGAATGTTAAGACAATAATAAGATACAATTACACATCTGTTGGAATGGCCAAAATGCAGGACACTGACAACACTAAATGTCAGTGAGGGCGTGGAGCAACAGAGCTGTCATTCATTGCTGGTAGAACCACAAAACGGTGCAGCCACTTTGAAGGACAGTTTGGCAATTTCTTACAAAACTTACTAAATACACTTTAGCCGTGACACCCAGCAATCATGCTTTTTTGTATTTACCCAAAGGAAGTGCAACTTATGTCCATTCAAAAACCTACACATGGATGCTTATAGCAGCTTTATAATTGCCAAAATTCGGAAGCAAGCAAATGTCCTTCAATAGGTGAATGGATAAAGAAACTGATATGTGCAGACAATGGAATATTATTCAACACTTAAAAGAAATTAGCTAGTAAGCCATGAAAAGGCATGGAAGAATCTTAAATGCCTATTACTAAATGAAAGAAACTAATCTGAAAAGGCTGCAAACCCTATGATTCCAACCATATGACCCTAGAGAAAAGACAAAACTATGGAGATGGTAAAAGACGGGCCTTAGGGGCAGGATGGGATGAATAGGTGGAACACAGAGGACTTTAAGGGCAGTGAGAATATTCCATGTTACATTAGAGTGATGATATATGTCATTATACATTGGTCTGAACCCATACAATGTACAATACCAAAAGTGAACCCTAAGATAAACTGTGGACTTCGGGTGATTATAGGGTATGAATTTTAACAAATGTACAAATTCCTTTGGGTTCCATTCTGTGAACCCAAAACTGCTCTAAAAGATAGTCTATTTTTTAAAGATTATTTACTTATTTATTCATGAGAGACAGAGAGAAAGAGAGAAAGGCAGAGACAGAGGCAGAGGGTGAAGCAAGCTCCATGCAGGGAGCCCAATGTGGGACTCAATCCCCAAGACTCCCTGGGCCAAAGGCAGGTGCTAAACCACTGAGCCACCCAGGGATCCCCTAAAAGATAGTCTATTATTACAACAAACAGGAATCAGTGTGCATACCATTCCAAATGGCTGTAGTGAAACCAGTTCTGAGAAGCCAGAAAATTTTGACAGAAAAAGAGAATCATCAAACAAGTGTGGGTCCAAGCATAAAGAGCCCAACCCAAGGAGAAAAGGCAGGAATGCAGTGTCTTCTGTGTGAAGTGCCATGAAAGCAGACAGACAATATACACTTGACAAAATGGACTGCAGCTGGATAAGCAGTCCTCCTGATTATTCATGATCTTTGAAATGCAATGATTCCAAGCATTATTTCCAGCACGAGTTAAACACAAAATCATTTCCCCCAGTGTTCAAAATCTATCTAAGCTTCACATTTCCTAGCCCATTGACCTGGACCTGGGCATATCACACCAGAAAGACATCAGCAACAACGAGCCTTCAAAGGCAACTGAGAGATACACTTTTGTGATTTTTCCACTCTGTACCCTCCAACTAGCACTAGGAAGCAGGGCATTGGGTTTTTATCTGATAACTGGAACTAACTGAGGGGAAAAAAAAACAACAACAACAACAACCCTAAATCCATCAACAATGCAGAAGCATACCCAGAGATCGAGGTGAAGAGACAGATCAGGGTAAAGGAGAGTGATTCACGCAGGCAGAAAGAAAAGCAAGGTGGCTGGAGGCTCAAACAGGATTGGGAGGTTCACTCTGAATTGTTTAGTGTAGGAAGAAATGAACAGTACCAGTAACCAACCATATGTGCAATGAGGGAAAACTTCTGAAGCCTGGACAGGGGAGTTAGACTTTCTTTGGAACTTCTCACATCTCTTTTTAAATAAAAGCTCAAGGAAAAGGAAGTCTTGGGAGTCTTTAGATTTGGCCAGCAAGGAAATTACTGAGAACCGGGGAAACTTCTATCTTCAAAATTCCTTTTGAATGCTACTTCTAAGAGAATACATAAAAGCTCAGTAGACTGCGTCCTCTATCACTCTGCAGTTAACGAAACTGTTTTCTCCCTTACACGCTGGAATTGCAATGATCTTTCATGGCCAAAGGAGACAAAGGCAAATCATTGCTTGGGATTTATTGATTTGGGGGGAAATTATAAGGTTTTGTGTTTGAGCACTTGCTTTCACTTACAGTCTCTTTAATGAATCCAGATGAGAAAAGCTCCCAGCAGGGATTTTAGATAATTTGTTGTTATGCAAAAACCTGAAAAACAAAAGATAACTTTGAATCAAAACACAGTAATGATGCTTTGGGGAGACTTTTTAAAAAATCGAATTGTGAATCCAAATACTTTTTTTTTATGATTTTATTATTGTTTGATAGGAAAAACATAGAGAGAGAGTAAGAGGGAGAAGCAGAATCCCTGCTGAACAGAGGGCCCCATGTAAGACTCAATCCCAGGACCCTGCGATTGTGACCTGAGCCTAATTAAGGCAGATGCTTAACCAGTTGAGCCACCTAGGCACCCTAAATCCAAATACATTTTTAAAAATATTTCAGTGAGAAAGGGCAAACACAAAATTGTCATTTGTGCAAGTACAGTTTTAAAGACTTACCTGCATGTATTTTCTCATCCATGGTTCTTGAATTTTTTTGTTTTATTTAGTTAGAGATTACAAATACTAAAGAGGGAAATCACAAAAATAACCTTTAAACACATAGGAAATCAAGGTAGAGAATGAATTCATCAAAAAGAATGGCAAAATAATGTATGACTGCAGCAGCTTGCAAGAGAACCATGATTAACTGGATCCCGGGCTTGGCAGCCCTTTGTCTACTTCCACTTACTGGCCAGCAGCAGTTTGCTAAACTACAGTTCCATTTGGTGCTGCTGCGGTCCCTGGATCAGCCAGCCATTTGCCTGTTCCCTTTCAAATGTTCCCATGGCTTCCACCACCAGAGGCAAGGGAGGAGGCCCAGGCCACAGCATTTCCACCCCTCCTTCCACCTTGTCTGTCCTGCACTGGTTTGGGTTCCCTGAATGCTGGCCTGCCCATACTACTTCTTCCCACTGACTAGCAAATCACCAGCAAGGGTCCATCTGCTCACTAGCACCACTGAAAGCACATTCAACAAAGAGCATATGTATGAAGAGAGGATAAAACAGTAGTCTACAAAACAGAGGAAAGCGCCACACCATTTATTTCTAGAGACAGAGAAATGGGCATAAATAATCGAATGTTGTATAGAAAACGTTAGCAATTAGCTACTTCCAGCCTCCCTCTGAATCTTACTTCACGAACAGTGCCCGGTCTCAAAATTAAATAAGATCATCTGACCATGTTTTCCTAGCAGTGTATGTTTTTAGCTTAATTTTAAGTATTTTATCTATTAGGGATTAAAGTAACAGGGTGTCAGCAGGAGTCGAAATAATTTTATGGCTTTGGAATTTTATGCATATCTTGAGTAGATAAAAATTTTTTCCTGATCCTCACTCTTTTAGTTCCTTAGTCTCATCTTCCCCTACCCGACCCAATTCACCAAACTCAGAAGCAATGACTAGGGAAGAAACAGTGAACAGTTAGGTTAAGATGGGTGTGGAGATAGAAGTCACACAGTAATTCTCATTTCTCACAAGCTCTGACTCGTATCCATATCTCGGGAGATACTGGAATAGAATTTAATGGAGAAGTAGCTTGTAGTCCATTGCAGCTGAACCTTAGGAAAGCCACATAATTTAGACAACTTATGTGTTTTTTTGTTGGACTACAAGCTCATTTCACTATTTTACAACTAGTAGAGTCTAGTGTGATAGCAACAGTAAAAAGGCTGCTGATCATTCTCTTAACATATTTAAAAGGCTGGAAATGGCATCAATAATCAGATATTGAAAGATATACCTATTTTCCAAGCCAAGTAGACCAGAATTAATTAACAGGCAAAACAAATCAACAAAAAAGCATAATAACAATTTCATAATCACAGATTTTGAAGGTATGTAAATATCAAAAATTTTCCTTTATTTTGTGCAATGACAAAATGTCCAAATTAATGTTATTTTAACATTAGTTTATGCCATACATATTATTGGGGTTCCCAAATCAGATTCGATTGCTACTTGCTATTTCTATAACTATTTGTTTTCAAGTAGATTACTCTCTCTAAACCTCAGTTCCCTTATCTATGAAATGAACTTATTATGATAATAGTTATTATTATTTCTCTCTTAGATTACTATGTCAGTGAGAGTATTAAAACAGTAGTAGTATTTCAGCAGTACTGTTCAGCAGGGGTGCAAAAATGTGTGCCTGTGCTTTCTTTTTTCTTTCTTCTTTCTAACTTCCCTGAAGTTAATCTTCAAAGTGCCTCTGCAAACTATTTGTTGAGTTCTGCTTATAGAAGTACCACTTTGATTGCTTTACTCCCAATAAGATCTCAAAAACACTTCTTCTTGTATTGGAAAGTTCATATAATAATTATTTGCTACTAATATTTTATGTCAAACTTGGTTAAAAAAATAACAGTATCCATTGCACTGAGATTTATACAAAGACTGATCTCCTTCCTGTGACAGAAATACACATGTTATCAAACAAGCCAAGCCACGAATGAGTTTTTTCAACATCAACGTTCTGAGGAGAGAAAAGTGTATCTTCTGCCTGAAACTTAGATTAGTATTTCAAGATATAGCCACTGGAAATCCAAGAGACTTCTAAGAAGTAGAGAAAACTTCATATTCAGGTCCTATACTTTGAAAAAGCTTCTTGAAGAACCTTGGCTACAGTGAGATTTATGCCTGGTAAAGAAGACAGTTTCCAGGCTGGTTGACTCAATGTCAGTCCCTGAGGCTCCATAAAGCATCCAGTGTGATGCTGTTTCAAGCTGGTATTCTCCGCAAACCAATAAAACCAAATGTATTCTTAGTAACCATGAATGTTCTTTATAAGGAAGGCTTTCTTTCCACATTCTAGTATTTTAGACAGAGAAATCTGCAGTTTTCCCACCCAACTGTCAAGACTAAAATTCTCTCTAGTGGGAAATTTTGGAAGAGAACAGACATACCTACAAGGGAAAAGGAGAAACTTAGACCCCCAACCCCATATTTTCAAATATAAATACCAATAATCACAAAGTATAGGAGCTTAATCAGAACCAAAAAAATGGCAAGTAATGACCAAGACAAAACAAAGAAAAACCAACACCAGAAGAAGCAGGAGAATTCAAAGAACTAAAAAAAGAGAAATATAACAAAACACACTGTGATTAATATAATCAGAGATCTTTCAAGAAATAAGTATATACAGTTTTTATTTACATAGTAGAGGGGAAAGTAAAAGTTAAAGCATTTTTTCTTGGTCATTCCCTACTCCTTCAAGATCACTCATAGATCCTAAGATAATAGTCCCCTCTGAAAGGCACATGGTGCCATCACTGCCATAGGGCCTATAAAGGTTTCCAGATCTCCTTTGGGGAGCAGGAATCTCCCCTTCCCAGTTTTCAATGGAGGAAAGTAATGCTTATTCATCAGCAAAACTTTTTCCAACATTAAAGTTGGTGGCTTAGATTTTTTTGAGGTTATTAGTCATCATGATGCTAAACCTTGAATTTGCTGAGGTGGAACTCAGGGCTGAGAGCTGGTGGAGCAGGAAGTGGTACATTTACATCTACTCCATTAAATACCTTCAGCAAAACAAGCACACAAATCCAACAATGCAATTTTATGCATTACAATTCCCATATTTCTATATGCAAATAAGGTTGGTGGGATGGCATGGAAAAGTGGTTGATTAGCTCTTTTTATCTTTTAACTTTACTTGTTTATTTCATGTATCAATATGAAAGCACATCTATTTCACAACCTACAGACTCCTAATTCCAATTTTTTCAGATATATTTTAATTCAAACAGAGTCCTGATTAAGTTTAGCTACATCTAAACTTTTCTTTCTGTTCATAAAAAAATCCATCTTTCTGTTCATAAAAAAATCCATATCTTTCTGTTCATAAAAAAATCCATATCTTCTGCTAAAATCATAATTAATTTATTAATATAAGGTATTGGAGGAAATTAAGGGGTAAAATGTATTCATCCAATAAAACACAACACAAAAGGAGGCTCTCCAAGCTCCTTTGGTTTGTCATTATTATTTAATAAAGCTTTATTAAATATCACATTCATCTAGAAAAGTACACATATCATACTAGAAGCATGATGACTTTCCTGGAAGTGAATGCAGCTGGGAAAAAAGAAAAAGACAAAACTGCTAGGACTGCAAAAGCTCCCTCCTACTGCTGCTATCCATCACTTCCTTCTCTCCAAAGGGAACCACTGTCTAACCTTTAGCTATTACACATGTTCCTGCTATTTCTGAATTTCTTCAAAAAACAAATCAAACTATGCAATTTTCAGTGTTTGGACTTTTTCCTGCTCAAAATGTTTGAGACTCATATGTGCTGTACAGTCTTCTATTTGTGAATATGCAGCAACTTATTTCCCTTCTTTTGTTGTTGGATATTTAGGTAGCTCTAGTGTAGAGCTGTTAGAAGTGATGGTGCCATAAACACTCTAGAACATGCTTCTAGTGCACATGCATACATGTACATGTCTGTTGTGTCTATAACTACAAGTGGAACTGATTGATAGGTCATAGGAGATGTGTATGGTTAATTGTGGTGGATTCTACTGTAAGTTTTCAAAGTGGTTTTACTTCCTGCGTGAAGTGTTGTTCATTGCTTTTGCCTTGTTTTTAATTGGGTTATTCATCTTTTCTTCATTGATTTAAAACTATAGAATGTTTTACAATAACTCTAATAGTACAAAGGTACAGGCTCTGCTTCTTAGGCTTAGAACAAAATGTCCTGATCTCCAGGGCAGTCAGTACATTGTATAAACAGAAGTAGTAAAGCAGAACAAAGGACGTCTAAAGAGTCAACACTTACAGTCGCTCTAATTTCAGAAGGTCTCCAAAGGTCTCTGGCTGTAGCATTTCTATTTGGTTGAAATGAATATACCTGGAAGGCACAAAACAAGTTGGTTATTTCTTGTGCTGGGGAGCAAAATAAAATATTTGAGGAATTAACAATAGCTGCAGCTGAAATGCAGCTCTGAAGTACTTCAAGTACCCTCTACTCTTTACAGTTGATGTTCCAACAGGCAACCAACAGAAAGTGCTTCCAGTAGCAGTAACTTGATGTCACCTCTTCTCTTAGGTAGCACTCTTGAGTAGAACGATACTAAGCAGCTGGTGAAATTACTGTTCTACTCATTAAAATGTTTAAAGTGAAGCTAGAATAATAATTAAAACTGGAATAATAATAAGACACGTTACAAATGACCACATGCTTATTACATTTCAGGATAGAGGGAATGTTCCTATCTAGAGAAGGCAGAAAAATAATATATTTTATGTAATATGACGAATATTTGAAGTGAAGTAATTATGCCTGAGGATATATTTAAAAGTAATGCATCTTGTTTTAATCCATTTAGAACTGGACCTTTGCAGTCCATGGTATCCCTCTATCCAATCGATCCAGGGAATATTTCCAAAGCAGCCATTTCATAAAGGCTTCTCTTGAAGTAACAAGCAGTGTAACTGAAGATGGAAAGGTTTCCCTTTCTCTCAGAAATTCTGTGATGGAAATGGAGAAACATGCCTTCAAAACAGAGGGCTGAGCAGAGCAAATCTTAGATCCACTGCAAAGGCTGCATACTTCTCTTAAAAAATTTAAATATCCACCTTGCACCTGACTTCTAAACACAACTTTTTCAAAATCATTAAAATGAAACCAACAGCCACATCCATCAGTCTATAGTGAACTGACTGCAGAAAGCACCTCAAACACAAAATTCACCATAAGAAAGAACAGACTACATCTCACACTGAATTATGTCCAAACATAATAAATTGCACTTGGCTTAATCAACAGAAAGTTGTTTGACTTGAAGTGAGTACACAAGAAGAGAAGTGTTATATTTTATATATTTACATTAAGTTATTTAACCACTATTAGAGCTACTTTTGAAAGAAGAAAATAAAAACACTTTAAGGAAAAAACCACCTCTACTTCATTCATAGGCTCCTTTCTTATAAAATCATTATTACAGGATGAGCACTTCAGACACTAATGCAAAAGCATAATAATACAATAGAATGAAAAGGGTGTAGTTGGAAAGGAATGATAATTTCCTACTGCATTAGGTTGGATCCTGGAGGCAGTGCTGTACCTTACCACACTCTGAAATTTGGCATCCTGGCCAGTGGTCACAACATTCCTTCCAAAGGTTCCACTAATTATAAAAGCTACAATAATGACACTGTGTAAGACATAATTGCCTTAATATTTGCATAAAACTACCTTGTCTTTGTTCCTTTATATTACACACACACTCACACATGCCATACATTGCCCTCTGAAAATCGTCACTTCTATAATTGGTCTAGCACAGAGTGGAGAGGTAGAGCTTGGAAAAGTTCAAGAAAGAAGGGATTAGGTGGAGTATTTGGGGTAAGATCAAGTATGTGAGGAAGGAGCTTCAACAAATATAGTGAAGAAAGATTTAGAAAGAGATCTATTACAGGAGTTTTCTTTCCAAGTGAAATGTATTGCATGGTTGGGATTCCATACTCAACATAGAGTGCAAATGGACACTTCATGATGAATATGAAAAAATGCAGATTAGGACTTTAAATTTAGTATGAACTAAATAATAATAACAGCACAAAACACTATTGTTTTGCATACTTTCCATGCATTTAGTCATTTTTAATCTTCACAACGTTTTTAATCCTCACAACTATACTGTGAGATGAGTTCTGTGAATACCGCCATTATTTAAATTGGAAAACTGTGGTATGGAGAGGTTAAAGTTATTTGCTCAATTTTGCACAACTTGGAATTACCAGGACCAAGATTCAGTTCAGGCATACATTTCTCTTATCACCTAAGCCTAGCAGCCTGTCTGGTGGCAAAGGGAGCAGTTGCACACAGATTAGCAGACAGGCAGAGCACACATTGATGACCTAGTGAGACCTGACCCTCCAATATCAGGAGCACACCTTTCTCAGGTAGGGAAACATCTGCTCCATATGGAGAACTCAAGAGCTAATCAGTAATAAATCCAAGCTACCCATCAAGTGAAACCCAGACTCAAAAACTCCACTGCTGGCTACTTCTCATCATGCCTGGCAGCCATTCCCACTACATTAGTGTCTTTCTCTACTGGAAGGTGTGGAGTCCTTAACTGAGGGAAACGCTCAGATTCCAGTTTCTGGAACAACCTAACAAACCACAAGAAAAGAGGTCACAAACTAAGGTCTGTCGTTTAGCCACTTGAATGCAAAATTTCAGATTTAAAAAATGAGTACTGTAGTTTATGAATGAGCTAGGCCCTTGTTTTTCCTCCTTCCTACTTTTTAAACTTCTTGTGAACAATTTCTTTATTAGGATTTTCACCATATAAAAACTGGAGTTTAGCAGAAATACTTTCCATCAGCATCATTAGTCAAACATGCATCCTGCAGAGCTTTCACTGGTATCCGGGTAACTACAAAGAAGGTAATGAGAATGAGCAGAGCTTTCTGTTGAGAGGGCTTCTAATCACCCAGCCAACTAAAATCAGGACCAGGAGACAATCTAAGGGTTAAGATAACATGCAACATTTTGTTACATATCATAGCTATTATGATGTTAAGGACTAATCTACAATTACAGTTTTTGTCTATAGATTTTGTGATTTGTACTTCACAGTAACTAAGAATTTTTAAAATACTGATTTTTACATTAATTATTCTATACTTTGCAATTTATGCTTAATAATGCATAAGAAATGCATAATGTCTTCCAACATGCACATACTGAGAACCTACTAATCACAGACCTGTTCATTCCAACTTTGAGGAACACCTCCCTAGAATAAATCTCCAAAATTCTTGACTCATCCAGAGTGAGTTTTATAGGTTAAATATTTTCTACTGAACTTCAATCTAATACACTACATGGATAAGCAGCTAGTATTTGAATTTACTACTAATAAATGTGAAAAATGCACAAAAGCAGATTTTGTTCGTAGCAGGAAAATAAAACCACCCAGAGAATTGTTTGATTGCAGCTTTCTATCCATATGATTTCACAAATTTCTTTAAAATATTAAACAATTTTTTACTTTAGCCTAATCCAAAGCAGTATAATATTTTGTTGGGCTGATTTGATTCATGCTGAGTCAAAGAGGGATTTAGGTTTGATTTTTACTCCCTTCTCAACTTGGTAACACAGCAAGTCGATCCTCTCCCGGAACCTTACTTTTTTACTGGGCTCTTGAAAATTCTGACATTTTCAGGTACCTATTGCAAAGTAGATAAATGTGAATGATCACTTGAAAAGACTCAAATTCTGTTTTGAATCATTTCAAGAAATCTAGACACAAATAAATCAGTAGCTGTCTCTTCATATGTTGAAGGAAGAAAATTGCCACTGCTATCATATCACATTTATTGAAATACAACCTCCCTAGATAATTTCATCTACACCCATGGCTCCAATCACCTCTACATAGAAGGCTTACAAATTTAATCTCCAGATGTACTTCCAAGATTTAGATTTGCACATATAGCTTCTTAAATATCCTCTAGATGTCTCAAATGTATCTCAAACCCAGCATGCCTGAGGCCCAGCTCATAATCTCCCTCCACTATACCTGTTCTTGTATGCTGTTGCCTGTCTCAGTGGAACCACCACATATCAATGTGTGAAGTCAGAAAACCAGCACTGACCCTTCCTACCTCACTCCTTATATCCTATCCAACTCCAAATTCTTGACTTTACCTTCTAAATACCTCTTGAATTTATTCCGCCCTCCTTTTCCCACTACTTCCACACTGGACCAAGGCATGCCCTTAGGTACTGTAATATAGGAAGTATTCAACTAGTCTACCCTCATCTTTCTGTTCTCCCTCTAGAAATATTTGTTAAAACCCTTATATGCTTTCCATTTGTATAGGAATGGAGCTAAAGTTCTCTAACAAAGCTAAGTCCCTTCATGATCTTGCCCGAAAATGTTTTTCCAGCCTCCCCTTTTATCTTGATCTCCTTCACCACCTCAACTTGCCTTCTCCCTGGCTCTTATATTTGCCATGCTCCTGCCCACAGGGGTCTTCATGCAGTTGTCTTCTCAGCCTGATAACATTTCTTTACTCATTTTACTTGAATTCTTACTCAGTTTTTGGATCTTAATGTGTTATTTCCTCCAGGAATCCTTCCCTGAGCTCCTTGTCTAATCCCCTATTACAGGCTTTCATTCCACTGCATAGTTGCAATTTGATACTAGTTTGAGTGATTGTTTGATCCTAGTCTATCTTTCCTAACTAGATCCTAATTTCCATGAAAACAGAGACCATACTAGGTTTAAGCTCATTTCCAGCATTCCCCATTTTCCTAACACAGGCTTAGCAGATAGACAGATACTCAATATATAGTTAATCACTGAAAGAATAAATGACCAGCCAGTATTTTTACATAGTCATTGCCTTTGCAAAGAAAAGGCTAAAACATTGTACTCTTAGCACATTCTACAATATACAAAACAAAAGATAGGCTTATGAACCTTAATTAAAACTTTCTTTGTTAATATTGCCTGAGCATCCAAAAGGGCAGTGAATTTTCTTGAGGAAGAGCCACAACGGATTTTGACACAACACTGACTTTTATGAAATCTGTAATAATGTGTACGTTTAATTGTATTTCTTAAAACTGTATAGAATCATTAGGCACTAATAAAACCGGAACATCTAGCAAATTCCTGGGGCTTTCTGAATCAATCTCATTCCTTTTTTTTTTTTAAAGATTTTATTTATTTATTCATGATAGTCACAGAGAGAGAGAGAGAGGCAGAGACACAGGCAGAGGGAGAAGCAGGCTCCATGCAGGGAGCCCGACGTGGGATTCGATCCCGAGTCTCCAGGATCGCGCCCTGGGCCAAAGGCAGGCGCCAAACCGCTGCGCCACCCAGGGATCCCTCAATCTCATTCCAAAGAGATGTTTTACAGTCACAGTTTTTTTTGTGAGCATGGACAATATATTTGACAGCTCTTACCTGAGTAAATACTAACTTACACAGCCAGCCCCAGGTATTAGCCTACCCAAAGGAGGACAAAAATCTTCCCAAATTTTATAAAACATGCAAAGGAAGAACATATGGCCAGAGAATGACAACAAAAATAATAGAGAAAGAATGGTTCTCAGGGAGACAAGTTGCTGGTATTGATTTAGCTTTTAGCATGAACTCACTGAGCCACAAAAAAACAAATCCACTGCACTGTACCATCACCTTGGCAACCCCACTCTAACGTAAGAGCAGAGATGGAGAGAAGAACACTATATTTAGCTGTATCTAACTGCACAATCAAAAAAGAATATAAGTTCAATGCATCCAACCCTTTTGTAAAAAATAGCTACTGTTTATTTCCTCAAAGACTTGAGTTCAGAAAGAAAAAAAGAGTGCTGCCAGTAGGAGAATTACATGTGTGTGTGAGTCTGTGTGTGTCTGCGTATATAATTTTGCGTGTGTGTATGTGAAACATAAGCTAAGGAAATATAAATTGAGAGCATGCAGATGAGGAGATGTTTAAAATAAGCTCTCAACAATCCTACATAGAAGACAGAGAAGGCACACTGAGGTGACAGCTGACTTGGAGATCTGCCCTGCCTCCATATTCACCAAAGAATATTTGCATGCTGGATGCACCATTGTGACTCCAACTTTCCATAAGAATCAGATGAGATTAAAATATGCATTCTCTAGCTTCATTGCACAATAGCAAGTAAGAATGATCTGTTAGAACAATAAATTATTCATACAGTTTAGGAGTTAATTAAGCATTTGAATGGAGATCTTTATTTCGGAGCACAATAAACTATTTTAACTGATTTTAAAGGAAAAATGACTGAATTACCATAATCCATTAGGTTCAAGAGAAAAACTTTCTAGTATCTTATTTGTATGCCGTGCTGAAGTCAATAGTAGTGTATGCTACCACAATCTATTATACAAAGGATTATATTTACTGTTAAACAGTTAAAATGAGTTAAATTTATATTGTACAAGCTTGACTCCTCAAAAAGTTGTTTCAATCCTAAATTAGAATATTTATTTAAAAAGTCATGTTTCTAAAATAGTTTAGGTAATAATCTGATTCCAGTCTTTATTTCTTTTGGCCTGAACTAATAGTATAAATGGCCCATCTAAACCAAACCTTTTCTTTTCAATCTACCATATCAAATTGTCTGACAGCTCTTACAGAAAAAATTAAACTGGCCCTTTACTAGGATCCTTAATATCTCCCCACTGTCTTCTGCTGGAATTCAAGGTTTCCCAAGATCTAGTGCCAACTTGTGACTCCCTCCTCTCACATGAATCTAATGACCCTCGAACCAAATTTCAATTTCCCTACCTCTGAATCTTCTTTTGTCTTAAACTGGTGTCTGTGTTTAAAATATCTTCTCATTCATTTAGGTACAATTCAAATAGTACTTTCTCTACTAAGGACTTCATGATTGCTCATGTCAAAAGTAACTTTATTCCTCTGTGATCCTTCAGCATATTAAAACATTAATAAGCTTTATTGAGTTCCTTTGTAGTGGAAGACAAGATCTTTGACCTTCTTAGAAATTTGAGTCTGGTTAGAGGTAAGAGATAAGAAATCAATGACCACAGTCTAATAGGCTATATATTATGATAATGTATGCAAAGAATGCCATGAGAATATGAAGGATCTAAATCAGATTTAAAGATAAAGGTTGTTCAGAAAATAGGATTCTTTAGCTAATTTTTATGGACAACTGTACTTACCTAGATACAAAAGAAGCAAGGCAGTTTAGAAAGTAGACAGACAAGTACATGTGGAAGTGCAGAGGCATAAAAGCACATGGCTTTTTTACAGAACAGAAGTAGTTGGGCAGAGGTATCTGTGCCTGCAGAAGCCTAGAAGCTCATCAAGGAAGTTTGAACTTTATCCTGAAAGTGATCAGGACACATTACAGGATTTAAAGAAATAGAATTCCTTACTGAAAACTTTATTTTAGAAGCATTATTCTGGTAGTCATGTGAACAAAAGATTGGAAGTTAGCTAGAGAGAGAGAGAGAGATATGAGCTAGATCAGTGATTTCCAACTCAGGTGTTTTTGCCCACACTGGGGGATATTTGGCAATCTATGAAGATATATTTGTTTGTCACGCTGCTGCTATAGGCATCCATGGGAAGAGACCAGGATCATTGCTCCACATCCTACAACACAGGACAGTCCCCACAACATTACCTGTCCCTTTCTGTCAATATTGTCGAGGTTGCAATCGAGTCCCACGTCGGGCTCCCTGCATGGAGCCTGCTTCTCCCTCTTCCTGTGTCTCAGCCTCTCTCTCTCTCTCTCTGTGTCTCTCATGAATAAATAAATAAAATCTTTAAAAAAAATATTGCTGAGGTTGCAAAATGCTGAGCTAGAGCCTGGTTAATACATATAATTTGTTTACACTGTTATATTGGTTTCAGGTGTACAATATAGTGATATAAGCCAGGTTTGATTTTTTAAGCAGGGAAGAATGGTAGTGACTTTGGGTGTATATGGAGGGCTGAAGAATGGAAGAGCTACTCTGGAGCCCAGGGAAAAACAAAGTGATGGGAAGCAATTAAAAGGAAAGGAAAGAATTAACTGAAGCAAGTTAAGGAAGATCTTGCAGAGGAGGGAAGAGATTGGATGGTACCAGTGCACGATAGGAAGTAATCACTTCAAACAGGAGGTGAGACAGTGACCCAATGAAACTGGTAGGGACCAATTCATGACACTCTTTTGGTAGCCAGGAGAGCTAGTGAGATGGCTTTTAACGTTAGCCCTCAATTTTTCTCCTTAAAATAAAAGGCAAAGTTAACTCTGGAATGTCAGTTAAATGTATGAAATAAAGACAGAGAAGCACATTTTGAATTATTACTACAGCAAGCGAGGAAGCTTAGCACATTTTTATTGTTTCTGCTAGAGCTGGTGTTGAAATTTGATGTTTCTGTTGTGCCCAAGATTGCGAATCCGAGAAACCACCAAGGAGCCGACACTGATGCAAGCGCAGGAGGGTTTATTTGCAAGCTCGAGCTTGGGTCCAAGTATACCCATCACAGCAGAGCAGGGACTTGGACCCTGAGGTTAAGAGGCGTAGCAGTTTTATAGGGGCCAGTGGCCAATGAGATTGTAACACACACAGAAAGTTGCACAGTCATGTCGGTCCACACGCAGGTGGCCCATTGAATTACAATTTACCCTATAGTGACCTTTTGAACTAGCCTATCACTCTGGTCAGAATTGGCGTGCACGTTTGGTGGGCAAAAGGTGGGGTTTACATTCTTTGGCAGCTAGGGGCTCCGCATTCCTATATGAGCCGGTTTCCAGTAAGGGTGTGCTCAGTAGTTTGACTAGGGTGGGGGAGTGCCTTAAGCAATAAGCAGGTCGTGGGGGTTATACATGAGATGGCGGGTGTAGCACAAAATGGAGTTAGATCTGCTCTGCTTGTCCAGGGGTAGGGGATTTTTGTTAAATTCCTTGGGTCCCACAGTTTCAACATTTGAGCCTCTTTGTGGCTCCCTCTTCCTCACCAATACTTTCCACATTGGTTTCTCTTCTGCTGAAAGGCTGCTCCTTCTCAATCCCTTTGCTGTTTCCTTCTCCTTCACTCAGCCTCCTATGTGGGATGCACAGGGCTAGGTCCCAAGGTCTCCCCCTTTTGTATCCACACTCAGTGCTATCCAGTCTTGTGGCTGTGAATACTTTCTGTAAGTCAGTGACACCCCAGCTGCACAACCAGGGCAGATTTCTCTCTCACACTTCTGCCTCCAAGCCCCACTCCTACCTCACACACTCCTTTGGCTGTCCAGTAGACTTCTGGAACATATGTGCAAATCTTCAATCCTGATCATCCCTCCATAACCCATCCCACCCACAAGGTCCTCCACCTCAGCTGATGGCCCTTTCTTCTAGTTGCTTAGGCCAAAATCTTGATAGCATCTTTGACTTCTTTCTTTCTCCAAATCCTATTTCCAAGTGTTTACCTTCAATAGACCTAGAATGTGTACCCATGTAAAACTTGTACTGCCACAGAGTATAGCTGAGGCATTACCCTCTCTGGGCTGGTTTATACCACAGGCCTCCTGATTACTCCTCTGTCCAGCCCTCCCTGGCCTCAGTCTGTTGTCAAAAGAGAAGTCAGAAGAAGGCAAAAAATGCAGAAATCACAGTAATCATTTTAAAACCTGTCAGATAAATCCTGCCACCTCCTTCAAACCCCTGAAGTGTTCACTCAGAGCAAAAAGCAAATCACTCACAATACAAAGGAAATCTTCTCCTTTGATCTGCAACATCCTGTGCTAAGTCTGTCTCCTTGCTCTAGCCACATCACCATCCAAGCTACTTCTCAGACATTCCAGGCACACTCTTAGTCTATGGTGTCTGTAAGGGCTGCCCTTTGCCTGTTTGTGCCTCCCCCAGGCATACACAAGCCTATTTCCCTCCTTAATTCAAGTATTGATTCAAAAGTCCCTTCTCAATGAGGCCTCCTATTTCAAATTGTAGCCACATTCCCACTTGCCTAGCATTCCTAAGCACCCCCCTTCCCTGTTTTTGCTCATATACACAAACATATTTTTAAACCTTAGCCATAGACTTACATAATTCCATAAAAATATTATTTCTTGTTTTTATTGCTTGTCTTTCCTGATAGATGGTTGTCCCTGATAGATTTGTACTTGTTTTAGGTAATAATTAAAAGATTCAAAGGTAGAGAATTGATATTATGAGTGCTACAATTTAGTGGCACAATCTGGCCAAAGGGAGTACAATGGAACAGAACAAGAGATGACACTTGAGGCTTTCATAATGGTGTAGAAATAAAGAAATGAGGGGCTTGGTATGAACTGGCAGCAAGTGTAATGTGATATAGGGACAACCCAAGAGAAAACACACCAGTCACCACAGGCCTTCTACAGGGGCAAGATGGTGCAATGGAAGACTACAAGCTTTGGGCACAGGAGCCTATACTCACCTCCCTACTTGACCCCTTACTCTTTGACATTGGGAAAATCACTCACCTGTCTGCAAGATGGAGCTAATGATGCCTTGTTTCAAGTTGGCTGAGGACTGCAGATCATATACAAAAATCACCCAGCACTTTTCTGGCATGTGTGGATGCCCATGGTATATGATTAGAAGTAGAAGGCAAAGGAAGAAGAGAAAATCCATAAGATTTAGAACTTCAGGCAGAGGCTTGGGATAGGGACTTTTTGGCCAAAGTCTACCATCCTGTCCTTCATACAATATAGATGAGGGTCAAGAGCCTATTGAGAAGCTATTATGAGCATGTACCAGCATTCTGTGACTTCCAATGCAGAGTTTTTTTTTGAAAAACTGGAATGGACAACTTGGTTACTGCTGAGGCCAAAGCAGGGCCTCTTACTGCCTGCTTTGAAATCTGAATCATAGGGTCCTCCTTCTCAAGCTTATTTTCAGATATCCCCAGGACTGGTGACAACCCCACTCCAAAGCCACTTAGCAACCCAGTTTCAGACCAGCTGCACACAGGACAGAAAGAACATGGCTTGCCCAGCTATCACTGTGAATCACCCCACAGGGTGACTTTGTTCCAAGGATATCAATCACCAACCCATTAAATTTTCTCCCCCTTTTCTGTGGGAAGGTACAAGGGAAAGGGGATAAATGCCTATAATGAAGCATGCAATACTCTCTTCTCACGGATACAATAAGCTTGAGGAGAAATGTTGGAAAAACATAAAAAGGGGAAAAAGTAAATGTCACTTCCCCCAGCATGCTGCACTTATCATATTTCTTCCAAGTTCTGAATTCTAATGTCCCATCACCTAGCCAAGTTACTTGCTAAAATATTTAGTGAATTTAAACCCAAAGTACTAATGACATGATCTTACATTTCCTTCTACCATATTTTTATGACATTGCCACAGTGGACAATATTCATCAGGTCAAATGGCTCCTTCTGAGATCACTTCCATAAAATCTCCTAAATGGAATGTTACACACAATTTACACAGCTACTAAAACTTTGAAAGTGGAAAAAAGTTTACAGTATTTCAGATAAAAGCTGCATAATATACAAATTTCAGAGCTCATGCTGTGAATAAAGAAAGTAAGAAAGACCCAGTAGAAGAAAGAAATATGCTGAAGAGAGGGGCAAAAACTAAACCACCTGACTGTGAAGACAAAAGTAAGAAATAAACCTGATACAATGTGTACCATGAGATTTCTAAGTAAGACGGTATAGACATAAGTCACTAGAACGACCGAAATCAAAAAGGAGGAAATATTCCAGTATGTGCCTGTCTTGGCCATAAAGTGTAGATTTGTTTGTGAGAGTAGTAAGTAAAGAGGGAGACGTATGAGATAGATTCTAAGGATATAAAGGGCATCTTGGGAGGGTTGCCTACATGACCTCACACAAGACCCACCTTTCCCTCAGCCTCCAGAGCTTTCATTCAAATGAAATCAATTTCAAAGAAGCATTAGGAATCTGGGACTTGTTCAAACAGTGTGGTCTGTAGCTAACAGAGTACTAAGGACCTGGTGGTAAGTGAGGTAAAAGAGAGATTAATGCAGGCTAAAGTGAGCTCCCAACCAAGTGTGTTCTTCCAGGCTAGTCCTTGGCATAAAGGGTCAGGTTAGTTGAAAAGACTAAAGATGGGAATCAGTAAGGAAAGCACAAGAGGCCAGCCTTCCATGTGCCTGAGCCTGGGGCTTATGCCTTCTTCCTCAGTAGAAGTCACTTCAGAAACTGAACTGGGATGAACCTGAGGGAGAAAGTCAATGGTGCACATCTGAGTATCTGGGCAAAGAACCAGAAAAAAATCCTTAGTTCTGTTGGGGAGAAAGAATTTCATTTAGTCTGCAAGATCCTTCCAGCTTGTCTAAGAATCAAATTGACACGAGATAGATTAACAGAAGAAAATTAAATATAATAGTGTCTGTCAGGGAATCCACACAGGCATGGAAATTCCAAAGACAGTCAGGTGACATGATGCTTAATATGACATAAAGAGAGGAGTAGGGGTCTGAGGTTACAAAGGGGAGAAAGACTATTAGCAAGAACATAAAAGAATCATTTGAAAAACAAAGGTTGCCTTATTATGTTGGTAAGTTTCTTAGGTAAAGAGGAATCTCTATCAATAGCTCTCTTCCTGGTACAAACAGGCAGTTGAGGGGTAGGGAACGAGCCTTTTCTGAATCTTTAAAATGCTTTTAACCCAAAATAATATGTTTGTGTCAATGTACTCATCTTGGGGCAGCCTTCCCTTGGCCCTTACACTTCACAATATGACTTTACTAATTTCTTTTTATCACTAGAGACAAGTATGGCATTTGACTACTGATGAAATTTTGGAATATAGATGAAGTTTGGTGGGGTGAGGTCCAAAGCCAAGAAACAATTCTTGAGACATCTTTGGTGCAAAATGGTGGTTTTTATTAAAGCACAGGGACAGGACCCGTGAGCTGCTGCCCCAGGCCTGTGAGGAGTGGCTGATTATATATCTGGAAATTGGGAGGGGTTTGGGGATATCCTACTCTCTAAGGAATTTTGGAAGCAAGGTTTCCAGGACCTTGAGGGGGGGTTAGCTATTTTGGGGGATAGGCCACTTATTACCATTCAATAAAATCTTAGTCATGAGACCCTTCAGATGGACATCAGTGGGCCATGTGCTTGGGGGATGATTGCCAACACATATCTTGGGGGGTTTGGAGATAAAGGAAATTTCTACAGTGATTTTTATATGTTAAAGTAGACTTACAGGATCCTGAGGGTTGGGCTACGGTTGCCTTTTGCCCTTAGCAAAGTATGAACATCGAGGTGGTTGATTCTGTAGAGGAATGTCCCTCTGCCCATTTCAAGGACTTGTCAATGTGCTTTGTCTTCAACTGGCCCTCTGTTCTCCATCAACTACTATATCAATAATAAAACTTTTCCAAAAGAGACCAAATGAAGCTATAATCAGTGTTAATCAAAAGCCAATAAAGGTCACTAGATGTAGTATGTTTAAAAATTTATTATAAATGTATTTGCTCACAAACTTTTGGGAGAAGAATATTTTTACTTGTATGCATATATGTCTGCTTCCTTTTTGCTTTAAATTGGCTTCAGAAGCTCAAATTCACTTTTTAAATGCATTCATTGTAAAAATCAGACTTAAGTTTGCTCCACAAGATTCTTATCAACTCTAAATGCATAATTCTCTAAATATTCTGGGCTGGAATACAATCTCAATTGAACCCATAAATTCAATCTCCAGACATGGTTGATTGCCCCCTGGGGATTTACACCTCAGAGAGAACTAGAAATGTGTTGACCAAAGCTTCCCATAAATGAATATTGTTTTCTTGGGGATCCCTGGGTGGCGCAGCGGTTTGGCGCCTGCCTTTGGCCCAGGGTGCGATCCTGGAGACCCAGGATCGAATCCCACGTCGGGCTCCCGGTGCATGGAGCCTGCTTCTCCCTTTGCCTATGTCTCTGCCTCTCTCTCTCTCTCTCTTTCTCTCTGTGACTATCATAAATAAATAAAAATTAAAAAAAAATTTAAAAAAAAAGAATATTGTTTCTCTATGCCCATAGTTATGGTTTCATTCTACATTTTATTTCTGGATTTAAGTCGTATACAGATTATAGAAGGCTTGTCAACCATGAATAGACCAGTTTACAATAATGAAGAACACAGCTGTTTTTATCACTGAGGAAGTTTGTTGCTGTGAAATCCTGGGTATGTTAGCATTGCATAGAGAATACATTGTTTTTATCTTGGTTGGAAGCATAAGAAACAAATGAATAGTAGATAAGCTTTTAACATGTAGAAGATAATAGGATAGGAAAAGATAAGAGGAAAAAGTCATAGTTGTATGATTGTATAGTTGTATGATTGTATAGTTGTATGAAATAGTAAAATTGCAAAGAAGACTCAATTGTTCAGTCAGCAAATGTGACATACTTCCAAATTATAATCTTTGTTCCTATCTTTTTAAGCCATTAATTTCATATTTAGTACAAAATGTCAGATTTCTACATATGTAAGTAACATCACTGGATAAAGCTTTGCAAATGCCAAAATTAGGACCCTATTAGGTAGATTTAATGCTATGTTATGAAAATTCATGTGACTTTGTCATTGAAACATTTATAATATAATTGTAATACACCAATCTTTAGGTTGTACTTTCCAACAGAAAAGTACAACCACTTTCCACTATTGGAAAACACAACCTAAATTCCTTCTCATACATAGGATTGATAAAGGAAGATAACACAAATCAATTTGGGTTGCTAAACCTCCAAAGATGCAATAATTCAAACAAATGACATCATCTTAAATATGTCCATTGCCCACATGCATTGTGTCATCCCAAGTTGAGCCCAAGCAACTGGGTAAGACCCTCCATGTTTCTGTGGAGAAACTGAAGATCTAGTAAGTACAGTCCTGGGAAAATGGAGAAAAATTATATACCCACACTGAAATATTTTATTCCTTTTTTTTTTTTTTTTTAATTTTTATTTATTTATGATAGTTACAGAGAGAGAGAGAGAGAGGCGCAGAGACACAGGCAGAGGGAGAAGCAGGCTCCATGCACCAGGAGCCCGACATGGGATTCGATCCCGGGTCTCCAGGATCGCGCCCTGGGCCAAAGGCAGGCGCCAAACCGCTGCGCCACCCAGGGATCCCTGAAATATTTTATTCCTAATGTGGAAAATGTTTCTTATTGCCTTTGAAATGTTTGCATTTGGGCTGGCACCTCACTTGAGAGTATTCTTCAAGTGTAGCTTCCATTTTAAATCCTTTACCTATGTGTTCATTTTTGTCTGTTTCTCCAGTCAAGATATTGGCAGCATGAGACCAGGACTTTGTTTTTGCTCATTACTGTATTCCCCAGAGAAACTCAGTATTGTAGATCTCAAACCAATGTTTGGCATATATTAAGTCCTCAGTGTTGGTTGAATGACTGAAGTTCTTTCAGTTTCTTGGCAAGTCTTCTCAGAACTACACAGAAATTGAATGTAGCTGATTTGCTGGATTCTAATGGTGAAATTACTTCTAGAAACCACCTGTATGGTGGCAAGATGGTTCAGCCCCATCTTGCCTCAGGACACACACACACACACACACACACACACACCTAACCTCCCATCTGGGCTCCCAGTTTTCAGTCTTCTCCTGCTCCCATTCTTCTCCTCCACAGACCGAAGATAAAATTCACATACGGTATTCTCCAAAGCATGGCACTCACTCAGAGTTTCTTAAGTTCAGTCTGCAGACAAATGCTTAAGGCTCTGCACTATGATGAGTTTGATAACATAACTCTTGGATACATATTCAAAATGGCCTCAGCCACCACCATTCCTAATTACTCTATTGGACTTACCTACCAGACTAATCTCTCCCATGATTTTCTTATTGTTATCACCTCGTGTAAGACGCCTTGCCACTTTTTTACCTGGAACATTTACAATGTTTAAGACCCAGTTAAAAGTGCATGATTTCTGTAGACTTTCCTCACTGTCCCAGGCATAATTTGTGCTTTTATTCAATCATTGCTGCATATTCAAAATACATTTATTGGGCACTAACTGAATGCCTGATATGAAACTGGAAGGTGGTAATTCACAAATAAACGAACTATGCCTCCATCCTTTAGGGGTTTATAATCTGGTACTGAAAAAAATAATGTGAATTTTAAAACTTAATAAGCGGAATATCACTAGAGATATGGGATTACGGAGCAACTAATTAGCAGTGGGGAATTACACAGTATTTTGTAGAGTCTAAAATGTTTGATTAGTATTTTGACAGATAGTAAGAACTTTGCCTCTAGGTAAGTAGATAGACATAAGGAAAAGGCCATTACAGGTAGGAGATACCTGTCCATCAATTCGGACTGCATTCTAAGAATTGCAGGCTGCCTGTAAAGCCAGAGCATGGAGGAAAAGAGGGTGAGGTAAACAGTGTTCTGCACACATACCAGTGATTCTGGAAAGCTGATTCAGAAATTAAATTCCCAGCATCAATGTTCTCATGACATATTCATTAAACATTTATCCAATTGCATTACAGATGTTTCGTTAGATTTTCATCTTCCCTGTCCATGGCTAAAGTCTTTGAGGGTCATGAGGAAAATATTAGTCTTCACCTTTATTTTGTTCCTCTTTCCGTTCACAATGAATTCAGCACGAGGCTTAGGCATAGTACATTCCTCCTTTGACAGGGGAAGAAAGTATGCTTTTGGCATAATTTGTGATTTCTGGCACATAACCTAAACTCCCTGAGACCTAGTATCCTTATTTGTCACAGGTAAAAATAACAATATCTTGGAGATTTGATGACGGTGAATATAACATTATTCACACATATACATATATAGACATATGAGTACATAGTACACACTGACACTGAACAATTGTGACTATCTTGATGTCATATTTCTTTTAGTCCTCCTATTTTCCTTACTTCAAATTTTATGAAACTTTAAAGTGTTCACCTGGTTCAAGTTTTTATATTAATAAAGATATATAATAGTTTTTGAAACCCTCTCAGTAAATTTTTAAAACAATTGGATGTAAAACTTCAATTTAGAATCATCACTGAGGAATAAGACGTAGTCTTTCCAATAATGAAATAATTGAAAAGATAAAGATTCAGCTTTGGGTAGAATTTCTTTATGTTTCTGATTCAGAAAAGATATTAATACATCTTTCTCTGAAACAAAATTATGCAATTTGAAAAAGCAAATTTTATATTTATAAAAATCCTTCTGAGATGAATAACAGAATCACACAATTTAATCAAAGAATCAAGTCATATTTCTCTATTCAATTCATGTAAAACATGCAAGGTGTAAAGTGGAGTTCTTTTTTTTTAAAATTTATTTATGATAGTCACAGAGAGAGAGAGAGAGAGAGAGAGAGAGAGGCAGAGACATAGGCAGAGGGAGAAGCAGGCTCTATGCACCGGGAGCCCGATGTGGGATTCGATCCTGGGTCTCCAGGATCGCGCCCTGAGCCAAAGGCAGGCGCCAAACCGCTGCGCCACCCAGGGATCCCTAAAGTGGAGTTCTGATTGTGAAATACTGTGTAGCTACTTGTGATTAGAAATGTAAATTCAACTCTAGAAAGTTGATTTTCACTTGGCCCATTGAACAAATAAACTGGCATTTAATCCTGAGTCTCTGTGAGAATGTTGGCTTTTGGCAGACACAAGTTACAGTCTTTCCAAGAATATACTTTTATTTATATTTCCCCCTTAATGTTAAAGGATTGAGAGTCAGAAAATCCATGATGATAAAAAAATTGAAATTTTTTCATGGCTTTTCATTTCACTTTAAATTGACATCCAATCCCTGTACATTTCTATGTAAAATTAGTTTTAAAATATCAGAATTCTTTAAAGTATACACTATTATTCTTATTTCCCACAATGAGATGCTAAATATAAAGACATTATATAACTAGCCTTAAGTCATATAGTCACCTCTGTTCTTGCCATTGGCTATATCATTAGTCACTCTTTGGTAGTAACATGCTCCCAGGGCTGCTTTAACTGTTTAATGACTCTAGGAATAGATCAAGTTGTATGAATTATGTATTAAACAGACATTCAGTGCCCTAAAAGAGTTAAAATGCCTCAGACCGTACTTTAATACTAAAGCCCACAGAGAAAAGAACTAGAAGGTATCAAAGCCAAAGAGCTTGATACTATTAAATCCTATTTATCATTTATTCTTATTATCAGAAAGTTCTAATTACCCAGTTTTCATTTTGTTTTAGTATATTCTGCCGGTCTTCCTTCTTTGAAGAAAAAAAAAAAACAACAATAAATAGAACTGTATCAGCAATCATTTCAATTCAATGTAACCTCTCACTACTAATTCTCAAACCCAGTTGATCATTATTATCCATTATAACTGCTGGAACTTTTTTTTTTAACATGGATATGAAGCCCCCACTCATAGGTTATGATTTAATTGGGGTGAGTGAGACACAGTCATTGTTATTTTTCACAAATTCTCCAGGTTATTCTTATAAGAAGCTCTAGTGGAGAACCACTGATGTGCAACAATAAAATATAACCCTATACTACAGCTGCAATTTGCTGAAATATAGGAAGTCAATGCTAATTATATAATGTATGAAGTGCTTTTATTGTAAACAAGCTTAAAACCAACAATGGACAGATTTGATATATATATATATAATATAAACAGTTATAAAACAGTTATATATATAACATAAAACAGTTAAATAAAACTCTTTTCTATCCATTTTAGATAGATTTAACTATGTCTTGGTCATGGTTTCTAGGACATGGTCTGGCTTCTTTACCAGAACAAGATTTGCTATCTCTGAAATGGTATTGAAAAATAAAATTCATCATACTCACTTTGTATGGCACATCAAAGATGAGTGATAATATTATTATATGTGTAATTGTTCTTTATATGTTTTATCCATGGACAGTTTTATATGAATTTGTTCTTTTTCCTAACTGGTGACAAGCTTTCAAATAGCTTCAGAGGAAAAACTGAGATTAATTGCAGTCTAGTACATTGTAACTGTTGCTTCCATTTTAAGAAGATCAGCATCTAATCAATAATATATTAATGACTGTATTCTTTTGAGTCCTTGTAAATTAACAGGTAAAGGCAAAGAGCTGTTTTTTGTTCTCCATTCTGTGCCTTCATAGTTGGGTGCTAAATCAAAAGAAACATAATCTGGGTTCTGATTAATGTTGGCATTAACAGGTTGTTTCTGTTTAGTGTAGTTAGTTCCTTAATTTATCTTCATATAATGGCAAGGTTATATCCCCAAGAAACAAATCTCTTTAAGGCTACAGTTTTTTAACAGTGCTATTCTTTGACTTTACAGTCAGCCTATCTTGTTTTGCTTTTTATCATAGGCTTCTTTAACATGTTAATCTTTTTTAAGCACAAATAGGAAATAATGGTCAGCTCCCATATCAAATGAATAAGAATTCCTGTAGGGTTATAGTAACCACACACACAGGATGCCCACCCTGAAATTTTAATTGGTGTAGGAGTGCTCCTGGAGCTCCAGCTGGGTATATATCGCTTATGCCATGTCAGAGACTGTCAGAGTCCCTACTCTCAATAAGTGTACAATGATTGTGGGGATCAAGACCTAAGCTTGTTCAACAACCACAGCACAAGACTATATATAATGTCTTTTAGACTGTGGGATGTAGCTGAGTGCTTAGGTTGGTTGAAGGTGACAGAGATCACTATGGATTGAAGCTGTCAGGGAACATATTCGAATAACCTTGATTTGTATCTGGAGGAGCTCTTATTAGAGAGAAGAACAAGAGAAAGAGGTGAGTGATGGGAAAACAGCATAAATCATAGCAGAAAAACACTAACCTCACTAAAGGACTACCTACATTCAGTATAGAAGTAAAAGATGACTGACAGGTTAGATTACACAGTACCTTGAGAATGAGGGAGAAGAAAATCTGGTTTCACCCTTGCAGGTGGTATAGGGCAATTACATATTAATGAGATAGAAAGTGGTAAATCTGACAGAGATACAACGAATGAAGAGATAGGAGAAATAATGGTGGCAGAAAAGCCTGGTAGGTGGCAACTGCAAGTGGCACATAATGAGGAAAAGTGCAGATGGGGAAAGAAGGAGTTAAGAGGAAGAAAAGGATTAAAGGGTGATACAAAAGATAAAAAAGATAGGAAATAAAAGGTGATTCCAAGATTTTAGTGTGAGAAATTTTTATAAACAGAAACTTTGGAATAAGAGGCTGATATGACTATTAGGAAAGTAGAAATAGGATTTGATTATTCTTATGTTGAGTGAATGAAAAGAAATACAAGTAAAAATGTCATTGGTCATTTAATCTTGAGATTTTTGTATAAAGAAAATAAAATATAAAAATCTAGACTGAATATGCAGAATGTAGGCTAACATAAAAATGATACTTAAGCCCAAGAGCAATGAAAAATTCTTTGAAGACATGGGGATGAAAGGCACAGCATAGGGAATATAGTCAATGCTATTGTAATAGTGTTGTGTGGTGACAGATGGTAGCTCCACTCAGGGTGAGTACAGCGTAACATATAGAGTTGTTGAATCACTATGTTGTACAGCTGGAACTAATGTAATTTTTTTGGTGTCAATTATACCTCAATAAAAATTTTTAAAAAGAGGGATCCCTGGGTGGCTCAGCAGTTTAGCGCCTGCCTTTGGCCCAGGGTGTGATCCTGGAGTCCTGGGATGGAGTCCCACATCGGGCTCCCTGTATGGAGCCTGCTCCTCCCTCTGCCTGTGTCTCTGCCTCTCTCTCTCTCTCTGGGTCACTCATGAATAATAAGTAAAATCTTTAAAAGAAAAAGTAAAAAAAATATTTGAAGAATTGGAGAAAAAGAATAAGAAAGAAAAGGAGAAGGAGGAAGATGAAGAGAAGTTGTTGACCATATGGAAGAGCTTAAGCTACAATGACAATATGCAGCTGGCCTCCAAGTAAGTTCATTAAGAAATGCAGATCAAGAGATTAATAATAAAAAAAGTAATAGTTGGGAAAGTGCTGAAAGGGTGAATTCTCTCAAGGAAAAAATTGTAATGAGAAACTCAGGAATGCAAAATGAATAGACATTTTTCCAAAAAGACATGAATAGCCAACAGCTATGTGAGAAGGTGTTCAACATCATTAATCATCAGGAAAATGCAAATCAAAACTACAGTGAGATATCACCTTATATTTGTTAGCATAGCTGTTATCAAAAAGTAAAAAAAAAAAAAAAAAAAAGAACACAAAACAAAAAAACAAGTGCTGGTGAGGCTGTGGTGAAAAGGGAACTTTTATGCATTGTTGGTGGGAATGTAAATTAGTACAGACATTATGGAAAACAATATGGAGGTTCTTCAAGAAATTAAAACTAGAAATACCATACGATCCAGCAATCACTTCTGGATATATATCTAAAGGAAATAAAATCACTGTTTTTAAGAGATATTGCACTGTCATGTTCATTGCAACAGTATTTCTGATGGCAAAGTATGGAAAAAATCTAAGTGTCCATCAACAGATGAATGGAAAAAAATATATATAGTATATACAGACAATGGAATAATATTTGGCCTTAAAAAAGAAATTAGTCCTAACATTTGCAACAACATGGATGAACCTACAGGACATTATGTTAAGTGAAATAAGCCAGACACAGAAAGACTAATATTGTATGATCTCCCATACACAGAATTAAAAAAAAGTTGAACTCACAGTTACAGAGTGTAGAATGGTGATTACCAGAGGCTGAGGAGGAAAGGGGAGATAATGATCAAAGAATATATACTTTCAGTTATAAGATGAGTAAGTTCTAGAGACCTAATGCATAGCATGGTGACTATAATTAACTATAGTGTATCATATACCTAAAAACCTAAAAATTGCTAAGACATTATGCTCCAAGTGTTCACATACACACACACACACACACACACACACACACACACATACACACACAATGGTAACTGTAGGAAGTGATGAATATGTTAATTAGTTTGATTGTGGTAATCGTTTCATTGTGTATATTTAAAATATATCAAAATGTCATTTTTTTAAGACTCGTCAGAGAACTACCTGAAGTCTCAGGGCAAACTATCTCCCTTTTTAAACCTGAAAAGAAAGTACCCTACAGAGAGATACAGGACCTAAGATTTGCTTACCTGGAGCAGAAACCACAAGATGTCACAAGCTCATGAAGGTAGGAATTTTGACAAATTGCTAGAGGCCAAAAGTTAGCTGCAGCTATTGGGGAGCCCCCAGCTTTCAGAGGCTTTTCCTCTGGGACCTCATTAGGCTTTTGCAGGAGGATCAGGGGAAAGCTTAGAAAGGGACCCAGCACGGGGAGGAAAAGAATAATCACTCTGTTAACTGTCCAGACTTTTCTCCCTTATGGAACAAAGCCTTAACCTTGGGCGGGACATCACCAGAGGGCAATAGTGAAATCCTATCTCATCTGCCCTTCTCCAAGTCAACTCCAGCCTGTTTCCCCACAAAATAAATAAATAAATAATAAATAAATAAATGAAAGAAAGGAAAGCATAAACCTAGAGGGGAGAGGGTTTCACAGGCAGAGACTAAGAATGCTACAGCTGGGGAAGAGACTGAGAGAAGGGCAAGTAATTCTACTCACAGAAGGAGGGCAGAGACGCTTACAAAAGCCACATCCTTGGGACACCTGCCCATTGTGCACCCCAAAGACCAAAATGTAATCAAAGGATTAGATAATGTCCACCCACCAGTTTCTACCCATGTGCAAATCAACTTCAGGAGCAAAAATTGTGGATCAAAACTAGAAAAACTGAAAAGGGATAGAGTGTTTAAGAAAAGGCAACACAAGTGCCAAAGCCAAAAAAGGAGAACAAAAACAAGTTTCCCTGCAGAAACTTCAAAGTTTTGATTACTCCTGGCCAGATTGATGTCACTTCTCACACTAAAAGCCTATTTACCTCAGAATCTGCTGCCCAGATTCAATACAACATTTTTGGATTTCAACAAAAAAATTATGAGGCAGGCCAAAAGCTGAGAAAAAAATTCTGAAGAACAAAGCAATTGCCCAAAGCAAACTCAAACAGAACCAAGATGTTGAAATTTATCAGACAGAGATTTTAAATTAACTATAATATCTTAAATTCTAATGGAAAAGTAAGTAACTTGCAAGAAGAGTTAGATACTCTCAGAGAGATGGAAACTATAAAAATATTAAAAGGAAATGTCAGGACTCAAAAACACGATAACATATAGAAAACATACCTTTGACATGTGCATTAGTATAGTTGATACAGCTTAGGAAAAAGTCAGGAAACTTGAAATAAGTCAATAGAAATCACACAAACTGAACTCAAGAAGAAAAAAGAATTTTTTAAAAGAAGAGAATAACCAAGAATATTGTATCAAAAGTTGTGACAATTGCATAATGGCATACTGGAGGAATAGAGGGATAAAATGAGAAATAGGTAGAAGAAATAATGGTTTAAATTTTCTAAAATTAGTGCCAAATATTAATCTACACATCTGAGAAGCTCAGAGGACACCAAGCAGGATTAAAAACAGCAATGAGGGGAGCCTGGGTGGCTCAGCGGTTTAGCGCCACCTTCAGCCTGATCCTGGAGACCCTGGATCGAGTCCTGCGTCGGGCTCCCTGCATGGAGACTGCTTCTCCTTCTGCCTGTGTCTCTCTCTCTCTCTCTCTCTGTGTCTCTCATGAATAAATTTTAAAAAATCTTAAAAAAAACAAAGCAGCAATGAAAAATCTAAATATTATACATTAAAACTGCAAAAAACCAAAGGCAACAAGAAAGCCTTGAAAGACATAAAAGTTAAAGGACAATTTACCTTCAGAAGAACAAGAACGAGAATTACATTGGACCTGTTGTTAGAAACTATGTAAGCAAGAAGAAAGTAGAGTGAAATAATCAAATTACTATCAGAGAAAAACTGCCAACCTCAAATTCTATATACAGTAAAATTATCCTTCAGAAGGCAGAGAGAAATAGAAGTTTCCTCAAATAAAAACGGAGGTGCACACACACATATACACACTGAGGAAGTTCTTCCAGCAGAAGGGAAATGATATAGGTCAGAAACTTGGGTCTATATGAACAAAGAATAACCTTTAGAAAAAAGAATAAATGAAGGGAAAACATAATCTTTCATTTTTCTTATTCTTGATTTCTCTAAAATAATGAGAAAAGGAGATACATAAAAACTTGAGAACTAATAAAGTTTATTGTAGCTTGACTATATTCATTGGAAATAAAATGAGAAGGAAGCATCTATCCTACATGATGTTTAAAAGAAAAAGAAAAAAATATTTATTAAACATATATAAAGGCACTTTTATTCTTTCTTCTGGGCTCTCTGTTTTGACCACTACTAAGTCCAGTCTGTATCAAGAATTGTGAAATGAGGCTCAGCTGAGTATAAAGAGAACATTAACTCATCCAATAGAGAGCTAGGTAAGCAGAGTCCTGAAAGGGAATTTATGAAGAAATTGTAGTGAATGGAGGGAATGAAACAAATCAGCAGATTAGTCCATTTTTCATTAAAAAAAATAATACTTTGTTTTCAATTGTAATTGACATTATAGATGATGTAATAGAAATCTCTTTCTTATAATGAAATAATTTTACCTTGCGGAAAATTTACCTTATAAACTTATTATAAACTTATTACCTGATTTAGTCTCATTATCTAGAAATGGAATTACCTACAGGAATGGTATCTTTTTATGAAATCAAGCTTCAGGGGCACCTGGTGGCTCAGTGGTTGAGCATCTGCCTTCAGCCCAGGGTGTGATCCTGGGGTCCTGGGATCGAGTCCCACATCAGGCTCCCTTCATGGAGCCTGCTTCTCCCTCTGCCTGTGTCTCTGCCTCTCTCTGTGTGTCTCTCATGCATAAATAAATAAAATCCTTTAAAAAAAAAAAGAAATCAAGCTTCACCATAAGAAAAATATAAGTATTTTAGTAATAATTTAAAACTACATATTTATGAACATATTTATGAGTTGTGCATTCTGCAATATGGGAGAAACATAGTATAAAAGGAGTACAATTAAATATCTATAGTGTGTCTAAAGAAATTTTAAGTACAAAATGATCCGACATTAGGATTTATGAATGACATACTTTTAGAAATATTCTCATACATAATAGAAGAAAGTTGTGAATCATCTGCAATATTTATCCATTTCTATTCTCTATTACTTTTTTTTAAAAAGGGTTTATTTGTTCATGAGAGACATAGAGAGAGAGAGAGGCAGAGACACAGGCAGAGGGAGAAGCAGGGATGGTCTCCGGGATCCGGCCCTGGGCTGAAGGTGGCGCTAAACCACTGAGCCACCAGGGCTGCCCACTACTACTTTTTCTTAATAACAATTGTAAAACTGTATTTTTAAAATGAAATTATCTCTTTATCAAGTTGTATATGCAGTCAACATGGCCCAGCAGTCATGGCAAACTGGAAAATAATTTACTGCTGGTCTAAAATCCTAAGATCCAATTTTGGTCTGATATTAATTTGCCTTGTGATGATGAGAAAATCAGTTAATTTATCCAGTTCTTAATTTTATCAACTAAAAAACAAAACAAGGCAAAACACAAATGGTAAGTGCTTAACTTAGTGACCCAAGACCCTGTAAGATTAATACGCCATGCCCTTATGAAAACACAAGTTGACTTTGTCCGAGAAATGTTATTATAAATGGCAACCCCTACTACCCATTTGTACATCTTCAGTCAAATGTTCCCAAGGAGACTTTCATATCCATATTCTAAGGTGGATAAATACAACCTTGTCCTCTCTATATGCAGGTCCCTGAAGCCTAGAGATGAGCCTGAGCAATAGAAGAAGAATTTTAAACTGAAAGAATAAAAGAGTGAACTAGATCAGACTAGATTTTTTTAATCCCTGGAAGAAATATGAAAATTCTCTGATCTTCCAAAGATGATAATAAAGGCTGGCAAAGGAAAATGTCCAAGAATATTTAATGAGGGGGCACCTGGGTAGCTCAGTCAGTGAAGCATCTGACTCTTGATTTCAGCTCTGGACATGATCTCAGGGTCGAGAAATCAAGCCCCACATTGGGGCTCTGCTCAGTTGGGAATCTGCTTGAGATTTTCTCTCTCTCCTTCTGCCCTTTCCTTCTCTCTCTCTCAAATAAATAAATGAATAAGTTTTAAAAATAATAATAATATTTAAAGGGAACAATGGAGGAAAAACAGCTAACCTCATGTTAGAAACCCCACCAAGCTCAGATCCTTGGATAAATCCTTTCAGCCTGTAACTGAAACAGACAGGGGCTTTTGCAGAAGGATGAGGTCGCACTCAAATGCATCTGTGATGCCAACTACAGTGAGCACCCATTTCAGAAACATACATCACCTAGCTTCTCATGACTCCCAAGTTATGCCATTTCATGTATGACCTTGTTTTAAATATAATCATATTATTATATATTCTTATAAACTTATTTGACATATCATTATCCATGTAATTAAACTGTTATAATACTCGCTTTTCAAAAATCCTCCTTAAATTTTTTTCTCTGGACTTTTTGAAAGATCATCACAATTTTGAACATTTGGGCAAATCTCACTTAATATGAAGTGAAAGAGATCCTATAATGTGTTACACTAGATTTTTATCTTGGATGTAATTTTTCTCATGATGCCACGATTAACTGAAAAAAATAAAACCATTAATATAAAATAAGTTTTCTTTGTCTTTCATAAATATCATTTGAATAGTTCAGTTGTGTTAGTAACTTTTAGTTTATGTCTAGTTACAGAATGGGAAATTCTGTAAATCAAATTCTATTATGTGATCACTGTTTCTCTCCTGAAATAGAAATGGCACAATTTTATAGGAAATTGCTCTTGGAAGTTTTCCAACCCAAGACTGCAATCTTGAAACTTTTAGAATCTTTGAAAAAGTTTAAGGTTAGAGATGCAAAAGTTCTGAACTGTCCCAGAAAACAGCAAAATTGTTGAATTGCACACCTCACTTTATTGAAACAAAGACATATGCCGCTGTTCCTGATGAGGCACAATGCCAGGGGACTGAGAGCTGAAAAGAAGAAAGAACAATTTTAAAGCAAACATTGCTTTTGTTTTTGAAAATTGTTAGTTGAGCTTATATGTCACCCTCATACAAAAAAAATCTTTTAAAAGTCCCCACACATCTCACTTTTCCTACAACAAGAAAAGTACAGGAAAGTCATGCTCTGTGAAGCCCATTTTGTCTTTTGTCTGACCTGCTCATGATTTTTAAAGGTGTGACAACTTTTTTAAAAGTTACATATTGCTTGTAAATGGGTGAGTTTTATGGTATATAAATTATACTTCAATAAACCTGTTTAAAAATATTATATTAGCTGAGGAAAATTCAAATAATATAAAAAAGTGCCTTAAAAAAAAACTTTAGAAACCCCACCACCCAGTAATTACCACCAGTAACATTTCTTTGCTCCCCATTCTTCTGCCTCTCTGTATGTATATCTAGAATTATATACAGTCAGAAATATGTATCCCACTTAATATTTCTTTTCGCCCAAACATTTCAGTAAGCACTTTCCCTTCAACAGAAGGAAAATCAAGATGGTGCTATAAGCATCATCCAGGTTCAAATGATAGCCAGAGACACTACCATAAAATCCACGATTTCTGGCTCAGGGAAAATTCTGGCAGCCTGTGTCTCCTCTCAGCAGAGCACTGGGCAACTGCTAAAAAAAAAGCAGAAAGTGTCCATGTTCAATGGTCTCTACTATGACAATAAGCAGAAACAGGACCTCAGACAACCACATTACCTGGTATGCACACTCACACTTGATTTTGAGCCTATCTACAGATTTGCCCTAAAAACAAACCCTGATTATATAAAGTTGTGACAAAGGAGAAACTGGAAACCCACCCCAGATATTTTGCTGTCTGTAAAACAACCTGCTAGTTTCTATAACTGGGAAGGGGGAGGGAGGATATCATACATATATCTAGATATTTCTCCATCTGAAATTTTATTCTATAGTTTTCCCTTCACCAAAATAAAAATGTCACTAGACTATAAATGTCTCCCTCATTTAACTATATAATCTGTCCACAGAATCTTCCCAGTGAACATGTGTTGAACACAGGAGTCCTAGACAGGCAGGGCCTGTGTGGACCAATGCTTGGCCTCCGGCAGCCTGAGGTGCTGGCTGGCGCCAGGGCTGTGAGTTAATGGTGACACCTGCAGGACAAAAGGGGCATAACAGTGCATTGGAATAGCCATTAGTTTTCAGGATGAGTCGTGTACTGACTGGTATTACTGACCAACAGAATCTTAGGGGTTTTTAAAATTTTATTGTGTAAGACAGCCTATGGGTTAGTGTCCATATTAATATTCAACCTGTTAAGCCAATAGTGTCTAAAACTTAAGGTGGCAAGTAGCAGCTGAGGTTATAGGTACATCTAAAAGGGATGTGAGGAAAAATGCCCCAGCAGTTAAGGAAAATTTCCATTTCTGGGATAAACACCAAGGATATCTATTTTAATGCTTCTCCATTGCACCTCCTCCTGCTTCTTCTATTTCTGTCACTAAATAGCTATTCTGTCACTAAAGTTCTGCATTTCCAAACACACAACATATCCTTCTAATTAATTACACTTTTTCCCAATGAATGTTAACTGTGCTTGCAATTTAGTTGCCATTCAAAGAAAATGCTGCCGATAATAATTACTATAAAACCTCACCCACCACTTTGACCACTATCTATCTATCCATGCTTATGACATTCCAATTGATTCAGCCAGAGCAGATCTGCATTTCCAGCTGCCTACTAGACATCTCCACCTGGATATCCTGGGGGTGTCTGGAACTCAGCATGACATCATATTCCCTCCAGCCTGCCCCTTCTGGGTTCCTTGTCCAGGGAATAACTTCATTATTCCCTTAGTTGATCTAGAGGCTCCTTTCACCCTCCTGCCCACTCAAGACCTCCGTTGGTATAACTTCTACCTTCTTCATATACCTCTCCTGCCATCCTCAATGCAGTTGTGTTCATACTGACTTTTTTAGCTGATTTCTTTAGCTGCCTCTCAGTCTGAATGCATGCAGTCCATTTTTTAAACAGCCACCAGGAAATCTTTCTAAAGCATAACTCTGATTAAATCCCTCCCTAGTGCCTCCTTATCAACAAGACACCTTAGCAGCACACCATATAAGGCCCACTGTGAAGTGGAACTTATGTAATTTCTTACCTTCACACCCCCTTCTCGCCTGCAGAGGGGCGATTGCATAAATTTCAACCTAAGCACCTTTACTCATAAGCCCCTCATATTTCCACCTCCTTGGTACATTCTCCTCATTTGCCTTCTACCCTCAAATTCCCATCTGAACCTGGTGATATTCCCTCCTTCTTCAAGACTATTGCCCAAACAGCAGCCCAGGTGGCTCAGTGGTTTAGCACCGCCTTCAGCCCAGGGTGTGATGCTGGAGACCCGGGATTGAGTCCCACGTCGGGCTCCCTGCATGGAGCCTGCTTCTCCCTCTGCCTCTCTTTCTCATTCTCTCTCTCTGTGTTTCTCTCTGTGTCTCTCATGAATAAATAAAATTAAAAAAAAAAAAAGACTATTGCCCAAACAATAACAGCAAACACTTCTGTAGCATTTAATGCTTGCCAGGCACTGATATAGCTGCTTTATATAAATCACCCTATGTACACTTTACAGCCCTGTGGGGTATTATCCTCAAGAGGTTTTCTGGCCCAGGCCTTAGGACGGTTGTCTAAATGGCCACTACTTTTCTAAGCATGTAAATACTTAAAGTGAGCTATTGGTCATAGTGTTGTTAGTAGTAAACACAGGTTCTTCATGATCCTTACAAACTAGATGTAGTAGAGAGAACCATCCACAGAGATGTGACAAAATTACTGGGTGCACACAGTGGAAACCTAGAGGGTAAAGACAGAGGTTACTTCTCCTTGGTTTCGAAAAAAGGAGCAGTCAGGGAAGGAATGCAAAAAAGGAAGCATGTGCAGAAATTGGGTGTACTATCTGGCTCCAGATTCCTGGGTCTCATCCTGGTTTCTCCATTTATGTGCTGGTTGATCTTAACCAAGCAGCTTAACCTCTGTGCCCCAGTTTCCTTATCTGTCTGATCTGGTGGTTCTGAGCAAGATGATCGAGAAAAGGGAGAGGCCAAAGATTGCTGCAATATTAACAACCATGAGTGGATTAAAATATTAATTTAAAAAGGTGACTTGACTCATCTATAAGTTATTTAAACACTTGTCTTAGGACTGAAAATGACAGGTGCCCCGTGTCCCCTGCAACTGAGAAAATGATTTGGAAGGGAGAAAATGGGGAGAAAATAAGTTCTGCCAGCTAATGTCAAAAGTTGTAAATAATGTCACTTAAGAATATAACAAAAAAGGAGCACCTGGGTGGCTGAGCGTCTGCCTTTGGCTCAGGTTGTGATTCTGGGGTCCTGCATGGAGCCTGCCTCTCCCTCTGCCTATGTCTCTGCCTCTCTCTCTCTCTCTCTTTCTCTCTCTCTCTGTGTCTCTCATGAACAAATAAAATCTTTTTAAAAAAGAATATAACAAAAAATGAAGGCAAAACGATGTAACCGTTAAGATAGCAAATTTTAAAAATGCAAAAATATCCAAAAATGAAAGCAATGTTTAAATTGATTCTACTACATTCACATAGTTAATAATATACACCCATTAAATTATGTTATCAAAGAATGTGTAATGTTAATGTGTAGGCAGAATAATGGCCACCCAAAGATATCCATGCACTAATCCCCAGAACCTGTGAGTGAATATGTTACAGTAAATAGCAAAGGGAATTTTTGCAGATGTTATTAAGGTTAAGGACTTTGAAATGGGGACATCAGCTCGGTAGATTACGTGGGTGGGATATAATCACATGAGCCCTTGAAAATGGAAAAAGCAAAAGAGTCCATCAGGGAGTTGTAACAGAAAAAGAAAGAGCAAAGACCCAGGCTAAGGGATGGACTCACTGCACTGTTGCTGGTTATGAAGATGAAGGGAGGGAGGGAGCCATGAGCCGAGTAATGTAGGCCACCTCTAGAAGTTGGGACTAGCCCTGAGCTTACAGTCTCACAATCACGGGGAACTGAACTCTGTCGACAACTCAAATGAGCAGAAAGTGGATTCTCCCCTCAAGCATCCAGAAAAGAAACGGCCCTACCAACACCTTGACTTAGCCATATTACAATTCTGACCCTTGGAACCATAAAGCAACTAAGTCGTGTGGTTTAAACTGTTAAGTGTGTGGTGAAAATAATACAGTTAGAAAGATAAAAATTGGGTAAAAAGAAAAATAGAAGTGCAAGTAAAACTGTGTATGTGCTAATGTCACATCCCGTTGTCCGTGCACATATGCACAGGCAAGGTCGACGACAGTGCATGAATATACGTGCTCAGAGTTTGGGACTTGGGCTTTGTTTGTTTGTTTTGCTTTTGTTTTTTGCCTTCTTTAGATGTTACTGTGTGTCACCGTCTAACTCTTCTCACACAATCTTTCTTGATGCTGAGACAGATAGGCTTTTGCTCCTATTTGTAAATGGAGTAACTTGCCAAAAGGGTCACTGATGACTAGTTTACAAAGTCTAATGTTCAGTTTGCATCCTTATCTCACTTGACTTCTCAAACAGCACTAAACATAGTTGTCACTCCTTAGGACCTAAAGCTGTTCTTGGGTTTCTGGACCACTTTCTCTAGGTTCCTGTCATTCACTTGCCATTTATGAGTCTCTTTTCAGGTTCCTTCTCATCTAGAAAGCTCTTGATGTCTGAATAAGTTAGGCATCAAGAGCTATATCTCTTCTTTTTTGTTGTTGTTGTTACCAAGATTGTTAATTTTATTACATACACGTTAATTCATTTGCCCGCATTTTATTGATGAAATGGGAGTAGAATTTTTTTTTTTTAGGATTTTATTTATTTATTCATGAGAGACACAGAGAAAGAGAGAGGCAGAGACAGAGGCAGAGGGAGAAGCAGGCTCCATGCCGGGAGCCTGATGTGGGACTCGATCCCGGATCTCGAGGATCACACCCTGGACTGAAGGCGGCACTAAACCGCTGAGCCATCAGGGCTGCCCTGGGGGTAGACTTTTTAAAAATTAGTATTTTTTTCAATAGATTAGTTAACATTTGCTCACCTTGAAGAAAAAAAAACCTCTATTTTATTTGTATATAAATGAAACATTGTTTTTAAAATTTCTATTTTGCTTCAAATGCTCAATTTATTTATTTATTTTCTTATAAATTTATTTTTTATTGGTGTTCAATTTGCCCACATACAGAAAAACACCCAGTGCTCATCCCGTCAAGTGCCTACCTCAGTGCCCATTACCCAGTGACCCCCAGCCCCCGGCCCTCTCCCCTTCCACCGCCCCTAGTTCATTTCCCAGAGTTAGGAGTCTTCATGTTCTAACTCCCTTTCTGATATTTCCTACTCATTTTTCTCCTTTCCCCTTTATTCCCTTTCACTATTTTTTATATTCCCCAAATGAATGAGACCATGTAATGTTTGTCCTTCTCCGATTGACTTATTTCACTCAGCATAATACCCTCCAGTTCCACCCATGTCGAAGCAAATGGTGGGTATTTGTCGTTTCTAATGGCTGAGGAATATTCCATTGTATACATAGACCACATCTTCTTTATCCATTCATCTTTCGATGGACACCGAGGCTCCTTCCACAGTTTGGCTATTGTGGACATTGCTGCTAGAAACATCGGGGTGCAGGTGTCCCGGCGTTTCATTGCATTTGTATCTTTGGGGTAAATCCCCAGCAGTGCAATTGCTGGGTCGTAGGGCAGGTCTCTTTTCAACTCTTTGAGGAACCTCCACACAGTTTTCCAGAGTGGCTGCACCAGTTCACATTCCCACCAACAGTGCAAGAGGGTTCCCTTTTCTCCACATCCTCTCCAACATTTGTGGTTTCCTGCCTTGTTAATTTTCCCCATTCTCACTGGGGTGAGGTGGTATCTCATTGTGGTTTTGATTTGTATTTCCCTGATGGCAAGTGATGCGGAGAATTTTCTCATGTGCATGTTGGCCATGTCTATGTCTTCCTCTGTGAGATTTCTCTTCATGTCTTTGGCCCATTTCATGATTGGATTGTTTGTTTATTTGCTGTTGAGTTTAATAAGTTCTTCATAGATCTTGGAAACTAGCCCTTTATCTGATACGTCATTTGCAAATATCTTCTCCCATTCTGTAGGTTGTCTTAGAGTTTTGTTGACTGTATCCTTTGCTGTGCAGAAGCTTCTTATCTTGATGAAGTCCCAATAGTTCATTTTTGCTTTTGTTTCTTTTGCCTTCGTGGATGTATCTTGCAAGAAGTTACTGTGGCCGAGTTCAAAAAGGGTGTTGCCTGCGTTCTCCTCTAGGATTTTGATGGAATCTTGTCTCACATTTAGATCTTTCATCCATTTTGAGTTTATCTTGGTGTATGGTGAAAGAGAGTGGTCTAGTTTCATTCTTCTGCATGTGGATGTCCAATTTTCCCAGCACCATTTATTGAAGAGACTGTCTTTCTTCCAATGGATAGTCTTTCCTCCTTTATCGAATATTAGTTGACCATAAAGTTGAGGGTCCACTTCTGGGTTCTCTATTCTGTTCCACTGATCTATGTGTCTGTTTTTGTGCCAGTACCACACTGTCTTGATGACCACAGCTTTGTAGTACAACCTGAAATCTGACATTGTGATGCCCCCAGTTCTGGTTTTCTTTTTTAAAATTCACCTGGCTATTCGGGGTGTTTTCTGATTCCACACAAATCTTAAAATAATTTGTTCTAACTCTCTGAAGAAAGTCCATGGTATTTTGATAGGGATTGCATTAAACGTGTACATTGCCCTGGGTAACATTGACATTTTCACAATATTAATTCTGCCAATCCATGAGCATGGAATATTTTTCCATCTCTTTGTGTCTTCCTCAATTTCTTTCAGAAGTGTTCTATAGTTTTTAGGGTATAGATCCTTTACCTCTTTGGTTAGGTTTATTCCTAGGGATCTTATGCTTTTGGGTGCAATTGTAAATGTGATTGACTCCTGAATTTCTCTTTCTTCAGTCTCATTGTTAGTGTATAGAAATGCCACTGATTTCTGGGCATTGATTTTGTATCCTGTCACGCTACCAAACTGCTGTATGACTTCTAGCAATCTTGGGGTGGAGGCTTTTGGGTTTTCTAGGTACAGGATCATGTCATTGGCGAAGAGGGAGAGTTTGACTTCTTCTTTGCCAATTTGAATGCCTTTAATGTCTTTTTGTTGCCTGATTGCTGAGGCTAGGACTTCCAGTACTATGTTGAATAGCAGTGGTGAGAGTGGACATCCCTGTCTTGTTCCTGATCTTAGGGGAAAGGCTCCCAGTGCTTCCCCATTGAGAATGATATTTGCTGTGGGCTTTTCGTAGATGGCTTTTCGTAGATGTCGAGGCATGTTCCCTCTATCCCTACACTCTGAAGAGTTTTGATCAGGAATGGAGGCTGTATTTTGTCAAATGCTTTCTCTGCATCTAATGAGAGGATCATATGGTTCTTGGTTTTTCTCTTGCTGATATGATGAATCACAGTAATTGTTTTACAAGTGTTGAATCACCCTTGCTTCCCAGGGATAAATCACACTTGGTCATGGTGAATAATTTTCTTAATGTACTGTTGGATCCTATTGGCTAGTATCTTGTTGAGAATTTTTGCATCCATGTTCATCAGGGATATTGGTCTGTAATTCTCCTTTTTGGTGGGGTCTTTGTCTGGTTTTGGAATTAAGGTGATGCTGGCCTCATAGAACGAGTTTGGAAGTACTCCATCTCTTTCTATCTTTCCAAACATCTTTAGTAGAATAGGTATGGTTTCTTCTTTAAACCTTTGATAGAATTCCCCTGGGAAGCCATCTGGCCCTGGACTTTTGGGTCTTGGGAGGTTTTTGATGACTGCTTCAATTTCCTCCCTGGTTATTGGCCTGTTCAGGTTTTCTATTTCTTCCTGTTCCAGTTTTGGTAGTTTGTGGCTTTCCAGAAATGCGTCCATTTCTCCTAGATTGCCCAATTTATTGGCGTATAGCTGTTCATAATATGTTTTTAAAATCGTTTGTATTTCCTTGGTGTTGGTAGTGATCTCTCCTTTCTCATTCATGATTTTATTAATTTGAGTCTTCTCTCTCTTCTTTTTAATAGGGCTGGGTAATGGTTTATCTATCTTATTAATTCTTTCAAAGAACCAACTCCTGATTTTGTTGATCTGTTCCACCATTCTTCTGGTCTCGATTTCATTGATTTCTACTCGAATCTTTATTAACTCTCTTCTTCTGCTGGGTGTAGGATCTATTTGCTGTTTTTTCTCTAGCTCCTTTAGGTGTAAGGTTAGCTTTTGTATTTGAGTTCTTTCCAGTTATTGGAGGGATGCTTGTATTGCAATGTATTTCCCCCTCAGGACTGCTTTTATTGTATCCCATGGATTTTGAACGGTTGTATCTTCATTCTCATTAGTTTCCATGAATCTTTTTAATTCTTCCTTAATTTCCTGGTTGACCCTTTCATCTTTTAGCAGGATGGTCCTTAACCTCCATGTGTTTGAGGTCCTTCCAAACTTCTTCTTGTGATTTAGTTCTAATTTCAACCATTATGGTCTGAGAATATGCAGGGGACGATCCCCATCTTTTGGTATCGGTTAAGACCTGATTTGTGACCCAGTATGTGGTCTTTTCTGGAGAAAGTTCCATGTGCACTTGAGAAGAATCTGTATTCAGTTGAGTTTGGATGTAAAGTTCTGTAGATATCTGTGAAATCCATCCGGTCCAGTGTATCATTTAAAGCTCTGGTTTCTTTGGAGATGTGCTTAGAAGACCTATCGAGGGTAGAAAGCGCTAGACTGAAGTCACCAAGTATAAGTGTATTATTATCTAAGTATGTCTTAACTTTGGTTATTAATTGATTGATATATTTGGGAGCTCCCACATTCGGGGCATATATATTGAGGATTGTTAAGTCCTCTTGTTGGATAGATCCTTTAAGTATGATATAGTGTTCCTCTTCATCTCTCACTACAGTCTTCGGGATAAATTTTAGCTCATCTGATATAAGGATGGTTACCCCTGCTTTCTTTTGAGAACCATTTGAATGGTAAATGGTTCTCCAACCTTTTATTTTCAGGCTGTAGGTGTCCTTCTGTCTAAAATGAGTTTCTTGTAGACAGCAAATAGATGGGTCCTGCTTTTTTACCCAGTCTGAAACCCTGCGCCTTTTGATGGGGTCATTAAGCCCATTTACATTGAGTTACTATTGAAAGATATGAGTTTAGTGTCATCATGATACCTATTCAGTCCCTGTTTTTGTGGATTGTTCCATTGGACTTCTTAAAGAGGAATTTTAAGAGTCCCTCTTAAAATTTCTTGCAGAGCTGGTTTGGTGGTCACAGATGCTTTCAGTTCCTGCCTGTCTTGGAAGCTCTTTATCTCTCCTTCTATTCTAAATGAAAGCCTTTTGGATAAAGTATTCTTGGTTGCAGGTTCTTCTCATTTAGGACCCTGAATATATCCTGCCAGCCCTTTCTGGCCTGCCAGGTCTCTGTGGAGAGGTCTGCTGTTATCCTAATACGTCTCCCCATAAAAGTCAGGGATTTGTCTCTTGCTGCTTTAAGGATCTTCTCTTTATCTTGGAATTTGCAAACTTCACTATTAAATGTCAAAGTGTTGAGCGATTTTTATTGATTTTAGGGGGGGATCTCTATTTCCTGGATCTGAATGCCTGTTTCCCTTCCAAGATTAGGAGAGTTTTCAGCTATGATTTGTTCAAAACATATTCTGGCCCTCTGGCCCTTTCGGCGCCCTTGGGAACCCCAATTAAACGTAGGTTTTTCTTCCTCAGGCTGTCGTTTATTTCTCTTAATCCGTTTTCATGGTCTTTTAATTGTCTGTTTCTTTTTTCCTCAGTTTTCCTCTTTGCCATCAACTTGTCTTCTATGTCACTCACTCGTTCTTCCACCTCGTTAACCCTCGTCGTTAGGACCTCTAGTTTGGATTGCATCTCATTCAATTGATTTTTAATTTCTGCCCGATTAGATCTAAATTCTGCAGTCATGAAGTCTCTTGAGTCCTTTATGCTTTTTTCTAGAGCCAGCAGTAGCTGTATAATAGTGCTTCTGAATTGGCTTTTTGACATTGAATTGTAATCCAGATTTTGTAACTCTGTGGGAGAGAGGACTGTTTCTGATTCTTTGAGGTGAGGTTTTTCCTTCTAGTCATTTTGCTCAGTGCATAGTGGCCAAAAACAACTTGTATTGGGAAAAGGAGAAAAAGAAGAGAAAGAAGAAAAGAAAAAGAAAAAAAGGAAAAAAGAAGAAAAGAAAAAAGAAAAAGAAAAAGGAGGGGAAGCAAACAAGTCAAAAAGCAAAAAATAAGGGGGAGTATCCTCTGATTCTGTATACTGTAAATTCCTCGACTTCCCCTGGAACTTTCCAGTGCTGCTTGGTCAATAATTTGTTTTTCCCCTGTCCGTCTAGCTGGTCTTCTGGGGGAGGGGCCTGCTGTGCTGATTTTCAGGTGTTAGCACTTGGGGGAGCTCCTCTGCCCCTGCCTGGTGCAGGGCTCAGTGGGGGTTGTTGACCCCGTGAGGCCCCAGGAGGAACAACCGCAGTGGCGGGGCCAGCTCTGCAGCCCTGGAGTCAGCTCCCGCAGTCACCACGGAGCTCTCCGTCTGCAGGGCCTGGAGGCTCCGGGGTGGGGCCGCTGATCTGCTCAGCTGGGGCAGGAGCGTCCTCGCTGTCCTGGGCCCTCCCGGCCTCTGCCTGTCCCGGGGGGAGGCCGGATCCTGGGCTGTGTCCCTGCGCCCTGTGCTCCGGTAACTGCGCTGTTGGATTCGGGCTCCTGCCCCGCAGCCCCCTCCGCGGAGCCGCCCCCGAGCCCCCCGAGCTGCTCCCGCCCCGCAGCCCCCTCCGCGGAGCCGCCCCCGAGCCCCCCGAGCTGCTCCCGCCCCGCAGCCCCCTCCGCGGAGCCGCCCCCGAGCCCCCCCAGCTGCTCCCGCCCGCAGCCCCCTCCTCGGAGCCGCCCCCGAGCCCCCCGAGCTGCTCCGGGTCCCCCGTGCGCGCTGCAGCCCTTAGGGAGCTCGGCGCACTCTCCCGGGGCGCAGGTGTCTGTTAGTGTCCCCGGGAGCCCGAGGGCACCCCCGCCCTCCTGGGTCCTGCTCCACCTCCCTGGAGCCCCTTTCCCCCGGGAAGGTCGGTGCAGCTCCTGCTCCTCCGGGACGGGGCTCTCCTGTCCTGGGGACACTCGCCCCGGCCTCAGCCCGGCTCCTCGCGGGGCCCCTCCCCCTTGGAGGCCTTTTGTTTATTTCTTTTTCCCCGTCCTCCTACCTTGATAGAAGCGCGAACTCTTCTCACTGTAGAATTCCAGCTGTTCTCTTTTTAAATCTCAGGCCGAATTCATAGGTTTTCAGGATGATTTGAAGGTTATCTAGGTAACTTGGTGGGGAGAGGTGACTTGGGGACCCTACTCTTCCGCCATCTTCCAAATGCTCAATTTAAATAAAAAATATCTTTTAAAAATTGGTCTAACTACCAAAAAATCTTAAGAAACAGTAAAATAAGTTCAGAGTAAGGGAAACTCTTTTATTTAGATCTCTTCTTTGTTCTAGCCACACCTCCATAATTCATCTCATCCACCTGGTGGGCTTAAATCTTATCCATACAATGAAGACACCCAAAACTGATCTCCAGTCTGGGCCTCTGCTCAACTCCAAATGCACATACCCAGTGGCCTGCCTCCATCTCTCCTGAAACATCCAACAGGCACCTCTAGTGTCACATGTCCAAATGGAGTTCCTGCTTTCCCTAACCACATCTCCTGCATTTTCCACATTGCAGTAAATGAAACCTGTTCTGGGCCAGGGTTTTCCAATCCTGACTGTTGACATTTGGGGCTGGCTAACGACTGAGGGTTGAGGGGGTACCATGTGTTACAGGATGTTTAGCAGCATCCCAGGCTTCTACCCAGTGGATTCCTGTAGCTATACAATTGAAATGCCTCCACATGTTGCTAAGTGATGCCCAGGGGAGGCGAAATTACAAAATCCTCTATGAAGAACCACTCATCTAGGCCAAGAACTTGGGAGACATTCTCTTCTTTCTCCCACCTTATAAATTAGTTCTTCGGGAAATCCAATCTTCAACAAACACCCAAAATAGAAATACTTCTCCCCACTTCCACCACCCTGACCTTTAGGATTCTTCCCTTCTCCCTACTGAATAATTCCAAGAAGCTAGAATGATTATTTTAAACATAATTCAGGTCTGTCAGTCCTCAGCTCAAAAATCCCAGTATCTTTCTTCTTTCACTCTGAAAGAAGCCAGTTACTACAATGTTTCTACGAACTACCCACCACAGCCCACATCTCTCTGCTGCTCCCCACTCACCCTGAAATTCAGCCCAACTAGCTACCTGCTATTCCTTAAACACAACTCACCAACTTAGTTTCTACCTCAGAGCCTTTGCACCTATCCCCTGCATGGGATGCTCTGTCCCTAGATGGTTCCTTCTCTCCCTTCTGATCTCTGTTCAAACACCCCTCACTGTGAGCCCCCACCTATCCTGTTTAACACCACAACTCACCCTCACATCCTTGTACAGTAGCACCACAACGATCTCCCTGCCATTCCACACATGAAACTTCTGTATTTGGTCTCTCCTCCCAAGAAGAGCATGCACCCTAAGGCTAGTATTTTCTTTTATTCACTGATTTCCAATGTCTACAAAAATATCTAGCACAAAGGAGTCACTTAAATATTTTGAATGTGCACATGAATGAATGAATGAATGAATCAATCAATCAATCAATCAATTGTAATCATAGGAAAGCCCAGAAGGGGAAGTCTATAGCCTGTGACTTTTAAATCATTAACGTAATCCCTAAGCCTCTGGACTGACACCAATGGACTAGGCTGCTGAAATAGTCCAGCCCACAGGCAAGACTATCTCCCAACACATCCCAAGAAAGGGTTTAGCCAGAGTCCGTGTAGGGCTACCAACTTATTTATAACCAGGGAAGGGAGTCCTCAATATCTTTGCCCAGCAAGATACTGTATCCACATAGACCACGTATAACTGTGGGCTACAAAGCCTCTACTTTCTCTAAGATATTTATTGTCTTGTTTGTTGTCCTGTCTTCTTGTCCAGTATATACTGAAGGGGAGTAGATAACATACCTGCCAGCCATCAGATTTTGAGGGTCACATCTGAAGCAGCTGGGAGGCTAGCACAGTGCAGAGATCTCAGACCCCTGCCTGGTGGCAGGAACCACATGGGACCCAGAGGCTCATCCCTGGGAGAAAAGCAAGTGTATTCAATAGCAAATAAGATATAAAAACAAAGATCTTTTAGCTGAGCAGAACGGTGGAGCAGGAGACACTGTATTACTTGTCAGACACAGTCCTGACTTATAAGGATGACTGAACAAGTCACTGAGTCAAGCAAAGAAGACAGGGAAGGGATTCTAGGAATAGCAAAGAGCATCTGCAAAGATTCAGACTTGAGAGAAGGATGCATTCAAGAAATACATGGTGACTATCATCGATATCCCAGTGGATGGCACACAAGTTTGAGTACAGAAACAGGAGTCAAAAAAAAAAAAAAAAAAAAAAAAAGAAACAGGAGTCAGTCACCGCCAAACTCCAATCATAAAGTAATGGTGAAGTGTCTTCCTCTGTCACTAGCCACACTCATTTGAAGATGTCCCAATTAGCAAGAACATGCCCTAAATGCTGTTTAATGTATAATCTGTTGTTGACTGAATCTTGGCATCACAGTCTGCAAGTCTTTGCTATAGATTCGTGTGAAGATGAAGTTGTTATAATAATTGAGGCCATGGGTCTGGTCTGTCTACAGTACAGAATATGCAGATGAGCCACAGGCTCTACCTATTGTTGAGAAGACATACTTCTCTTAAGGGCCATAGAGATCCCCTAGAAACATCGACTCCATAAACGTTTATTATTTCCACCTGAGAAATAATCAGAATAAAAAAAGGGTAAAATATTTCTAAAGTAGAAACCCTGTTATTTTTACAGTATTAGAAAGTGATATTCTCATAAAGACTCAAAAGAATCAGAATCAAAGAACCTTAATATTTATCTTACTCTACTACAGGCTATAACTGTGCAACAATGCGCAGGGAGTTTAACTTCATATTCTCCAATTCTTTTTTGGAGACTTTTCTCTTTTTCTTTGACTTTTATTATAGAAACATTTGCTTCACAGTTACCAGAGAATTAGGTACCATAATGGTTACAAAACCACTGCGTTAATGACGAAGGCTGATAAGAAGTCTGATAACATGTGTGGTATTGTTTACCATTTTTGCCATCTGAGGAGTGGAGCATAGATAGCATCTTGATTTTATTTTGTTTTGTTTTGTTTCTGAGGGATTTTTTGGTTTGTTTTACCCTCTCTTTTGGGAAATCATTAGATTACACATTCCCTTTTTTGCTTAGGCAAATTTAAGCTGAGTTTTCTGTCACAGTGTAATGTATATTTGATATACAAACAGAGAGGAAAGAGAATAGCACTTACATGGTCATGTAGGCTCAAGAATGGGCTTTGTGAGATAAACTGGAGCATATCCTTAAAGGAAAGATATCATGAAGGAGGGTAAGTAAAAGGCAAATGAGAAATAGGAAAGGTCCAGAAGAGTATAGGATACAGACCAGAGCACAGAGAGGTGACGGAGCCAAGTACTCTACTCTATTGGCCAATAAAGGTATCTTGTTTGCTAAATAATCCAAGTCTTCTTTTTAGTAAACATAACTGCATTTATTTTGTTAAGTTTTTGGATTCTTCTTTCTTGATAATATATCACAAATTTTATGATACCAATTTTCAAAAGTATATGCTGGCCAAACACAATATTTGCTGTAACATTAAACAGAACTGAAGAAGCCTGCCCTTGCCTGCCCCCACTGTGCACACACACACACACACACACACACACACACACACACCAGTGCTTTCATGCAATTACATCAGGAATGGACAGGAGGAGAGAAAGTGAGTTCAGTGACACAAGTGCTCTACAGTATGGAAAAACAAGTTGAGATGATTTCTATTTAAGTACTTGAACCCAAATATTTATAATAATTCATTTAATACCAAAATCTAATGTGTTTATTTGGTTGGTACATGGCACAGCTTTAATGCCAGTTAAAGGTGGACTCTAAATAACAGGGTTTATAAGCTCTTGGTAGATGGTTGTTAGGAGAGAGTTGCAGGCAAAATAGGACACAAACCCCAGGTAAGGACTTGGATAGTATCTTGAGGATATATAATACCTCTAAGGTAAAGATAATAATTCTTAATCCTGATTGCACATTAGAATCTCCCAGGGGACTTGAAAAGAAACTCTCAATGCCAGCACCCTCCTCCTGGGATTCTGATTTATTGCAAGGGCGGGCAGACAGTGCTATTTTTACGAGCTCCCTGGGTGATTCTCACTATGCTGCCAGGCTGGATATTCTCTGGTTCAGGAACACTGCTGAGCACGTTGCAAGGCAGATGAAAGTTTTAACTTTAGAAACACTAATCCACAAACTGTCCTCTTAAAGCATAAGCTAGAAAAGGAAATTCAATCAAAAACCCAAACACAGATTAATTGGCAGCAACTGTTTACAGAATGCCTTCAAAACATACTCAAACCCACAAGTCTTGTTCTCCTCTCCAGACATTTTAGCAACAGCAGTGCTTGAAGTCTGTCACAAGTGCCTTCCTTCCCTCTGATCCCAGCCCATCAGAAATAACCTATGTGTAAGCACAGGGTGACAGGAAAGATCAGAAATACTCAACCCCACCCCCATCGACCTATTTCTCAGTGTGAGTGTCTGGGTCTTTCCCTAGGAAACCTTGGAAAGCTCCCCCAAATCAGAGAACTTCTCTGTTTTTAGTATCTACTTGCTATTGAAGAACAAACTTGGACATTTCAAAGTCAGGGTTATTCTTTGTCTTACAGATTTTATCTAGAATTGTGCAGAAAAGGGAAAGGTCCTCAAAGCTTTCTTTTCATGCAGTGCCCAAAAAAGAGTTTGCCAGAGTTAGCTTCATGTCAGGGTACATTGGTGAGGAAATAGGATGATGCTATGGACTGGATTGGGAAAGCCAATCCCAGACCCAGAGTGGGATGTTGTGGAGTATAAACAACAGAGAATATTGTATTGTTATTTTCTCATCAAATATATCTCAAACATAGTCACAAAGCCAGTTGGAAAGACAAAATTAATTGAGACAAGAACAGAACTGTTCCTAGAAAGGGGCTTCAAAATTGAATTTTAATGATGCTCAGAAAATAGCATCAAATTGCAGTCCCTTCTAACTGCACATCCAGCCTCAAGTTGCTCGGTTCCAGGAAAGTTCGCCTAGCTGCTTTACCCAAGATATAGGTGATGCTGTTACTGGCCAAAGATATGCTTTGATTTTACCCAACTACTTAGGTGACAAATTTTTGCTTTGGATATAATTCTACCCAAAATAATGCATTTTATTATGTCTGGTCTGAATCTATATATGGCATGTTTGGTGACAGACATTCTGAGAAGTTAGATCTACAGATTTAATGTGATTCCAATCAGAATCTCAGGAGCTTTTACTTGGTGGTAGTGGAGTGGTGGCAAGAGGATAGAAATGAACAGCTAATTCTAAAACATATATGCGAGCACAGACAGTATTTAAAAAGAAAATAAAAATTGGAGGTATTTTATTTTCTGACTTCAAGACTTACTATAAGCCAGTATAAGAAAATCACAGATTTGGCAAATAAAAATGGGAATGAGGGTAAATGCATGGAAACATCTGGTAAATAATAATGAGATATATATTTGTCTTTGTTTATTTTTAAGTCATATTTACTGAGGTATAAGTTACATATGATAACAATTCACCAATTTGAAGTATGCAAATTAGTTATGATAAATTTATACATCATTTAACTAGCATCACAGATATGATATTTTAATATTTCCATGACCCTTCAAAATGTTCTCATATACTTTGCAGCCAATCCTACTTCCCACTCACCCCTGGCTCCAGGAAACCACAAACCTGCTTTTTGCCACTATAGTTGTGCATTTCCTAGAATGAAATGTCAATGTAACCAGACAGTATAAAGTCTTACTTATCTAGCTCCTTTCACTTAGCAGATGCGTTTGAAATTCATCCATGATGTTATATCAGTAGTTTGTCCTTGTTTATTACTGAGTGTTATCTCGCTGTATGAATATATCTTAATTTGTTGATCCATTCACCAGTTGATGGACATTTGCATTGTTTTTAATCCAGGACTATTTTAATAAATATGCTATAATCATTCAAGTACTAGTCTTTGTGTGGAAATATATTTTATTTCTTTGGGATAAATATTTTCACTGAAAAGTGAAATTGCAGTGTCCAAACTCTTAATTGTCAAGTAGAGTTTCGAAATGGCTATAGTTTTGCATTCCCAGAAGCAAACGTGTGAGAGAGTTCCAGGCACTCCCCCTTGGTGCTTTCCGTGTGTTTAATGTTAGCCATTCCAAAAGGTGTATATTGGTATCTCATGGCAGTTTCATTCTGTATTTCCCTAATGACTCAGAATGATGAACATCTTTCATTATTTCCTTTCATCCTTGCTTTGTTCCCAACCTTAAGAGTAAAGTACCTGAGTATTTTTTACCATTGAATACAAAGTTAGACAAGGACCTTTCTTAGATGTTGCTTATCAGATTGAGAAAATTCCCACACATTCTTAATTTACTGAAGGTTTTTATCATGAATGGGTGTCTAATTTTGCCAAATATTTTTATGCATATATTGAGATGATCATATATCTTTTCTTCTTTAATCTATCAATATGGCAAAACGTATTTTTGGTTTTCAAATGTTAAACCAACCTATATTCCTTAAACGTACTTGTGCATGATTTATTTATTGTGCATTTCAGAAAATTTGCTAGACTTGATTTTTTAATATTTGGTTAAGGAATTTGCATCTACATTAATGAGGGATACAGGCCTTTCCTTTTCTTTTCTTTTCTTTTCTTGTAATGCTTTTGTCTGACTCTGGTGTCATAAAATGACTACAACTCAAAATGAGGTGGGAAGTATTCCTCTTTTACTTTTTTAAAAAATTGTATTGAATTAGATTTATTTCTTCCTTAAATGTAACAATTCACCAATGAAGATACCTGGATGTGGAATTTATTTTTATTTGAAAATGTTTTAATTATATATGTGATTTATTACATATACATTAATGATATATATGGTTAGATTATTTCTTTGTTTTTGAGTAAACTTTCTAAGTTATATCTTTCAAAAATATTTTTTTCATTTAAGTTGTCTAGTTTATTGGAAGAAAATTGTTCCTGATAAATCCTTATTATCCATTTAGTGTTTTTATAGTATTTGTACTGATGCACCCCATTCTTGGTATTGGTAAATTATACTTTCTCCTTTTTATCTGGTAATTTGGCTGACGGTCTATCAGTGTTATTGCTTTTTCAGTGAATCAGATTTTTGTGTATTCATTTTTCTCTATTGTGGTTCTATTTTCAATTTCTTTGATTTTAACTCATCTTCATTATTTTCTTCTTTCTGCTTACTCTGGATATAATTTGCTCTGATCATCTAGATTCTTAAGGTAGAAAGTAGGGTCACCAATACCTTCATTATTTTCAAATGTAAGTATTTAATTTTGTGACTTTCAATCTAGCCACAACTTTAGTTACATCCTCAAAATTTTAGTATGTTGTCATTTTATTTTTATTTTATTCAAAAGATTTCCTAATTTTTCTTGTAATTTCTTCTTTGAATTCCTTGGTAGATCTAGCTATTTGAAATTTATTTAATACCTTTGTATTATTATCTTCTAGTTTAATTCTGTTTTATCAGAAAAGATATTTGCATGATTTCCATCCTCGGAAATTTCCTGAACCTTCTAACCAGTCTGGTCCAGACATTTTGGGAATGCTGTCTCATCAGATGTCATCTACTGCATTTCCAGGAAATATATTTTCAGGTCACCCAATGGTGTGTAGGTCCAGTTAGGGTTTGGTGCTGTCTTTAGACGTGTCACAGGAATCCAAAAGTCTATTCCTGGGAGTTTGGTGGCACAAGAGTTGGTTAGCATGATAGGGACCTTTTCAGCAAGGCTGAGGAGAGTCTTTCTGGAAGTGTCATTTCCAACAGAAAAAATTTCCAAGTTAAAGGCATGATGCTTAAGAGCTTTCTCTTCTAGGAGTACACTGTGAAAAGATTACTCTACCAAAGGATGATTATTTTTATTGTTTTCACAATATTCAAATTTTACTTTTTTCTTTTCACTTTTTATTGATATGTAATTACCATAATGTCCTGTTAGTTTCAGGTGTACATCATAACAATTTGATACTTTTACACATTACAGAATGATCCCCACCATAAGTTTAGTTACCATCACCATACAAAGTCATTGTTATTGTATTACTGACTATAGTCTCTATGTTGAATATTGCATCCCCATGACTTAATCATTTTTATAGCTGGAAGTTTATACTTTATAATCTCATTTGTTTCATCTGTGCCACATCCCCTCCTCTCTGACCAATAATCTATTTCTCTCATCTATGAGTCTGTTTCTGTTGTTTGCTTAGATTCCACATATAAGTAAAATTATACAGTATTTGTCTTTCTCTGAGTTCTATCACTTAGCATAGTACCCTCTAGGTCCCTCCATGTTGTTGCAAATGACAAGATTTCTTTTATTTGCTGAGTAATATTCCATTATTTTTATATACCTCATCTTCTTTATGCAACGGACTCTGCATTCTTATCCAAATTCACAATTTGTGAATTTACAGCTTTACAAACTATACTATTGGCAACACATTTAGTTCCAAATAGTTCTTTTGAGATAGTAATAATGTTTTAAAATGTTTTTGAAAAAAAAATTTTTTTGAAGTTTTGCTGTCTTGCAAAAAGTTTATCCAGCTATATGCTTCTTGTTTATACCTACACTGCATCTTCCCAAATGCACTCAGTTAGTTCTTTCAGTGTGATCTTTCAGTATCCACTATTCTGCTTTCAGAGCCACTTTAAATAGGGACTTCCAGGAGGCAAATATGACTCCAGGTTTGCCTCCATAGGGAGAATTTTCTCCCCTAAGTCAGAATATATGCCAATAAATATTTTCAGTAGGCTACTTTCAAACTTAGGATGCTGATTTAGAACCATTGTACAACTGGGAGTTGTCATGTTACTTTTGATTCTGTATTTGCTGCCTGTCAAACCTTTGTAAAAACAATATACCCATAAATATGGACTATAGATGAAAGTACCTGAGAGTTCTCCCTCCTACCCCTTGTAACTTGCATGTGACCTCAGTAGGTTTCCAGGCTATACAATTTCTTTCTGATATGGGATATGACACCCAGGGAAAGTTCTTTCTGGTACCAAGGAACAAAAGGCAAATGAATTTTAAAAGAACTGACTCTTGATCACTGGTGTTTGTAAAGATCTTGATCAAAAGAAGGAAATGTGAAACTTTGTAAAGAGAAACCTCATTAAAATGGATTCAGGAGGCCAAAAGGAGGAGCTTTCTTTCACATGTTATTACTTTGCCTTAATTACAGGAAGAAGTGTGGATTACAGACCACAAAAGAAGAATCATCAACAAGAAAGAATCATCCATTTATAGGTCACAACAGGAAAAGATACAAATTGCATCTCCTATAAGAAATCAACTACCCCAGCAACTCAGCCAATGAGAACCATCATTACCCTGAGCTCTTCCTTTTCTCCAATAGACTTTTGTCCAAAACAACTGTTCCAACCCCCTCTTTCCCCATGAAATAACATTTTCTCCTTTTTTTGTTGGACTTGCCTATGGTTTACTTTAGCTCACTTGTTCCAAATTGCAATTCTCTCCTATTCATGAATAAATCCATTTGTTGTAAAAAAGAAAATTATTTAGAATTATTTTATAGCTTAGAATATGATCTATCTTGGTAAATGTTCCTTGTGTACTTGAAAATGTTGTATATGTTGTATATTTTTCAGGCTTAAGGTGGAGTGCCTTATGACTTTCAGTTAGGTCAAGTTGGTTGATACGGTTATTCTGGTCTCCTATATGCTTAGTGATTTTTCTGTCTATTTTTCTATCAATTATTGACATAAGAGTGTTCTATTTGCTTATTTCATCTTTTAGTACAATCAGGTTTTGGTTTCTTGGTTTTATAACCCTGGCTTGATGTGCTTGCTTGGTAATTTTTGATTGAATCATAAGAATTGTAAATGTTCGGTTATAGGGTGCTGGATTTTGTTGCATTTTCTTGATGAATAGTGGACTTCATTCTGATACAGTTTTATTATCTGAGAGCAGTTTGATTCCCTCTGGTTTGTTTTAACCTGTACTGGAGAGGTCAAGTAGTCTTCATATTAGGACTCATTTAGCCCTTCTATTAAGGTGACACTCTGCTGAGGACTTTACCCAGTGCTATGTAGCATCAGGTCCTTCCATACCATCTGCTAGTACCACAAACTATTCTCAGCCCCATGTAGGAATTTCTGGGAATTTTTGACCTAGAGCTTTCCAGTAGTTCTGTTCTATACACAGGTAGTTTCTTGTAAAATGTACTGATCAGCTAAAGAGTAGGAGAGGCCCCTATAAATATCCAGGGCCCTCTCTGTGCAGCTTTGTGTTTTCTGGTGCCCCATGTCACCAGTTTTCACCATGCCAGGATCCCCAAACTCCAATCTCTGTCTTCTCAACTCAGCCAGTCTCTGGCTGTGTAACCCTCCCTGTGCTTCAACCTGGAAACTGTGGAAAATAGTGAACTATGACAATCACAGAGATTGCATCACGTGTCCCTGTGTAATGGATCACAACTCTTAGCTGCCTATTGTCCAATGCCTGAAAGCTGTTGGCTTATATATTTTGTCTGGTTTTCCAGTTTTTAAAAGCAGAATGTAAATCTGCTCTCTCCTAAAATATCATAGTCAAAAGGAGAAATTTGTCTCTGTTTATAAATCAATGCAACTTTTTCGTATGTTATACATCAAAGATGCTCTTTACACTGAGAATAAGTTACTAGGCATCATGATGGAAGGATCATTTTGAAGAAAGTTTTTTATGAATCTTTACCACCATAATGATCTATATTCTATTCTGAATTCTGGGCTCTAGTTTATCTTGAGAAAGGAAAAACAAAAAAAGAAAAATTATCTTTGACATTCAGAAGCTGGCCTGTAACTCACAGATAGGCCATGGTAGTCTACTGAACATAATCTCACAGTATCCAAGCTAAGACAAGGTTACCCTGAGACCTCCATAAAATGGGACAAAACAAGGCTACTTCCTAATTTTGTCTAAGGACAAAAAACAAAACAAAACAAAAAACAAGCTTACTTTGCCACTCACAAAAATACCAAGCACCCTCTTCTTTTGGCAAGATTCAGTAAATGCTATACCCATACTAATTATAGCTTTATACTCATTATAATATCCCCTCTCTATGGACAAGATTTATTAAGATACACAGTCATGGAATTGATGCACATTTTCTGGCACTATTCAATTTAGAGCAAATGTCTGCCTTCTTTCTCTCTCCAAAATCATCTAGCCAAAGTTTAAGTTTATGTTTTTTCTAACATCCTCCTACTGATACTCCCCATGACTCCCACAGAATTGTGTTTTCATTCATTCTCCCACTCATATAATGAGTGACAAACTCAACTTATTTATAAACTATGGGGCTTTTCCTAGTGGTCTTTGGATGAATGGCATTGACAATGTGCATAAGCCCAAAGTGGCTCTAATGCAGGGCTTTCAAACAATGAATGAGCTAGTTTTACCCATATATTCTTTTGTTCCAGTCAGAATTTTTGTATTTTCCAACTATCTATAAATCCAAAAGCATTATGCTAGTTATTCCATTCCTTGTAATTTTAGACTTAAAAAAATTGTAATTAGGCTTGAGGCATCTTTAAAAAATAAGAAGCTTTTAAAAAGCTTTGAAATATTAACTTTGTGATTTGATATATTTACATGTTTAAAATGATTACGTCTTGTTAGCACTTACAGTCATATGGCTTATATTAAGCAATGAAATGGAGAGTCCTTTAAAATAAACTAAACAGATCAAGAAAGGTCAAAGACATTAAGTTAATAATACTTCCTATCACTAGCTAAATTTAATTTTGTATTTAAAAATACACCTGGACGGCATAGTCAGTTAAGCATTCAGCTCTTGGTTTTGGCTCAGGTCTGGATCTTACGGTCATGAGATCAGGCTTCTTCAGGCTCCACGCTCAGCACAGTTTGCGTGAGTTTCTCTTTCCATCTCCCTCTGCCCTCCCTCAATCTCTCTCTCAGATAAATAAACAAATCTTAAAAAAAAAAGAATACACCATTAATATCAGCTGTTTCTTAAAATAAATAAACTATTTCTTTTTAAAAGTTGTGCAGAAAATAATTAGTGAAATAATAATCACAAAATAATAATAAATATAGTTATAAAAATCACAGGTGTTGTTATTTCAACTCTTGCCAAGTGTTTCATATATATTACCCCTAGATCTCAGAGTCAGCCTGGCAAATAGCTACTATTATCCTCATTTAAAAAACAATAAAAGGAAAATAAGGTTTAGAATTGTAAAGTGAAATGCTCAAGATTAAACAATAAGTGCAACACGTTTAGTCAAATCAAACTTAATATAGCTTAATTTCTAAGATCTTATGTTCTCAGAAACACTGTTCTGCCTCTTTCCATAATTTCAGTAGACAATGGAATAAGATGTTAATATTTAAAGCATGGCGCAAAATATAACAGTTTAACACAGGTATGAACGCCTGTTGTTATCTAATAGAAATGCTCTAGATAAAATACACCATTTAGCAATAAGTAAAATCTAAAGAAAGGAAAAGTAAGGAATATGAAGTCATACATTGAAAAGGAAATGTAAGTTAAACAATACTGACTAGCTAAAATGGATAATATCACTTTTAGTTCAGTGGTCACATGAGGACCATTACTGGAAGCTACTATTTTCACAGGAGATATTTCATGCCTATTAAGGAGCAAGGATGGGAAATTTATTAACAAAACTATATAAATAACAAAAATATGTCCATTGTGTCAGCAGAATAAAGGCAGAAATCTTGGATGAAGAAGAGTAATTGAAAGCAAGATGACTGACTAAAAATACAAGAAATATTAAACTGTGCTTTCTAAGAATACAGTCATTACTCTTGTTCTGAAAAGTAAAAGCATTAAAGTCTTCTGTGTCATTTGTAAGGATAAAAACATGCCTTGGAGATACTATCCTCCTTAAATAGTGGTGTTAAAATATATATAAAATGGAAAATTATGCCCAAGGAAATGGTCCTTACCTTTGGTAAAATTAATTGAATCCTCACAAATGTATTCATTTAATACACACTTTCTTAATATGTAATCATTATATTTTCCTACATAAAAATTCAATAATTCTAATTCCTATAAAGATAATTACTCCTTACTCTATCTACTGTTCAGACACAATAAATATAAGAATATAAATTATTCTACAGAAATAACTATGCCTTATAAATGCTTAAAACAACATTTATGCTTTAATTTATAACTTTGTTGTGTTTAATCACAAAATTTCTCTTCATGTCATCAATACATAGAAGATAATACATAGAAGATAATCTAGTACAATATAAAGAAAACATTTATCTTTAAAGTAGAATGCTTTTATCCTTAGAGCAAAATGTTTGTCACTATTTTGTACAGTAGATCTCTAGGTTTTATTCATCTTGCATACTAAAAGTTTGTACCCTTTGATTAATACCTCTTCATTTCTCTCTCCCCCACTCTCTGGTACCACTATTCTACTCTCTTCTTCTGTGAGTTGGACTATTTAGATTTCTCTTATAGGTGGTATTACATAGTATTTGTCCTTCTCTGTTAGCCTTACTTCACTTAGCATAAAGTCCTCCAAATTCGTCCATGTTATCACAAATGGCAGGATTTCTTTATTTTTTAAGCCTTAATAATATTCCATTGTATGTATATACCACATTTTCCTTATCCATTCATCTGTCACTGGACAGATGGCAATTGTAAATAATGCTGCATTGAACATGGGAGTACAGGTATCTCTGAGATTCTGATTTCAACTTCTTTGAATAAATACTCAGAAGTGGGATTGGTAGATCACATGGTAATTCTATTTTTAATTTTTTGAGAAACCCCCATATTTTTTCCATAGTGGCTGTACCAATTTACATTCCTACCAACACTGTTCAAGGAACTCTCTTTTCTTTACACCATCCTCACCAACACTTTTTTTTTTTTTTTGATAATAGCCATCCTAACAAGTGTGAGGTCACTTCACATCATGATTTTAATTTGCATTTCCCTGATGATTAGTGACATTGAACATATTTTCATGTACTCTTTGGCCACTCATTGGCTTTTTAGTTTGATGTAGCTCTGTCTATTTTTGCTTTTCTTGCCTGTGCTTTTGCTTTCATATCCAAGAAATCACTGAAGACCAAAGTCAAGAAGATTTTCTCTATGTATTCTTCTGGCTGTGTTATAGTTTCAGGACTGAAGGCTGAATTGTATGTTTAAAATTTTGCTAAGAGGGTATGTTATGTGTTCTTATAAAAAATAATAATAACTAGGGGAATGGGAGGAAATTTTTGGAAGTGATGGATATGTTTAGGGCATAGATTGTGGCAATGGTTTCATAGGTGTATGCTTATCTCCAAATCCATCAAGTTGTCTACATTAAGTACGCACAGCCTTTTGTATGTCAATAATACCGCAATAAAGTATTTTTTAAAAAGAACATAGCTTGGGGCACCAGAGTGGCTTAGTTGGCTAAGCCTCTGACTCTTAATTTCAGCTCAGGCCATGATCTCAGGGTCTTGAGATCAAGACCCCCCATCAGCTCTATGTTCAGCACAGAGTCAGCTTGAGATTCTCTTTCCCTATCTCCCTCTGCCCCTCCCCACCACTCATGCTCCCTCACTCTCAAATAAATAAATGAAATCTAAAAACAAAAAAAAAAGAATGTAGTTTATACCAAATTTTCAATTGACAAAAAAGGATTAGACTAAAAAATCCTTCTCCAATATCCTTTCCTTACTTCTTATTCCCATGTTTTCACAGACTATGTCTTAAAGACTATGAGAAAATTAAAAAGTATATTTTCATACTGAATATAAGCAATCATTACAATGCCCTACTACATTTGCAAGACTAAGCAAACATTTATCATGTGCCCCTCCCTTCCTCAAAAAGGATTATGTACAATAAGAATCATTAAAAGAAAGACCATGGATATAAATGTTAAGGAACAAGTATTTCAGGGACCTCAAGCTCTTATTTAGTTTTATAGAGATATACTGAAATGATTTGGCTTTCAGAGCTGTAATTAAAATTATGAAAAATTCCAAAGATTAGAGATTACAGAGGGGTCGGGGCAAGAATGGCGGAAGAGTAGGGTCCCCATGTCACCTGTCCCCACCAACTTACCTAGATACCTTTCAAATCATCCTGAAAACCTACGAATTTGGCCTGAGATTTAAAGAGAGAACAGCTGGAATGCTACAGTGAGAAGAGTTCACGTTTCTATCAAGGTAGGAAGACGGAAAAAGAAAGAAAGCAAGAAAGCAAGCAAAGCAAGCAAGTATCGAGTGGGGGAGGGGCCCCGCGAGGAGCCAGGCTAAGGCCAGGCAGCAAGTGCCTCCAGGACAGGAGAGCCCAGTCTTGGAGAAGCAGGAAATTTAACAAGCTACCCAGACAAAAAGGCACTTGCAGGGAACTCGAGTGGGATCACAGGAGGGGCAGTGGAGCCCCCAGGTTCCCGGGGTCACTAACAGGAACTGCGCCCGGGGATGGAGCATGCCACACACCGCTAGCTGAGCTCCATAAAGGGCTGGAGCACTAGCTGCAGGGCCTTGGGAGCACGATTCAGGAGGCGCAGGCCCTGGGGCCCAGGGCACCGGGGGACACAGCCCAGGATCCAGCACTCCTCTTGGAACAGGCAGAGGCCGGGAAGACACAGGACAGTGAAGATGCTCCTGCCGTGGGGTGCCCCAAGCTGTGCAGATCACTGCCCCAACCCCCAGAGTATCCAGGCCCCTGTGGACTAGGAGCTGCGGTAGTTACTGCAGGAGCTGACTCCAGGACTGGAGAGCTGGCCACTGCTAGTGGTAGTGTTTCTCCTTGTATCAACTTGTGCCTGGGACAGAGGAGGCCGACAGGGAATAGGGGCCTCAGAGGATAAACAGATATCACTGAGCCCTGCACCTGGCAGGGGGTGGGGCAGCTCCCCCAGGTGCAATCAGCACAGCAGGTCCCTACCCCAGAAGACCAGCTGGAAGGCCAGGGAAGAGCAAGTTCTTGAACAAGCAGCAATTAAAGCTCCAGGGGAAGTCGAAGGACTTACAGTATATAGAATCAGAGGAAAACTCTCCTTTGTTTTTGTTTTTGTTTTTGTTTGTTTTCCTTTGTGTTTTTGTTTTTGTTTTTTTGTTGTTTTCCCCATTTTTTTCTCTTTTTTTTTTTCTTTCCTTTTTTCGAGTACAACTTGTTTTTAGCCACTCTGCACTAAGCAAAATAACTAGAAGGAAGAACTAATCATAAAAGAAAGGATCAGAAACAGTACTCTCACCCACAGAGTTAAGAATATGGATTACAATTCGATGTCAGAAAGCCAATTCTGAAGCACAATTATAAAGCTACTAGTGGCTCTGGAAAAAAGCATAAAGGATTCAAGAGACTTCATGACTGCAGAATTTAGATCTAATCAGGCTGAAATTAAAAAGCAATTAAATGAGATGCAATCCAAACTGGAGTCCTAATGACGAGGGTTAATGAGGTAGAAGAAAAAGTGAGTGACATAGAAAACAAGTAGATGGCAAGGAAGGAAGGTGAGGATAAAAGAGAAAAACAATTAAAAGACCATGAGGAAAGGTTAAGGTAAATAAATGATAGCCTCAGAAGGAAAAATCTACGTATAATTGGTTCTAGAGGGTGCCAAGAGGGACAGAGGGACAGAAAGCATATTTGAACAAATAATAGCTGAGAACTTCCCTAACTAGGGGAGGGAAACAGGCATTCAAATTCAGAAGATAGAGAGGTCTAAAATCAATAAAAACCATTCAACACCTCGACATTTAATAATGAAACTTGCAAATTCCAAAGATAAAGAGAAAAATCCCTAAAGTGCCAAGAAACAAGAGATCCCTAACTTATATGGGGAGAAATATTAGATTAACAGCAGATCCCTCCACAGAAGCCTGGCAGGCCAGAAAGGGCTGGCAGGATATATCAAGGTCCTAAATGAGAAAACATGCAGCCAAGAATACTTTAGCCAGCAAGGCTCTCATTCAGAATAGAAGGAGAGATAAACAGCCTCCAAGATAGGCAGAAACTGAAAGAATATGTGACCACCAACCAGCTCTGCAAGAAATATTAAGGGAGACTCTGTAAAAGAAAGAGGAAGTCCAAAGAAACAAAAACAGGGGCTGAATAGGTATTATGATGACACTAAATTAATATCTTTCCATAGTAACTCTGAACATGAATGGGCTTAATGATCCCATCAAAACACACAGGGTTTCAGACTGGATAAAAAAAAACAAGACCCATCTATTTGCTGTCTACAAGAGACTCAGTTTAGACCTAAGGACATCTACAGCCTGAAAATAAAAGGCTGGAGAACTATTAACCATTCAAAGGTCCTCAAAAGAAAGCTGGAGTAGCAATCCTCATATCAGATAAATTAAACTTTATCCCAAAGACTGTAGAAAGAGATGAAGAGGGACACCATATCATACTTAAAGGATCTATCCAACAAGGGGACCTAACAATCATGAATATTTATGCACCTAATGGGGGAGCTGCCAAGTATATCAATCAATTAATAACCAAAGTTAAGGCATACTTAGATAATAATACACTTATACTGGGAGACTTTAACACAGCGCTTTCTGCAAATAACAGATCTTGTAAGCACAACACCTCCAAAGAAACAAGAGCTTTAAGTGATACACTGGGCCAGATGGATTTCACAGATATTTACAGAACTTTACATCCAAACGCAGCTGACTACACATTCTTCTCAAGTGCACATGGAACTTTCTCCGGAATAGACCACATACTGGGTCACAAATCAGGTCTTAACCAATACCAAAATACTGGGATTGTCCCCTGCTTATTTTCAGACCATAATGCTTTGAAACTAGAACTAAATCCCAAGAAGAAATTCGGAAGAAACTCAAACACGTGGAGGCTAAAGAGCATCCTGCTAAAAGATGAAAGGGTCAACCAGGAAATTAGAGAAGAATTAAAAAGATTCAAGGAAACGAATGAGAATGAAAATACAACAGTTCAAAATCTTTGGGATACAGCCAAAGCAGTCCCGAGAGGAAACTACATCACAATACAAGCAACCCTCAAAAAACTGGAAAGCACTCAAATACACAAGCTAACTGCACACCTAAAGGAACTGGAGAAAGAACAGCAAATAAAACAAGAGTTAATAAAGATTTGAGCAGAACTCAATGAAATAGAGACCAGAAGAACTGTAGAACAGATCAACAAAACCAGGACTTGGTTCTTTGAAAGAATTAATAAGATAGATAAACCATTAGCCAGCCTTATTAAAAACAAAAGGAAAAGACTCAAATTAATAAAATCATGAATGACAAAGGAAAGATCAACACCAATACCAAGGAAATACAAACGATTTTAAAAACATATTACGAGCAGCTATACGCCAATAAATTAGGCAATCTAGAAGAAATGGACGCATTTCTGGAAAACCACAAACTACCAAAACTGGAACAGGAAGAAATAGAAAACCTGAACAGGCCAATAACCAGGGAGGAAATTGAAGCAGTCATCAAAAACCTCCCAAGACACAAAAGTCCAGGGCCAGATGGCTTCCCAGCGGAATTCTATCAAACGTTTAAAGAAGCAATACCTATTCTACTAAAGCTGTTCCGAAAGATAGAAAGGGACGGACTACTTCCAAACTTGTTCTATGAGGCCAGCATCACCTTAATTCCAAAACCAGACAAAAACCCCACCAAAAAGGAGAATTACAGACCAATATCCCTGATGAACACAGATGCAAAAATTCTCAACAAGGTACTAGCCAATAAGATCCAACAGTACCTTAAGATTATTCACCATGACCAAGTGGGGTTTATCCCCGGGATGCAAGGCTGGTTCAACACTCGTAAAGCAATCAACGTGATAGATCATATCAACAAGAGAAAAAGCAAGAACCATATGATCCTCTCAATAAATGCAGAGAAAGCATTTGACAAAATACAGCATCCATTCCTGATCAAAACTTTTCAGAGTGTAGGGAAAGAGGAAACATTCCTCAGCCTCTTAAAAGCCATCTACGAAAAGCCCACAGCAAATATCATTCTCAACGGGGAAATACTGGGAGCCTTTCCCCTAAGATCAGGAACACGACAGGGATGCCCACTCTCACCACTGCTATTCAACATAGTACTGGAAGTCCTAGCCTCAGCAATCAGACAACAAAAAAGACATTAAAGGCATTCAAATTGGCAAAGAAGTCAAACTCTCCCTCTTCACCGATGACATGATACTCTACGTAGAAAACCCAAAAGACTCCACTCCAAGATTGCTAGAACTCATACAGCAATTTGGCAGTGTGGCAGGATACAAAATCAATGCCCAGTAATCAGTGGCATTTCTATACACTAACAATGAGACTGAAGAAAGAGAAATTAAGGAGTCAATCCCATTTACAATTGCACCCAAAAGAGTAAGATACGTATGAATAAACCTAACCAAAGTGGTAAAGGATCTATACCCTAAAAACTACAGAAAACTTCTGAAAGAAATTGAGGAAGACATAAAGAGATGGAAAAATATTCCATGCTCATGGATTGGAAGAATTAATATTGTGAAAATGTCAATGCTACCCAGGGCAATTTACACGTTTAATGCAATCCCTATCAAAATACCATAGACTTTCTTCAGAAAGTTGGAACAAATAATCTAAAGATTTGTGTGGAATCATAAAAGACCTCGAATAGCCAGGGGGATATTAGAAAAGAAAACCATATCTGGGGGCATCACAATGCCAGATTTCAGGTTGTACTACAAAGCTGTGTTCATCAAGACACATAGTGTGGTACTGGCACAAAAACAGACACATAGATCAATGGAATAGAATAGAGAATCCAGAAATGCCCCTCAACTCTATGGTCAACTAATATTCAAGAAAGCAGGAAAGACTATCCACTGGAAAAAAGACAGTCTCTTCAATAAATGGTGCTGGGAAAACTGGACATCCACATGCAGAAGAATGAAACCAGACCATTCTCTTACACCATACACAAAGATAAACTCAAAATGGATAAAATATCTAAATGTGAGACAAGAATCCATCAAAATCTAGAAGAGAACCCAGGCAACACCCTTTTTGAACTTGGCCACAGTAACTTCTTGCAAGATACATCCACAAAGGCAAGGGAAAGAAAAGCACAAATGAATTATTGGGACTTAAGATAAAAAGCTTCTGCACAGCAAAAGAAACAGTCAACAAAACTAAAAGACTACCTACAGAATGGGAGAAGATATTTGCAAATGACATATCAGATAAAGGTCTAGTATCCAAGATATATAAAGAACTTATTAAACTCAACACCAAAGAATCAAACAATCCAATCATGAAATGGGCAAAGACATGAAGAGAAATCTCACAGAGGAAGACATAGACATGGCCACATGCACATGAGAAAATGCTCTGCATCACTGGCCATCAGGGAAATACAAATCCAAACCACAATGAGATACCACGTCACACCAGTGAGAATGGGGAAAATTAACAAGGCAGGAAACCACAAATGTTGGAGAGGATGCAGAGAAAAGGGAACCCTCTTGCACTGTTGGTGGGAATGTGAACTGGTGCAGCCACTCTGGAAAACTGTGTGGAGGTTCCTCAAAGAGTTAAAAATAGACCTGCCCTACAACCCAGCAATTGCACTGCTGGGGATTTACCCCAAAGATACAGATGCAATGAAACGCCAGGACACCTGCACCCCGATGTTTCTAGCAGCAATGTCCACAATAGCCAAACTGTGGAAGGAGCCTCGGTGTCCATCGAAAGATGAATGGATAAAGAAGATGTGGTCTATGTATACAATGGAATATTCCTCAGCCATTAGAAACGACAAATACCCACCATTTGCTTCAACATGGATGGAACAGGAGGGTATTATACTGAGTGAAATAAGTCAATTGGAGAAGGACAAACATTACATGGTCTCATTCATTTGGGGAATATAAAAAATAGTGATAGGGAATAAAGGGGAAAGGAGAGAAAATGAGTGATAATATCAGTGAGGATGACAGAACATGAGAGACTCCCAACTCTGGGAAACGAACAAGGGGTAGTGAAAGGGAGGTGGGCAGGGGGTTGGGTGACTGGGTGATGGGCACTGAGGGGGCCACTTGACTGGATGAGCACTGGGTGTTATGCTATATGTAGGCAAATTGAACTCCAAATAAAAAAACAAAGGTTAGAGATTACATTTTTGGATTCCAAAAGCCCTCTTTGAATAGTGATTCACAAGAGCATGGAATCATGCTTTAAAATTAGCAAGCCGAAATGCCTATTTCCATGGCTTTAAATAATAGTATTACTCAATATTAGTAAGACCAACAATTAGTATCAGAATATAAAGCATTTACTGATGAGAATTATGTACACTTTAAACAAGAATTAGAACTTTTCAGATGTTAATTTTTTTAAACCATCTGTAAATATATTTCATGAAAAATAGATCACAGTGATAAGGCTTTGTTTGTTGTCATTAAAAAAGTTACAGTTAATTGTTTTTGTGATGGTTCTATAATACAGTAAAAATTACCTTAAAATGAAGAAACACACTTTGTAATAGGGTGGCTCATTAGTTATGGAAAAGAAAATTAATAAGGGGAGAAGTAAACAAAAACAATAATTTTTAAAAATGTATTTGATCATATTTTAATACTATAATCTAACACTTTGGCCTTCTAGGAAAAAAAAATCTAGATTTTTTTTTAAGATTGTTATACGATCATGGTTATTACAGAAATGATTGTAAATATCCTTTTCAAAATAAGAAGCCACATTGAAGGGATCCCTGGGTGGCGCAGCGGTTTGGCGCCTGCCTTTGGCCCAGGGCCGGATCCGGGAGACCCTGGATCGATTCCCACGTCGGGCTCCCGGTGCATGGAGCCTGCTTCTCTCTGCCTGTGTCTCTGCCTCTCTTTCTCTCTCTGTGACTATCATAAATAAATAAAAATTTAGGAAAAAAAAAAAAAAAAACAACAAAAGAAGCCACATTGAAGATGGAAATAAAGCTGGGAGTCAAAAGACTGGTATTTAAAAGTTCTATTAATTAAAGATCAAAGAGCATTCTATATTGCTAAGCTGATAAATATCCCATAGCTTGTCATGAATGAAGTAAAATTTCTTCAAATATCTAATTAGTATTTGCATCACAGACACTAATAATTCAGTGAAATATCTGAATAAAACATCAAATTGTCATTCAGTAGCAGTGTAACCACATAACATAACTTTTCCTGCTGAAGAATTCATATTTCATCCTGAAATTCTGAAAAGTGAACCTAAAGTCTATGAGATTTCAAACTTTTCTTGAAACCAGCAGTAAAGTGTCAAGTGCTGAAAAGTGTAATAGGATAGCAGTCAGGAGATTTAGGTTATAATAATAATTCCACAGACTTTTAACCTTAGGCAAGTCATTTAATTAACATTGGATTTGGTTATTAATTTGTCAAATAAGAGGCTAGGTCTCAAGCTCTGGTAGTTCCCATATCGGTTAAATGTCTATGAACTTGATAAATTAATAATAGTCACAGCTCTCAATTACCTTCTATGAAATTCCTATTTTGTGTCAATTGATAAAATAGACTCTTTGCATGGAATATCTTAATCTTCACAGTAGAAATATCTTCATTTCAGAGATTTGGAAACAGGCTCAGGCAAGGCAACTTGCCCAATAGCATACAACTAATAAATGCAGGAATTGGGATTCCATCTGAGCTCTCTCTGTCTTCCTGCCCTCATGCCAACTCGATCATACATCTGATTTTTATCCAATTGATCACAGAATATTCAATCCTTCAAGCTGTATGACAAAACTTAAAATAATTGCCCAACTATCATATAATGGCATTTAAAAAGCTTCTATTTGAACTATAATCATCAGTGATTCAATAAAGAAGTTTTTATTACTTACAGCTGTTCCAAGGATATGAGTCCTTTAAATGTTTGCTTATCTAGGGCACGAATTTCATTCTTGTACAGATATCTGAAAAACACATAAAATTCTATTAAATTATAAATTTGTATAGATACTACATTTCTTATATTAGGATTTTTAAACTGCAGTGTGGCTTTAAAGAGCTTAGGATGTTAATGGATTCTCTTAAAATCTATGGAGACTTTGATTTCATTTATATCTGTTCAAGTATCTGAGTAAGACAATTCCAAGGCTCTCATCTGATTCTCAAAGAAATCCTTGATTTAAAATATTAAGAACCACTGCCTTAGCCTCTAAAATAAAAATTCTGATTAATGAGGTCACATGTACTGGGTAGCAACTTCTCTAAGAAAGTGTGTGTGTGTGTGTGTGTGTGTGTGTGTGTGTGTGTTTTAAGATTTTATTTATTTATTTATTTATGAGAGACAGAGAGAGAGAGGCAGAGACACAGGCAGGGGCAGAAGCAGGCCTCTTGGGACTTGGGACTTGGGACTCCATCCCAGGTCCCCAAAATCATGCCCTGGGCTCAAGGTGGCGCTAAATCGCTGAGCCACCCAGGCTACCCCCCCCCAAAAAAAAAGTGTGACCACAATTTTTTTCAAATCCATTCTGTCATACAGAATATTTGAGCTAGGAGTTACATTTGCAAAACCAGCAAATATCATTGGACTCATCTGAAGGGGGATAAACACATATTAACAGATCTACAAGATATATTTTGGTTCTCCCATGGCTGCTGCTGCAAACCTACAGGAAAGGATACTGTTAATGGATTTACAAATATGATGATGCAACTAATCTGGCCAAAAGATTTGATGAAGACAATTTAGGTAAATATGAGCACTATGTCCTTTTTTCTTCAACTATGAGATGGCAAAGTCATTTCATTTTTAAGTCTCTGTGTGAATATTTTGTGAATGTCATGAAAGTGAAACCTGAGTCTTTTCTACTTGTGCCTCTGGGGACCTGAGGCTATCAGAATTCCTGAAACTTTCTACCAAGTTCCTCTGGAATGTACCTTTGCATAAGCTAGAGCTCACACTGATTTTGAATGTATCAGAATCACCTGGTTGTTTGTTAAAAACACTGACTCCTGAGCTTGCTCCCAAACCTACTCAATCCAATTCTCTTGGGGAAAGGTCTAGGAAATTGCATGTTTAACAAGTTTCCCAGCTGATTCTGAGGCAGTCTCTCTGCAGATGACTTAAAAGCCATAGAAATCACAATTCTAGTTGAAAATGAAAAAGAGATTGCTTTTCCAAAATGTGCTTAGTAAAGCTTTGGAAGTTCCAAATTACTTTCTCTTCCCACAGATTAGAACTTCTGTAAGTTTTTCAGACCAGTAGTGACTGATAGAGATTTATGTCTAACTGGAGATACTTCTTTAGCATTATTTGATACTATGGAAGATCTTTTTTTGACCTAAAATTTGAAAAATATAGCTACATGTTAGGATGGCAAAAAAAAAAAAAAAAAGAATTTTCTGGAACCATGTTTCTTCAACTAGCTTATGAGGAGTATTGATCTGTGGTCTCAGAAACCACTACTGGTTCTCAACTGTGGCTGTGATGTGGGAAACAAAGGCAGAAGAAAAATTATTAAATTTCCTTACTACCTACAGCCCATTGACAAGTCCTTGAAAGAGGCAGTGACATTCCTCTAGGAACTCAGCTGCCTCAACGTTAATACCTTGCTAAGGGCAAAAGGCAATCTTAGCCTGACCCCCACAATCCTTTAAGTCTACTTTAACATATAAAAATTCCTTTGGAAACTTCCTTTACCTCTACCCTCCCAAGATACATGTTGGCAATCATCCTCCAAGCATATGACCCTCTGATATACATCTGAAGAGTCTCATTACTGAGTTTTTACTAAATACTAATAACCTTTTCCTAACAATAGCTAGCCCCCTCAGGATCCTGGAAACTTTGTTTCTAAAGTACATGGAGGGTTATGCCATCCCTAACCCCCCTCTCAACTTGAAAGCATATGATGGACCACTCCCCATGACCCAGTATAGCTCTTTCTACCCAAGGGTCCTAGCCTGTGCTTTAATAAAACCACCTTTTTGCACCATGTCTCAAGATTTTTTTCTTGGCAGTTGGCTTCAATGTGGGCGACCACGGACTAGCTGGAGTAACTGAACGAAACCAGGCCCGGACTTGCGTCCCTCATTCACTCAAAAGGCTCAGGAGCCTGAAGGGTGAATAGTTGTAGACGCTTGAGAAAGGGCTTGAGTAATGGTTCTCAGGGCTCGCTTGTACGTGATCGCCCACATAACACAATAGATACAACTTATTCTGACCTGGGCATAAATGTAAATAAGGGTCTGTGCTGTCCTTGCTGGTCTGTTTACCATATCTAATATTCCTTTGAAGTATGCACATCTGGAGCAACAAGCTTATCTATTTACCAAGGTCTCCTGGCATCTGTGAGTCTGTCTTGCATGCTGAGAAAGGGGAACTTTGGAGGGTTTCACAAACCTGCTAAAAATAAACACCTTCTTGGTTTTGTTTTGCTCATGCTATAAAATGTTGTAAAAACCTTGAATAAAGCTGGCACTGCTTGGACATCAACCACTGTGTCCCTCCTGTCCCCATCTCTTTACTTTTATTTTCCTCATCCCCTTATTCTCAGGACCCTGATCGTGTTGCTGCAGCACGCGCAACACTTCAAACCCTAATATCTTTGCTGTATCAGTTGTATGTGAATCAGTGTATAGGTATATGAATCAATAATATTTCTAAGATATCATTTTGAACTCTAACTCAGGGCTTATACTGGTACTGGGATACTGCTTCTGCAAACTCTAATTTAATAATGGGTCTGGCATGTGGAATAAACATTGGGATTCTTCAAAACTCCACAAATGATACTAATATGCAGAAAAGTTTAAAACCTCTCTTCCAGGGCTAGAGACCACATAAAAAGTATTTTGTAAATTTATTCCAGAAGATTCAGATACACCTCCCGGTAAGTACCCTCAGGCCATGAGAATGTCAAGGAACCACATTATTTTTCAGGTATCATATCTTCAGGCATAAAAAAAAAATTGACCCAATTTCTGTAGAGATGTGTATAAAAGCTTTAATAGCTTTTTAATTATTATCATATTTATATAATGATGAACTGCTTCATAAAATTAAACTACATTATCAAATATTCATTGAGGAATCTCAAAACTGAAAACTGGCCATATATACAGATTCATTTTAGACTTATATTTTATAGAAAATGATACTGAAAAGTGACCAAATAGTAGTGAAAAAAAGATGCAAAAGAAATTCTATAGTTAGATCTGTACATGTTGACTAAAATAATAAAGTATGCATTCAAGATATACTGCTACTTAGCAAGAGAACTTCCAGTTTCCTGTGGGATAACAGTAGCCACCTGAATTCAAATTTCTCCACACATCCTGAAAACGAACTAAGAGGAAAAAAAAAAGTCAGCCAGAATACAACCAATGCTATGACTGGGAGAAAAAGAAAATTAGTAACTTCAATTTACATTTAAGTAGGGGAAATACTAACACCAGCAAAATCAGTTCCAGAGGCTGCTTTGCAACAAAGGAATCGGGCAGGATTTTCCAGACAAGGGGGCTGGGAGGAGGCGGTGAAATAGGAAAGCTGAGAAAGCACCAACATGATGAAAATCTGAGGCCTGATGAAAATCAGAGCCCTCCCTCCTGGGAATTGACAGAAAGGGACTGAGAAAGTGAATGGGAGAAGCACCTCACAATTGTGAGGTGTCTTCTGGAGAAGTGGAATTAAAGGTAAAGATGGAAGAAAAAAGCCAAAGGGTCTTAGAGAGATAACATCATAGAATCTAAAGATAATGTTCCTGTAGAAAAGTAAACAAATAAGAATAGCTAGATGCACGCTAATAAAGAAAAGTAATGAGGAGACAAACTATAGCATATACTTTAAAACTCAATAAAGATTCTATAATTAAACCAGTGCGGTGACGGCACATGAATAGTCCAATGGGGAAAACAAAATAAAAGGTCTAGCTGTAGAACTAATTGTACATGTAAATTTAGTATATAAGCAGATTCATTCTCAAAGCGTTGGTGTTGAGAAAACAATGAATGCTTTTATTAATGGAAATGGGGAAGCTTTTCTAACTATGACTCAAAATCCAGAAATAATTCAAAAATAATAAAACTTTACATAGCAAAATATTGTGTATCCAAGTCAAAAAAGAGCGAAAATTTTGAGAATTAAGATCACAGAAAGATTAAAATTTGAGAAGAAAAAGAAAATTCAATCATAAAATGGACAAGAGCCATTAGAGTGAACATTTAAAATGTATAAAAATGACCCAAAACGTGAAAGGAAATTAAACTACACTCATAAAAAAAAATAAAAAATAAAAAAAATACACTCATAATAAGATCTTTCTTCAGTCTCATTGTTAGTGTTTAGAAATGCCACTGATTTCTGGGCATTGATTTTGTATCCTGCCACACTGCCAAATTGCTGTATGAGTTCTAGCAATCTTGGGGTGGAGGCTTTTGGGTTTTCTAGATACAGGAACATGTCATCTGCAAAGAGGGAAAGTTTGACTACTTCTTTGCCAATTTGAATGCCTTTAATGTCTTTTTTGTTGTCTGATTGCTGAGGCTAGGACTTCCAGTACTATGTTGAATAGCAGTGGTGAGAGTGGGCATCCCTGTCGTGTTCCTGATCTTAGGGGAAAGGCTCCAGTATTTCCCCGTTGAGAATGATATTTGCTGTGGGCTTTTCGTAGATGGCTTTTAAGAGGCTGAGGAATGTTCCCTCTTTCCCTACACTCTGAAGAGTTTTGATCAGGAATGGATGCTGTATTTTGTCAAATGCTTTCTCTGCATTTATTGAGAGGATCATATGGTTCTTGCTTTTTCTCTTGTTGATATGATCTATCACGTTGATTGCTTTACGAGTGTTGAACCAGCCTTGTGTCCCGGGGATAAACCCCACTTGGTCATGGTGAATAATCTTAAGGTACTGTTGGATCTTATTGGCTAGTACCTTGTTGAGAATTTTTGCATCTGTGTTCATCAGGGATATTGGTCTGTAATTCTCCTTTTTGGTGGGGTCTTTGGTTTTGGAATTAAGGTGATGCTGGCCTCATAGAACAAGTTTGGAAGTACTCCATCCTTTTCTGTCTTTCGGAACAGCTTTAGTAGAATAGGTATTGCTTCTTTAAACATTTGATAGAATTCCGCTGGGAAGCCATCTGGCCCTGGACTTTTGTGTCTTGGGAGGTTTTTGATGACTGCTTCAATTTTCTCCCCGGTTATCAGCCTGTTCAGGTTTTCTATTTCTTCCTGTTCCAGTTTTGGTAGTTTGTGGTTTTCCAGAAATGCGTCCATTTCTTCTAGATTGCCTAATTTATTGGCGTATAGCTGCTCGTAATATGTTTTTAAAATCGTTTGTATTTCCTTGGTATTGGTGTTGATCTTTCCTTTGTCATTCATGATTTTATTAATTTGAGTCTTTTCCTTTTGTTTTTAATAAGGCTGGCTAATGGTTTATCTATCTTATTAATTCAAAGAACCAAGTCCTGGTTTTGTTGATCTGTTCTACAGTTCTTCTGGTCTCTATTTCATTGAGTTCTGCTCAAATTTTTATTAACTCTTGTTTTATTTGCTGTTCTTTCTCCAGTTCCTTTAGGTGCGTGCGAGGTTAGCTTGTGTATTTGAGTGCTTTCCAGTTTTTTGAGGGATGCTTGTATTGTGATGTAGTTTCCTCTCAGGACTGCTTTGGCTGCATCCCAAAGATTTTGAACTGTTGTATCTTCATTCTCATAGTTTCCTTGAATCTTTTTAATTCTTCTCTAATTTCCTGGTTGACCCTTTCATCTTTTAGCAGGATGCTCTTTAGCCTCCACGTGTTTGAGTTTCTTCCGAATTTCTTCTTGGGATTTAGTTCTAGTTTCAAAGCATTATGGTCTGAAAATATGCAGGGGACAATCCCAATATTTTGGTATTGGTTAAGACCTGATTTGTGACCCAGTATGTGGTCTATTCCGGAGAAAGTTCCATGTGCACTTGAGAAGAATGTGTAGTCAGCTGCGTTTGGATGTAAAGTTCTGTAAATATCTGTGAAATCCATCTGGCCCAGTGTATCACTTAAAGCTCTTGTTTCTTTGGAGGTGTTGTGCTTACAAGATCTGTTATTTGCAGAAAGCGCTGTGTTAAAGTCTCCCAGTATAAGTGTATTATTATCTAAGTATGCCTTAACTTTGGTTATTAATTGATTGATACACTTGGCAGCTCCCCCATTAGGTGCATAAATATTCATGATTGTTAGGTCCCCTTGTTGGATAGATCCTTTAAGTATGATATGGTGTCCCTCTTCATCTCTTTCTACAGTCTTTGGGATAAAGTTTAATTTATCTGATATGAGGATGGCTACCCCAGCTTTCTTTTGAGGACCTTTGAATGGTAAATGGTTCTCCAGCCTTTTATTTTCAGGCTGTAGATGTCCTTAGGTCTAAACTGAGTCTCTTGTAGACAGCAAATAGATGGGTCTTGTTTTTTTTTATCCAGTCTGAAACCCTGTGTGTTTTGATGGGATCATTAAGCCCATTCATGTTCAGAGTTACTATGGAAAGATATTAATTTAGTGTCATCATAATACCTATTCAGTCCCTGTTTTTGTGGCTTGTTTCTTTGGACTTCCTCTTTCTTTTACAGAGTCTCCCTTAATATTTCTTGCAGAGCTGGTTGGTGGTCACATATTCTTTCAGTTTCTGCCTATCTTGGAGGCTTTTTATCTCTCCTTCTATTCTGAATGAGAGCCTTGCTGGCTAAAGTATTCTTGGCTGCATGTTTTCTCATTTAGGACCTTGATATATCCTGCCAGCTCTTTCTGGCCTGCCAGGCTTCTGTGGAGAGGTCTGCTGTTAATCTAATATTTCGCCCCATATAAGTTAGGGATCTCTTGTCTCTTGGTGCTTTAAGGACTTTTTCTCTTTATCTTTGGAATTTGCAAGTTTCATTATTAAATGTCGAGGTGTTGAATGGTTTTTATTGATTTTAGACCTCTCTATCTTCTGGATCTGAATGCCTGTTTCCCTCCCCTAGTTAGGGAAGTTCTCAGCTATGATTTGTTCAAATATGCTTTCTGGCCCTCTGGCCCTCTTGGCACCCTCTGGAACCCCAATTATACGTAGATTTTTCCTTCTGAGGCTATCATGTATTTACCTTAACCGTTCCTCATGGTCTTTTAATTGTTTTTCTCTTTTGTCCTCAGCTTCCTTCCTTGCCATCAACTTGTCTTCTATGTTACTCACTTGTTCTTCTACCCCATTAACCCTCGTCATTAGGACCTCCAGTTTGGATTGCATCTCATTTAATTGATTTTTAATTTCAGCCGATTAGATCTAAATTCTGCAGTCATGAAGTCTCTGGAATCCTTTATGCTTTTTTTCCAGAGCCACTAGTAGCTTTATAATTATGCTTCAGAATTGGCTTTCTGACATGGAACTGTAATCCAAACTCTGTAACTCTGTGGCAGAGAGTACTGTTTATGATTTTCTTTTGTGATGAGTTCTTATTTCTAGTCATTTTGCTCTGTGCAGAGTGGCTGTGAGTGGACTGAGTCAAGAATATCAACCACGACCTAAGTAAATTTCACCCTAGGTGATTCTGCCAAGGTCAGAGACCAGAAATTGAAAACAAAGATCCGAATGAAATAAACCAAAAGGACCACTAAAGTGAAAAACAAATTTTATAACAAAGTAGTAAAAAATAAAAGTCTAGGAATCCCAAAGAAGAAGAGAGGGGGAAAAAAGAATAGAAAAGAAAAAGGAAAAAAGAACATAAAGGAGAAGAAGAGCAAAAATGAGGGACTGGGAGATGGTGGTGGTGACGAACTTGCAGTGGAGGAAGAATGTAGTCTACCTGAGGGCTCCTAGAGGGTGATCCTCTTGTTTCTGAGTATATTAAGCTCTTTATGTTAGAAGATGCTCAGTCCCAAATTTATATAACACAGAAATACTTGTAGAAAGCCCCAACACTGGCCACCAAAACATAAATGAGGTAAAATAGGGGGGCAGAATGGGAATGAGGAATCTCACAGGATGAACCAGCATGGTATACCACTTGGTTCTGGGTGCATGCTGGTCATGTTTTAGGTGGTATCAACTTCCGCCATCATAGAACAAAACGAGGCAGAGAAAACAAAAAACAGAAAACAAAAAAACAGACCTTTTATATCTCCCAAAATTAAGTTGAGTATGCTGAAGGGAATCTAGAAGTGGAAAATATATCTAGGACTTGTAATTGTAGAAATATGAAAGACAAAAAGGAAGAATCTTAAAAATGAAGAAGTGGTAAAATACTGTAGTGAAGGTGGGAAAAGAGAAAAAAATTTGGAAATTTACAGTCTGATATAAAAACGAGTTGTACTGGAAAACGGAAGGAAAAAAAAGGAGGGGTACCCTCTGGTTCTATATACTATAAATCCCTTGACTTCCCCTGGAGCTTTCCAGTGCTGCTGGGTCAAGAACTTGGTCTTCCCCTGTCCTTCCAGCTGGCCTTCTGGGGGAGGGTCTGCTCTGCTTATTCTCAGGTGTGTGCACCTGGGGGGATGCTCTGTCCCCCGCCAGGTACCGGGCTCAGTGGGAGCTGTTTACCCCATGAGGCCCCTGTTCCCTGGCAGCCCCACCTCTCCCAGGCACATGGTGACACCAGGAGTAAAAATACCACTGGCGGTGGCCAGCTCTCCGGCTCTGGAGTCAGCTCCCTCATTATCTCTACAATATTTATGGCCATCTGAGCAGTTTTACTTTTATTTTGTTCTACTGCAACCAAGAATATCTAAACTGATATTATATTTTTAAAAAGAGAGAAGGACGATAAAAAGAAAAACCTCTATTTATTTTTCTATCTCTTCATCCTCCATGTCTCTGAAATTCCTTACGATAACATCTTCAGCAACGTGAAAACTGACAAACCTGAAGCTTTTTATTTTTAAAAATGACCACCATAAGTAGCCATCTTCTATCATTTCCCCTGCTTTTCAAATGTTTTCTAACAGTAGTGTGTATTCATACTACAACATCACATTTGACTCCCTAAGTCATTCTAATATCCAAACCAGACTTAGTGAAGGTCAAGCATTAGCTTTGTTTCATAACTCAAACATAGTTATATTGTTTATACTATCACGTAGTATGTATTTTATGATTACAACACTGTTTCATAACTATATGAATATGCAATAGTCTTTATGAGCAAAGTTCACGTAGAAAACACATCTATTCTTACTACCTGGGGGAAAAGTTTCTTCTATATCCTAAAACTGTGTTCTGAATTATTTCAGAGGTAATAATCCATAATTTTCCAAAGATCTTAAACAGCAATAGAAAAATGACAATTAAAAATTTTATCATCATTTATCTCTGTCCTTTTTTGAAAAACTGCTAAATAATTTAAAGTACTGAAAGTAAAATTCTATTTATTAACATGTATTAAGTATTCCAGAAATACTTTCATTTGAAATTTAAATCTTGCTATTCAATAACAAATTCATTTCAGTTCTACCACTGGAGCCAAGAGCTTAATTATAATTTCTGATCAATATTTATTCACTTTGGAAATAAACTATTATAATGTTGCCAAAGATAAACTCCAAAAATACAATCATCAACTCAGAGACATCTTTACAGATTCAAAAAAATTTTTTAGGTAACAGATATATATGCAAAATTAATACATTGATAAAATTTATATTGATATGATTAATTGAATGTTTACACATCAAACAAAATACACCGCTGATAATGCCATTTCCAGAGATATTGTTTCCTACTGTAAAAATAAGAAAACTTAAAACAATGTTTGAAACTTTAGAAAATCACCTACATATCATCATTATAATAGATTCATTATAATGGAAAATTTTCTGGAGTTTGAGTTACAGAACATGTTTTAGAGCATTTTCCTCAAATGTTAACCTAATCTTTGCTTAAATATTTCAAGATTGTCAACTGAAAGAATATTGGCTCAAAATTAGAAGGCAGAAATGTGAGTCTGGACTCAGTGGTGGAATTCTCAGAAAATTAAGCTTATAAAGATACATTTCATTACATATGTAGTTAGGATATTAATATATCAAATCATAAGTCTATTGCAAGGAGTCAATGAAGGATTTATAAAAACTCTATAAGACACTATGCAAATATGTGATATTGAACATTAATATCAGTACAGAGTTTGGCAAGTGGGTGACAATCAAGAGATGCATTGAATAAATGAATGAATATATAAACTAATGAAAGTATTCTATCAGTAAATAATTTCATAAAAAGAAATCTGCAAGCCTGCTTCTGTTATATACCCAAAAGATTTGAAAGCAGGAATTCAGGTAGGTACATTTATAGCAGTACTCACAGTAACATTATTCATAATAGCTAAAAGTTGGAAAGAACCCAAATTCCCATCAACAGATGGGCATATCCATACAATGGAATATTATTGAGCCTTTAAAAATGAATCAAATTCTGATACATGCTACAACATGGATGAAACTTGAAAAATCATGCAAAGTGAAATAAGCCAGATGCAAAAGTCTAAATATTGACTTACTCTATTTGAGATACCTAGAAGAGGCCAATTTATAGAGACATAAAATAGATTAGATTACCAGTGCCTGAAAAGAGGGAAACATGGGAAGTTATTATTTAATGGGTATAGAGTTTCTATAGGGGATGATGAAAAAGTTCTAGAAATGGAAAACTACTTATGATTGTACAACATTGTGCATATGTATGTGCATATGTACATGATGCCACTGAATTGTACACTTAAAATGATTATAATGGTAAATTTTATGTTATATATATTTTACTACAATAAAACAGAAATTTTATGCATATATTGGAAAATGATGGTTATTAGCTATTTTTTTTTTTTTTGGTCAAAAAAACTCCCAAAACAACATACCAGCCTCTACTCCAACATGTGGGGTCTAATGGTAACCAGCACTCAAACTTCCACATCAAGGGCACAGAGAGGAGAAAAACTGCCCTAATATGTCCTGGTTGGCAAAGGCATGCCCTATCCAACAGGACCTGAGGGCCTGATGCTTAGAGAGAAGATGGTGGGAGAAAGTGCACTTGTGTAAGCCACTGGGACTCAGCATCCAGGTACCCTGGGATGGGTCCCTGAGTTGGGACTTGGAGGGTAGACTGGGATCCCAGTGATTACTTCTGGGGGACTCATAGTGATACCAAGGTTCACCCTACTCCAAAACATATTCTTTGTTCCACTAAAGCCAGATGTCATGGAACTCCTTACCCTTGATTCTGGGCAGGACCAGGAAGCCTGCTGATGAGAGACAGCAGGTAGGCCTGACTCCTGCAGACGTCCTGAGCCTCTTCCCAGCAGAGAGCCACAGGGGTCTGAATCAGACAAATGACCCCACCCCCACTGAGGAACCTCAAGTACAATGTGAGGAACTCCCAGTTCCAGGAGGATGGCCTGCTGGACTGGGGCGGGCTTCTCCTGAACACACAGACCTAGAAGTCAGGGAGGCCTGAGGGCACAAGGTGCACAGGGATGGAAGAGTACTTGGTTGGGTGATCTGAAGCAGAAGCTCCCAATGAAAGGGGGCAGGGTTACAGATAGTTTGAGCCACAGAGGGCTCTTGCTGGGACACATGGGTTAAATTTTAGAAGGAAAAGAAAAGAATATATATATACTGAAAAAGACACTCAAAAGTGTTTATAAAGATTTCTATCTCTGAGAAGGTAAAGTAGAAATCCTTTTCATAGTTTTCTTGGTAAGCATAATTTAAAAACATAGATATTATAAATAAGGCAAACATAAAAAGACTGAAAGGCATAGAGAAGGCAAATTTGCTAAGAATCTCAAGACTCAAGAAATAACACAACAGTCTCTGGGTTTTCTGTTTGGTCAGTTATTCCAGATGTTAAGCTGAACAGCCAAAAACCAGGAAATGTCAATGAATGCAGACAATAAAAAGTCACAATAAACAAGGGAATGGGAAAGTCTAACAAGACAGAAACTTTTGGAAAAGAACCACTCTACTCCAGCCAAACACCACAGAAAATCGGTGGCCCCATCCCCCCCGCCCCATGCCAGTAAAAGCCAAGCGAGGAGCTAGATCTCCAACCTCGTGAAGCCAAATGAGGTACCCAATACCCCCATAGCAGTATTGTTACAGGAGCTAGGACGTTCCTACCCAAACAATAAAAATAATGAAACCACCCCAAGGTGACAGTATAGACCACCTAAGAAGCCTAGACCTCTAATCCAAGGTAGCAATAAAGAGCTGTCCCTTTTGCTCCTGGTTGGGGTGGCATCAGGGGAGGCTTAGTGGACAGTCGTAGTTTTACCATCCTGAGGCACGAATGAAGCCACCCCCTCTACCTGGTGTCAGTGTAGGCCTTGTGGGAAGCAATAATGAAGCATTTATAATCCTCCCAGCAAGGAACAGTGGACGCCTAGTGGAAAACCAGAGTTCCCAACTCTGCCTAAAAATAACAAGGAGTCCCACTAGCACATGGATATCCATGGAGGCAAACTGGGGAACCTGGGCTTCTACCCCTACCTGACAGTAGAAAGACAGCCCCTTCCCAAACAAAGAAGAAGTCAGCTAAAACAGATTTAAATAAGACTCAGAGTCTCAACATAATACCCAAAAAGGTCCAGGTTTTAACCAAAAACCACTCACCATAATGAGAACCAGAGAGATACCAAATGTAATGAAAAAAGATAATAAATAAATGCTGTTATGGGTTAAAGTGTGCCCCACTCCCAACCCCATTCATAAGTTGAAATACCAACTTTCAGTACCTCAGAATATTTGAAGATAAGGCCTTTCTAAAGAACTAATTAAGGTAAAATAAAGTCATTAGGGTGGGCCCTAATCCAACACAACTGTCATCCTTATAGGAAAAGGTGATTATTATATTATATATTATATATATCTATGGACAGAGAGATGATGGCCATCTACATGCCAAGGAGACAGAGAGATGATGGCCATCTACATGCCAAGGAGAGGGAATTCTAAAAAAAAAAAAAAGCAACTCTGTCACCCTTTTGATCTTCGACTTTGGGCCTCTAGAACTCTGGGAAAACACATTTCTACTGTTTAAGCCACCCAGTCTACAATTTTGTGTTATGGCAGCCTTAGCTGACTAATACAGATACCTACAACAATACAACAGTGAGGTTAGAATTCCGTGATAGAGATTTTAAGAGTCATAAAAATGTTTCAATAAGCAACTACAAACTGGAAACAAAAAAATAAAATCTCAGCTAACAAACAGAAAATATAAAAAGAACCCGAGTAAAAACTTTAGCATATAAAAATACATATATGGATAAAATTGAAAAAAAAAACAACAACTATTCTCCCTTTTGAGAGACAGTTCTTGGCCTGTTGCTGGGCCTTAACAGAGACTGTTGCTTACCCCTGGGCCGCCAAGTTACCATATGATCTGAGCTGTCCATCATGAGCTGTGTGTGGTCTGACCCACAAAGCCCTAAAGTTTGATACGCAGAGCAAACATTCCATCATCAAATGGAGGTGGTATATACATGATCAGCCCCAAGCAGTCCCTAAAGCCAAAAACAAATGACATAAAGAAGTGGCCAAATGCCCATGGTCCTACTCATGCTACACCACCCTCTCTCTCCCAGCCTGCAGCTATAGTCTCATGGGGAGTTTTCCTAAGATCAACTGACAGAGAAAGAGAAAACTCAGGCTACGGCTATCCACCCAAAAGTGCAAAGCTGCCACACTCTCTACCACTACCCACATTGCTTATTTCCCTTCTCTTTCCCCTTTTATTCTTCATTAGGTATAGTATTCCCACATTCATATCCCTGATAAAATTAATTACTCTGTCGATTTTTCCAATCATAAAACTATACAGGGTTGATGCACAGACTAGTGATACTGTGTACTGCTCACACATATAGGCGATAATAAATAATAGATCTGTGATGTGATCTCAATATCAGAGTGAAGGAGCAGGAAGGAATCACAGGAAGACACAATACCAGTATAATCCAGTAACTCAAAGATGACCGATAGGCATCTAATATGGAGGCCATCAAATACCACACATCAGGAACTTCACAGAACATGGTTTGAGGAGGTCATTAAGGAAGCTGAAGATGTAAGTGAAGTCAAGCCTTGTATATTTTACTTCAACCAAACAACAATGAGGAGTCACTGAAGGACCCACAGAAGAATGGCATGATCGGGAATTTGTGTTTTAAAAAGATGACTGGTCGTCCTTCAGAGTCAGAAGAGGAGCAGCTTTAACAACAAAATGAGGTTTTCTCATAGAGTGATGGGTAACATGGACTAAATGTAAGTCAGCACAGTGGGCATAGATAGGGAAAATACAAACAACACTAAAGCAAAATAGAACTTGACAACTAACTAGATTTAGTAGGAGAGGAATTGGGAGAAGGCCAGTATGCTGCATGGGTATTTAGATTACTGTATGAGTCTGTCATCATTTCCCAAAATAAGAAGCATGTTTGAACATAGGAAATAGGCAGCAAGTTTGAAGAGCAAAAGATAATTTAGTCAAATTTAAATCATGCTGAGTCTGACGCTCCAATGGGACATGTCAAGTGTGTACATGCATGTGTATTTGAAAACATAAGACAATTTAGGCTCGGAATAAAGACTTGTGAGCCAGCAGCATCTAGATAATAACTGATACAATGGAAGTGGACGTTTTCAACCATAGTATGATAAAGAACAGAGCCTGGGATGGAACTCTAGGTGCAGTCTGAGACAAACCAGACAGAAGAGTGAAGGGAAGACGAGGAACACGAGAGATGTCACTAACACCAAAGATATTGTCAAGGGCATTGAATGGTCAACAAAAGGAAACTATTAGATATAATTAAACATAGTATATAATGGAAAATTTGCAATATATTTAACAACATGAGTGGCCTTTGTCAGAGAACTAGTAGTGTGGTAGGTACAGAGGCTGGTTTGGAGTGAGTAGAAGTAAGTAAGAGGTAACACCAAGTGAGACAGAGAGGCATACAAACTTCTCCTCTCCCATTATTTGGCCTTTGTTGAACTTGCCAAGTTTATCTCTTATCATACTCTATTTGGGCTCTACAATCTAATCATTAAAAGATAGTTGCCATTTCCCAAACATACCAAACTATGCCTTGTCTTTTCTCATAAATCCTCCTTTCAAGATTAAGCTAAAGGACTATTCCTTTCATCAAGTTTAACCTTCTTCCAGCCCTATGTGCCCAAGTGGATATGACCTCTTCTCCCTTTGTGAACATAGTACCCATTGCATAACTCTACTCTGGTGACTAAACCAGGACATGCCTGGTTGTGACTGCAACTTGGGCCTCACTCTAGGAAGCTCAATGTCAATGTGATGTATTGAAGAAATTGCCATAAGTTTTTCCCCATCCCTGGATTCAACCCTTTTGCCAGATGATTCTGTTGCTTTGCCCATCAAGAGGTGGAATCCAGTGCTTGAATTAGGTCCCGACCATGTGATTGGACTTGGGAAATGAGACACTAGCAAATATGACATAAGAGAGGCATGAAAAGCTCATCTCTGATGGCACTTAAGGTAAGATCACCATAAACAAGCACAGTCTAGTTGGCTAGAGAAAGAGAAACCACATGGAGGAAAAAGCCATCTCAGTTGACACTGTGCAGTTGCCAGATATGTAAGTAAAGCCATTATAAAATAAAGCTTCCAGCCTCAGCTGACCCAGTCTACACCAGAAGATCTGCGCAATAAACCCATAAGTCAATCATAAGAAATAGTAATTCATAAGTCACTAAGTTCTCAAGTAATTTGGTACACAGCAAAAGCTAACTAATACAGTGAACAAGAAACCCCATGGAAATTTCATTTATTTTGTTAGATTGTCATTAATGCTCAGGGAATATTCACAGGGGCCAGAAGTGGTGAGTTGTGTCCTTCAAGTTCACAGTATTAAAGGTGAAATTCTTCAATAGCACTCGCTTACCCAAGAACTCAACATTTATAAATTGCCCAATTCTGGAGATCCCTGGGTGGCTCAGCAGTTTAGTGCCTGCCTTTGGCCCAGGGCATGATCCTGGAGTCCCAGGACCAAGTCTCGCATCGGGCTCTCTGCACAGAGCCTGCTTCTCCCTCTGTCTGTGTCTCTGCCTCTCTCTCTCTCTCTGTGTGTGTCTCTCATGAATAAATAAAAAAATATTTTTTAAAAATTGCCCAATACTTTCACAAGAATATCTTTTTATCTATAGGTCACAAAAAGAATGTGGTAGACTCCAAATAAATTCAGAGACTAGAGAGAGATAGGAAAGACCAATGCTGAATATACAATTGCAAATGACATAATCAGCCAAAGATCTAAGAAGTTGAGTGTGTGCAGAGGGGGTAGCATTCAGAAATAGGAGTTCATGAGGACAACGATGCCAAGAGCTGGGATAGAAGCAGAAAGAAGCTATAAATCAGAGAAGAGATTCTGGGAACCAAACCCAGAAACAAAATTATGGATTTGAATGTGGAATACATTTCCTGTAAAAATACTACTAAATGATGCTCAGTGTATCTCAAACATGAGCAGATAGGCAACAGTTCTTACCTTATGGATAGTTTTTTAAAAACTGTTAAATGCTCATCAGTAATGAGATCATTACTACCTATATAGATGCCAAGATGTTTCTGAATAAATAAAAATTCATTTTGGAGTTTATCACTAGATTAATTCTAACTTGGTTAAGAATAATGAATACCAGGGGAATTGTTCATAACAGTTGCTGGTCTGCTAACCCAAAGAAAAGGAAGGTTTTTCTCTCAGTTTATCAATGCATCCTAGGTCCAAAATTCAGCTAACCCTAAATGAACTGGTCTCCAAAGATATATTCAAACAGTGATACTTTTTCTCATGAAACTAAAAGCAAAATTCATCCTGAGATATTCAATATCTTTTTGCCCAAGGGAATCAATGATACAATTTGGACCAAAACACATTAGAATTTCAGAAAAGTTCAGAAATACTTTTGTTTTAGAGAACAATATGTGCCCTCTTTTGTGTTTGGCAGGGCAAAGTTGCAATTCTGGTTTAATACAAAGTAGTTGCCTTCGGCCCAGGGCGTGATCCTGGAGACCCGAGATCGAGTCCCACATCAGGCTCCTGGCATGGAGCCTGCTTCTCCCTCTGTCTGTGTCTCTGCCTGTGTGTGTGTCTCTCTCTCTCTGTGTGTCTTTCATGAATGAATAAATAAATAAATAAATAAATAAAATCTTTAAAAAAAAATTAGCCTCCTGAATATACATGTACTAGAACTACTTCATGTAATATAAACACCTGAAATCCTTGGAAAAGGCACAATATAAATAACTGATTGATATACATTGCTGAAAAAGCTAATACATTTAATGGTGTATCTCCCTTTCTAAGAAATAATGAACTTAGCATAATTAAAAGTATTAGTCAAATATCAAGCATTTATTGATCACCTTATTTTCTCCTATTTAGTCAACAAATATTTAATGAGCATTTACTCCCTATGTTCTAGATGATGATATATATGATACATAAGAGGACTATGGCCACTTGCCTTTATAAAATCCAGTGGGAAGTCAGAAAATAGGTTTAAAAAATAGGGGGAGAAACATTAACTGTTATGGTAGACATGATAAATGAAATAAACAGGGTGCCCTGATAGGGAAAAAAGGAGAGGGTTGATTGACCTAGAGTGAGTCCTAGGGAAATAACATTAAACAAGACAGAAGATCACAAGGAAAAACCAACAAGCAGCATGTGTGTGACAGCCCATGACATAGGAGCTAAGTGCTTATTGTGTTTGGAAAAATAAAGAACAATGGATCAAATATAAAAAGCAAAAGAAAGAAATACATGAGATGGATTTACATGTATGTATGGATCAAAAACCATGACACGGGGGCAGCCTGGGTGGCTCAGCAGTTTAGCGCCACCTTCAGCCCAGAGTGTGATCCTGGAGACCCGGGATCGAGTCCCATGTTGGGCTCCCTACTTGGAGCCTGCTTCTCCCTCTGCCTGTGTGTTTCTGCCTCTCTCTCTCTCTGTCTCTCTCTATGTCTCTCATGAATAAATAAAATCTTTAAAAATTCTAGGACTTACAGGCCAAAATAAGGGGTGTTGCTTTTATTAAAATGAAATATGAAGCAGGGAAATAATGACTGCTTACACTAGAGTAGATGAAGGAGAGATGGAGAAAATGACCAAATTAGAAATGTTTTTAGGATTGGAATGAACAGAGTGTGCCGAAGTAGCATACGAGAAAGGAAGAACCTAAGCATGATGCCAAGCAGCTCAAGAATAAGGGTGCTATTTACTGAAAAGAAAACAGATGTGTGCTGGAAGAGAACACCAGTTTGGGGAAGCATAGAACTCTGTCTGGAACTTTGTATGAATTGGACAGAAATACAAGCAAGACCCCAATTCTCAAGTATGTGGCCATTGAGACAATACACATACACATAGGGAAAGAAGTGGAATAAACACTAAGTACAATTAAATGTTAAATTAAATCCTATGAGTGATCCATCCAAAGATTCAGAATATTGGGTGGAAAATAAAAACTAGAGTTGTGCAGGAGAGGGAATGCGTAAGGAAAGTATGAGTATGAAAGTGGTCAAGGAAGGCTCCCAGGACAGTGAAAGGAGGCTGGAGTATTAGTGGCACAGACTGGGACAGGAACGGGGATTTTCTATGAGAAGAGCAGACATTCCCTCTCATCTGTCATAGTCATTAAATAAATCTACACCAAAAATCCCTCTCCAGCTCTGCAGACCCCTGTCCAGGCTGTTGTCATGCGTGGCAGTTCAGGAGACCTTGGCATAGCTTCCTACTATTTGAATCTTTGCCTCAAGCACACCTGTCCATTCTCCCAGAATGGCCTCTCCCCAACCACAGAGATGATCATTCCCTTCCTCAATAAATTCTCCCTGACATGGCACCATCTAGATTCTTGTGCAAAGGCCTTTCTGGTCTTACCCCTTGGTTCCGAGTTACAACTTACTTCATCTTTCCTTCTGTACTCACTGCTCTAACCAATACATGCCATCTCAAACTCAGAACTGTCCCTATGAATGCATTTTCCTCAAATTGTGTTTAATATTTCTGGCCAAAGTGGGGCAAGACAACAAAATTATAGTATACTTTATAGCTGATATCATAACAGAGACATTGTCAATGTTGACAGTGCTTAGCTTTGGTCAATGACTCAATAATTCCTAAACACCTCCTAATTTGAAGTCTAACTTGCCCATCACACTGGAAGACACAATTGGACTTCCTTCTGTTCTGATACTGTCCTGCCTTATGTGTGCCCATTTTAATAAGACCTGTTGTCCTATAAATATGTGTGTCTTTATCTCCAAACACGTATATAGGTATTACTGATGTCTCTTCATCTTCATACACTACTACCTTCCCCACTGCCTATCCCAACATCACCACAGACCACCAAATTAATGAATTTCACCATATTTCAGAGTATTTGTGAATTCTGTCCTCAAAGAGTTCTTGTTTGCTCCAAGCATTTTCACTGGATCAGGTCACAGAAAGATAGTGGATAGCCAGCTTAAAGTATTGACACAAAATGGCACAGTTAGACCATTTTTAATCAACTCAAACTCTGATGTTTTCTTCTAAACCTTACAATTCCATCTTCTTCTCATCCAAACAGGTGCTGTCTGCATGAATAGGTCTTTTAGTCCACAACTTTCTTTTTCCTATGAACTTCTCTGATTTGAGAAGTAAACCTTACTTGTCAATGTTCTTGAAAATATGGAAAGATTTACTTCAGTGGCCATAAGAATGTGTTCACAACCTATTGCATAGTGAAACATTTATAAATTATCCTTCCCCTTTCCTAAATGTACATCTTATAAAAGATTTGTATTTTTCACTTAATGGGTAATGTGTGAACTGGCTAGAGAATTGACTGGAAGTTTGGTGAAATACTTCTTACACGGAGCAGATAGTGCACTTGTGCATGTAATTGATCCAAGCCACAGTAATGCTGAATGTTCATTTTATCCAAAATTAAGTTCTTGCCAGTAACTATCATTTTACGAGATTCTTTCCCTGAATATTGCACTAGTAATGAGGTTTCTTCTAAGTCATTATTTACTGTTGTAAAGTTTTTAGGTTTTTTTTAATTAATTAGTTTGTTTTACTGTAGGGGTGATAACTCTTTACATGCCAATAAGTAAAGAACCACAAAACTGGGATTTCTCACACCACCATCGAGAAAGCTTGAAACCCTCTTAGTAATGTTTCTTATGTGGGGATGAAAACTGACATGCACCTGCTAGGCATGTTAGGTTGGTCATGAACAATTAGAACACCAAAAAGAATGGACCAACTCCAAGAATGAATCAGCACTTTAGGACTGAGTGATTAAAGAAAGTTGTAGAAGACCTTGCCTGTTAGCCTGGGGTATAACAATTGAATGCAAAAGGCCGTAAAGTCTCCAGAACTGAGTTGTAACACGAATTCCAGTGTTTCATAAAGATGCTGTGATCATTGTAGAAATGAAATGGAAGCAAAACGGTTAGGATAGCGTGTTTTCTTTAAAAAGTAACCAACTTTTTATACGAAGTACAAATGGGCATGTTTCTGTAAAAATGTTAATTACCTCTTTAAGATTCTTCAAAAGAGGAGGAGGGGCAAGACGGCGGGAGAGTAGGGTCCCCAAGTCACCTGTCCCCACCAAATTACCTAGATAACCTTCAAATCATCCTGAAAATCTCCGAATTCGGCCTGAGATTTAAAGAGACCAGCTGGAACGCTACAGTGAGAAGAGTCCGCGCTTCTATCCAGGTAGGAAGACGGGGAAAAAGAAATAAAGAAACAAAAGGCCTCCAAGGGGGAGGGGCCCCGCGAGGAGCCGGGCTGAGGCCGGGGCGAGTGTCCCCAGGACAGGAGAGCCCCGTCCCGGAGGAGCAGGAGCTGCACCGACCTTCCCGGGGGAAAGGGGCTCGCGGGGAGGTGGAGCAGGACCCAGGAGGGCGGGGATGCCCTCGGGCTCCCGGGGACACTAACAGGCACCTGCGCCCCGGGAGAGTGCGCCGAGCTCCCTAAGGGCTGCAGCGCGCACGGGGGGACCCGGAGCAGCTCGGGGGGCTCGGGCGGCGGCTCCGCGGAGGAGGCTGCGGGGCGGGAGCAGCTCGGGGGGCTCGGGGGCGGCTCCCCGGAGGGGCTGCAGGGCGGGAGCAGCTCGGGGGGGGCTCGGGGGCGGCTCCGCGGAGGGGGCTGCGGGGCGGGAGCAGCTCGGTGGGGCTCGGGGGCGGCTCCGCGGAGGGGGCTGCGGGGCGGGAGCAGCTCGGGGGGGCTCGGGGGCGGCTCCGCGGAGGGGGCTGCGGGGCCCCGGGAGCAGCTGGGGGGGGCAAGGGGGTGGCTCCGCGGAGGAGGCTGCGGGGCGGGAGCGTGAATCCAACAGCGCAGGCTCCGGAGCACAGGGCGCCAGGACACAGCCCAGGATCCGGCCTCCCCCGGGACAGGCAGAGGCCGGGAGGGCCCAGGACAGCGAGGACGCTCCTGCCCCGAGCTGAGCAGATCAGAGGCCCCGCCCCGGAGCCTCCAGGCCCTGCAGACGGAGAGCTCCGTGGTTACTGGGGAGCTGACTCCAGGGCTGCAGAGCTGGCCCCGCCACTGCGGTTGTTCCTCCTGAGGCCTCACGGGGTGAACAACCCCCACTGAGCCCTGCACCAGGCAGGGGCAGAGCAGCTCCCCCAAGTGCTAACACCTGAGAATCAGCACAACAGGCCCCTCCCCCAGAGGACCAGCTAGAGGACAAGTTCCAGGGGAAGTCAAGGTACTTAAAGTACACAGAATCAGAAGATACTCCCCCGTGGGTTTTGTTTTTGTTTGTTTGTTTGCTTGCTTCCCCCACCCCTTTTTTCTTTTTTCTTTTTCTCTCTTCTTTCCTTCTTTCTCTCCTATCTTTTTCTCCTTTTCCCAATACAACTTGTTTTTGGCCACTCTGCACTGAGCAAAATGACTAGAAGGAAAACCTCACCTCAAAAGAAAGAATCAGAAACAGTCCTCTCTCCCACAGAGTTACAAAATCTGGATTACAATTCAGTGTCAGAAAGCCAATTTGGAAGCACTATTATACAGCTACTGGTGGCTCTAGAAAAAAGCATAAAGGACTCAAGAGACTTCATGACTGCACAATTTAGATCTAATCAGGCAGAAATTAAAAATCAATTGAATGAGATGCAATCCAAAAATCTAACGACGAGGGTTAACGAGGTGGAAGAACGAGTGAGTGACAAAGAAGACAAGTTGATGGCAAAGAGGGAAACTGAGGAAAAAAGAGACAAACAATTAAAAGACCAAGAGGATAGATTAAGGGAAATAAACGACAGCCTGAGGAAGAAAAACCTACAATTAATTGGGGTTCCCAAGGGCGCTGAAAGGGCCAGAGGGCCAGAATATGTATTTGACCAAATCATAGCTGAAAACTTTCCTAATCTGGGAAGGGAAACAGGCATTCAGATCCAGGAAATAGATTCCCCCCTAAAATCAATAGAAACCGTTCAACACCTCGACATTTAATAGTGAAGCTTGCAAATTCCAAAGATAAAGAGAAGATCCTTAAAGCAGCAAGAGACAAGAAATCCCTAACTTTTATGGGGAGGAGTATTAGGGTAACAGCAGACCTCTCCACAGAGACCTGGCAGGCCAGAAAGGGCTGGCAGGATATATTCAGGGTCCTAAATGAGAAGAACATGCAACCAAGAATACTTTATCCAGCAAGGCTCTCATTCAGAATGGAAGGAGAAATATAGAGCTTCCAAGACAGGCAGGAACTGAAAGAATATGTGACCTCCAAACCAGCTCCGCAAGAAATTTTAAGGGGGACTCTTAAAATTCCCCTTTAAGAAGAAGTTCAGTGGGACAATCCACAAAAACAAGGACTGAATAGATACCATGATGACACTAAACTCATATCTTTCAATAGTAACTCTGAACGTGAACAGGCTTAATGACCCCATCAATAGGTGCAGGGTTTCAGACTGGATAAAAAAGCAGGACCCATCTATTTGCTGTCTACAAGAAACTCATTTTAGACAAAAGGACACCTACAGCCTGAAAATAAAAGGTTGGAGAACAATTTACCATTCAAATTGTCCTCAAAAGAAAGCAGGGGTAACCATCCTTATATCAGATAAACTAAAATTTACCCCGAAGACTGTAGTGAGAGATGAAGAGGGACACTATATCATACTTAAAGGATCTATCCAACAAGAGGACTTAACGATTCTCAATATATATGCTCTAAAAGTGGGAGCTGCCAAATATTTAAACCAGTTAATAACCAAAGTGAAGAAATACTTAGATAATAATACACTTATACTTGGTGACTTCAATCTAGTTCTTTCTATACTCGATAGGTCTTCTAATCACAACATCTCCAAAGAAATGAGAGCTTTAAATGATACACTGGACCAGATGGATTTCACAGATATCTACAGAACTTTACATCCAAACTCAACTGAATACACATTCTTCTCAAGTGCACATGGAACTTTCTCCAGAATAGACCACATATTGGGTCACAAATCGAGTCTGAACCGATACCAAAAGATTGGGATCGTCCCCTGCATATTCTCAGACCATAATGCCTTGAAATTAGAACTAAATCACAACAAGAAGTTTGGAAGGACTTCAAGCACGTGGAGGTTAAGGACCATCCTGCTAAAAGATGAAAGGGTCAACCAGGAAATTAAGAAAGAATTAAAAAGATTCATGGAAACGAATGAGAATGAAGATACAACCGATCAAAATCTTTGGGATGCAGCAAAAGCAGTCCTAAGGGGGAAATACATCGCAGTACAAGCATCCATTTAAAAACTGGAAAGAACTCAAATACAAAAGCTAACCTTACCCCTAAAGGAGCTAGAGAAAAAACAGCAAATAGATCCTACACCCAGCAGAAGAAGAGAGTTAATAAAGATTCAAGCAGAACTCAACGAAATCGAGACCAGAATAACGGTGGAAAAGATCAACAGAACCAGGAGTTGGTTCTTTGAAAGAACTAATAAGATAGATAAACCATTAGCCAGCCTTATTAAAAAGAAGAGAGACTCAAATTAATAAAATCATGAAAGAGAAAGGAGAGATCACTACCAACACCAAGGAAACACAAACAATTTTAAAAACATATTATGTACAGTATACGCCAATAAATTAGGCAATCTAGAAGAAATGGATGCATTCCTGGAAAGCCACAAACTACCAAAACTGGAACAGGAAGAAATAGAAAACCTGAACAGGCCAATAACCAGGGAGGAAATTGAAGCAGTCATCAAAAACCTCCCAAGACACAAAAGTCCAGGGCCAGATGGCTTCCCAGGGGAATTCTATCAAACATTTAAAGAAGAAACCATACCTATTCTACTAAAGCTGTTTGGAAAGATAGAAAGAGATGGAGTACTTCCAAACTTGTTCTATGAGGCCAGTATCACCTTAATTCCAAAACCAGATAAAGACCCCACCACAAAGGAGAATTACAGACCAATATCCCTGATAAACATGGATGCAAAAATTCTCAAGAAGATACTAGCCAATAGGATCCAACAGTACATTAAGAAAATTATTCACCATGACCAAGTAGGATTTATCCCCGGGACACAAGGCTGGTTCAACACTCATAAAACAATTACTGTGATTCATCATATCAGCAAGAGAAAAACCAAGAACCATATGATCCTCTCATTAGATGCAGAGAAAGCATTTGACAAAATACAGCATCCATTCCTGATCAAAACTCTTCAGAGTGTAGGGATAGAGGGAACATTCCTCAACATCTTAAAAGCCATCTACGAAAAGCCCATAGAAAATATCATTCTCAATGGGGAAGCACTGGGAGCCTTTCCCCTAAGATCAGGAACAAGACAGGGATGTCCACTCTCACCACTGCTATTCAACATAGTACTGGAAGTCCTAGCCTCAGCAATCAGGCAACAAAAGGACATTAAAGGCATTCAAATTGGCAAAGAAGTCAAACTCTCCCTCTTTGCCGAAGACATGATACTCTACATAGAAAACCCAAAACCTCCACCCCAAGATTGCTAGAACTCATACAGCAATTTCGTAGCGTGGCAGGATACAAAATCAATGCCCAGAAATCAGTGGCATTTCTATACACTAACAATGAGACTGAAGAAAGAGAAATCAAGGAGTCAATCCCATTTACAATTGCACTCAAAAGCATAAGATACCTAGGAATAAACCTAACCAACTAGGTAAAGGATCTATACCCTAAAAACTATAGAAACTTCTGAAAGAAACTGAGGAAGACACAAAGAGATGAAAAATATTCCATGCTCATGGATTGGCAGAATTAATATTGTGAAAATGTCAGTGTTACCCAGGGCAATTTACACGTAATGCAATCCCTATCAAAATACCATGGACTTTCTTCAGAGAGTTAGAACAAATTATTTTAAGATTTGTGTGGAATCAGAAAAGACCCCAAATAGCCCGGAGAATTTTAAAAAAGAAAACCATATCTGAGGGAATCACAATGCCAGATTTCAGGTTGTACTACAAAGCTGTGGTCATCAAGACACTGTGGTACTGGCACAAAAACAGATACATAGATCAATGGAACAGAATAGAGAACCCAGAAGTGGACCTTGAACTTTATGGTCAACTAATATTCGATAAAGGAGGAAAGACTATCCATTGGAAGAAAGACAGTCTCTTCAATAAATGGTGCTGGGAAAATTGGACATCCACATGCAGAAGAATGAAACTAGACCACTCTCTTGCACCGTACACAAAGATAAACTCAAAACGGATGAAAGATCTAAATGTGAGACAAGATTCCATCAAAATCCTAGAGGAGAACACAGGCAACACCGTTTTTTAACTCAGCCACAGTAACTTCAAAAGAAACAAAAGCAAAAATGAACTATTGGGACTTCATCAAGATAAGAAGCTTTTGCACAGCAAAGGATACAGTCAACAAAACTCAAAGACAACCTACAGAATGGGAGAAGATATTTGCAAATGATGTATCAGATAAAGGGCTAGTTTCCCAGATCTATAAAGAACTTATTAGACTCAACAGCAAAGAAACAAACAATCCAATCATGAAATGGGCAAAAGACATGAACAGAAATCTCACAGAGGAAGACATAGACATGGCCAACATGCACATGAGAAAATGCTCCGCATCACTTGCCATCAGGGAAATACAAATCAAAACCACAATGAGATACCACCTCACACCAGTGAGAATGGGGAAAATTAACAAGACAGAAAACCACAAATGTTGGAGAGGATGCGGAGAAAAGGGAACCCTCTTGCACTGTTGGTGGGAATGTGAACTGGTGCAGCCACTCTGGAAAACTGTGTGGAGGTTCCTCAAAGAGTTAAAAATAGACCTGCCCTACGACCCAGCAATTGCACTGTTGGGGATTTCCCCAAAGATACAGATGCAATGAAACGAGGGACACCTGCACCCCGATGTTTCTAGCAGCAATGTCCACAATAGCCAAACTGTGGAAGGAGCCTCGGTGTCCATTGAAAGATGAATGGATAAAGAAGATGTGGTTTATGTATACAATGGAATATTCCTCAGCCATTAGAAACGACAAATACCCACCATTTGCTTCGATGTGGTTGGACCTGGAGGGTATTATGCTGAGTGAAGTAAGTCAATCGGAGAAGGACAAACATTATATGTTCTCATTCATTTGGGAAATATAGATAATAGTGAAAGGGAATAGAAGGGAAGGGAGAAGAAATGTGTAGGAAATATCAGAAAGGGAGACAGAACATGAAGACTCCTAACTCTGGGAAACAAACTAGGGGTGGTGGAAGGGGAGAAGGGCGGGGGGTGGGAGTGAATGGGTGATGGGCACTGAGGGGGGCACTTGACGGAATGATCACTGGGTGTTATTCTGTATGTTGGTAAATTGAACACCAATAAAAAATAAATTGAGTATAAAAAAAAGATTCTTCAAAAGAAAAGTTGCAGCACTCACTGTGTACTTAGACAAATGTCCTAGTTTCTTCCTTCAGCCTCCACATAAGCATATGTGTCATGACCTCCCAACTTTCAATTTACCTGCATGCACTGGTTTCTGGGTCAAAACAGGGACTTATTTAAAATATCTTTATTCTCAATTACTTGTTATAAACAAAAGAGCATCACAATTGTCAACATATTTGTGAGCTAGTTTTTCCAAACTTTGGATCTTATCCAGGTTCATTAAAGTTTCTAGTTATAATGTGTTCACTGGCTTCAGAAGGTCTTGGTTGGCTGAGTTGTTGATATAAAACGCTTCTCTTGGATCTATGCAATTTGTATAATTATCAATTAATTAGATTGGAACGTGAAAGTTGGACAAACTTTTGTTTTTATTTTTTTCCAATTTAAATTTTTTGTGGCAGGGATGGGGGATAAAAATATACATAAATATTCAAATGTGCTCAGATGAATAATCTGTTGAAAGCAACAACTGACTTCACTTAGAAATGTTTGAATGTGTTTTATGTAAAGGTTGACAGTGGTTTTCAAGAAGATAAGTAATTACTTTGGTTAAAACAAACAAAAAAGCAAAAATAATCTATTAACACCATAAGTCATTGTTGATCTTTTTTGCAACTTACAGATAAAGCAAATTTTCAAGTCCTTCAAAAGCATTTCTGGAAATCTGTCTGATTTGGTTGTTGTTCAGGAGACTGAAAAAATAAAGACAAACAAAGATTCCAGAATGAGAAACAGATTCTGCAAATATTACAATAGTTCCACTAGAAATAGTGCTTTATTTACTAGTAGAAAAGTATTTACAAATATGTTCACTAAATTTACAAATTTAAAAATATTCTATTCAAAAAGGCTACATTAAATGTTAGTCTGTCACAAAGGACTTCAAAAATGATTTGTATTTATAAAGTTACCCTAAAATATCCTTAAAAGAAGACTATAAACCCTAGGATAAAATTCCTGTTTTCCTGAAGCCTACCGTTTAAAAGGAAAATTATCAACATAGTCACAATGACAAAGGAATATATTTCTAAATAAACAGATGGAGGCTGAGGCTGAACCATTTTCCTTGGAAAAATAAATATCACTGCTCTTGGCAAACAGTGAACTTTCACTGTGTATTTGTTGAACTGTCAAACTGACGGTCAATTATACCATAGGAAGTGAGGCTCTTATTATAGTAGTATCAAATGGTCCAAAACTGACTTCTAAAAAACCCAGGGAGAAAAATAACAGGTGGTAAAAATAAATTGGATTTGAACAGTAAAACAAGTTACAGAAAAATCACCTCTCAACAACTTTGAATATTTTAGAAAAAACACTCTGGCAAATAAAAATTATAGATTTTTTTTCCCTGGTAAATACACTTTAAATTTCTTTTGAATTTAAATTATTATGACAGGGCAGCCTGGGTGGCCCAGCAGTTTAGCACCGCCTTCAACCCAGGGCGTGATCCTCAAGACGGAGGATCGAGTCCCACATTGGGCTCCCTGCATGGAGCCTGCTTCTCCCTCTGGCTGTGTCTCTGCCCCTCTCTCTCTCTCTCTGTCTCTGTGTGTGTCTCTCTCATGAATAAATAAATAAAATCATAAAAAAATAAAAAATAAAAAATAAATAAATTATTATGACACGTCTAAATGTACAGGAAATATCACTAATTGAATTGGCACCCATTTTTCTGCATATACTATACCATTTAAATACTTCAAAGTTTCTAAAATCTACTGCCAGAATAAAATGCTAGAGGATTCACTTTTAATGTAAGAAAATATTTGCTTTGTGCTTTTTTTTTTTGGTATGACTCATTAGGAAAACAGAAGTGTTTTGGCTAATGGAGTAGGTGGTTATTTTAGTCATTGTACACAGAGAGACAGCCTGCAGACCCCAAACTTGACTGCCACTAACCTACTTAGACATTCCTCACCTCTAAAGGTTCAGTCTCACAATTCCCTAAATAGCTTTTGAAGCCACTATCCAACACCCCACCTATGGTACCAAAGTCACTCCTTGCCATTATTTGCCTAGTATTCCAGCCATCAAGAGATAGAACAATCAATCTACAGTGTGCATTAGAGGTGATGTCATACAGAGATAATGTCCATTTTTATGGATAGTTCTTAGCTTCAGTCAATGATCCCATTAACTTTATAGTCTACCATGTGTTCAAGAAATTTTGAAGCTGACTGAAAGCAACACAGTTAATATCTAATTAATACCAGTCACATTATCCTGAGAAAATCTGTTATTTTTACTTATTCTTTCTGTACATTCTTAAAGTTCAAAATCCATTACTACACTTCTTTAGATCCCCAAAACACCACTATATATCTATTTTTACTTGAAGAATGACTATTCTGTCCCCAAATTTTATTAAATACATGCACCAATGCATATAGAAAAAAATATATGTATGTATGCACACATGTATATATTTAGATATATTTATATGCATATGGGTGCACATAGATATATATGCATCCATGTACACAGGTGCATCTTTGAATGTGTATACATGTACCTGTGTGCATATGTCTGTGTATATACATATACTACATAGGTGTGTAATTTGTGCATCTTCTAGGTGATACGTTTGTATGTGTGGTACCTGATATGTGTATACAGTCTTAATCGCATCTGAACCACAGAATATAGGAGATTTACTATTTCCTTAATTCTTCCAAGGATGGTGCCTCAGAAAGGAATTGATGCATTTAATACAAAGGATGCCACCTGGGTGGCTCAGTGACTGAGTGTCTTCAGCTCAGGGCATGATCCTGGAGTCCCAGATTAATGAAGTCCCGGATGGAGTCCCAGATAGGCCCCTCCGCATGGAGCCTGCTTCTCCCTCTGCCTATGTATCTGCTACTCTCTCTGTGTTTCTCATGAATAAATAAATAAAATCTTAAAAAAAAACCCCACAAAGGACACTTTGGTCATTAGTGCTTCATTCTCTTTCGATACCACAACTTAAAAAGGGAAAGATACTGTTTAATCATAATTCATCTTTCTTCAGTATATAAAATGTGCTCAAAGCCTATGTTTCTGCATAATCTATGCAGTTATCTAAATTTTTATAAAAATAAAAGCATTGAATTTCTAAAAATGCACTGAAGTTTTTATTTCTTGAACATTATAATTTGATATGAATGTCAGTAATCTAAAGTATGATATCAAGCAACTTAACTCATAGGTTTTCTTGGAAATGTTTTTATTGCTGGCAAGAAACAAATCCATTAAAGTGGTTCACAGTTGAATGTGTTTTCCAATCACAAGTACATATATCTTGTTAAGGTTTATTCAAAACATGTTTTCCATCAAAACATCTGTGTTATAATTTTAATGGATATTTTCTAACAATGTTCTGGTTAAGTGATTATAGAGACTGTCATGTATATTATTTTTTGTTTTATTTTTTATAAAGGAGATATATTCAAAATTTATGAGTGATTCAACTGACATTCAGGGCATAAAACAAATCTAACACCCTTTCACAAAAAGTCAAAGAAAGCTTGAGGAAATGCATGGTTATATTTTATATCCTAATAATGCCTATGATGTCAAGGAAGGGGGAAAAAAGTAGCAAAGAAAGCTCCCAAGAAAAATGTTATACTTTTATTGTGGAAATTAAGTAATTCCTGAAAACAGAAGATCTGTGATCCTGATGATCGAAACCTTCGGGGATCAAAACGAGCAATAGACCAACAGGGCCATTTTATTAACTGCATCTTTCATTGCTGGAACAGTGTCTTCACACAGCATGCACACACACACACATTTGTACACTTTGATACATAAAAATGTGTACTGTGTGGGTAGAAATATTTTGTTAAAAAGGAATTAGTAGCTATTAGGAAAGATAAAAGTTTTTTGCATGGTTATATATTCATCAAAGTGGAGAGAAGAAAAATTGAGCTTTCTCCTGTGTCAAATAAAATTTCCATTCAAGGTAATGCCAGAGTTACTCTGTAAGTGAATCATTATACCTACATTTAAATACAAATAAGATAGGGATTTTTTTGTAAGTGCCAATAATAATGTTAATCTGCTTCTGCTTTATAATTATGTTTACTTTTCATTTGGACACTTCAGACATATGGTTCTGCTACCCTTCACATGGCAGGAATGTGCACTTCATTTCCATGCTTATTACAGTAAACAGTCTAAAACTTTCAATAACCATAAACCATGATTCCTGAGTTATTTGCATAGTTACCAAGTAAGAGATTTTTGGCCAAAGTTAGTAATAACTATCTTTTGAAAATCTGCCGCTGCTAATATCACTAAAAATATTTACATTATTATAAACACCACATAAATCATTTATAATTGAAAAGAGTTAAAAAAAAAAAAGAAAAGAAAAAAGGGGAAAGAGTGGGAGAGGAATGGAAGAAAAAATCAGGCAGATTTAAAGAACATGCTTAAAATAAAGAACATACTTATTCAACTGGTTGTATCAACTCTTCTTCATGCATATTAATCAAAGGCAAAAGCAGATTTACATGTGAAATCTCTCTGTGAATGACAAATTCTTTCACAGATCCAATAGATAAGCTTCCTCTCTATCTTTTTGAAATTTTGAGACTTCAAAATTCAAATAGTCTGAAATAGAAAAAAAGATGTAGCTATTTTGAAAATTTATACTGATGGTCATGTGTTTTTTTCTGTAAATTAACTAAATAGATCATTTCTCTGTATTTCTGTACTTGATTCTTTGTCTTTATTAATTTGTTAAGAACTCTTTGCATGTAAAAAATTAATTTTTTATATATAAAAATTATAACATGTTAGAAATAGTATTTCAAAGTATAGTTTGTACTTTCAGCTCCCTTTATTACTTGTATCATACAGATGTTTTAAATCTTTATTTAATGAAATTTATTAATCATTTCTTTCATAGCTTTGAGATTTTATATCATGCTTAGGCTTGCCCAAATCTAAAATTACACTAAAAGCTTGTTTTTACTTAAGCTATTGTGGTTTTACTTTAATGCTTAAATATTTGACTTATCTGGAATTAATTTTTATTTTTTTCCAAATTATGTATTGTCATTATTATTGACTGACATAGCCATATTTCCTATGTGATTTGCAATGTTAATATCATGTACAAATCTCTGACATCCACTGGGTCTACTTTGAGACAAATTACAATGGAAATATTTTAAATGTTGTTGTTTTCAGTTTTATTTTCTATATAGGGTAGTTTCTATCCTTCTATATAGGGTAGTTTCTTTTTCTTCTTTTTTGCTATTTTAATGGTTATTTTCACAGCCACGACCCCACCCCACCATGCCCACTCCCACCCTCATGTATTTTAGGAACATTCTTCAAATTCAATGTGCTGGCTTCACTGCACATATATGAATTTTTTAAAAAATCCTTTGGATACTTTAATTAACATTTAAATTTTACCGTATTGACTTTACCTATCTAAAAATGTGATCTGTCTTTCCACTTATCTAAGTTGTCTATCTAAAAGAAGTATTCTCCCTTCAGTTGAATGTGGGTGTTTCCATTATACAATCATGTCTTTTTTTTTTTTTTTAAAGATTTTATTTATTTATTCATGATAGTCACAGAGAGAGAGAGAGAGGCAGAGACACAGGCAGAGGGAGAAGCAGGCTCCATGCACCGGGAGCCCGACGTGGGATTCGATCCCGGGCCTCCAGGATCGCGCCCTGGGCCAAAGGCAGGCGCCAAACCGCTGTGCCACCCAGGGATCCCTATACAATCATGTCTTATGTTGACCATGATACTTTCATCTTCTTTCCATAATGATAACTCATGTCTCTCTCTGACCTAATGTCATGGAATAATACCTCTTTAAGATGTACTTTTAAATAATGTTTACAATGGACATTATTTTAGTCTTTCACCCTAAAGAATTATGCTAGTTCTAGAATAGAAACTTTAGTAAGAAGAAAAAAATTCTAAAAAAGAATGCACCAGTCAAGTGTAAACAAGGAAACAGGACACTGAGAAAATACTTCTACTGTGCTCAGACTTTGTCTTACTACAAATAATTATTATTCCAAGCAGTAACTAAAAATATAACATTTCTAGATTTATACCAAAACCAACGAAGGGGTGTATTTTTAGTAATATAGTGGGCATATTAGGACTGCTTTAAGAACCCCCAAAATATAATAAAATGAGCATATTATCTAATCCATAAAATCCATTATTAAGATTTAAAAATTTGCCTATAGATTTACATTTCTAAAATGTTTTAGGTCTTAATGTTATTTTAAGACATATTAATTGCAAGCTATTTTTTACCATTCTAAATCTAAATGCACTATACGTACACACATATTCATGCACATGCACACATACATACATACTAGAGCTACTATGTCATTTTCCAACAGACAGAGCCAATGTCTATTCCTCTGAACTCACACAGTACTAGAAACATACCATCTTCATATGACTTCTATTTTAGTAGAATTATAATGCTACATAAATAATCTGTGTTAAATACAGAAAAACTAGAAAATACAGACATGCACAAAGAAAGTTAAAAAAAAAGAAAAAAGACACTACTCAGAAATAACTACCTTGGTAAATATCTCCCAAACTTTAGATAAAAAGGATTCAACGTTTGTAAATTGCCCAAGGTCAGATAGCTAGCATTTTTGTATTTTCTTATATTCTGGAATCATACCATATTAAATACAAATATTCTTTCCAGGATATGATTATGAAAGATATGATGACATATACTAAGTCAAAGACATTTCTCTCACCATTTATGCACATATAGTTAACAAAATTAAATCTATTTTGGAGTCAGGCTATGAAATTTGAAATTACCAAACCAATACGGTAATTTTATAGGTTTACTGAAATGTAAAATAGCTCAGATTAAATACTATTCTCCAACTTCCATGACTTTTCATCCAGTTTTAGTCATTTCACAATTTCTTGCCAATCAGTTATGATCACAATGCTTTATGTAATACAAAAACTTTTTTTAAAAGATAAAGGATCTAAGTTCAATAATGTGAAATGCATATATATAGTCATTATTAAAACTAATATATATATGTGCAAATATATGTTCACTTATTATAAAGAAAATCCCAAGGCCATGTATACAGGATAATATCAATTTGCTAAGTACATTTTAAAATCCAATATCAGAGATAAGGTTCTTAAAATGAGTTCAATAATAAATAATATTAATCTTTTAAGTTGAATAAAAGAAAAATTAAGGTTAGATGCTCTTCAAAAAAAAAAAAGATGCCAGATGCTATATGACTATGAATTGTAGCATGATTGACTTCAGAAAACAAGGAAAATCACCTCTTGTTCAAGTATTCACATCTGTGATGAGGAGCTGATGTCATCTTGCAGTATAGAGCATAATAGAATGTTAGACCTAAAGAGACCTTACAAGTTATTTCACTTCCAATGTCTTCATATGTTTCAACTCTTAAAATAGAGAAACTGATGAAATGTGAGTCTGTTTCTTATTACAGTGTATTTTCAATGAAATGAATATGTACCTATCAAAGACTGATGGCTAGCAATGTTACCACTCATATTCCATTGGGATGCTAAATAGATGAAGCTTCACCCTCATGGTTTTTGCATAGCTGAATGACAAAACAAAACATAATAAACCTTCAGGTATATGCATTTACTACAAAAAGAATTTGCAATCCCTCCTCATAAAATTTACTAAAATTTATGTATTTGGGATATTTTCTTTCTGAAAAACTAATATGCTTAGATATATTGTGGAATACAATCAGATGGACTCACATTTTTAAGTAGGCACTCTAGAGGGAAATGTTTTCTTGAAGGTCAAGCTCCAGCATGCCACCACCCTTTCTGTATAATGGTAGACCTGGGAAGTGAAAAGGACATGACTAGAACTTTCCTATACCCTTAGATGGCTGTTCCTATATAGTCCAAGGCATCCCAGCTGCCAAACACTATAGGTCATCTTTGAGAATTAATTTTGTCTAATAGCAGTAATTAATATGATCTCATTTTCTTTGTCAACCTCAGAAGGCTGCAATCCCTAATGATCACTACAAAGGTGACATGAAGCCCACTTATTTTAGGCTCTTGGGCTGCTCATTATCACCGGGACTCTCAACCAGTTTTCTACCCCTACTGCCAATAATCAATGGCAGATTATTGGAATTATTGGCAAACTACTATACTATTTAGAGGAATGCCTCCTCTATTTACTCACAAAAACCACTCAACACAATAAGTAGGTGGATGCTTTATTGGTCAAAGTTGCTATGTCATCTGGGTCATCTTCTCAGGACACCACTTTCATTGACCTCTGGGTTTCCTTTTTAATCATAATACCATGAAGCATTAATAAGGCAAAGAAAAAGAGAAAATAAATGTAATTTAGTGAAACAAAAGGAAAGGCTCCTTTTTTTTCCTGCTCTGAACCTTATTTTCAGTGACTCTTGAATGTGGAAATACTCAAATTGATGAGCTGCTCTCAGATCAAGTCACTTCACCCAGACCCTGGCCCTCAATGAATTCCAGAATTAACCTGAAAACTCTCAAGATTCTATTCTGTTAGCTGTGCCTTCTTATAAAGCCATTTCTAAGGTTTTCTTGCTTTTCTTAAGGATGAATGACAGCCTTAAAAGAGACACTCTAGGGCGCTACAAGAAGCACTACTTAATAAAAAGATAATGTGTTCTAATCCTCACTAAATCTTTGATTATTTAATTTTCTGGAGTTTGTCCATATGTAAAATTTTTAAGAATAAATCGTAATAATAACATTGATCTGGATACCCCAGATTTGATTTGGGATTAAAGTAAGATAATATATATGAAAACAGAAACTAGATGGAAGTTGGGTTGGTTATTTATAAAGTATGAGGATTACAGTAGGGACAGGGTGGTAAAGGATTACATAGAAATAAGGGTTTCTCCTTGGGAAGATGCCTCAGGAAGTTCAATGCAATATAGTATCCCATAGACTAGGGCCCTCAGCCTTAGCTATGTTGATATTTGAAGTCAGATAATTCTGTGTTGGGATGTGTGTTGTCCTGTAAATTGTAGGATAGTTAGCACCCCTGGGTTCTATCCTTTAGATGTTGAAGCATCCCCTCCTCGAATTGTGTCAAATATCCCCTATAGAGAGAAACCATGTCAGATGGGAACCACTGTCCTAGATTCTGGGGCCTGGAGAAGGATCCCAGCCACAGTTTCTAGTTTCCAGCCTCAAATTTCAGGTATAGGGGAGTAATAACTAATATGAATGATATACAGTAGTCACAAAATTTATTTTTGGGGTTGTGGTGGCCTACCACCTCAGTTCCTACAGGTTAAATGTCAAGGCTGATCAAAGTAGGAGAAAAGAGAGAACATTGGGCAGAAACCACATGTGGGAAGCAGGTAGCTAAAGTGAATCAAAGGAATGAATCAACATGATGATAGAGGTGACAAGAATTGGTAGGAAATAGGAAACAGAAGTAAGACAAATCACCAACAGACCAACCGAGGTGTATAAGGATGAATCTAGGAGCAAGAATAACATAAATAGGGATGCCTGGGTGGCTCAGTGGTTGAGTGTCTTTGGCTCAGGGCATGATTATGGAGTTCTGGGATCGAGTCCTGCATCGGGCTCCCTATAAGGAGCCTGCTTCTGCCTCTGCCTATGTCTCTGCCTCTCTCTCTGTCTCTCATGAATAAATAAATATTTTTTTAAAAAAGAATAACATAAACAAAAATGAATCATTAAAGGGAAATGAAGAGCAAGAGTGTCTGTGTGTTTTCAGAAGAACTTCTAGATGGCTGCTTACTGCTTTAAGCATCTATATTTCAACTTTTTCCTCCTGGGCTTGAGGGAAGCTCCCAATATCTCAAATGTACAGAGAGAGGCTTCTGATATCACCAGGTAACAACCATAACAACTGGACAACTGCCTGGTGGCTGCCCCTCTGAAAACCATGGGAGTTCTCTTACTGTCCTGTGTGTGCCATGTTCTCAAAGGCCCATTGTTCATTCATTTGTTACTATTTACCTGATGAGACTAAATAACAAATCACAAATTATTGATCTCTTCAATTACTTCTCATTTTTTTCAACAGTAACTTCAGAACTCCTGGAATGGGTCTAATACATTAAAGTTAATCAAAGAAGACGAAAGGGAGCACAAGGACTTGCCCAAAGGTTTAGCAACTTGAGGTAATTGCCCTAAACACAAATTACACCTTTTGGCACTGTAAGAAGAGATGCCATACGTAACCACCCTGCTCTACTCCAGTCAATCACTGGTCAACATTTTGGAGCATGACACTTGTGCAGTTTGGCACTAACAGGACCTGGATTCCACCTGGATTAAACTTAAGTTTCTAACTTAAAAACTTTTTAAGTTTCTAACTTAAAAATCATCATTAGCATGGCACACAGTCCTTGATCTACATGGGATACACTTCCAATAAATTAGTGTAAAATTATTATTTATAATAATATAAAAAATTGAAAGATGGCAGCAGAGTAAGAGGATCCTAGCCTCATCTTGTCCCATGAACACAAGAAGATAACTATCAAATCATCCCAAATACCCCAGAAGTTGACTTGAAGACTGACAGAATGAACTTCCCAACAAAGGGAGAAAAGAGGCACATTGGTGAGGTACGAGGTGGTTTAGGGGAGAAGAGAATCATGGGTACTGCAGCGGGGATGGAGCCATAGTCATGGAGAAGGACAGAAGAGAGAGGAGTACACAGGAAAACATATAAGGAGAAGGTTTCCCCAAGCTTGGAAAACGAGAGGAGCTGAATTTTGTAAATTCTTGCAGCCAGCAGGGCTTAAAGCCTGGAGTTTTAAAGGTCAGCAGGGTTGGGTGGGAAAGAGCCCAGAGGGCACTGTCCTGCTCCTGGAGAGAAGGCAGGCAAACAATCAAGGAGCAGACAGCATGGAGACAGTGATCTGAGGAACTCCTAGGGCACACAGAGGAGAGATCACTCTCTCTTCTTGGAACACATCCCTGAGAGGCAGCATTCATGGAGACACCTCTCCAGAACAAAGGAGTCAGCTGGTGCCATTTTCCTCCCACACTCCAGCACAAACACAGCCATGTGTGAGAAGCGTGCACAGCCTCATGTTGGCTGCCTAACTTATTTACATCAAGCCCCACCCCCTGTATTCTGGCAGGACAGCCCTTCTCAGTCAAACGTGCCTCAGTCCCAGTGTGGTGGGCCTCTCCCCCAGAAGACCAGCACAAGCCCCTACCCACACCACATCTCCTGACCAGACAGTTCTACAGGGCCTCAGTTCTGGTGGAGCTGGTGTCAGGACTCATTTCACAAGCACACCACAGCACACCTAGTCACAATTGGCCACATTTAGGCCAGGGATCAAATACTGCCCATAGCAAAAACACAATAGCAGGGTGCAGGCGACACACACTACAGACACTCCCTGAAGCCCCTGGCCATGAGCACTACATGACCTTTTCTTCATAAGGCCATTATTTTCAGGAGTAGGAGACATAACTGGCTTTTCTAGCACACAGAAGAAGGCAGAGACTTAGACAAAATGCCAAGATGGAGGAATTTATCCCAAATGAAAGAACAAGATAAAGCCAAGGCCAGAGATTTAAGCGAAATAACATGCCTAATGGGGAACTGAAAGCAACAATCATAGGGATACTCACTGGATTTGAGAAAAGAATAGAAGACATTGGAGACCCGTACCCATAGAGACAAAAGAGTTTACAAAGAATCAATCAGAGATGAAGGATGCAATCAATAAGTGAGATTGGAAGCAGGCATGACACAAAGAGCAGCAGGCTGGGAGAAGCAGAGGAATGAGTTAGTGACTTAGAAGGCCAGGTGATGGAGAGCACTGAAGGTGAACAAAAGAGAGAAAGAAGAATTAGGCAACACAGGAATAGACTTAGGGAATTCAATAACTCCACCAAATTTAATAGCATTTGTATTATAGGAGGCCTAAAAGAATAAGAGATAGAAAAGGGGGCAGAAAAATTTATTTCAAGAAATAATAGCAGAAAACTTCCCTAACCTGTGGAAGGAAACAGACATCCATATCCAGGAGGCAGAGAACTCCCATCAAAATCAACAAAAGGGGGATCCCTGGGTGGCTCAGCGGTTTAGCGCCTGCCTTTGGCCTAGGGCGCGATCCTGGAGTCCCAGGATCAAGTCCCACATCGGGCTCCCGGAATGGAGCCTGCTTCTCCCTCTTCCTGTGTCTCTGCCTCTCTCTCTCTATGTCTATCATAAATAAATAAATAAATAAATAAATAAATAAATAAATAAATAAATCTTAAAAAAAAAAAAAAACAAAATCAACAAAAGCAGGCTAACACCAAGATGTATTGTCATTAAATTGGCAAAATATAGTAATAAAGGAAAAAATCTTAAAAGCATCAAGACAAAAGAAGTCCTTAACCTACAAGGGAAAACCCATAAGGCTAGCTGGAGATTTATCAGCAGAAACTTGGCAAGCTAGAGAGAGGGGTATGATATATTCAAAGTGCTGAGTGGGGAAAACTCTGTAGCCAAGATTATTCTATTCAGCAAGGCTGTCATTCAGAATAGAAGGAGAGAGTTTCCCAAACTAAAGCTAAAGAGTTCATGACCACTAAACCAGCCCATTTGGAAATATTAAAGTGGATTCTTTCAGTGCAAAGGAGACACCAAAAGTGACAAAGATAAGAAAGGATCAGAGAAAATCTCCTGAAATAATGACAAAACAAGTAATAAAATGGCAATAAATACATATCTATCAGTAATTACTTTTAATGTAAATGGACCTAACACTTCAATCAAAATACATAGGCTATCAGAATGGATTAATAAACAAGATCCAAGGGACACCTGGGTGGCTCAGGGTGTGATCCTGGTCCAGGGATTGACTCCCACGTCAGGCTCCCTGTGAGGAGCCTGCTTCTCCCTCTGCCTATGTCTCTGTCTCTCTTTCTGTGTCTCTCATGAATATGTAAATAAAATCTTAAAAAAAAAAAAACAAGATCCATCTATATGCTGCCTATAAGAGACTCATATAACCCTAAAGACACCTGTAGATTGAAAGTGAGGGGATGGAGAAAAATTTATCATGCAACTAAATGGATGTTAAAAAAAAGAGTAGCAAATCTTATAACAGACAAACTAGATTTTAAAAAGAGATAAAGAAAGGCATTATATAATCATAAAAGGGACAATTCAGTAAGATATAACAATTGCAAATATTTATACCTATAAATATTTACCTAGAAAAAGCACAATGCCTTTTAAAACAAAGAAAAATAACAAATGTATGCCTATAAACATTGCTTAGTAAAAGAACAACAAACAAAACTTAAAGCCAGCAAAAGGAAGGAAATAATAAGATTAGAGCAGAAATAAATAATATAGAAATTTTAAAAACAATAGAACAAATCAACGAAACCAGGAGCTGGTCTTTGTAAAAATTTTTAAAATTGGCAAACCCTTGGCCAGACTTATCAGGAAGAAAAGAGAAAGGAGCCAAATAAAATAAAAAATGAGTGAGGAGAAAAAACAACCAACACTACAGAAATACAACAGTTATAAGAGAATATTATGAAAACCTGTATGCCAGTAAATTGGACAACCTGGAAGAAATGGATAAATTCCTAGAAACATAAACTACTAACACTGAAACAGGAAGAAACAGAAAACTTGAACAGACTGATTACCAGCAAAGAAACTGAATCACTAATCAAAAAACCCTTTGTTGGTTTGTTTTGTTTCTTAAATTCCAAATAGGAGTAGAATCATACAGTATTTGTCTTTCTCTGATTCACTTAGCATTATAGTCTTTAATTTCATCCATGTAATTGCAAATGTCAAGATTTCATTTTTTTTTATGGTTGAGTAATCTTCCAATATGTGTGTGTGTGTGTGTGTGTGTGTGTGTGTGTGTCTTTGTATACATATATACACCATATCTTCTTTATCCATTCATCAGTCAATGGACACTTGGGCTATTCCCATAGTTGGGTACTGTTGATAGTGCTGTTATAAAAGTGCAAGCATCCTTTTGAATTAGTATTTTTGTATTCTTTGGGTAAATATCTAGTAGTACACTTCCTGGGTTGTAGGCTAGTTCTATTTTTCACTTTTTGAGGATCCTCCATGCTGTTTTCCACAGTGGCTACATCACTTTGCATTTCTACCAACAGTGTAAGAGTGTTCCCCTTTCTCTTGAATCCTCACCAGCACCTGTTGTTTCTTGTGTTGTTGATTTCAGCCATTCTGACAGGTGTGAGGTGATATCTCACCATGGTTTTGATTTGCATTATCCTGATGATGAGTGAAATTGAGCATCTTTTCATGTATGTTGACCATCAGTATATCTTCTTTGGAAAAATATCTATTCATGTCTTTTGCCCATTTTTTATTTATTTATTTTTATTTTTTAATTTTTAAAAAAATTTATGATAGTCACACAGAGAGAGAGAGAGAGAGAGGCAGAGACACAGGCAGAGGGAGAAGCAGGCTCCATGCACCGGGAGCCCGATGTGGGATTCGATCCCGGGTCTCCAGGATCGCGCCCTGGGCCAAAGGCAGGCACTAAACTGCTGCGCCACCCAGGGATCCCTTGTCCATTTTTTAAAAAAGAGAGAGGGAGGCAAACCAAGAAACAGACTCTTAACTATAGAGAACAAACTGATGGTTATAGGAGAAGAGGTGGGTTGGGGGATGGGTAAAATAGGGGATGGGGATTAAGGAGTGCACTTGTGATGAGCACCAGGTGTTATATGCAAGTGCTGCATCACAGTATTGCATATCTGAAACTAAAATTATAATGTATGTTAAGTAATTGGAATTTAAATTAAAACTTAAAAATAAATAATAAATAACTATATTTATTAAATGCTTGCAGTTTTAATTCTAATATTATTCAGCATCCAGGACTACCAATCATTAAAAGACAGACCTTGGGATCCCTGGGTGGCGCAGCGGTTTGGCGCCTGCCTTTGGCCCAGGGCATGATCCTGGAGACCCAGGATCGAATCCCACATCGGGCTCCCGGTGCATGGAGCCTGCTTCTCCCTCTGCCTGTGTCTCTGCCTCTCTCTCTTGCTCTCTTTGTGACTATCATAAATAAATGCAAATTAAAAAAAAAAAAAGACAGACCTTTCCTTTTCTTTTTTACAAAATATTCCTAAAAAGCATTTAATATACAAACTATTTTAAGTGTCTCTAAACTAATTAGAAGAAAGGTCTGTTCAAGTTTTCTATTTCTTTATAACAAATTCAGTTACTAAAACCAGCACCCATTTATTATCTCAGTTTCCATGAGTTAGGAATTTAGTCACAGTTTTGTTGGATCCCCTGCTAACATTTCAGCAGGCTGAAATCAAGGGGTCAGCTGGTTGAGTTTTCATCTGGACCTTAAGGTCCTCCTCCAAACTCATTCAAATTGTTAGCAGAACTCAGTTCCTTGCAGTGGGAGGACCAATGCCCTCACGACTGGATGCCACCCTCTCCACAGAAGGTTCACAGTGACTATTTTTCTTCTTCTTGGTAGTATGAGAGCACATCTACTGCTTAGATAGAGCTGCCTTGAAAAGGTTCACCAGATTATATCAGGTCCACTCAGAATAGTTTCTCTTTTGATTAACTAAAAGTCAATTGTTTAGGGCTTTAATTAAATGTAAAAAAAGATCCTTTTACTTTTGCCACATAATATAAATAATCACAAGAGTGATACATAGGGCTCCCCCCTCCACTATGCACATGAAAGGTCATTGTGCACATCATTAAAGGTCATCTTAGAATTCTTAATGTCATCTGAAGTTTTGGGGTTAGTAGTTGATGCCTCATCATCATCTTTATTATTAGCTACAGTGTGATAGCACTTAATAAAATGTTTAAGCATTTAAAAATGATGTATTACCTGGGGATATATGCCACCCCTCTTTGAGATATAAATACATATAAGGAAATGAAAAATGGTAATTTTAGTATATTAGTTCCTTTGGTAGTGAAAAAAGAGAATGCAATAAGGTTTATTGTTGGTTAATTTCTTAACTGGGATGATGGTTACAGAGTGTTCATTATTACACCTTTGAAGAAGCCTTAAATACTTTATAATAAATACTGAAATAGCTTTAAACAAGCATTCATGTACCTGACTGTTTTCACAATTATAAGACAAAGCTTCTGCCTTCAACAGTCCCAAAAATCTAACAAGGGAATCAGACAAATAAGAAATTACAAATTTCTTATAAACTTTTATGTGAAAAAAGCCATGGTATGGGTCAGACACCCACACCAATTTTGGGGAGAGATAAAGCCAAGGAAAGTTTACCGGAGGAGGGAGCATAGAGTTTTGGAGGACAGGTGGGAATTCTCTCAAGAAGTAAAAGAAGCCAAAGAGGGTCAGGAAGGTGTTACAGGGAACAGTACACTGTTGTGGATGTCTGTCACTGCCAGAGGGCACTGGAGGTGTGCAGATTAGAGGAAGCTAGTAGAAGATGGATGAAGATTGGAGCAAACAAAGGCACTTTATGAAGAACCTCTCAAGCCCAGCTACAAGCTTCCTTATGATGAAAGCACTGGAGACTCACTGGAACCCTTTAGCCAAAGGAATAATGTCATTTACAAGTGTCAGTCTGACAACAGGATGAAAACAATGTTGTTGATATTATGTTCTTTTATCTTGTTTGCTTAGATTGGAGCTAGATAGAGGAAGGCAGTGAGAGGAGGCTGGATATTTTCTCTCTGTCCCTGGGACCCACTTCTAGCCTTTTTCCACCTGGCCCTGTGCTGATCAATAGGAACTGGTTTCTTTGTCCTCTGACTTCAGTCAATGGGGAGCAGCAGTAAGATACTGAAGGGAAACAGGATAGTAAAATCGAGGTATCTACTCTCCAGCTTCCTTCCTAAGATTTGCAGAGCACTGCTAGCCTCCATCTAAGGACCACAGTTCCCATTAAGTGCCTCTCTCCACACGACTCTTTGTATGTCCAAATCTATGTCTAATATTTGCTCTCTCCCATTACCCCTTCAGGGGGACAAAGTCATGGGATAAGGCTAGGAATGAGATGTATTTTTCTGTGTATTTTCTTACACCTGCCCAAACCTTTGTAATAGTCCCTGAATTGAATTGTCTTCAGAATGCCCAATTTTTGTGTGCCATTATTTCTTGTCAGATGCTGCCTGATACAGTAATTATCTCCATGATCCAAATAAGACTTCCCAAAAATCTAAATTAAAGCTATGGATAGAAAGAAGAATGGTCTGGAAGATTAGAGGTAAAATTAATTATAGTTAATAAGCAATCGAATATAGGAACATAAATGAATATCAAAGGTTACTCCCAAATTTCAGATCTGGATTACCAGAACAATGGCATCATCACTTAGCAAGAAAGAAAATATGGCTAGAGGGATATGGAGATGCTGAGTCGGGATTGGTCATGGGTTAAGTCTGGGGGAGGCTATTATTGAGGTGTCTAAACACAGACAGTTTGACTAAAGGCTATCCCAATTTTCTTCAACCTCTTTATATTAAATAAATGCGTTTGAAATTTAAAAGCCATATAATTTTATTTGACCCAATTTTTGAAATCAGATGACACTAAATGATGGCATATGTTACTGTATATTTGGACATTTTAATCTGCAAAAGGTTAATATGAGATACCCAAAAGATAGTGCAAATAAAGCATATAAATGCTCTATCAATCTCTTTTAATTAATTTTAAAATTAGAATCACATTCTTTAAGTATGATGCTTTTCTATTGAGTACCACAAGTTTCTTGGTTCTCTTGATGTCATTGGAAGCAGCAACACACAAAGAATACTAGACTTTCATCCAGTGTTCACATGTGCCATGTAGTGGCTGGGAAACTTAAGAAAATATATGTTTTAAAAGATAATAATTTCCCGATCAGTCAGTACTAAATGGAAATATAGCAAATGTTAGCAAGACAATGTTCTCGAGTTTTGGGATTTTGGTTTAGGTTTGATTCTTTATGTTTGAATATTCTGCATTTTACAAGATCTCTTGTAGTAAATATGCATTTAGTTTATAATGAAACAAGCGTGCTTACTTAAGAACATAAATGACACATGGTTTTAAGAAATGCCTGTTAGATGTAGTTCTACTGTTAACAATGGAAAGGGAAAATAAAGCCAAGAGGGTTTGAAAAGCGTCTTCTTTCCTTCTGACTCTAGTGGTAAACACACATTCCACACATACATATACACACAGTGAAGAGTCTTCTATCCCAGCCCTTTTCAAATACAAAGATTTCCAAATGGTTGTGAAAGATCTTTTGAAAAATAATCCCACCATTTTGAAATTCACTGCCTCCTTCTTGGCTGCCAAGTTCCAGCTCCCCATTGAGTTACTATGTGATGAAAATGGTCTTCTGAGCCCCCAGGTGCTGCCTCTGTCTACAAAAGCTGCCAATCACCAGGCTCTCCATATGGCAGCAGCAGGACTAAAGCTAAAGGGCAAAGACACCAGTGATTACCAAAGCAGAGAATCGGCCAAAAATAGGGAACACAAACAAAGCAAAGTCAGAAAGGTGAGGCTGTACAATCTGAAAGTCAGCAGGTATTGGCATTCGGGACAAAGTCCATTTTCGTGGACTTCAATAAACCAAACAGTAAATGAGAAATTGAATAAAAACCTGCCTGATTGGGATCCCTGGGTGGCGCAGCGGTTTAGCGCCTGCCTTTGGACCAGGGCGCGATCCTGGAGACCCAGGATCGAGTTCCACGTCGGGCTCCCGGCATGGAGCCTGCTTCTCCCTCTACCTATGTCTCTGCCTCTCTCTCTCTCTTTCTGTGTGACTATCATAAATAAATAAAAAAAAAAATTAAAAAAAAAAAAACCTGCCTGATGGATTAATGGATCCTGCAGAATCAGGATGCAACCATATTCTAAGAACCAGGCACTCTAAAATCACTACTATATTCCTTTGGTAAACCTTATCTGCTTTTAAAGATAAAGGTACAGTAGTCTCCAACTATCAGCCAACTGTTCACATTTTAGTTCCCCTTTCAGCTGAAAACTCATTCAGAAGTGAGTTCTCAGATTAGAGTTCCTGAGAATACACATCCTGGTAGGAGGGACCCCCGTTTAAGGACAGTGCCTGTGCCTCTTATGGGGAAGAGTAGGGCTCTGGAGGAGAGTAACTCTGAAATCAAGAAGAGGGCGCTCCCAGTAGGAACTGATGATTCATAAAGAGTGGCAGTAGGTAACAGTGGTTAAAATTTGGTGTTCTGGACTCATGAAGATTCAATTTTGAATCCCTTTTGGTACAGATCCAACAGTACCATCTTAGCTTGCACAGGGTGGGAAATAATGATGCCTTACCCTGTATAATTACGATGAGGATTGAACTAGTATAGCCTAGTCCTTAATGAGTGCTCAAAACAATGTTAGTGGCTCTTTATTTAAAAATGAGTAAATCTCCTGGGTTCCAACATTCTTTTATACAGGTGAAAGTTCTAGTATTTCTTGTATATTTCGGGAAATATTTTTAGGGTTGGAAGCACAATCTGAAGCATTTGATCTATAATAGAGATCAGATTTCAGAAATTTTGCCATGGAAACCTGTTTGTATTTTTAATGGAAAACTGAAAATGTACTTTTTGAACATAATGATGCTACAAAGAAAAATCTGGATGAAATGTGTCATTGAATTGAAAGTAACAGCTGAAGACACACGGCTGATAGCCAATATTTTTGAGATAAACTTAAGAAATTTTCTATATTTTGAAGGGTTCAAAAATGCCTTTAATCCTGGAAATGGTTAAACTCAATATGCCAGATGTAAAATAAAAGATTTTCCCCATTTGCTATACAAAAACACTATAGTTTATTCCCAGAGTGTTTTTAGGCAACATATTGCAAACATTTACCCCTAATGTCTTGCCTGTTGTTATTTTCTTGGAATTCCAGATATTACAGAAGTCCAATTCATGGGGTAACCATGGCATTTGCATATTTGCAGCTGGAACTTTCTTACAACTCAGTCATTTAGAGAAACAATAATAGTTTCTCCTAACAACTAAATAAATTACTTTTGTGTATTTTGTCAGGACAACATATTTCTGCAAACTTCTAAAGAAATGAAAATTAGATTGCTAAATAGTAATATAGTTTACCCTTTAGAGTTTAGTAATAGTTGATTCATGAGCATAGTTTTCATGACATTGCTAATATATTGTAAAATGAATAAAAAATATTTTTCTATCTCACTAATTTCTCCTTTAAAAAATTTAGTAGGAACATATATCAAGTATATCTGTATTCAAATGGATTTTATAAACATTGCTCTCAAATTTTCTGTTTCCATGTATGAGTATATATTACAGATTTCCACACATCATAAAGTTGCTACTAATCTATACATTTTTAGATTGCTTTATTGCAACATACAAGCATGCATTCTGTATAAGATAAATGGAACAATAACATCAGTTGGTATCCTAAAACCATTGAGCATTTAAAAGTAGTTTATTAACTTCCTATTATATATTCATATAAAATCTTATTGAGAAACATATGATGTGCTAATATAATATTTTAAGACCATATACATATGTGTACATATATTTGAATATATACCTGATGAATGATATAGTACAGCAGAAATACAGACTTGGGAGGGCATGACGGACAGAATTATAAGATGTCACCCCACTGGGACACCTGGGTGGCTCAGTGGTTGAGAATCTTCCCTTGGCTCAGGGCGTGATCCCAGGGTCCTGGGGTTGAGTCCCATATCGGGCTTCCTGCATGGAGCCTGCGTCTATGCCTCTGTGTGTGTGTGTCTCATGGGTAAATAAAGAAAATCTTAAAAAAAAAAATGTCCCTGGATCTATTCTCCAGGGATGAGACTTGGAATATGATGATATATCATGCTTATGATTGTATCATCTTACAAATGAAAAAGGAATTTTTCAGATGGAGTTAAAGTTATTAATCAGTTTACTCAGAATTAATCAAAGTGAGATTGTCTGGGCAGGCCTGATGGAATCACATGAGCACTTTTATAAATTTAAATTCAATTAATAATGTATTATTGATTTCAGAGGTATAGGTCAGAAATTCATCAATCTTATATAACCCCGAGTGCTCATTACCTCAGGTGCCCTCCCTAATGCCCATCACCCAGTTACTCCAATCCACCCACCCCTCCCCTCCAGGGACCCTCAGTTTGTTTCCTGTGATTAAGAGTCTCTTATGGCTCTTTGAGGAAGGCCTGGTGGCAGCCAGAGCCGGAGCCTAGGACTCCCTGCTCCTGCTCCGGACTCACTGCTGTCCGCTCTCGCTAAGGAGCCTCGGTCAGGAAGCCGTACTGAAGCCATGGCATTAAAGACACCGGGAAGACACCCATGGAACCGGAGGTGGCGATTCACAGAATTAGCATTACTCTAACAGCCGCAACATAAAATCTTCGGAAAAGGTATGTGCTGACTTGATCAGAGTTGCGAAGGAAAAGAATCTCAAAGTGAAAGGACCAGTGCAGATGCCTACCAAGCCTCTGAGAATCATTACGAGAAAGACTCCTTGTGGTGAAGGTTCTGAGATTTGGGATTATTTTCGGATGATCCACAAGCGACTCATTGATTTGCACAGTCCTTCTGAGATTGTTAAGCAGAGTACCTCCATCAGTATTGAGCCTGGAGTTGAGGTTGTAGTCACCATCACAGATGCTTCAATCAACCCTTTTTTTTTTTAATTTTTTAATTTTATTATTTTTTTAATCAACCTTTTTAATAAATTGATTATCTGTTGTTAAGTCTTGTTGACTTTCATTCATCATACCAACGAATTTTAGGAATATAGAGTTGTGCTGTTCAACCTACTCTACCTTTGGAGTAGTTCGAATAGTTCATTCTTGCCTTTGTTTCCCTTGCCTTTGGCAATGTGTCTAAGAGGTTGAGGCCGAGGTTACGAAGGTTGCTGTTTGTGCTGTCTTGGATTTTCATGGATTCCTGTCTTGCATTTAGGTATTTCATCCATTTTGAGTCTATTTTTGTGCATGGTGTGAAGAAATGGTCAAGTTACATTCTTCCACATGAGGCTGTCCAACTTTCCCAATACTATTTATTGAAAAGACTGTCTTTTTCCCAGTGGATAGTCTTCCCTGCTTTGTCAAAGATTAGTTGACCGTAGGGTTGAGGGTCCATTTCTGGGTTCTCTATTCTGTTCCATTGATCTACTTGTTTGTTTTTGTGACAGTACTGTACTCTCCTGATGATTACAGCTTTGTAATACAGCTTGAAGTTAGGCATTGTGATGCCCCCAGCTTTGGTTTTCTTTTTCAACATTCCTCGTTATTTGGGGTCTTTTCTAGTTCCATATATTTTAGGATTATTTGTTCCAACTCTGTGAAATATGTTGATGGAATTTTGATAGAGGTTGCATATTGAATGGATAGATTGCTCTAGTAGCATAGATATTTTAACAATTATTTGTTCTTTCAATCCATGAGCAAGGAACATTTTTCCATTTCTTTGTGTCTTCCTCAATTTCTTTCATGAGTGTTCTATAGTTTTCTGAGTATAGATCCTTTGCCTCTTTGGTTAGGTTTATTCCTAGGTATCTTACAGGTTTTAGTGCAATTGTAATGGGATCAACTCCTTAATTTCTCTTTCTTCAGTCTCATTGTTAGTTTATACAAATGCAATTAATTTCTGTGCATTGATTTGATATCCTATTTTGCTGGATTCCTGTATGAGTCCTAGCCATTTTGCAGTGGAGGTTTTTGTGTTTTCCATATAGCATATCCTGCCATCTGCAGAGTCAGAGTTTGGCTTCTTTGCCAATTTGGATGCATTTTATTTCTTTTTGTTGTTTGATTGCTGAGGCTAGGACTTCCAGTACTATGTTGAACAGTATTGGTGACAGCGGACATCCTTGCCATGTCCCTGACCTTAGGGGAAAAGCTCTTAGTTTCTCCCCATTGAGAATAATATTCACTGTGGCTTTTCTTATATGGCTTTTATGATATTAAGGTATGTTCCCTCTATCCCTACACTGTGAAGAATTTTAATCAAGAATGGATGCTGTATTTTGTTGAATGCTTTTTCTGCAACTACTGAGAGGATCATATGGTTCTTGTCCTTTCTTTTATTAATGTAGCATAACATCTTGATTAATTTGAGGCTGTTGAACCACTCCTGCAGCCCAGGAATAAATTCCACTTGATCACGGTGAATAATCCTTTTAATGTACTGTTGGATCCTATTGGCTAGTATTTTGGTGAGATTTTTGCATCCATGCTCATTAGTAATATTGGTCTGTAATTCACCTTTTGGTGGTGTCTTTGTTTGGTTTTAGGATCAAGGTAATGCTGGCCTCATAGAAAGATTTTGGAAGTTTTCATTCCATTTCTATTTTTTGAAACAGCTTCAGAAGAATGGGTATCAATTCTTCTTTAAATATTTGGTAGAATTCCCCTGGAGAGCCTTCGACTCTTGTTTGTTCGAAGATTTTTGACTCCTGCTTCAATATCCTTGCTGGTTATGGGTCTGTTCAGGACTTCTATTTCTTCCTGTTTTAGTTTTGGTTGTTTATATGTCTCCAGGAATGCATCCATTTCTTCCAGATTACTTAATTTGTTGTCATATAGTTGCTCATAATATGTTCTTATAATTATATTTCTTCAGTGTTATTTGTGATCTTTCCTCTTTCATTCATGATTTTATTTATTTGGGACCATTCTGTTTTCTGTTGGTAAGTTTGGCCAGGGATTTATTGATCTTATTAATTCTTTCAAAGATCCAGCTCTTAGTTTCATTGATCTGTTCTCTTCTTTTGGCCCCTATTTCATTGATTTCTTCTCTAATCTTTATTATTTCTCTTCTCCTGCTGGGTTGAGGCTTTATTTGTTGTTCTTTCTCCAGTTCCTGAGGTGTAAGGTTAGATTGTGTATTTGAGACTTTTCTTATTTCCTGAGGAAGTCTTGTATTGCTATATACTTCCCATTTAGGACCACCTTTGCTGCATCCCAAAAGTTTTGAACAGTTGTGTTTCATTTTCATTTGTTTCCATGAATTTTAAAAAATTTTTCTTTAATTTCCTGGTTGACCCATTCATTCTTTAGTAGGATGCTCTTTGACCTCCATGTATTTGAGTTCTTTCCAAATTTCCTCTTGTAATTGAATTCCAGTTTTGAAGCACTGCAGGCTGAAAATATGTAGGGAATGATCCAAATCTTTTGGTACTGGTTGAGACCTGATTTGTGACCCAGCATGCGATCTATTCTGGGGAATGTTCCACGTGCACTCAAGAAGAATGTGTATTCCATTGCTTTAGGATGGAATGTTCTGAAAAGATCTGTGAAGTCAATCTGGTCCAGTGTCATTCAAAACCTTTGTTTACTTGTCAATCTTCTGTTTATCATCTGTCCATTGCAGTGAGTGGGCTGTTAAAGTCTTCTACTATTATTGTATTATTATTATTATTGATGTATTTCTTTAATTTTGTTATTAATTGGCTTATATACTTAGCCACTCTCATGTTAGGGGCATAAATATTTACAATTGTTAGATCTTCTTGTTGGATAGACCTTTTGATTATGATATAGTGTCCTTTCTCATCTCTTAGTACTATGTTTGGTTTTAAATCAAATTTATCTGATATAAGGATTGCCATGCCAGCTTTCTTTTGATGTCCAGTTGCACATAAATGGTTTCCATTCTGTCAGTTTAAATCTGGAGGTCTTTGGGTCTACAATGAGTCTCTTGCAAAGAGCATATTGATAGGTCTTGCTTTTTTTTTTAAATCAGATCTGATATCCTATGTCTTTTGAATGTAGCAGTTAGCCCCTTTACAATCAGATCAACTACTGAAAATGTGACTTTAGTGCCACTGTATTACCTGTAAAGTCTTTGTTTCTGTATATTGTCTCTGTTCCTTTCCAGTCTATGTTATTTTGGGGATCTCTCTTTGCTTACAGGATCCCATTCAATAATATTTCTTGTAAGGCTGGTTTGGTGATCGCAAATTCTAGTTTCCATTTGTCCTAGAAGCTCCGTCTTTCCTTCTATTTTGAATGACATCCCAGCTGGATAAAGTATTCTTGGTTGCATATTTTTCTCATTATGCACCTTGAATACATCATGCCAGTCCTTTCTGGCCTGCCAAGTCTCTGTGGCTGCCAGTCTAATATTTCTACCTTTGTAGATTAATGGACTTCTTGTCCTGAGCTGCTTTTAGGATTTTCTCTTTGTCTCTGATATTTGCAAGTTTCATTATTATATGTCAGTTGTTGACCCATTTTTATTGATTTTGAGGAGGTTCTCTGTGCCTCCTCGACTTGGATGCCTGTTTCCTTCTCCAGATTAGGGAAGCTCCACTCTAAATTGCTCCAATATACCTTCTGCCCCCCTCTCTTTTCTTTTCTTCTGGGATACCAATTATTCTAATATTGTTTTGCTTTATAGTATCACTAAACTCCTCCCTTATGATCCAGTAGTTGTTTATCTCTCTTTTTCTCAGCTTCTTCATTCTCCATCATTTTCATTTTTTGTCTTCTATATCACTAATTCCCTTTTCTGCCTATCCTAGCAGTAAGAGCCTCCATTTTTTATTGCATCTCATTAATAGCCTTTTTTATTTCAACTTGATTAGATTTTAGCTCTTTTATTTCTCAAAGAAGGGAACCTATAGTGTTTTCTATGCTTTTTTCAAGCACAGCTAGTATCTTTATAATGGTTATTCTGAACTCTAGTTCCAATATTTTATTTATGTGCATACTGATTAGGTCCCATACAGTCAGTATTGTCTCTTGTTATCTTTTTTGTGGTGATTTTTCCATCTTGCTTAATTCTGTTCAGGGAAGAAAAGGTGAACAAGAGAACAAAACACAAAAATGGCAACAATCACCCCAGTGAAATATACATAAAACAAATCAGAAGAGACTCAAAACTGAAAAAAAACTTAAAAAGAGAAATTATAATCAGACAGGTGAACAGAATAGAACAATACTCTGGATCCTGTGTGTATTTTGGTCTCATTGTTAGAAAACTAGATCCCAAAATTGTAACAAAAGCAAAACTTATACATGTACAGAAAAAATTAAATACAATGAAAGGATAGAATATAACTGTAAAAATGAAAATTAAAAGACAAATAAAAAACAAAAGATAAAAATGAATGTAAGCAGAACAGAACAAAGCAATACACTATATCCTGAGTGTATTTTGGTCAGTTTGCTTTTGGTTTTGTTTTTGTTTTTGTTTTTTTTGTTTGTTTGTTTGTTTTGGTCAGTTTGTTAGAAGAAAGTACATCTCAGAATTGTAAAGAAATAAAACCATGTATATAAAAAATAAAATTACATACCTTGAAAGGATATAATTAAGTGTAAAGATGAAACTTTATAAATATTTTTAATAAAACAGTAAAAAGAAAACAAAGAATAGAAAAAGATGAAAAAGAAAAAGAAAAAAATGCAAATATGATCAGACAAATGAAGAGAACAGAGCCATATACCAGATTCCGGGTATAATTTGGTCTGTTAGAAGAAAGTGCATCCCAAAATTGTAAAGAAATAAAAAAAAAAAAAAAAATATATATATATATATATATATATAATATATATAAAACTCAATGAAAAGATATAATGTAACCTTAAAAAGGAAAATTAAAAAAAGAGTTGATAAAGTAAGAATTTGGTTGAAAAAAGAAGGAGAAAAAAATTAAAATTTAAAGACTAAAGAATCATGGGGGAAAAAAGCCATGAATTCTATATGCTATCTTCCCCTTGCACTGTAGTTTTGCAGCTCTTAATGACTGATAACCTTGGTCTTGGCTGGATCTTTGTTGCTAATCTTCTGGAGGAGGGGCCTGTTGCATTGATTCTCCTGTCTTTGCCTCAGGTGGAATTGCACTATCCTTGCCAGGGGGCCAAGCTAAGTAATCTTGTCTAGATTGCTCTTTGTGCCTTCTGTTTCCAGAAGGCTTTCCATGGAGCTTTAGAAGACCAGAGTGTAGATGACAGCCTTCCAATCTCTACCTGGGAGCTGAAAGCTCAGGGCTCCACTCCACAGTGTACCCTCAGGAAAAAGCAGTCAATCACTCCTGTCTCCCTGTTCTCTGTCCACACTGCGCTCACGCACCCTGTGACTGAGCATTTCTATCTGTTTTACGTGACCCTGTTTTGACATGACCCCAAACCCTGCAGACTCCTGTAGTGTGCTTCCTGGGGGAGGAAGGAAGATCTCCCTGGTTCTGCCAATTGTTGGGCCTGCATGGAAAGGAGTCACCTACTGTGCCCAGGTTCACAGTTTATGACAATCCTGAGCTGAAAGCCCACTCTTGGGCTCCCTGATTACAGCTGGCTTCCCTGCTCTGATGCCTGGGAACTCTGCCACATTCAGGCACCCCTGCCCTTCCTGTGACCCTAAGGATCTTGAGTCCACACTGTCCCACCCAGGATTCTGCCCCACGTTACCCGTTACCACCTGAGCACCTTTCAGGCAGGGACTTCCATCACCGGAGCAGATTTCTAAAACTTTGGATTTTGTGCTCCGCTGCTATATCACTCCCCTTCCACCACCCATAGTTTATCTTCCCATATATCCCTCAGATTCACTTCTCTGCACCTCCTAACTTGCATAAAGTGGTCACTTTTCTGTTTGGAGAGTTGCAGCTATTCTTTTCTTAGATATCCAGTTGAGTTCTCAGGTGTTCAGAATGATTTAATAGCTATCTAGCTGAATTCCTGGGACCAGACAAAACTAAGGTCTCTTACTGCTCCTTCAGCTTGGATTCTAATCTCCTGCTTAGCTCTTTAAAAGTAGAATTTTCTCTACTTCCTACTTCCAGCAGAAGGGGAAGTCAGAGAGACTCAAAGCATAGAAGTATTTGGTGGGCCATTGCTGGCTGTGAAGATGGAGGGGGGCCACCTGCCACCAGAGACGGGCCTCTAGTAGCGGAGAATGACTCCCAACTAACAGCCAGCAAGAAAACAAGTACCTCAGTCCTACAACTACCTGTATCTTGAATCCTGGGACAAACTGAATGAGCCTGGGAGCAGGTGCTTCTCTGGGGCTTCCAGAGGACAGCTCAGCCATTGATACCTGGCTGACAGCAAAACCTGCCAGACCTCTGGCCACAGAACAATGTGTTTAACAGTGGGCATTGCTTTAAGCCAGGTAGTTTGTGGTAATTTGCCATGCTATAATAGAAAACTAGTACAGAGAAATATTTTATATAATTTGAGATTACATAAATGCCTGACAATGTAGCAATAACAACCTGTTTGTTAAATAATTTGTATTAACATTAGAAATCAGCTAGAATAAAGTCTTACATTATTATTATGATATATGAACTCTCAAGAAGGAAAAGACTAATAAAAAATGAACACAGGGCAGTTAATTTGCATAATAGCCACTAATGGTAAGATGCACAGGTAGCAGTAGAAACACCTTGGAATGAAGACTTAAGGGAATCAGATTTTAGCCCTGGCTCCAGAACTAAGTGGCTAATACATACAGCCCATCTGGGCTTCAATTTCTTCTGCAAAATAAGTTGGGTGTACAGACATATTTCTAATAACAGATAAAGAAAAAATCAAGTCTCAGACCTCTGGAGGGAAAGAAGCTAGGCTCACCTGCCTCTTGCCTCCTGCAGTTCAAATGTCTGTTATGCCCTGCCCCCTTCCTCCCAGGCACCAAACAGAAAGTGAGGGATAACCACGTTAGGGTGCTTCAGCATCCCACCTCTGAGCAGGAAGACAAGGGGGTTTTGCCCCCTGCCTCACTCCATGTGCCTATGCAAACCTCCTCTTCTTAATACTAAACCTGTAATCTTTCTGTAATAAGAAATACAAGACTTACTGTGCTTCCTGGATTGAAACTTCAACTCTTACTACTAAAAAGGGCTTCCTTGTCTTCTCTCTAGCTATATCCTCTGAGACAGAGAGGCTCCCTTCCTCTTTCCCACTCCGGGGGGAAGTCACTCCACAGCACAGAGAAGAGGTAGAGCAACCCACTCTGGGCCTAACATGGGCTCTAACATGGAGCTGGCCTGTGTTACCTCACCTTTTGTACTTCCTATATCCTGGGATCACAATAGGACCTCAAAAGACTATTGAAAAGATTAAACTAATCATATATGCAAAGCATTTAGAAGAGTTCATGGTAACCATCTAGTGTTTGCTCTTTTCATTGTGACTCCGGGCTGCTTCGCTCTCCCTCTTAAAGTATATGCTTGCATGCACATGCGAGTGTTCATTTGGCACCTAGCATTTAATCACACATTCTCTGCCAATGTTTCAACCACTACAGTTGCATATATCTTATCTCCTCACTTTGTGGAAGGTGCCAGAGGGCTTTCCTTCTTTCCTAAGGGTGGGCCACAGCACCTAGCACAGAACCCTCTGCACACCCAACTCCCTCAGTGCCCTTGTAAGAATAGATAACGCACAGTCACACCCTTTCGTTGTGTTTTTTCCTCTCTTAAACTGTTCATTTTTTGTTTGCTTGTTTGTTTATTTTTTACTCTTTGGCCATTTTGAGAAAAGGATGCAATAAAAGATGCTTATAGATTTAACACTTTACAGAAGGGAAATCCACATATGTAAATAGCCTCCTTTTTCCTTGCTAGAATCTTATCAGCCCCAGAAGCATAAAGTAAACCAGAAGTGATTCCAAATACAGCCCACTCCCAGTGAAGGAAGTGCAGACCATTTGGATCAGCAGAGGTTGCCCATTCCCCTGTGACTGGGTGTGGGATTTATCTCTCTGAAGCAAGTGCCTGGGACCTAGGCCATGAAAGCAGAAATGAATCCATCTCAAAGGTAAGGAGAAAATAGTCAGGTGTTTCTTCCCCCCACTTTGGCCATGAGAGAAGTATTTATTACCAAAACTATTTTAGTAATACTATGTTTGAATTTAGCATTTTCACATTATTTCTAATAATGGCACTCTTACTGTAATCATTTTATGTTTCACTGTAGAAAATATTTACTTTTGTTTTCAGTCCACTGAGTAGAAAGAGTATCTTCTAGGGACGCCTGGGTGGCTCAGCGGTTGAGCGCCTGCCCTTGGCTTAGGGCGTGATCCTGTGGTCACTGGATCAAGTCCCACATTGGGCTCCCCGCATGGAGCCTGCTTCTCTACCTATGTCTCTGCCTCTATGTCTTTCATGAATAAATAAACAAAATCTTAAAAAAAAAAGAAATAATATTTTCTAAAACAAACTTTCATACCATAAATAAACTAACACAAAGGTGATTGTCAGCATTAAAAATAAAGACATCAATGAAAAGGTGGTGATTGGAAGCCTGTTCTACTTTACCATGTCTTTCTGATATATCTATGCCATCTATGCCCTCCTTTTCTCAAAGTGGACTCAACATTATTAAATGTGACATAGGCAAGGGCTCAGAGGTTCCCAGTCTGAAAATTATTTTAAAAGTGAATCTAAAATCAAGCAGTCAAGATAAAACAATTATTTTATGATTAGTGATGATCATTACCCATCATCCATTATTGTATATATATCTTATTAATAAAGCTTTTTAAATAATCAAAAATTTAAATGTTAAGTAATGAATGATTAACATGAGCTTTAAATAATTTAAATTTTGAAATAAGTATTATGAAAAGTTATCCACCATGGCCTAGATTTATTCCTAAATCCTAGAAGATATAAAAATAATAAAATATAATACATAGAAACTTGAAAAGTTACTGAAGGTACTTGAAAAAGCACTGTACAAAATGGTAATAGAATTTGGAGAATACATAATAGAATTTGGTGTCAGAGTGACAAGGTACTAGTTATAGTGCTTGCCCGTCACCAGGCTTTCCATTTCGCATGAGAGTGCCTGCTTTATCAGGAAACTGCTCGAATACTTAGGATACTAAGGACTAAAATAGATTAGACTCCCTTATCCAGAGCAAAAAAAGTGATACATGATTTTAAAATATTACTTTTATAAATTATACAACACTCATGTGATTTCTAACACCACCATCATCAAATATTTATAAAGACAAATATTAGCAAATAGATTAATCTTCAGGCTAACCCCAAGTTGATCAAATCACTAACATTTTACCACCATCTGTGTAGATTACTTAAGATTCACTTAAATTGAAAACAGGTTTAATAAAATATTAAATACATAATGATATATCATGCTGTGATATCATAAATATTAAAATGTTACATATATAATGATTTTTTTCTAATGGAGAAAAATCTGTTTTTCTGTGCAAAATGTTAAGGCCTAAATTTCATACAGTGCTCTGGAGGGAAAGCAGGAACAAGAATAAAATATTTTGATTAGAATATGGTAGCACATGACTAGGATTGCTTATAGGTATAACTGGATTGAGAAGTTTGGAAAGAACAAAGTAGCAAGTTCTAGTCTCACAATTGAAAAACAGAAAAAGAAAACAGAAAAGCTCAGCATTGAAATGATTTTCTGGCTTTAGCCCAATAATAGCCTGTCTTTAAAATATTTATTCAGAATAGATTTTTTTGTACTTCCCTTAGAAGAAACTGTGATCTGAATTCTATCGCTCTTTTCTTCTTTATAACCAGACTTGCTAAACAGCCAATCAAAGATTTAAAGGTTTTCTTTGAATATCCTGCAGTCTTTGAGCCTTTCCAAAATAATGAGCAAATTAGGATTTCATTGTATCATGCCAGAATTAAGGCCTTTGTGGCCAAATGTCTGTCATAAAGCAATACCTTTGAAAACTCAACAAAAAGTGCAATTTTAAAACCTAATTTTATTTTTTATGCTAAAAATGTGCTAATGTGATCATGGCATCAAATGACCTGAATTAATGAGAAGACAATAACAAGAAGAATTTTATCAAAGAAAACAACTAGAACTAACACTTATATAATACTATCTGCCAGTCACTGTTGGGAGAGTTATCTACCTACCTACTCATCTATAGGAATATAAACCAAGACAATCTTCAGCAACTTTCATTCTTGCTGATATACGAATATAAAAACTATAGTTCTGTTATAAGAAGCAAACCATTCCCTACCTCAATCCATTTTTCTAAAACCTCGTTTAATAATGAGGGTGCTGGGGCAGGTTTACCGCCGCCTTCAGCCCAGGGCCTGATCCTGGAGACCCAGGATGGAGTCCCACGTCTGACTCCCTGCATGGAGCCTGCTTCTCCCTCTGCCTTGGTCTCTGCCTCTCTCTCTCTCTCTCTCTCTCTGTCTCTTTCTCTCTGTCTCTCTCTCTCATGAATAAATAAATAAAATCTTTAACAAAAAATAATGAGAGTGCTCTGACTCTGAGGGTAGTAGCTAACACTTGGCTGACATTCTGTGCTCCTTCTTCCTTGATCATTTATGTGTATCTTTCATACAACTACTGCTCTGTGGAGGAAGATAACTTTCCCAGGTAAATATATGCTCAGAATCTCCAAACGTTCAAGCTTTTTGTCATTGGTTCTTGCAAGTGTCAAAGGTAGATTCAGTTATGGCGACAAACATTCAAAATAGTGGATCTAGTAAAATGTAAATAATGACCTCTGTTAAAAGCCAGAGTTTGTCATTGTGAACCAGAGTCAATTTATATTTTAATAAATAATTTAAACAATCAAATCAGTAAACCTAGCAAAACCTAAATAAAAGCCAGTCAGTTTGCCATTGTGAACCAAAGAGGCTGTTTTTTGCTATCAAAAATTTAAAGGATGATATATGTAGAACTAGCATATAATTTAGCAATTCCACATCTGGAGACTTATGTAAAGAAAGATTTGCAACAGCACCGAAGGACGTATGCTACGTGAAATAAGTTAGAGAAAGAAAAATGCCATATGAATTCACTTATATGTGCAATCTAAAAACCAAAATGAACAAAACAGAAACAGATTCATACTTTATTTTTTTAAGATTTTATTTATTTATTCATGAAAGACATAGAGGATAGAGAGAGGCAGAGACACAGGCAGAGGGAGAAGCAGGCTCCATGCAGGGAGCCCAACGTGGGACTCGATTCCGGGTCTCCAGGACCACGCCCTGAGCCAAAGGCAGGCACTAAACCACTGAGCCACCCAGGGATTTCCCGAAACAGATTCATAGATACAAGAAATAAACTGTTGGTTGCTGGAGCAGATGGGGATTGCACAAAAATAAGTGAAGGGGATTAAGAGGTACAAACTTCCATTTATAAAAGAAATAAGTCATGGGAATGCAAAATACAGCATATGGAGCATAATCAATAATATTGTAATAAGTTTGTGTGATGACAGATGGTAACTAGACTTATCATGGGAATCATTTCGTAATGTATAAAAATATCAAATCACTATGTTGAACATCTGAAACTAATAGGATATTGTATGTCAATTATATTTAAATTTTAAAAATATATTATCCCCCCCCCCAAAAAAATCCTTTTTTAAGAGTGAGCAATGGCAGAAATAACCAAAGCTGTCATTATGCAGGCTGTGTCCACTTAAATCTTAGTGGTTTCCACTCACATTAGCTTTGCTGTCATAAAGTTGCTCTGCCACACTTATATTGAATCCATATTGTCTCATTATAGAAATTAACAAACTCATAAGAGCACAGAAATAAACCTTCATACTTATGGCAAATTGATTTTCAACAAAGCTGCCAAGACCATTGCTTTAGATTGAATTGTGCTCCACCCCCCTTTCCCCACCCCCACCTTCATATGTTGAAGCCTTAATCAATCCCCCAAGGACTGTGTTTGGAGATAGGGTTTTGGGAAGTAATTAATGTTAAATGAGGTCTTCAGGGTGGGTCCTAATCCATTAACATTAATGGGTTTATAAGAAGATTCTCTTTCTCTGTGTGTGTGTCTCTCTTTCTCTGTCTCTCATTCTCTCTCTAAGGACACAGTGGACACAGAGAGATGGTGGACATCTACAAGCCAGAAACAGATCTTTTCAGAAACCAAACCCTGCAAGGCAATGATCTTGGACTTCCAGCCTCCAGAACTGTGAGAAATTAAATATCTGCAGTGTAAGCCACCCTAGTCTATGGTATTTCCTTAGGGAAGCCCTAGCTGACTCATAGAAGTTATGACCCAGAGCCTATTTAGGAAAGTATGTCAAAAGAGAGGGACTGATCACCTGTGTCAAATACTACCAATAAATTAAGCAAGATGAACACTGAGAGATGACCTTTGGATTTGACATCTTAATTATGGTTACCTTGAAAAGGGCAATGTCATTGTTACAAATTGATTGCAGACAATATAAGAGAAAAAGGGTGGAAAGCACACAGATACAAGGAAAACTGACACTCCTAGGAGCCTTGCTTATAAAGGAAAGCAGAGAAATAGGGAGATAAGTTAGCTAGAGAAGGAGAGAGAAGTTGGTCAAAGGAAACTTATTTCTTAATATTTCAGAAATTACAGAATGTCTATTTTTATTGTATGAAAGATACAATAGAAAAGGACAAACTGATGTTTCAGGAGAGATAGGGAGCAATCACAAGCATGCTGCCACTGGCTAGGTAAGAAGGGACATGAACCAGAGCATGTACGGTCTTAGAAAAAAGCAAAGACCATTCGTTCGGTATAGCAGGAGGGCAGATACATTAAAACACAAATACATTGTAAAAATAATACGATTTTATGAGAAATTCATGTTCTTTGGTGTCTTTCATGTTTATAGAGCTTCCTTTTTGTAACTCTCAGTATGCATCTTCCCTAAGCAGGCTTTCTAAATTCAGAGCAACATAAATTAAGCAGAGACAACTGATAAGAAGACTCTAGGAAGACTACTGCTCAAGTAGTAACCATACCTCAGACCCAAGAAATCTCTAGTTTATGCCTAACTATCAAAGAAGGGCTTTTCATGGACTTTCTATAAGCCAAATTTTCCCGCCAACCACCCCATAAATCTCTATCTTCAGCCAGGACCAATAGATGGCAGAAGGTTGGGCAACAGATTAAAGTAAGGAAGGGAAGAAGACTGCTCAGGGAAGGCAAGGATAGAATCATGCTCCCTGAGAGTGTTCTGGGAGCCCTCAAGCCCAGTTAGGGAGGAACTCAACTGCTCCACTGAGTATTTTGCCAGTCTTTTGGAAAATAGAGAAAAATGTTACAGCTATCATTTTACAGATACAATAGTTAAAATTTCACCAAAATACATAGAGACTGTTGTATATGCGGGGCAGTATTATGAAGCAGCTATTAATTTGAAATCTGAAGCCAGAGTACCTGGCTCCAAGTACCGGTTCCACCTTGACCAAGTTGGCCAACTTATCTGTGATTCAGTTTCCTTGGCTGCAAAGTAAGAATCATGATAGCACTTCATAGAGTTTGCTAAATGAATAATTAGATGAAAAGCATTTAGAACAGTGTCTCCATAAATATTGGATATTGTCATTTTTTTATTATTGAATAGTAGATACTGCCAGACACAGAGAAAATACTCAACAATATTAGCTTCTTTCCTTCTATCTTTTAAACTATTTTTAATATGAATAGAAGAACTCTCAGAATATTTAATATTTGATTCTTAGATGATATCTTGGGATTCGTGTAATGTAGCCTTTTATAGTACTGATTTCCAAAGTTCCATAAAGTGAGCCTTTTTCATTCATCGTTCTTCCTTATGAGATTCAGAATCAGATTATCTCTAAATATATACTATTTTTAGAGTAGTACCATTATTATTACTGTCATTACTACTACAACTAGGACTACCACCAATAATGAATAATAATTATGAATATTTACTTTTCTGTATTAGGCTGAATAATGGCCACCCAAAGACATCAGGTCTAATGTCTGGAATCTATAAATGTTACCTGGTAAGAGAAAAAGGTCTTCAGGGATACCGTTAAATTAAGAATAGATTTTGGGAGATTATCCTGAACATTTGTGCTAATGGGAGAGGCAGAGAGAGAACACACACATGTACACATGCACACGCAGCAGGCAATCTGAACACAAATACTGAGGCAGAAAGTGGACTGATGTAACCACAAAGAATGCTGAGGAATGCTGGCAGGTACCAGAAGCTACTGGGAACAAGGAATGCTTCTCCCCCAGAACTTCCAGAAAGGCACTCTTACCTACACCTTCATTTCAGGCTTCTGACCTCTTGAACTGTCAGAGAATAAGTTTAAGAGACCAATATTGTGGCAATTTTTACAGCAGCTCCAGAAGACTAGTACATCTTCTTTAAATTTCACACATTATATTTTACACATATTATTTTGTTTAATAATTACATTAATTCCAAGAAATAAGATTATATTCTTTTACAGATACTAACATCACACAGATTGTAAAACTGAAGCTTGAACTCTTATCCAGGTAGATGATTTCAAAAACTATCATTAGGTTTATATTTATATTGTTATAATGATTTTGTGTGTTTTTTTTAAATTTTTGTATTTATTTATGATAGTCATACAGGGAGAGAGAGAGAGAGGCAGAGACACAGGCAGAGGGAGAAGCAGGCTCCATGCACAGGGAGCCCGGCGTGGGATTCGATCCCGTGTCTCCAGGATCGCGCCCTGGGCCAAAGGCAGGCGCCAAACCGCTGCACCACCCAGGGATCCCCGATTTTGTGTGTTTTACTAAAATATTTTACTATGCTTAAAAACTATGTAAAAACTAAAGTTTAAATAATATGTGGAAACATTACAAATGGATAAGGATTATAAATTTGGGTTAGTGTTCCTACACTTTCGTATGAACTTACATATATATATGTATATATACATACTTACATGTTTTCTTTTTTCTTCTACTCACTGGGGCACATTAGTGAAGAACAATTAATAGGGTGGAGGAGTGCCTGGGTGTCTAAGTCATTTAAGCATCTGACTCTTGAATTCAGCTCAGGTCATATTCTCAGGGTCCTGAGATTGAGCCCTGCCTGGGACTTTGAGTTCAGTGGGGAGTCTGCTTGAGATTCTCTCTCTTCCTCTTTCTCTGCCCTTCCCTGCCATATATACATACTCTCTGTCTCAAATAAAATAAATAAAATATTTTTAAAAATAAGGTGGAGAATGGAATAGAGAACAATTACAATAGCATCAACTACCTTATCTGCAATTGTGAAAAGATTTCTAAAGAAGAAATAACAGAAAATTCCCATGCTCAAAATAAGTCTTAAAGAGAAGAAAGATCACTTTGGCTGGTAATTGTGTATTCAATTACTCAGATAAGACACTAAAGAAAACATTAAAGCAGTTGAAGTACCAACACAGAACCCAGCATTGTTATAATTGCCATGCTCTCATCAATCTGGAAACAACTTTAGAAAAATTATCATTATTGATCTGTTTCATAAATGAAAAACATTCTTTGAAAGATGAAAACCTAGTTAACATCTAAATTCATTCTCTAGAAGTGTGGCATTAGATGCTACATCATTATATAGAGCAAAATAGTGACAAAGTCAAGATTAAGAGAGTGATACTAAAAATTTGATAATGTACAGGCACAGATAGAAAATAAAATAAGGAAGTCTTCATATAGGTATTGCAGTGAACTATTTACTAACTTGAAGTTTTCTCTGATCTGCCTGGATACTTTCCACTAGCCCTTTAGTTACCCACACACATATCTATCATGAAATGTAAAGAATGAAAAAAAATAGACATCAAGACCACTTAACTTTGCTATATTCTCCAGATGTGATTTTCATATGTAGGATAATGAGGATGAGAAACTCATTAGGAAAAGGTCAGCCACAGATAAAAGAGAGTATGTCCTCTCTGTTGCCTTACCGTGACCCTTCTTCCACTGCTGAGCCTATTGGTGCTGGAAATTGCACTACGAGAATCACAACCAGGATCCAAGTGGGTCAAGAGGCAGAATAATTGGTCGCATGTTGGTGAAGCTGAGTGCAATTTATGCTACAACACCAACTTTGAGCAGATAAATTTGTCTATTAACTACTAGTGATGAGATTAATTGTTGAGCAACAAAAGTAAGAAAAATGCATTTACTTTGTAATTCAGTAAGAGCAAAGACCTAATCATCTGACTCTTATCAGTAGTTGTGCCACAAATCAATCACTAGTTCTTTATATGCTGCTATCTTCTCAAAACAAGCCTTACAAAGAAATCTACAGCTAACATCACATGCTATCCCCTTGAGGTGTTATAAAGATTGGAAAGGAAACTAAAGGACATGACTGTGTACATATATGCTCCCAAGGATTTATAAGCAAACAATTAGAATTAATAAGGATTAATTTAATAAGGTCACTGGATGCAAAGCCAATATACCAATTGTATTTATATATATTAACAAGAAACAATTAGAAATTAAATTTTAAATGCCATTTAGTAGCTGGATGTGAGATATATAAGTGTATATAGGTACTTCTACACTGAAAAGCTCAAATGTTGCTATGAGATATGGTAGACACGTAACGAAATAAAGAGAAAATGTGTATCATGTATTGAATGACTCAATATTATACAGAAGTCAATATTTCCCAAATTGATCTCTAAATGTTTATAATCTGATAACTAACTAAATAAATGCATATAATCCCAATCATAGTACCAAAATGTCTTTTCTATGGAAGCTAAACAAACTTGTAGGATTTACGCTACCAAATTTCAAATATAATTTCCAATTATATTGTTGTAAGTATAAACAATTGGACCAAAGGCACAGAATATACAGTCCAGAACTATAAAGCCTGTACATATTTAGTCACTTAATTTATGTCAAAAGTGTCACTGTAACACAGCACTAAAGGGATGTTCTTTGTAATAAATGGTGAAGAAGCAATTGGATACCCAAACAGAAGACATTCTGGATTTCCTTACTAATTCCAGACATAAAAAATAGTTGGGGGTAGCTAACAAACCTATGAACTTCTTAAATAAAAATTATACCCTAAAGTAGCCAGAAATATCTTCAATGGCTCTAAAAAGCACTAACCATTAAGAATTGGTAAACTTCATTAAATTTAGATACATTTGTTTATCAAAAGCCATCATTAAGAAAGTGAGGAAATAAGCCACAGTCTGAGGGAAAATATACATATTACATACATCTGACAAAACAATCATCAAATTTTATAGAGAATTTCTTTAAGTGGCCAATAAGCATATAAAAATATTCTCAATATCACTAGTCATAAGGGAAGTACAAATTAAAATCACAATGAAAAAACACTTAGACTCAATGTGTAAAAATTTAAAAGATTGGCAGTATCAATTGTTGGTGTGATTGTGGAGTAACCTGATCTCTTACAGATCACTAATGGGAGCATAAGTTGGTTCAACCACTTTATTTATTTATTTATTTATTTATTTATTTATTCATTCATTCATTCATGATAGACATACAGAGAGAGAGACAGACACACAGGGAGAGGGAGAAGCAGGCTCCATGCAGGGAGCCCGACGCGGGACTCGATCCCCAGATTCCAGGATCGCGCCCTGGGCCAAAGGCAGGCATCAAACCGCTGAGCCACCCAGGGATCCCTGGTTCAATCACTTTAGAAAGCTATTCAGTAGTATCCACTAAAGCTAAACTTGGGTTTTTCCTATGTTTCAACAATTAAACTCTTATGTGTATGCCCAAGAACTATATAAATTGATTTTAAATTTAAATGAAAAACAAACATGGAATAATATAAAGAAAAGCTGGGAAAACTAAAAAAGAAGAGCAATAATAGGGGAAGAAAGAGAAACAGGGCAACCAAGTATTAGAACACACTAGCAAGCCTCTAGAGTAGCATGTGCTGGCATATGAATACACAAACTAAGGGAAAAGAACAGAAATACAGTGCCATGACCTAGGTTTCTAATGCCATTCTCAAAAAAGAAACACAGGAGAAATGACTGCTGGAGAAATGACTAGTTCTAGAAAGTAAAATAATGCTCAAAAAAAAAAAAAAAAACCAACCCACAAATCATAATGGGACTGTTGTCAAAAGGATGCAAGAATCAAATGAAAGAGTTCTCAGTGACCAAAGTTGGAACAAGTAGAGCGCTAACATATATATAAAGTAGTTTGGATTATAACCCAAGTTATAAAATAAATATCCATAACTTCATACTGATATAAACAAATAATTCAGAGAGGAGAGACAAATCTGTGCAGACTAATTCTGAATGAATTTTATAGATGCCCCACTCTAAAGAAAGAGGGGACTAACTCCCCACTCCTTAAGTGTAAGCTTCATATAATGAATTCCTTCCACAGAATACAACATGGAAAGGGAAGAATGGAAGGGTGACTTTAGAGTGAAGGAATCTGACAAACACCGGGTGATCAAGGTCAGATGATCAAGGTCAACACCAACAATCACAAATTACTTTTATAATTTGTATCCTTGAAAAGGTGTGATGATGATGGTGGCACTATGCTTCTGAGGCCCTCTTCCCCAAAATTCATAACCCCAGTCTAATTATGAGGGAAACACTAGACAAATTCCAATAGAAGGTAGTCCTACAAGATATTTGACCATGCTTCTCACAACCATCAAAGTCTTCAAATATCAGGAAATTCTAGAAAACGGTCACAGCCAAAATGAGTCTAAAGAAACACAACTCAATTCAATTGGTATCCTGGATGGGACCCAGAACAGTAGAAAGATCTTAGGTAAAAACTAAGCAAGTCTGAATAAAGTGTGGGCTGTAGCTAATAATAATGTATGTACAATTGTTCCATTTATTGTATCAAATGTACCATACTATCTGACATGCTAATCAAAGGAGAGGCTCTCTGCCAGAAGAGAAGAAGGACATATAGAAAATCTGTAATATTTGCTCAATTTTTCCATAAGCCTAAAACTATTCTAAAAATAAAGTCTATTAGTAAAAAAGATGAGAAATTTCAAAATTAACTCCAATGTCTATGGAAATTTAGTATATGTTCAAAGTGACTGAACTTTTTAAGTAAACTGTAGTATAACAAATGGTAGCCATTTGGAGAAGGATAAAATTGGATCCATACTTCAGAAGAAACACCAAAATAAGTTCTGAATGGACCAGGGATCTACATGTAAAAATTGAAACCAGATGATTACTGAAAGAAAACAAGGAAAATTATTTTATGAACTCAGTGTGAGGAAAGACTTTGGAATATGATTCAAAAGTTAAAAGCAACAAAAGAAAGGAAGGATATGTAAATTTACCTAAAATTTGACATAAAAACTTCTGTATTGCAAACAATGAAACATCTTAAGGTAAGGCAAAAGACAAATGAAAAACTGGGAGAATATATCTGTAGCATATATTACATATAAAAGATTACTCCCTCTAGACTATAAAGAGTTAAAAATGAAGACAGAGACTAAAATTCTGATGTAATAATGGGCAATGGACATGAACAAACAGTCCACAGAAAAAGATATTCAAGGGGCTTTTAAACATGTGAAGGATGTTTTAACTTCACTAATATCATGAGAATGAAAATTAAAACTACATGAGATATCATTTCTTACCTATCGGATCAGTGAAAAATCAAATTCAAAAGTCTGGTGGCTAGATGAGGAGATGAGACTATATCTAGATGAGACTATAGTGAAATAGACAATTTCATGCATTGCTAGTGACAGTGTAAATTGCTCTGCTATAAGAGGCATTAGGAGCATCTCACAAAATGATATATGCAAGTTTCACTCTGCCAATAGGAGATAATGTATGAGCAACTTCATTCATTGTTTTATTATTGCATAATATTTCACAGGAAAATGTTGGACTAAATATTGATACCCATTCATAGGAGACTGGCTGAATACACTACTGTAAACCCACACAATGTAGTGCGACAGTGCCATAGAAATACTCCCATGAGGACTTTTGTAAACTATTATGATTTCTAGAATATGTCATCAAATGACAAAAAGCAAGATATGTCACCTTTTCTGTAAGACAAAAAGTGAAATAAGATATATATATATAGATAGATATAGATATAGATAGATAGATAGATATAATTACTTTCTGTTGTATTATTCATATATTTACATATATATTTTCATTTTATTACAAAACAAACATGAGGAAGATAAAGCCGAAACTAATGGAAGTTTGTGTAGGGTGTGGGTGCTAAGAGGGTAGCAAAATAAGGATAGGAATGAGATTTAATATATCTTTTTTTAGACCTTTTAGACATATATTTATATATATCAAACAGGATTTTTTAAAAACCAAAAAATGAATATAAACAGAAAAAAATAAACCTGCCTATAGAGCAAACAGATAACATACTCAGGGGAAAGAAATAATTGATTTGAGTAACTTTTAAATACAGCATGCTGACTGTACTGTCTTAATGATACAAAAGACAAAAAAAGTTACAGAGTTATCACACACTTAACTTAGCAGCATGTTGGCTGTAATGTATTTGGTATAAATTTGGTATTTGGTATAAATAATTCTGAAACTTTTGAATGTTTTGTAGAATATAGCAAATGAGTAAATACATTCCTATTTTTGGAAACCAGTGGTCTCAAGATGGGAGAAGAATATATAAATGTGTAATGGGGGAGAATGAAGAAAAATCCTGTGATGTTGGATTTGACCTGAAGGTATCAGTGTAAACCCATGACTATATAAATATGTATGTAGCTATATAATTAATGGCCCATATTTTGTTTCTAAATATTATTTCCTGTCTAAAAGAAGCAGAATTCCCAGGCTATTTCTGGATCTGTGGCAGAAAAATTCAAAGTGAGCTTGGACCACTTTGGACCAGAAAGCAAAGAAATAGTCAAAGACTAATGAGAATGTGTCAGAAAAATGAAGGAGCTGCTCAAAGGGTTCCCACGATCAAATCTAAAACAATTTGAGCATCAAAAAAATGATGATTTTTAACACAGATTATAATACAGTGAATAGAAAAAAATACCTAGTGTACAATGATTTTAAAATTAATGAGGGAGGAAACTCTTCTTACAGAGGAATACCAACCAATAAATATAGAAGGATGATAGACATATAAAATTACTATTTTGCTATCCCCAATGTAATTATTGATTCAAGCAAGGTTACCAATGGATTCTAAACCAGTGAGTAAAAACTGGAAAACAGGGTATCTATGAGATCTCCAAGTATCACACACATGTTACTTATTACAAAGGGAAACTATCTTTACAATGGAAATATCACTCACATGGTCCAAATCACAAAGGGAAATGATCTTCACAATGGAAACATCTGGAGGACACACATTAACCAAGCAATCAAACTTAGCAGTACTACAGCTGATCATGAAGAAATAATAAGACAAATTCAGGTTATGGTCCCTCCTACCAAATAACAGACTTGGATTCTTAAAATATATCAATGCTTTGACAAACAAAAAAAATGGATGAATGTTCTGGATTAAAGGATACTACAGAGACATGATAACCTGACAGTGAATGGGTCCTGGGCTGAGAGGAAAAAATACCTATAAATGAAACTTGAGGGACACGTGGGAAAAATTGAATATGGACTCTATGTCAGATAATATTACTGAAGCAAAATTAAAAATCTTAGGAGTAGAGCAATTGCAGTTATGTAAGAAAATGTCTTGTTCTTAGAAGATGCATAAAAAATTATGGAAGGTGAAGTATCATATCTGCAAATTATTTTTGTTTTAGTTAATTAGAACAAATACATAAATACATGAATATCTATACTATATATATACATAAAGAGAGGGGAAATGCAAATGTAGCAAAATGTCAACAACTGGAAAATTTATGTAAAAGGTATACAGGTAATCATTGTATTCTTTTGAGTTTGGGGTAGGTTTGAAAATAATCAAATTAAAAAATTTAATAATCAAATTAAAAATAATCATATTAAAATATGTTAACAAAAACTTAAGTAACTCATGAAACTTAACAAAACTATTTGAAGGACTAGAAATAATATCCACTTCTGACATTCTACCCAAGGTTCTCTTCACCCTGGCATTTGAGGAGGGCGTTCTTCCAAAAGAATGCAGGCCAACCAGAGCGGATCAGCATTGGACTGAAACCTACATGTTTCCGTGGCGTTATTTAAATAACAGCATGCATTTATTTAATTTCTGTGGTAGAGTATAACCTTTGTTCTTGGTGTTTATTAATTATTGTTGGTCCTCTGGGTCTCAATTATCTTTCCTATAAGCATAATTGAGTAATCCACTTGAGTAATCCATTTGAGTTATCCATAATTGAATTTGAGCCTGCTTCCCAAATGTATTATTTTTATCAGTTTCATCCAGAAACTAGAAGGCTCAAACATGCTGGTGGGAGTCCTGCCAAACTGCTCTGGAGGGAGTGAAATCCAGGGTTTTTAGATAACAGATCCCTGGTGCTTACCCTCTAACTCTTAGGGTCCAACAATACATAATGTTTACAAATTTCTTTTTAAATAACCTCTTATCAAGCTCTATGTTTTTTTTTGAGTGGGGGGGGGGGGGAGTCAGCTCTTTTCCAGAAAACTCTTTTACAACTGCAGGAACAATGTGGTTGGACTTTGTTTTAAACATCAAGAAAACAGAGGAGCTCCCATTGCAGTTAGTGCAAAGGCAACTCAAGGAAATACAATCACCAGATGTTTGATTTCACTTTGTATAGCTATATTGGTATAAAAACCACATAGTCAAAATTGTTAATATTCTGTCATGAAAAGGTTATTAGCTTTATTTTTAAACCTTTTTTCCCTTATTTTTGTCCTTGTAATAAACTGGTAAAATTGAAAGTGTCTCTCAAAGTGTCTCTCAAAGACACTGTGGTCAGCTGTCTTGCAAGAGACCATTTATTTAGCAGCCTCCTGTAGAGATGACATTGGACTCTGGTGGTCTCATCCTTATGATTCTAGTTGTGTAATTCTTCTTTTTTTTAAATTAAGTTTTTAGTGTCAATTTAAGTATAGTTAACATACAGTGTTATATTAGTTTCAGGTGTACAATATATTAATTCAACAATCTTATAGATTAATACTCAGTGTTCATCATCGTAAGTGCACACTTAATCCCCTTCACCTATTTCATCCATCCTCTGATATGTTTTATTTTAAAAGAGTACCCTCAGTAAAAGTTATTTGTTTTCCACAAGAACATTTTTACTTGAAGCATACTTCAGAAAACAAGGTTCTAAAAGATTCTTTTTCCAAGAAAAATGAGAATACACATTTTCTTCAAGTCCACCCAGAAGAATACCCTTAATCACATAAAAGGAGACATAACAAATCTTACATATTCAAGAAGACTGAAATCATATTAAGTATATTTTCTAACTGCAATGGTACAAAACTAAAAATCAATAGTAAACAAAACTTGAAAATCTAAAATGTAAATATTAAATATTTAACATGTAAATATTAACACATGATTACACAAGCAATGGGACAAATAAGAAATCAAATGGCAAATCAAAATATGTCTAAAGACAAAAGAAAAAGAAAACACAATATTCTAAAACCTATGGGATGCAGCAAAATTAGATGTTAGAGTGAAAGTTATGCTATAAATGCTTGTATTAATAAAAAAAATTCAAATAAACAATGTTACACCACAAAGAACTAGAAAAAGAAGAAACTTAGCTGAAATTTAGTAGAGGAAAAAAATAACAAAGAAAAATCAGAAATGAATAAAATAAAGACCAGAATAAACAGTAATATAACATTTAAAGTAATGTTATAGTTCTCCCCCCCAAAAAATAAACAAAATTGTCAAAGCTTTAAATTAAGAAAAAAAAAAACTCAAAAAGCAAAATAAGAAATGGAAAAGAAAACAATACAACAAATAATCACAGAAATACATAGTGTGATAACAGATCACTATAAACAATTATATACTAACAATTCAGTTAACTTAGAAAAAACAGGTAATTCCTAAAAACACTAAGTTACCAATATTGATATGAACCTTGAATCCAAGAAATATGATATCTTCTTAGTCTAATAACAAGAATGAAAGTTGAATAGGAATAAAAAATAGGAATAAAAAATCTCCCAGCATAGAAAAACCCAAGACCACAGGATTTCACTGGTGAATTGTACCAAATATTTTTAAAAAATAATTAATGACACTGTCAAAATCTTAAAAATAATGGAATAGAGGGAACATATCATGAGGCCAGTACTACACTGATACCAAGTAGGATATAAACAATATTGGAACAGGGGCACCAGGGTGGATGCAATCAGTTAAGCATCAAACTCTTGGTTTCTGCTCAGGTCATGATTTCGGGGTCATGGGATTGAGCACCATATTGGGCTGTGCATCAATGTGGAGTCTGCTTGAGATTCTCACTCCCTCTCCTTCTACTCCCACTCATGCTCTCTTTCTGTCTCTAAAATAAACAAGTAAATCTTTAAAATATATACATATATACATATATGAATAAAAAAGTCTAGTTTGATAGAAGAATTGCTACTCTGACTTTCTTTTGACATTCATTCTTCACCCCCTCACTTTCAATCTGCAGGTGTCCTTAGGTCTAGAAAGAGTCCCTTGCAGGCAGCATATAGATGGGTCTTGGTTTTTTATCCATTCTGACACCCTGTTCTTTTGATTGGAGCATTTAGTCCATTTACATTTAAAGTAATATTTATTTTAAGATTTTATTTATTTATTTGAGAAAGAGAGCACCAACAGGGGGAGAGGGAAGAGAGAGAGGTAGAAGCAGATGCCCCACTGAACAGGGAGGACAATAGAGGGCTTAGTCTCAAGACCCTGAGGTCATGACCTGAGGCAAAGGCAGACACTTAAACAACTGAGCCACCCAGGAGCCCCTCAAAGTAATTATTTATAGATATGTATTTATTGCCATTGTAATTAATTACTATATTTGGTGGAGTTATTGAATTCCCTAAGTCTATTCCTGTGTTGCCTAATTCTTCTTTCTCTCTTTTGTTCACCTTCAGTGCTCTCCATCACCTGGCCTTCCAAGTCACTAACTCATTCCTCTGCTTCTCCCAGCCTGCTGCTCATTGTGTCATGCCTGCTTCCAATCTCACTTATTGATTGCATCCTTCATCTCTGATTGATTCTTTGTAAACTCTTTTGTCTCTATGGGTACGGGTCTCCAATGTCTTCTATTCTTTTCTCAAATCCAGTGAGTATCCCTATGATTGTTGCTTTCAGTTCCCCATTAGGCATGTTATTTCGCTTAAATCTCTGGCCTTGGCTTTATCTTGTTCTTTCATTTGGGATAAATTCCTCCATCTTGGCATTTTGTCTAGGTCTCTGCCTTCTTCTGTGTGCTAGAAAAGCCAGTTATGTCTCCTACTCCTGAAAATAATGGCCTTATGAAGAAAAGGTCATGTAGTGCTCATGGCCAGGGGCTTCAGGGAGTGTCTGTAGTGTGTGTCGCCTGCACCCTGCTATTGTGTTTTTGCTATGGGCAGTATTTGATCCCTGGCCTAAATGTGGCCAATTGTGACTAGGTGTGCTGTGGTGTGCTTGTGAAATGAGTCCTGACACCAGCTCCACCAGAACTGAGGCCCTGTAGAACTGTCTGGTCAGGAGATGTGGTATGGGCAGGGGCTTGTGCTGGTCTTCTGGGGGAGAGGCCCACCACACTGGGACTGAGGCACGTTTGACTGAGAAGGGCTGTCCTGCCAGAATACAGGGGGTGGGGCTTGATGTAAATAAGTTAGGCAGCCAACATGAGGCTGTGCACGCTTCTCACACATGGCTGTGTTTGTGCTGGAGTGTGGGAGGAAAATGGCACCAGCTGACTCCTTTGTTCTGGAGAGGTGTCTCCATGAATGCTGCCTCTCAGGGATGTGTTCCAAGAAGAGAGAGTGATCTCTCCTCTGTGTGCCCTAGGAGTTCCTCAGATCACTGTCTCCATGCTATCTGCTCCTTGGTTGTTTGCCTGCCTTCTCTCCAGGAGCAGGACAGTGCCCTCTGGGCTCTTTCCCACCCAACCCTGCTGACCTTTACAACTCCAGGCTTTAAGCCCTGCTGGCTGCAAGAATTCACAAAATTCAGCCCCTCTCGTTTTCCAAAGCAATGGTTCTCCTTGTGCCTTCCTTCTCTGTGCTCCTCTTTCTCTCGTCCTCTCCTTTGCAATCAGATCTAGTTGTGTAATTCTAACTGTGCTGGCTCACATGAATATAGTTTGTTCTATATTTAATTTTGCATAACTTTAAGTTTACTAGGACCTGACTGGCTAGTAGGTTTAAGCTGTTCATCTTTTTTTTTTTTTCAATAGTTTCTACCTCTCTTTAACATTATTAATTAGGGGCACCTGGGTGGCTCAGGGGTTGAGTGTCTGCCTTTTGCTCAGGTCGTGATCCCAGGGTGCCTAGGATCAAGTCCTGTATCGGGCTTCCTGCATGGAGCCTGCTTCTCCCTCTGCCTGTATCTCTGTCTGTCTCTCTGTGTCTCTCATGAGTAAATAAATAAAAATCTTAAAAATATATATATATTAATTACTATATATTCATTATACACAATTTGGAAAATACAGAAAAGTAAAAAGGAGAGAAGAAATTGGGTATAATATTCCCACTAAAATACTGTTTACTGGGGCAACTGGGTGGCTCAGTTGATTAAGCAGCTGTTTTCAGCTCAGGTCATGATCCCAGGAGATCTCTCTGGTCATGATCCCTCAAGACCCAGCCCTGAGTTGAACTCCCTGCTCAGTTGGGAACCTGCTTCTCCCTCTCTCCCACTGCTCCTGCTCTCTCTCACTATCACTTTCTCTCAAATAAATAAATAAAATCTTTTAAAAAAATACTGTTTACTTATGGCTATCAATTTATGGTGAATATTTTAATGACCTCTTAAGTTTACCACTTGATATTTTTGTATAAAAAAATGAAAATACTCATGTAACTACCACACAAACCAAGAAACCGAACATTTGCAACATCATTGAAACCTCCTTCATGCCTTCTTCCAGCTAGTAAACCTCAGCTTCTATCAACATCAAAAAACTTGCATGTTGTTTGAGCTGGTTTTGAAATTTTCATAAATGGAATCATAACATGTCTGGCATAATTCTCCCAACATTTACTGCAATTTATTTATGGATAATTTGGCTTTTCTCAAGCTTTCAGTATTTTACAAATAATGTTTCTGTCAAATTCTTTTAATTTATTTAAATTCAATTAATTGACAAATAGTTTATTATTAGCTTCAGAAGTAGAGTTCAGTGATTCAACAGTCTTTATAACACCCAGTGCTTATTATACATCGTGTGCCCTCCTTAATATCCATCACTCAGTTACCCCATTCCCTGACCCCTCTTCCCTCCAGCAATCCTCAGTTTGTTTGCTATGATTAAGAGTCTCTTATTATTTATCTCCCTCTCTGATTTTGTCTTGTTTTTCCTTCCCTTCCCCTATGATCCTGTTTTGTTTCTTAAATTCACATATGAGTGAGATCATATAATTGTCTTTCTCTGATTGACTTATTTCACTTTGCATAGTACCCTCTGTTCCATCCACGTTGTTGCAAATTTCTACCAAGTTTTTATACATAACTTTTGAAATACATATGTATTTCCTTTTGTGGATTATGTTTAGATGTGCAATTTCTGAGTCACCAGATCTACATGTATTTAGTTTCAGTGGATACTACCAACAGTGTTCTAAAATAACTGAACCAATTTACACTCCAGCAGTTTATAAGAGTTCTATTAGCTCCATTATAGGTGAATAGATTAGGGTTCTTTTTTGTTGTAATGAAGGTGTGAGGTATCCTATAGTTATGTTGCATTTCTCTGAAGCAAAGGGATGTGGAATACATTTTCATGTGTGTTTATTGGACATTTGCATGTTATAATTTGTCAAATGGCTGTTCCAAGATGTTATACATTTTTTAGTTGGGGTATTTGTCTTTTACTTACTGATTTGTAAGAGTTCCTGATATAAATCCTTTATTGGATATACATAACTGCAAATATCCCAGACTATAGCTTCTCTTTTTATTCATGAAGGTGTCTCTGGTTAGCTGAAATTCTTAATTTTAATGAAATCCAATTTATCAAGAATTTTCTTTACTGTTACTGCTTTTGTGACCTCTGAGAATCGTCTGTCTGTCCTAAGCGTATGAAGATTTTTTTTCATTTTTTCTTTTTTTTTAAACTCAAAAAACATTTTTTTTTTCATTTAAAAAAAGTATTTAGAACACATAAAACAAGGCAACAGTTATTCTTTCTTCTCATCTTCTGGTGTGGGTCTGTCGGTGGCTCCTCCACTGTTGCACTGTTGCTCTCTGAGCCAGTGTTGCTATCACTGGTCCCTTCCTCGGCCATACTGTCCACCCCCTCCTGCCCGCTCTCCTTGTCCTCAAGAGTAGACGTGCCTTCTTCACCGTTCTGTTGGCTTTCTGTTGCTTCTTCAAGGTGTGTCTCCTCTGTCTCCATGGGGATGCTTTCGTCGTCCTTCTTCCCCTGGCTCTTCCTCGGGAACCGTGCTGCTCTGACTACGTTCAGCTTGCTCTGCTGCTTCTCTCTCCCTCTCCTCTTGCCTTTTGCGGGCCTGCTCTTCGGCCTGTGCAATTTCAGCGGCAACCTTTTCCGTATCCACTTCTACTTTCAAACCCCACAACCTTTTAAGTTCATTGTTAAATGAATCTGTGCTTTCTAGGAACTTCCTCTTCTTTTCCTGGTGTCGCTCCTCTATCTGAAGAAGCTCAGCTTCTAGTTTTCGCTGATGAACCATTAAGGACTGGACCTGTCGTTTGAGAACCTGCATTCTAGCTGTTGTGACAACTGACCGAACGTCTGGCACCACACTCTCACTAAGGGTTTCACTGATGAGGCAGTGGTTTCTCTGGAAATGGGCAGTGGCTGTAGGCTTCATTGAAAAGCCATCATCATAATCATCTGGATCTTCAGCAGGCTGAATGCTCAGGTAAGGTTCTCCTTTCTCCATGCGAAACTGTCTCTGTCGACTTTCTTCCTCTAAAGCAGCTTTTGCACGACTTTTCGAATTTATGTAAGCAAGGGATGCGAGGGAATTATGCTAGGCCTTCATAGATTCCTTGTACTCTATCTTTTCTGCTTCGTATTCGTTTAAATATTCTTGTTTTTCTTCATCAGTGAGATCTCGCCACATGCCACCAATAATCTTGCCAATCTCCCACAACTTTAGGTCAGGGTTGGAAGCTTTTATTGGGTCCCAGACCTTTCTGCTGTACCTCATGTAGGGCATCAGAGGCTTATCAGTGGCTTTGGGGGTTTTGGAATCGTAATACCAGAGGATGCCGTGCCCCGGCTGTTGGTGCCCGGGTTCCCTCCCAGCCTGTAGGCGAGATGACTGTATGGATTGTATCCCACAAACCCTGGTGTGCTGGGCATTTGTGTGCAGGAGCTGGGGTGGGAGGTGGGGCATAAGATGGCCTTTTTGACATTTTGGAAGATTAAGTTCTCAGTTCCTTAAGAATGAATCTGAGACACCGTGGGCAGAAAAAGCGCCCGCAGCTCCAGCCTCGTTTCTCTTTGTCCCCCAAGATGTTTTTTCTATATTACCTTCTAGAATCCTTATTATTTTTCCCTTTTACATAAGCTATGATCCATCTAGAACTGATTATTTTATGTGGAGCAAAGTAATGAAATAGTGCCAAAATCTATCTTTTTCATCATGGATATTCAAATAACTCTGCACCATTTATTAGAAAATTGTCATTTTCTCACTGCAATGCAGTACACATTAGTGACATTTCAGGTGACCATTTACATGTGGGTCTGTTTCTGGACTCTTCTTCTGTTTCATTTGTTTCTTTATCATTGAACCAATCCCCACACCTGTAATTTATTTATAATAAATATTGATATTTAGTAAAAATCTTTCTACTACATTTTTCTTTAATACTTGACTAGCTATGTGTGGTCTTTTGTAGATTCAGCTCATAAACTTTCTCAAAACAGCCTGCTGAAATCTGATTGGGGTTGCATTGGATCTATAAATCAAATTGAAAAGAAGTGATAATGTAACCCTATCAAGTCTTCCAATTCATAATCATGATATATGTATTCATTTATATCAAATTTCTCTAATTTCTTCCAGTAATCTGTCATAGTTTTCTCATAGAATTATGGCCTTTGTTGCATTTATTTCTACTTATCAACATTTTTAATGTTATTGCAAATTATATCACAAAAGTTTTCATTTTTTAAATGGTTTTTACTAGAATGCAGAAATACACTTGATTTTCTGTATTGACAAGTTGAGTTATCAATTTTAGTAGCCAGCTTGAATATTCCTTTGTATTTCATATATACATAAACATGACATAGGTAAATATTACTATTTTAATTATTTTTTCCAATCCTTATCATTTTTTATTCTTAACTTGATTTATGGAAAAAAATAAGGCTTCCAATACAATGTTGAATGTAAATATTAGGAATGAGTATTCATCTCTCATTCCTCATTTTAGGAGGAAAGTGTTTATTTAATTGTTAAGTAGAATGTTTATTACTGATTTTTAGTGGATCTACTCTATCAAATAAAGGAGTTTCCCTTCTATTCATAGCTTGCTATGAGATATTTTTTAAATTTCAGTAAGTTGAATTTATAAAGTGTTTTCTGCTTTTGTTGAAATACGATTTTTTCACTTTTTTATAATAATGTTGATTTTTGTGTGTAAAACAAAGCTTGAATTTCTAGAATAAATCCAACTTGGTCATGATCTTTTTCATATATTACTAGAATCATTGTGCTAATATTGTATGTAGTATCCTCATGTCTATATTCTTGAGAGTAATTTACTTAAAATTTTCTTTTCTGCATTTTGCTATCAAGATGCTGGCTTCATAAAATAAATTGAAAAGTACTTTTTGTTCTGGCAAAGTCAGAATTATTTTAATTTTTTAGAAAATATTTTAAATAATTTTCTGGTAAAGCTATTTGAGCCTGCAGTTTTCTTTTGGGGAAACAATTTTAATTAGTTTTGTCTCTTTGTCTGGAATTCAATACCTTTAAGAGAATTCTTCCCTGTATCAGTTTAGTGTTTTATGCAGAATTTATCCCATTAAGTCAAAAATTTCAAATATAATGGCATGAAGTCACTCATAATAATCTCTCTTTGTGTGTCTAAATGACTGTAGGATGTGAAGTCATGACCTCTTTTCCATTCCTGATACTGTTCACTGTCTTCAAATGTCTGTTTGTTTTACCTTAATTGTCAAAGGCTGATTTCCCTGTGAATAGAATTCAGGTCTTTCCATTATTTTATTTTATTTATTTATTTTTAGCCAAATGCTTTTCCATTGTTTCACCATTTCCATGGTTATTTCTTGAAAGATAGTGTATGTTTACCTAAAAATATTTTTTAAATGAGCCCTTTGTCTTTGGTTTTCAGTGAGTATAATAATGTGGCTGAGTATAACTCTCTGTATATTTAGCCTACATAGTTTCATAAGGTTTCTTGAGTCTGTAACTTGATATCTTTTGTTTTGGAGGAATATTGGTTTTAAAATTTCTTCAAATATTGCCCCTGTACTATTTTCCCTATCACCTTCCAAGTAGATATTTTTGTCATGTCCCTACTTTTTACTGTCTTTTCTGTGTTTTCCATCTTTTTTCCCAGTGGGCTTCCATTTGGTTAATTTTTAATGACCTATCTTTTAGAACTCTGATTCTCCCTTCTGTCACTAATCTATGATTGAACCAATCCACTCAATTCTTAAATGCCATGAGCTTTTTAGTTCTAAGAAAAACAGTAATTTCCTTTTATCTGGTGAAAATTTCTATCATTTCAGATATTTCCTTAAATACATTAATTCTAGTTATTTTAAAGTCTGTGTTTTACAACTTCAAAATCTTAAACAAACATAGCTTTTTCAGTTATCTTTTATTCTCTCGGTTTTCCTGGCATGTTTGGACATCTTTCATTGGATGCTAGACATTACAAGTGAAAAGCTGTAGAGGGTTTGGATCATTTTATATTTTTTCAGAGAAGGTTGGATTTTTTTTTTAGGAGGCAGACAGAATATGGAAGATCACCTTCACCCAGTCTAGATGGACCACTGCTTCTAGGGCATAGCTCTTTAGGAGTACAGAATTCAAACCAGGGCATTGGGGCACCTGGGTGACTCAGTCAACTAAACACCCAACTCTTGGTTTTCGCTTAGGTCATGATCTCAGGATCATGAGATCGAGCCTGTATTGCCATCTGTTTGTCCCTCTCCCTCTACTCTCCTTCTAAATAAGTAAATAAATAAATAAATAAATAAATAAATATTTTTTAAAAATAATAAAACCACGAGTATTTATCAGGGGCTTTTTTCTGCAATGGACCCGGAAACCCTTATTTTTGTTTCTCTGGTACCTTGAAATGCCTAAAATCTCTGTCTGGCTTTTTAAGTCTTAATAGCTGCTTTATCCTTGGCTTACTGGTAGTCTCTCCCTATGTGTTTCAGTTCAAGTTAGCAAATGCCTCTATTGAAATGGATGGCAAAATCTTCACCTCATTATTCTGCAGCTGCCTTCTCTCAGGTGTCCTGACCTTCTAGTGTTGGTTGTAGTCATGACCTTAAATTCCAATATTTGTCTTCCCAGTCCAGTGAAACTGCCATGAAATACAGGACATTGCTTTCTCTTAATCCTCCATGGTCTGCACTTGAATTGGCAAAAGCCCAGAGAAGGAACTTTCCCAGAAGGTTTGAGTCAGCTTAGTGAGCTTCCTTTCTTTCCCAGATTTTAGTTTCTCAAGTCCTGGCTGCCTTCATTGCCATCCTAACTTTCAAAAAGTTGCTTTCTGTATTTTATTCAGATCTTTGAGATTTTTTCCACCTGGATGGTTTGTATGATACTGGCTAGATCGGCATAAACCACGTGTAGTTATTTTTTCTCCTTAAAAGTAAGTCACAAAGTAAATAAGTTACAAATTGATCCAACCAGTCTTATTACTAATAATGGGTGGAAAGCCAAAATCTAATCTACATGTTTCTATTATCCCAGAAATTAATGCCTGTTTTAAAATTTCTGCATACCCCCAGCTAGAAAACTATGCTAATATTTACTGCAGGAAGCTTTGTTCCCTTGCTACATCACAGAATAACCTTACAGACAAATCAAATATCCTAACTAAAGCTTTGGCTATTTACAGAGTAACACCTTTGGCAAATCATTAAACATCAATCCTTCAAAGTCTTGAGAGAAAAGAAAACAGTATGCCAAATCTTTAAATAAAAACAAATAAATGAAATAGTGACTGGTGATTCATTAACATGATAAAAAGCTCTCATAAAATGAGGCATAGTGAAGATTTCTCATCACATTAAATAAAACATAATATCTTACCTCATAATTATATTTTATTTGAGAAATATTTTAAAAATTCAGATTTCCTTATAAAATTTGGTAATTTGAGAGTTTAAAAAACAAGAACAACAACAACATATGACAAGCAACTCAGTAATTATACTGGCTAAAAGATTTACTTTTTTCTAACTTTCATCAACATACTTTATAACTATGTTGTCCTCAAAACTCATTGAGTTTCCACACTGCTATAGCACAAGTTCCCTCCAATCCCAGTAGGCTTTCAGTGTCCCACTTCTGACCTCACTTCTTTCCCTCTTCCACAATTTACTACTTGAGTGATCCATCATCTGTTATTCCACAGATCTAGCCTTCCTGAAAGCCATCATGAGAAATCTTATGAATCGGCAGTTAACAGATCAAAGTGTGTGTGAATCCTGACTCTGCCCCTTTCTAGATGTATGAATGTGGGTAAATTACATTATAGTTTGAGTCTCAAGTTTCCTAATCGGTATAATAGAAATAATAACATCTATCACACACAGTGAGGCAGCAAGAAATGGAGATAATGTACATAAAGCAGCCAGTATACAATGAGGCTTGTAATTAACACCACAAATGATAATTATTTCATTTCGTTTTTTTAACAAAAATATTTAGAAACAAATTAATAATAAGTATTGTTTCTACCAACTGAAGAGGCAGACTGTTCATTAATAATTACAGTATTGTGTGCTGTAACTCCAAAATGTGGCCAAACTACAATAAAATTATCACTTTCCTACATTCCTCAAAAAAATAATAAAATGGCAACTATATTGAAAGAAAAGATTAGATAAAACATGATAACATTAACAATTTGATAAATTAAGATGTTTGCTTTTCCATCACCTAAGTATTTCACTAGATAGTGGCAGAAGGCTTAATGATGGTGTTCACCAAGTGTCAGACCCCATAGAGATACTTGTTAAAATGCTAATTTTGGGGTCCCTTCTAAGAAGTGTGTCCACAAGTTCTCCAGTAAACATTTTACCTATTAGGTTTGAGAACAACTTCTTTATTGTTAAATTACAAATAAACCTTGCAGCTCTTACTTCCTTATGCTCTTATATCACCCCAACCAGAGATACTGAGATAACATATTCAGGCAAAGTTATTGGGAAGAAACCAGGTAGGAAAAGTACAAGCATAAAGTCATAATCTCAACCCTAAAGTTGGCTATAATATGGTGATAAATTCAGCTAGGATGAAAATGTTAACTCATTTATGAAAATATTATATCAAGAAAACTAACCCATGTAGTTCAAAAAGCACTGAATATTCTTAACTTCTAGAAATTTCAACCTATGGATTAATCTAAATGCAGAATAAATAATTTTAAATATTGAGCACTGTTCATACATCTAAGCTCCCTGTCATCATCTCTCATAGCATTCCAGTTTCCTCCATTATAGCAGTTAGTTGTCATATATTTTTAAAGATTTTATTTATTTATTCATGAGAGGCACAAAGAGGGGCAGAGATATAGGCAGAGGGAGAATTACGCTTCCTGCAGGAAGCCTGATGTGGGACTCGATTCCAGGAACCTGGGATCACGACCTGAGTCAAAGGCAGACACACAATAAATAAATAAATAAATAAATAAATAAATAAATAAATAAAGTGAGTGTTCTACACATTGAAAATTTTTATCATACCTTAGCCATAAAGTTGTAACTTTTCCTCTAAATACATGATTTTAAGGATATTTGTGGTATTCAGAATAAGAATATCCAATGGCATGCTGTTCGCCAGCATGGACTTTGTAGTCACAGATCATGAGTTTTAATTCCATGTCTATTGTTTTGGCTAGGGGACCCATAAGCAAATTATTTAACTATTCTTTCTCTTCATCCATGAATCTTTTCTAAACAAACATAACATAAAGACAATTAGATAAGTAGGAATATCTCCCAGATTCAGAAGGTAGCAAAAATATAGGCAGTGAGGCACTGGAAAGAAGCAGAGAATTTTTAGTTACAAGAATTAGCAAGGTTTCACTCCTATACTAGCTGTTCTTTTACTCTCCAAATAACCTTTTTTTTTTAAAGATTTTATGTATTTATTTATTCATGAGAGAGAGAGAGAGAGAGAGGCAGAGACACAGGCAGAGAAAGAAGCAGGCTACATGCAGGGAGCCTGACGTGGGCCTCGATCCTGGGTCTCCAGGATCAGGCCCTGGCCTGGGCCAAAGGCGGCGCTAAACCGCTGAGCCACCCAGGCTGCCCTCCAAATGACTTTTCATGGCAAACTGCAATCCAACTAGCTTGTAATTTTAGAAACTTCACAGATAAGCAATAAGTACTCACAGAGTGTTCAAAGTCTTGAGTTTCTTGAAGGCACTCTCAGGAATTTCTCGTATTCTGTTAAACCTCAAGTCTCTGTGAACATAAAAAGGAGGAGAAATGTTATAGTATGTGGATTTCATTGGTGTTATTATTTCTAGAAGCTTGAAAACTAATTCTCCTTTTATAATCAAATTATAATACTAAAGGACTAAACCTAAGACAGAACTAGGTATATTTTGCACTAATCATTAGGTAGGTACATTGTTTACCACAGATTATGTGTATCAGGTGTTATATGCTAGGCCAAAGATGCCAGACAAGTGCAACTAGTTACAGAGCTCTTCAAGTATTTAAAAGCAGTTGTACCATTTTCTTTAGGTCATATTTGTATGACACCAAAACAAATTCTATATATGGCAACATGGTAATTGAGCATAAATAGTTTGGACAATATTGATAGATCAGATGTCACTTATCAACATAACACCATCACTTGGATTTAGGCAAAGTTATTATTAGTTAATTTTTCTTATAGTCCAGAAATACAACAGCCTTAGAAGGAAGTATTAAAACAAATCAACAAAGCGATGAGTTTAAGAGAGACAACTAACATTCTCTTTCATCAATTAATACATTTATCATTTTATTCAGTGTATAAATTATTGAGTGCCAACTACATGCCACATATTGTGTTAGGTAACAGGGACACAAAGATGAGCACTATATGGTCTCTACCACTGAGCAGGCACAGTTGAATTGAGGATTACAAACAAATTTATAGTAATTATAGCACTAGTATATAAAGTATTAGTAGTACAAAAGAGCAGCAAACAAAATACTATGCACAGATAGTCAACTTAGGTATTGGTCTGAGAGAAGAACCCTCTATCAGTAAGAGAAGAACCCACTTCACTCCCTGTGATTTTGATGGGAATGTCAATCATGTGCCCTTCAAGAAGGTGACTAAGGCCAGACAACGGTCTCCTTGGACACACTGTTTCTTTTCTTTTCTTTTTTTTTTTTTTATTTGTTTGTTCATGAGAGACACAGAGAGAAAGAGAGGCAGAGAGAGAAGCAGGCTTCATGCCGGGAGCCCAACGTGGGACTCAATCCCGGGACTCCAGGGTCATGCCCTGGGCAGAAGGCAGGCGCTAAACCGCTGAGCCACCCAGGGATCCCCCGGACACACGGTTTCTTTTGTGAGGAGCATATGACTCAAGCAAAGCAAATTGGGAGTATTCATGAGTGTTGAATAGCTGAATAAAATAAAGTTACGTTCTTTGTCTGGGATCAGAGATTATGAAAAGTGAGCATCTAGGGCTATTAGTGTCCAGGCTGGAGAATAAAACCAGAGACAAATAGGGCCAAAGTATGGGAGAAGAAAACAAAGCTCTGCCTCCAGCTATGCCTGGACCAAATTTACCTCCTGACTTTTTAGTTATCTAGGCAATAAAGTGTCATTCTGATAAGTTTATTTGACCTGAGTTTGTATCATCAATGTGGGAAGCACATGAGAAAGATGAAATAATTTGTTTGGAAATAAGAGGGAAATGATAGAAAATTTTTACAGAGCATTAATGTGCCAGGAAAACAAACAAACACAAAAGCAAAAACAAAAAACAAAATATCTACTTCCCCTCAACTAATTTCTCAAAATAAAAATTTTTAACAGCATAAAAAATAGTTCTATTTTAGAATATTTGGCTCAAAAATCTTTATAAGATTACCTTAAAATTCTATCATTTTACATTTCTCTTAAGTTGACTCTGAAAGAATATGTTCAAATTCTGTAGGAGATTTTTCCTACAGAATGAATGATTAAAATCATTCAACTAAAAAAATAAAATAAAATAAAATAAAATAAAATAAAATAAAATCATTCAACTAAATCCCAACACCAAAAAAGAAAAAGGATGCATGGAAATTTTTAAAAGATATTCAATTAAAATAGCTCATTGTGAATATACCTCTTTGTAAGATGGAATACACTGCTTAAACAACATACTTTGTTATTCGATGTGTCTGTACTATATTTTTAAAAGAAATTTTATAAATGATGTGAAATTCTGCCTATAAGCTATATGGGATAAAGTTATATAAACCCAAAGACTCTAAACCCATTGGTTTTCCTTCAAAATGAAGTTTAAATTACAGAAAGGACTCTCCTCTCACATCAATCCATAAATCCTAATAATCCTCCCAAATTGAGCTTCCAATAATACAAGAAGAGAGTAAATATAAAAGGATAAATTAGTCTCCATTTTTTAGGCTTTGAATTTTTTAAAAATTCAGAAAAGCTCAAATAAGAAAAGAATACTTATTATTGTCCATATCCAGAATTAACAACTGTTTTCAGTTGATATAGTTGCTTCTATTTATAATTTTATACATTTTTATTTTGATTGCACAAATCACAAATCAATGTAAAAATATATTACAGGTAAAGTAAAAGTCTCTTTTAGCCACTATCTTAATTTTAGCTATGTCTCTTTCTTCCTACGTATAACCTCTCTCCTGAGTGTGATGCCTCTCTTCAGATATACACACATATATAGGGATATGAAAAAATATAAGGTGAAACATTATACATATAAAAATATGAAAATAAACATAATGTAGGTAAATATAAAATATTTAGCATTTTTAAGTTTACAAAATGATATTAAACTTTATATTGTTTTTCTTTTTAAGATTTTATTTATTTATTCATGAGAGACAGAGAGAGAGGCAGAGACATAGGCAGAGGGAGAAATAGGCTCCCTGTGTGGAGTCTGATGTGGGACTGGATTCCAGGACACCGGGATCATGCCCTGAGCTGAATGCAGACACTCAACTGCTAAGCCACCCAGGCATCCCAAACTTTACATAGTTTTTAACACCTCTTTTTCCCCCTCTACTGCATCTCATCTAGGTCATTCCTTGACCCATAAGGATCTAGATATTTATCCCCAATTGTTCTATAATATTCCACGGTGCAGATAGGCCAGAGTTCATTTACATTTACATTCACATATTCCCTTAGTGACAGCTATTTTGACTGTTTCAACTTTTTGCAGCATTCACAAACAATATTTCAATAAACATGCATCTATTCTCCTTGTGTACATGAAGAAATATTTCTCTGGAGCATATTTAGAATTAGGATTGCTAAATCATAGCATATGCGCAGCTTCCTTTTTACAAAATGATGTCAATTCCAAATTTGTTTTCAATTAAATAGCGCAGAAGTAATATAAGTAATTAAAAATAATGTGAAAAGATGCTTGAACTAATCACCAAATTGCTATTTTAAGCTCTTCACTGGATTTATTTAAGAGTCAAGGTGCTAAGTGTGTTGGTTATCAAAATTCCCTCCTGTATTCACTAGCAAGCAAAACTAAGACCTCCTCCCACAAGAACTGTGTGGCGAGGTGTCCACTGTCCCACGGATTACTCAGGGGACTGTGAGATACAGGATCCACAGTTCTCACTGCTCAGGGAGCCATAGGACACCTCTTCCAGAGAAGCAAAGCACACTTAGAGACCCAAAAATTATTTCCCCATTGACTTAAATTCCCATAAGGCATATACAAATGCACCAAAGTTAGCTTGTTAGCACTTGATCTTCTTTGCTATTCTACCACATAAACTTGTGTAGTCAGGTACACTATGAACTCAAACGCTAAGGAAAAACTTACCTTACTAATTTTAATTGCTGCATTTCAGGATTGCATATGGAGCATTATTACATAATGCATTGTTTACAGTATTATTTACTGTACCTTTTGATGAATTTACACCAAAAGATCATCTGAATTCAAATGACCACCAAATTTGGATCAGACTGTCCTCTGTGTAAATAAGTTTATCTAAAAATATAATTAATTTTCCCATATTGCTTCTATATTTTCAAGATGGATCCCTACAATTTCACCCACACAAAATTTGTCATGTACAGAAAACTTCTCTTAGCATAACTTGTAGTATTGTATTTTCACTCTTTGCATAGAGTGAAAATTGGATTTTTATGTATCCTGCACAATTCATCCTTTTATGATATATGTAATATTGATAAAATAATATTCACAAAAATAACAATCATTATTTACCACAATTTTCATCCCATTCATTGTTCACTGGAATTCAATTTAGAAACAATTTTAGGAAACGCACCAAGATGAAAACTGAGAACATGGTGCTTACTGGCAGTGGTTAAACATGAGTTTGGCTGGCTGGCTGGCTGGCTGGCCTGCCCACCCCCTAGCTGCTAAAGCTGGAGAAGAAATGTTTAACAATTTTTACGGTGAAAAATTTGGAATTGATGTTTCTAACCAATAAGAAATAGGTTTTAGTTCAAATTCAATCCAGAAGATGCTCCTTCCAAAAAGTTTTAAAGGAGCCCCTACTGTACACAGAGGGCAGAGAACAAGCATGGACACACATCAGCATGAACCAGCTTCAAACAAATGAGCACAGCTCAAGATCATGTTACTTAGTTCTGCCAGGGAACAGGGCACATCACGCCCACACCACAGCCCATTACACGCCTCTGGGTGGGTTAGATGGAGTTATACCATGTCTGTGTGGAAAGTCCAGAGAAAGACCTTACAAAGGGATAGAGAGGCTAGATGTTGCTCAGAGGTATGAGCTCCCAGTATATTTTATAAATGCCAAACACAGGGCATATTTTTTGAAAACATTAAACTAGTGAGTGTTTAAACACAAAAAAATTAAATTGTAATTGTCCACAGAGGGTAGTCCAGTTTAAGTTGTAAGATGAATGTGTTGCTCTTGAAAGACACTATCAGCCTACCCTGGGACTGAATGTATAGGTCATTAGGAGATAAACCAAAGTCTAAATTTGAGTTCTTGAAGGTGAGACCCAGGCCACACAGCTCGTCTGGTCCTGCTGTGATGTGGGTCTTCCTACTAGTTCTCTGGTTGGAGATGGTCTTCAGTTTATTATGAGTAGATGCCTGAGCTAAGGGGGCCTATTCCTAGCCATTATAGCTAAGAATCTGGCACTGAGAGAGCAAAACAAATAAGGAGAACTCTCAGAGAGCACCAACTTAACAGGCTGATTTCTATGTAAGTGTGCTGCTTGTTTTCTCATAAGTGAGAAACATTCATCCTGGCAGAAAGCCTATCTTCATGAAAAAAAAAAAAAAAAAGATCAAGTAGATCTGTACTTGAGCCAAAAGCATTTTTGTTGAAGGTGGGGATGCAACTAAGTCATTGTAAAGTCAAAAGCATAAAGCTGCAGAAATAACGTAAGCAGGTTCTTGTCACCCCTTGTTTCCAGGAAGGGCAGGAGGGAGTGGGATTACTCCGGACAGTCCGGCCATCATCATCTTTGCTAGAAGCACACACCTGTGCATTCCTCCCTCCCGTCTGTCTCTGTCCCTACAGCCAGGTCCCTTGTCACTCTGATCCCAGCTCCTAGAGCTTCCGGGCCTCCAATCTCCTTTCTCAGATGCTGTGTATGTGCTATTCCCTCACTCATGGTGTCTAGCTTGCCCAGACCTTGGAATCAGGGGAAGAGATCTCTCCACAACCTCTCCTGTTGCCCTAAAACATCTTATCTTTCCATCTCACAGTCCTTTCAGGGAATTGGAAAAACATTTTCCAGACCTGAGGAAGAGCAGTTGGAGGATATCAGTCAATGCATGGCTTGCCTGATTCCCAATCATGTTCTTTGTTTTTTTCTGATCTCAGGTTCATTTTCTGCCTACCAAGTGTTATGCAGCCAGAGCTTGAGACTAGCATCTGCTGCTGTTTGTCTGGCCTGATGTTAACCTGTTATGAAAGGTGGTTTATGTGTCAACTTGGCTAAGCCATGGTACCCAGATTTTGGTCAAGCATCAGTCTAGATGTTGCTGTGAAGGTATATTTTATATGTGATTAACACCAAGATCAGTAGACTTTGGATAAAACAGAAACCCTCCATAATGTTGGAAGGCCTCATTCAATCAGTTAAAGTCCTTAAGATGAAAAGATGGAAGCACCTTGAGAAAGGGGAAATTCTGCCTTGAGATGGCCTTCAGACTCGAGCTACAAATCAACTCTTCCCTGGTTCTCTAGCTTGCCAGCCTCCTCTTCAAAATTCAAACTTGCTGGCCCCCACAAAAGCATAAGCCAATTCCTTAAAATGAACCCTCTCTCTTTTCTATTGGTCTGTCTTGAAAAGGTCCTATTGATCTCCATTTCTTATTTGTTCAGTTTCTCTAGAAAACCCTAGTACATCCAATATGACCCTCCTGGCTAGAGTGAAAATGATGATGTCCATCCATTCCTTCTGTGTAGCTTTTCTGAAGACCTGGCCCATACTTGGCTAAGCTCCAACCCTTGTAAGGGAAAGGCAGGTAGTCTCAATGAATGAAACAGGCCATGGGTAAGAAAGCACTGAAGGCCAGGAAGGCTTAATAAAGCTTTCCAAACTTGCATGGAATATGCACAGTCACTGAAGGGCCTCTGAAGGTCAGATTTGCATCTCAGAAATCTGTGAGGAGGGTGGCTTTGAGGGGTCTCCACCCCTGGCAAGGTGCTACTGCAGTGTTCAAGTGAAAGTCATCACTAGCTGTACTGAGACCACCAAGTGAGGAGCACAAGAAAGGAAGGGCAGGTCTCATATGAATATTGCCTGTGGTTGGTGCTGGGTAGATAGTACTGGTATTTCTCTCTTTTTTTTTTTTTTTCACATGTTTGCTACTTATCTACATATCTCCAATAATGGCTAAAGTGCCTATATATAAATCAGAATGCTATAAAGACTTCAAAGAAGATATTAGGAAAAACTTATAATAGTTTCTCAATCTACCTTCTTCATTTTGCTCTTCAAAGAACTTTCCAGCCCAACTCCACATTATTTTCCAGAAATGGATTAAAATTGCATCTCAAACTATGAATTAAAGCTGGACTGAAACTCGTACTATACTGCACTTGTTCACAAAATCCCCAGGATGAGGAAATCAATTAAGCAATGGGTCTTAAGGCACTGAAGGCATCAGGTGCTCATACAAAGTTAAAATTGGAAGGTAACAGGGGAACAGACACACACACAAAGACTTAGATTGTACTTTTCTCTAATATCCCAATTTCTTATAAGAAACAAGTACTGCTATTATAATCTTGAAGAACATAAATTTTTGAAAAAGAAGTACTTTTGTCTTATAGATCAAGTAGTCCAACTCATGACTTTATGTAGAAGACAAGAAGGAAAAGCAAAAGGAAGAGAAGAGAAGTAAATTATGAACACATATTCTTCCTGGCTAATCCTCAACACTAACTTTTCAAGGCTGGTATTAACACGTTGATTTCAGAGCTGGAACATTTCATTCAAAACATTTCATTCACCTCAAAGCAAAGCAAATGGCCATGGGGAATGGCTCCCACATGTGTCTGCTGTCAAAGCAGGTGCTGTCTCCAGGCTCCCACCTTACTTTAAACTCCTTCTGAGGAAAGTAGGCCCAGGACAATGGAAGGGCACATTCATTATTTGCCAGCCACTGAGGACCAGAAGCTGAATCAGAAAACATGCTTCCTGATTTTTGTTTTAGTATAATTTCCACCTCATTATCCTAAACCAAATTCTCACTTCCCTCAGATAGGGCAGTTAGTATTCTATTTAAATCCTTTGTATTTCAGAGGCTTTGTGGTTAGAATTAACAAAAACCACTTATGTTCACAAATGAGCTAACAATGATAATGTCAGTAGAAGGTGTGAACCAGTCCAAGGTAAGCCAGTATGAAAGCAAGTAGTAGTAGTGTCCAGCTGCACTACTCATTAAAAGCATTAAAAGCAACCAAATGTATAAGAAAGCATTATAGTTTTGAAGCATAGTATTTCTATCTGTGGAAACCTAAAGAGAACAGACAACCTGACAAAATAGTTCCAGATTTTTCCTTTTTTCACATACCTGGTCCTTCCAGCAGATATCACTAAAGGGCAGTCCTCTCTTCCAGGTCAAAGAAATGATTTCAAGGTAGATGAGGTGATTTAATATGTCTTAAATGTCATGGTGCCTGAAGGACTAGACTACAGGCTGAATAGTGTTCACTGAATCCCATTAATTTGCATGTGAAAATAGCAGCCAGCAACAAAGCATCATTCTGAGAATATAATACACAATATTGCACAAAGTAATGTCTTTTGGGAAATAAGAAGCTGTGAATGAATTTTCACACAAAACTCAAGTGTTACTTCTTGAATGTAAAGACATTGCTAACTTTGTCATTTGAAAATATATTTCAAAATAATAAGATTTAACTTTTCAAATTAATTGCTTAACATAATTCACACTAGTAGGATCATTATGATACTATACAACAATTTTAACTTTTTTTGTCCCCTTCTTTCATGTTAATAATGGCTTGTCTGAATGCCCCTATGCTTGGGAGAGTGGCCAACACCATTGGATCCCAATAAACACAGTTTGAAAGAATATTACAGAATTCCTGAGTTCAGGCTTGGTTATGTTTTTATCTTGGATTACATTTATCTTGTTTGTTTTTCCTGTTTCCTACAACGGGGCTTCTACTTTATTCTGGGGGAGTCAGAAAGATCTCCCCTGACCTGGTTCTCCACCATGTATTTGATGACCAAGGACTCATCAGGGGTGAGATTCACTTCTGGGGTGCCCTATGCCACAGGATAAAGCTGATCCTGTTTTCATTTCACATATCTAGCTCCATATCTCCCTAGATACTGGAGTGAAATAAGCTAAATTTTTTAATCACATATTTGTCGCACTGTTTCTTAACTCTATATATGTGCATATGCTGTTCCTTTATTCAGATGTCCTTCCCTTTCTTCTCTATCACATGCTGACATACTCTCCAAGACAACATGTAAATATCACGTCCATGATACAGTTGGAGGCACCCCTTTTGGAGCAGCCTCACAGTTGGTCAGAAGAAAGCATAACCAATGACAGCAGCTCTGTCACCTGTACTGTCTACTTGGATCTCCCTCACCATCAATGCCTAGACTGTCTTCCATGTTGCAATGTTGGCATGAGCCTCCAAATCCATATTTTATTTCCTCAGAGAAACAGTCCTTGACAACTGCTCTCTGGGGTCCTATGCGCTCCTCCAAGGCCTTTGCAATGGTTTAGTGACAGTTTAGTTTTGTGGTTAAGAGTGCAGGCATCAGGATCAGGGAGGCATACTGAATTTGGTCTTGGGCACTCCCCAGCCATGTGACTTTGGACAAGCCTATATTCTCTCTGGGGTTCCTCATCATAAAATGTGGACAATGATATTCAGCCCATTGTATTAAATATCATAATTTACACAAATCATCTAGAATAGTGCCTTGCATGTGGTAAATGATAGCAGTTATAACATTACCATCATCAATATAAATTCTGTTAAAATAACATTTGAAATACAACATTATAATTTTCTAATTACAGTGTTTCTGTTTCCCACCCAACACAGCTAAATTGGGAGCTCCTTAAGAGGAGGGAATATGCCTAAGTGATCTTTGTATACATAGCACAAAGTTTGCATCCCAAGCATAAATACTGAGACAGAGCATTTAATAATAACAACAATAATAATAGTGAGATGAATCAGCTATGGTCCATAATAAGCAAAATAGGAAATACTAGAAATATAAAACAAATGAAAAGTTAAGTTTCAGTTCAGTTGCATATAAGATACCCATCAGATGAAATATCAACTTCTGTAAATACTAGAAAACATACTCTAATTCAAAATCCATTTTTCATAAAGAAAAGAGAAATTCAGTTAACTGAATATATAGTTATTCTTCTATGAATCTAGATACTGACACTTGCAATTCTGTATCTAGGCATCACACACCAGATTGATCTATTAGGAACTGTGACCTGTATGCCACAGACAATGACTGGAAATCAAATCTCCATATACAACTACTTCATTCCAGTAACTATCAGAGAAGTTGACAAAGACATTAGATTTTGCAATAGCTTCAACTTCTCAAATATGTGATTCCTTTTGGAAAACATATTTCCGTCTATAATTTCAGTAAATTATTTAACATTTTTGCTCTATCTCCCATTCCAAGATTTGAATGCCAATGATAACAACTGAAAAAAATGTCTAATTTTATTTTCAAAAGAAAGAAGCCTCTACATTTAGCATTTTTATTGCATTTATTTGTCAACTCACTGAAGGTGACTTTCTCTTTTATCATTTAATTCAAATTGTCCTGGCCCGGGCCATCTATACACTCTTGATGGGTAAAGTCAATGAATTTGTTTGAGTCATCATTTTACTTTGTCTTTTGGTGGCATTTGATAATGTTAACTCCCTTCCTCTTTAAGCCCTCCTGGATTTTCTCCTTTCTCTCCTAATAATCTATCTCAGACTCCTTTTCCAGATCATGTTCTTTTTGCCTCTTAAATGCTGATGTCTCTAAGGCTGCGCCTTCGCTCTCTTCTTTCTCCCCTTAACCTTCTTGAGCAATCCCATCCACTATTTTGGTTTCTATGAAACTATGTAAAAGTAAGTAAACATGAAGTATATATCAGAGTAACATGTGTGTGTATATATACACATACATCTGTGTATATACAAATACACACATAACAAATCTTTACCTTTCTCTTACATATCTACCACATCCTCCGTGCCTGACATTAATCCAGCCACTTGATCTCTCTAATAGCCTCAACTTTCCCCAAAGCCTTGCTCCTAATATCTACCCAGACACAAAAATCACAAACCTAAGAACACATCTGTATAGTTATCAAGTCCTCTGAGACCTAGCACGGGCAAGTCCTGTGCCCACATTATCACCATCCTGACAATCTATCCTCATATCCTTATATGCCCCTCGCATGCAGCTGTGGAGGATTTCTGTAGAAAAGCAATCACTTTTGTTTTGTTGTTGATTTATTTTAACATTCCTGTTTAAAGTCTTTCAGTGGCTCTCCGCTGTTAGCAGTGCCCAACTGGAACTGCTTGTACAGTATATGAGGCCTTCCTGACTCTTTTACTTCGCTGCATTTCCCCCATAAGTACTTCTCACACCTTGTACTTTAAGACATGCCAAAATGCTTCACATCTCTAGAACTTAAGATGTATCATGCTTTTATAGCTTTCAATGTGTTGTTCTTTCTTTCTAGAATTCCTTCTCATCATTCTACCCTAAAAAACACCCATCCATCTTCAAGCATTATGCTTAGTAGTGATCTCTTACAAAGCCATGAACTTCATTAAAAAAGCCTAATCATTATAATTACATCAAAAAGAATAAAATACCTAGGGATAAATTTAACCAAGGAGATGAAAGATCTGTATGCCGAAAACTGTAAGATATTGATCAAAGAAACTGAAGAAGTTACATAAATGGAAAGATATCCCATGCTTATGGATTGGAAGAATATTGTTAAAATGTCCATACTACCTAAAGAAAGCTACAGATTCAATGCAATCCTTATCAAAATATCAGTGGCATTTTTCACATATATCCTAAAATTTGTAGGGGAATACAAAAAACCTCCATAGCAAAAGTGATCTTGAGAAAGAAGAACAAAGAACCAGAGGAATAACACCTACTAATTTCAAACTATGTTGCAAAGTTATTATAACAATCAAAACAGTATGGTATTGGTATGAAAATAGAGACCAAGATCAATAGAGCAGAATAGACAGCCCAGAAATAAACCAACACATATGTGGTCAATTAATTTAAGATAAAGGAGTCAAGAATATACAGTAGGGAAAGGACGTTCTTTTTAATAAGTGGTGTTGGGAAAACTGGACAGCCACATACAAAAGAAAGAAACCAGGGCACTACCTTACACCATACATAAAAATTAACTCAAAATAGATTAAAGTCTTGAATGTAAGACTGGAAAGCATAAAAATCCTAGAAGAAAACATAGGCAGTAAGCTCCTTGACATTGGTCATGGTGATGATTTTTTGGGATTTGAAACCAAAGCAAGACAATAAATGCAAAAATAAGTGGGATATATCAAACTAAAAAGCTTATGTATAGCATAGGAAACTATCAATAAAATGAAAAGGCAACCTATTGAATGGGAGAAAACATTTGCAAGTTTGTCTCTGATAAAGAGCTAATAGCCAAAATATAGAAATAAATACAACTCAATAGCATACATACATACATACATACATACATACATAAACAGTCCAACTAAAGAACAGGCAGAGGATCTGAATAGATATTTTCCCAAAGAGGACACAGAAATGGCCAACTAGTATATTTAAAAAGCTGCTCAACATCACCAATCATCAGAGAAATGCAAATCAAAAATACAGTGAGATATCCACACCTGTTAGAATACCAAAAGAAGAAGGAGGAGGAGGAAGAAAAGGGAGAGGAGAAGGAAAAAGAACAGTGTGGGCAGTGTTAGGTAGGACTGTAAACTGCTGCAGCTGCTATGGAAAACAGTATAGAGGTTCCTCAAAAAATAAAAATAGAACTACCATATAATCCAACAATTCCACTTGTAGGTATTTATCTGAAAGAACAAAACATTAATCGGAAAATATATGTATGCCCCCATGTCCACTGCAGCATTATTTACAATAAGCAAGACTTGGAAGCAACCTAATAGTCCATGAGTGGATGAACAGATTTTGTAAATGTGGTATATACAATGAAATATTCTTCAGTCATAAAAAGAAGGAAATCTGCATTTGCAACAACATGGATGGAACTTGAAGGCATATGCTGAGTGAGTCAGACAGAGAGAGACAAATACTTATATGTGGGAGAGAAGAAGGAAGGAAGGAAGGAAGGAAGGAAGGAAGGAAGGAAGGAAGGAAGGAAGGGAGGGAGGGAGGGAGGGAGGGAGGGAGGGAGGGAGGGAGGGAGGGAGGGAGAGAAGGAAGGAAGGAAGGAAGGAAGGAAGGAAGGAAGGAAGGAAGGAAGGAAGGGAGGAAAGAAAAGCACAGTTGTGCCCTCAGTGTACTTTCCCCCCTTCCTTAGCTGCTATTCTGTAAATACCTGCAACATGGCCCACAGATTCTGTACCAGGCACTGAGTATGGTCACTGAGATGTAATTTGATTCAACAAAGAGGTGAATGAATGAATGCACTACACTCTTCAGAGTTCCAAAATATACCTTTCGCAAAAACAAAGTATTTTTCCCCTGTGTTAGCCCTCCTAAATCTACATGCAGTGAAAACTAGAAAGAGTATTTATTTATGACTTCTAGAAAAATGATTTCCCCTCTTTTCTTTACCAATCTGCTATTTTCATGATGGATTTTCTATAATAGTATTTTTGTACTATATTTATCCCATAGTGAGATCAGCAGTAACTTCTCATTCAAAGAGCTAAAGGATGTTAAATAAATGCCTATGACCTCACTACATTATAGAATAGGGTAGCAAGACAGAGAAATCAACATGTTGAGAAAGTGGCCACAATAGCTAGAGGATGTTCATAGCACAACTCTTTGAAAGTGCAACTTCAGTTCCTCAGTTCCTCTCGCTAAAAACACACCAGGAGGAGGGAGCTGCTTTTTTGAAAGCTATTTGCACTAGAGATATGCTCAGAATCAGCCTACAGCAAGTGGTCACGCTTCATGTTTGCTCATTCCATGGCAAAGCCTTTGTTTTAAGGTTCAGAAATGGGGTTTTGCAAATCTGTTTCCATCTGCATTCCATGCCTGAAAATCATCCTATTTGAAATATCAGGTTGACAACATAGCTGAGCCTCTGGGTGAGGTTCTGCCTGTAACTTAGCTGAATTCCTGAATGAGAAGTCATTGGACTATCCATTTTTGGTGTCACAGGTGAGAAATTTTTGTGTCAACCTCAGAAAGTTTACCAACATTGTGGAAGCTTAGAAGGACCAACCAGCTAAGTATTATGGTGAACATTATCTACTTCCATCAGTTTTTACCATAATACAAAATCTTATTTCTTTTGAATTATCATGTTAGTAATACAACAGGCTAAAAGAAGGAAAGCTCTCTTGTAGGAAGAATTTTACTCAACCTTTTTGTGGAGGGTCTGCAACTTATTTGTACAAATGTACATGACTGCTGGTGTTACATTTCAATTTACAGTACAGATCATAATTCATGTCACAAAATTCTCCAATCCCATTAACATACACAATTTGGACATCTATGTCATTATCATTCTTATTAAAAATTCAAAAAGTACATTAAATAATATTATCTTCTCAAAAAAATATTCTTCTTTTAAGTGGTATGAGAGATAAAGATTGAAATATATTCTTTATCAAATGTCCCAGATATTTCTAGAAATACTACCTAATCAGAAAGTCTATAAACTTCTAAATTGTTCTTACATATAATAAATGACCAAGAAACATTTGTTGAGGAATGTTATATGTATGTATGTATGGATATATGTATGTGTGGAAGAACAAATGCATGAATAGATGGATAGATGTGGGATCTTTCAAGAAGACAATAAGTATAAAGTAAAACAAATATTATGAAAAATAATACAGGAGCTCACACACTGAAGTCACTCAGAAATTATACTATAAAAAAGAATGAATTAATTAATACATTAAAATATCTATTTTATCCTTTAGGTTAACCAAAAAACACTCTGTGGGAAGAAATCTGTCAATCATGTATTTCAATCCAGATTTAGAAAATCAACAGTCTACAAAAGTTCATAGAATTAACTAGAAAGGGGACTAGATATCAGATCTTCTACTTTGATTAAAATGATTTTCCATTAGAGCACATATTGTTTGTTTCTACTACAAAAATGAAAAAAATGGTAGTGTTATGATAACCTTTTTTCTGATAAACTTTTTTAATGAGCAAAAGAATACTATAAATTCATCATAGTTTCTAGTCAGCAGTTTTATTGTATGACTGGAATAATGGAATGATTATAATTGCTTACTTAGGTTTTGGCAACATTTCTAACTTCTTAGGCTATTTATAATTTATGGCATCCTTTAGTGTCTTGACTAGGAGATGGTTGGTCAGACTTTCAGGGTAACTTCGGGATTCCAAATGTGCTACACACAGATTGGCAGGAATTTACTGCATAGGTAGTTGCACACATAAGCATTACACATACACTGATAAAGTTAGATTAAATTCCTGATTTAATTGACCAAAGATTATAAAATAACTACTAGCAAGAGCAAAATGGCCTTACTGGGCAGGAGTAAATTTAACCTAGCCTTCCTGAACTTCAGAATCCAAAACAGAGATATGCTAATCTAAGGGATGGGATTTTTAAATCATTTACAAAATGGTATTTTAACACACACAGACACATACATGCACGTAAAGAATACCTCCACAAACACCTAAGGACATAGACTATGTTACATGTCTCCATATATTCTCTAATTCCACAAACGCATTTATGAATAATTAAGTAATACTATTATGGCTTATGATTATTATGATAAATCAGTTTTGCGATTTTTTCATCATTTTTAAATTGTTCATTTGCTGATAAAGTATGATGCACTGGAAAGAGTATTGGGTTTTTTTATTTTATTTTATTTATTTTTTTTGAGTATTGGGTTTTAGATTAAGGTCTACTGTTAACTAGCTGCATGGCACTGGAAATTTCTTTTTTTTTTTTTTTTTTAAAGATTTTTAATTTATTTATTCATGAGAGAGAGAGAGAGAGAGGCAGAGACACAGGCAGAGGGAGAAGCAGGCTCCATGCACCGGGAGCCTGACGTGGGATTCGATCCCGGGTCTCCAGGATCGCGCCCTGGGCCAAAGGCAGGCGCTAAACCGCTGCGCCACCCAGGGATCCCTGGAAATTTCTTTAAACTCTGTGAACTGAACGAAATATCTTCATTTGGGGAAAGATAAAATTTATTTACCTCTGTACAAAGTAACATTCTTGCCAAATCTAAAACTTAGGTATAAAATTACCATTAGCCTGTATTTATTTAATTATTATTATCAGACTATATTAGCTTACTAATTATAGTACTGGAAATCTACGTGTCTTAAATAAAAATCTTGCAGTGTCCTTCTTAGGAGTTAAAGTTGCTATAAACCTAAAAAGTTTTCTCCTTTGTAGCCTTCCAGAAATTACAACAGAGACCGGTGTAGTAATTACTGTTTATCAAATCCCACTTAGAAATAAGGATCTGAGTTTCTTCCCTAAAGTGCACAAGAATTAAATATTGTACTCCTACTATCATTTTTCAAATTATGTAACTATATCTCATCTACTAATTTTTGTCCCTATTCTAGACTTATGGTAAATATTTAGGAAAATGGTAAACTAAACAAAGTTTGCTGGCTTTCTGGACACTTGGTCCTGGAGCTAACAGTGCAGCAGTCTCCACTTCATTAGGCCTGGCTGTCTCTATATGAAGGTCAGTTGGGATGCTGGGTAGAAAAATAAAAGTTAAGAGTTTTTCCCCAGAAGATCTATGCTAAAATCTTCCAAGAAGAAATAAACAGCAAAGAATTAGTAAATAAAGTGAATAATCTACATATATACTGATGGTGTAAATTTTAAATTATGTTATTGTGAGTTCTAAGGAGACAGGATTAAATTATACAATAAAAAAAGGAAATATATATTCAGAGGAGATTATTAAAATTAAACTTTTTTAAAGTCCTGTGTGAGAGGAAGGTAAAAATATTGATTATATTTACTTACACATATGCCAAAGTTTCTAGTATAATCACTAAATATAGAAATGAAGTGATTTACTTTTAAACTACCAGAAAAACTGAAAAGGAAAATAATCAAAGTAAGTCAAGAAGATGGCTCTAAAAGTCATGGAAATGGTAAGAAAAACAGAAATCTGAAAAGATGATAGAAATAAAAAAAATATAGATCAGTATTTTCAATAAATGCAAATGGGCTAAATGCTCCATATAAAAAACAAATAATATTAGAATAAATTAAAGCTTAAGAATCAATCAAAATTCCACAGTTAACATGTTATAGATCTAAGGTTTGTTTTTTTGCAGTTTTTTTGTTTGTTTGCTTTGGTTTGTTTTTTTATTTTAGAGAGAGAGAGAGAAAGAGTACACCAGCAATGAGGGGCAGAGCAGGAGGGAGAGGGAGAAAGAATCTGAAGCAGACTCTGTGTTGAGCATGGAGCCTAACATGGGGATTAATCTCACGACCACAAGAACATGACCAGGAGATCATGACCTGAGCCAAAACCAAGAGTCTGAGGCTCAACCAACTGAGCCACCCAGGCGACCCTTGACGTATCTAAGATTTCAATCCAAATTGCAATTCATCCACTTCTAGCCAAGATGGAGTAACAAGCATAAAACCAGATTTTCCCTCCCACTTGAAACAATAAAGGAAAAACAAACAAAATATATAAACCACTGACACCAGGTAGCAGGCAATGAACACAGTGATTCCCAAAAGCAGCAAAGCAAATGAAATGAACCGAACAATTGTCTCAGTGCTGGAGTTCTCAAGACAGAGAATCAGAGAACAGAGAAGAACATAGAGAAAGAGCCCCAGATCTGCGAAGACACTATCCAGTACCAGAGAAAGAACCACTTGAAGGAATGAAGAGTACACATGCAGTGGTGCCAAAAGCATCACACTATTTCCAAATAACTTGCCTGCACTCCAGAACAAAGCTTTTGGAGATTTATAGGAATACAAAAATATCCAGCACCCAAAACTGTTAAATTCACAATGTAAGGCATCCAATCAAAGATTACAACAAGGCAGGCAAAGAGGCAGGAAAACATGCTTCATAACAAGGAGAAAGATCAGTCAGTTGAAACTAAACAAAACTCAGACAGATATTAGAAGTATCAGTCAAGGACAGCAAATCAGAATTCCACAGAGCAAAAATTTAAATTGTGACATAAAGATCTTAAAATCAAATTTCTAAAGATGAAAATGATAACCTATGCAATAAAAAAATTCATTGAATGGGATTAGCAGCATACTAGATATTATAAAAGAAATGATTAGTGACCTTGAAGGCATAGCAATAGAAATTATCCAAAATTAAAGACAGAGAATTTTATTTTTTTCTGGTTTACAACATATTATTTTATTTTCCTTATTCCTTTTCTATCTATGTGGACATTTACTGACAAGTCATTTTCACATTTCATGGTGAAAAAGCAATAGTGAAGTACGACTTTTATTTTTCTTTCTTGGAAGTCTCAGTGAACATAAGTCATCAGGCATAAATTGCTTTATTTCATTTCAAATAGCATTTTTCTATATTTAAAATTTGATGAAATTGTATTGTAATAATTTTGGAAAATACTAAAAAGCATGAAGAACAGCATTTTAATCACTCATAAGTTTGTCCCCTAGAGAGAATTCCAATTAATAATTTAGTATACAGTCTTCTTGTCTTTTTTCTAGGTAAATATTTACATATGCATTTCTGGAATGACAAAGATATATTGAAGTATAATTTGACTACCTCCTTCTGTATGAGCTGAATTAAACTTTATTTATGTCATGTTATGTCATTAGCACACACAAAGATTCACTCCACAAATTTAAATGTTTTAAAGTACACAGTCTCGACTGAGAATAAACTGCTTTACTGGACATATGACCCATTTCTAAAGCTTCTTAGAAGCTCCAGCTATTGCCTGAATTTTTTTCTTAAGTTTCTATTTTAATTCTAGTTGATTAATATATGGCATTATATTTGTTTTGGGCGCACAATATAGTGATTCAACACTTCCATACATCACCCTGTGTTCTCATGACAAGTGTACTCCCTAATCCCCATAACCTACCAACCCATCCCCACAACCACCTCCCCTCTGGTAATCATCGGATTGTCCTCTTTAATTAGGAATCTGTTTCTTGAGTTGTCTCTCTATTTTTTACCTTTTGCTTGTTTGTTTTGTTTTGTTTCTTAAATTCCACGTATGAGTGAAATGGTGTTTGTCATTCTCTGACTTATTTCACTTAGCATTATACTTTCTAACTCCATCCACATCATTGCAAATGGCAAGATTTCATTCTTTTGATGGCTGAATAATATTCCATTCTTTATCCATTCATCAATCGATGGACATTTGGTCTGCTTCCATATCTTGGCTATTGTAGTTAATGCTGCTATAAACATAGAGATGCACGCATCCCTTTGAATTGGTGTTCCTGTATTCTTTGGGTAAATACCCTGTAGTGCAATTACTGGATCATAAGATAGTTCTATTTTTTTTTACTTTTTGAGGAAACTCTATACTGTTTTCCACAGTATAGAGTGCACCAGTTTGCTTTCCCATCAGCAGTGCAAGAAGGTTCCTTTTTCTTCACATCCTCATCAATACTTGTTGTTTCTTCTCTTGTTGATTTTAGCCATTCTGATGGATGTGAGATGATATCTTATTGTAGTTTTGGCTTGCATTTCCCTTATGATGAGCAATTTTTCATATGTCTATTGGCCATCTGGATGTCTTCTTTGGAGAAATGTCTGTACATATCTTCTGCCTGTTTTTAATTGAATTATTTGTTATTGGGGTGTTGAATTTTATAAGTTCTTTATATATTTTGGATATTAACCCTTTATCAGATATGTCATTTGCAAATATCTTGCCCCATTTGGTAGGTTGCCTTATTTTTTTTTTAAGATTTTATGTATTTATTCATGAGAGACACAGAGAGAGAGAGACAGAGAGGCAGAGACACAGGCAGAGGGAGAAGCAGGCTCCCTGCAGAGAGCCCAATGCAGGACTCCATCCGAGGACTCCAGGATCACGCTCTGAGCCAAAGGCAGATGCTCAACCACTGAGCCACCTAAGCGTCCCAGTTGCCTTAATTTGTTGATTGTTTCCTTTGCTGTGCAGAAGCTTTTTATTTTGCTGTAGTCCTACTGGTTTATTTTTGCTTTTGTTTCCCTTGCCTCAGGAAACATCAGGAAAGAAGTTTCTATAGTACAAAAAACTTATTTCTAGTATTCTCTTCTAGTACTTTTATGGTTTCAGATCTCACATTTAGGTTTTTAATTCATTTTGAATTTACTTTTGTGTATGGTGTAAGAGAGTGGTCCTGCTTCTTTCTGTTGTATGTTGCTGTCTCGTTTTCTCAGCACCATTTGTTGGAGACTGCCCTTTTCCCATTGGATATTCTTTCCTGCTTTGTTGATGATTAATTGACTATATGGGGGTGTTGAGATCTGAGTTTTCTATTCTGTTCTATTGATCTATGTCAATTTTTGTACTAATTATCATTCTGTTTTGATTTCTACAGTTTTGTAATATAACTTGAGGTCCAGATGTATGATATCTCCAGCTTTGCTTTTCTTTTTCAAGATTGCTTTGGTTTCAAGGTCTTTGGATTCCATACAAATTTTAAGATCATTTGTTCTAGCTCTGTGAAAAATGCTGCTGGTATTTTGATTGGGGTTGCATTAAATGTATAGATTGCTTTGGGTAGTATAGACATTTTAACACTATTTGTTCTTCCAACCCATGAACATGGAATGAATGTATTTCCATTTCTTTGTGTTGTCTTCAATTTCTTTCATTGGCATTTTACCTATTTCAGACTATAGGTCTGTCCCTTCTTTGGTTAGGTTTATCCCTAGGTATCTTATGGTTTTTGGTGCAGTTGTAAATGGTTTTGATTCTTAGGTTTCTCTTTCTGCTGCTTTATTGTAAAAGCATATAAATGCAAATGTAGGTTTTCCTTTTTAAAAAAATTATTTATTTATTCATGAGAGACACAGAAAGAGAGAGGCAGAGACATAAGCAGAGGGAGAAGCAGGCTCCATGCAGGGAACCCGACATGGGACTCGATCCCCAGTCTCTAGGATCACTCCTTGGGCGGAAGGTGGTGCTAAACCACTGAGCCACCTGGCTGCCCTTGTAGGTTTTCCATGTTAGGCCTTTACTATGTTATTATGTTGAGATATGTTCCCTCGAAACCTATTATGTTGAGAGAAGAAAAGAATTTTAAAATTAACTAAAACCTAAGTAGCTTAAGTGGCTTACTGGATGAGTAAATGAACTTGACTTAATCTTTGAAAGGAAACTAAAATGGGCTATTTGAAGAAGGTTAATAAGCACATGATATTTTAAATAATGATTACCAAGAATTAGCATGGCTTCATCAAAAATAAATTAATTCTTGCAAGCCAAATCATTCTTTAACAGGGTCTTGGAATCTGGAAAACGCAGCAAACATAATAGAGGGGCCTAAATAAATTATCTCACAAGGACCTGGTGTAAACTTGGTCAAAAGCTGGTCAAGAGCTGCAGATAAATGGATTAACTTTAACCTAGAAGGAGATTTCTACAAGAGTTTCAGAATCCTATGTCTTCAGTTCTGTCTGGCTCAACATCTTATTAATGAAATGCAAAACAATAAAGAAGGAAATGCCAAATTCACAAGTAAGCCTGAAGCTTTGCAGAGAAGGTCATACGTTGCCTATTCACAGTCATGTTCTAAGTGACTCTTGGAATAATGGCATAAATTTTAAATTAAAAAATGAATAAATATCCTTTACAGTACAAATGCCAAATTGTATAAGTTTTGGATAAAAAGGAATCATTTTGGATTTTGTTTTTATTATTAATTAGAATTTGTCAAAGACTATATCAGGTACTCTGTGAGGTTCTATAAACTAAAAATAAGTGTAAAGCTAGTATTAGCGAGTAATAGTGAAAAAGCTAATGAAATATTATATCCATTATAGAACATTCATCAATTATAGGAAAACATTCCTAATTTGCTGTGAAATGCTCAGATAACAATCAAAGTACTGTGTTCGATTGTGGGTGAAACAAGTCTCAATCCAGGAGAAAGCAAAGATGAAGAAAGGCAGAGAAATATCAGAGGAGAAACAATTGAAATAAAAACTGACAGATATTTAACTTTGAAAAGATTCAGGGAATACAGGAATATTCTCTTCAAGTATTTGAAAGTAATTTCAAGTTTTACAAACATATATTTATCTGAAATAAATGACCAACAAACTCAGAGAATGGTAAATAAATTATGACACATCACATTTTGGACTACTTGAAATCAACTTGGAAGAATATCGAATGATGCAGGGAAGTGTTCACAACATAAGATGTAGTTCCAGAAATAGTATATAAATAAAGCCAGAGTTCAGTTCCAATTTCACACCTGAGTGTGTTTATAAGCACACACAGGAAATGCTGTAAGAAAAGATACCAAATGCTAATAGTTATTATCTCTGCAGGGTAGAAATATAGATGAATATATCATTTTTATATTTCATTCTTTTTTATATTTCCAAAGTTTCTACAATGAACAAATACTTCTTTCATAAATGTGAACAATATTGTTATAATCAAAAATATGCTTATGAGTTCTTCCCAAAAGAGACCAATAGGTAGCAGCAGCTATAGAGAGACAGATTTCAGCTTAATAAACATTTTAAATTTCTAAGAGTTGCCCAATGAAATGAATGGGCATGGAAAACAGTGCTCATGACCACAAACATCTTGACAAAGGATAGATGGTTACTCAACTGGCACATCCTAAAGAAGAATCAAGCAGAAGATGTTTTCAACTTTTATAATCCTTTTAACGCAGAGAATCTATGATCCTTTAAATATAAAAACCAGGATCGGAAACCCAAGAGTTGCAAAACCAGCCTCTCTAAATAGTTTTGTTAAACAGAGATGATGTCCAGAAAGACATTAGCCCCATAGCAATTTAGACTTGAAAGAAGTTTAGGCTTTTATAGGTTTTTAGTTGTGGGTATAACTTTAGTTGTGGGTATAACTTTTTCAATATTTAATTGAAATTAAATTGAATTCAATATTTAATTAGGAAATGCCAATAGATCACAGATGCCAAATAATGTCTTTTTAAAAAAATCTCAGAACTAAGAACTAAGAAGTAATTTTTAAATGCACTGTTTAAAACAATGTGGCTCAAATCTTGAAGCTGCATTAAATTCATTTATGGATCCAATACGTTCAACCATTAAATTTCAGAAATGTTTTTTCATCTCTTAGAAATTTAGTTGGTATCTCTGAATTACACACACTTTTATATAATTTTATACATACTAAGGAGCAGGATTCAAGTCATTGCCTGTTTTCCTCTCACTGTTGCTGAGAAGGCACTCTATTATGTATCCCAAAAGACAAAAAGATTGCATTGCAGCTTCATGAATCTGCTAGTGATGCATGGAATGCAGGCTGACTGGTGCCGACATGGATTCAGTGACTAATGCTGAATAGCCCTGGGAGTTGGAATGTCTTGGCACTACTTAACTGAAATGTAAAGGAAATAATGGCAAATTGGTTGTCCAGAACTGAGCATAAAGGAGAATCCCTGAAATAATTGGCTGCCACAATTTTGGAAAGAGAAACTTCTTAAAGATAGCTTTTCTAAGATAATCTTAGACACAAGGGTTTTTGTTGTTTTTGTTACTTAACATTAAATGACTGCTATTGAATGATAAGTTCTCCCAGAAAAGTAGCACATTGAAACAGGCTATGGTATGAATTTTGTCTGGTTAAAAGTCTTTTTTCTTAAATTCAAAGTGGTGTGTGGCACTGATATGGGAGCAGCTTGCTGGGCTGGAGGACCCAGGAGTTTGGGTTCTCATCGTGGCTGTAATGCAACTGGCAAGAAGAGCCACCATTTAGTGTGTACTGGATCTGCCCTTCTATTTTACCACTCCCTGTTCGACTGGTATGCCACCTCTGAATTTCATATGAGATAACTAAATAATCTTGTCCAAGTACTACGAACTTGCTCAGACAGTTAATAGCAGAGCGAGGTTTCAAATCCAGATCTCTTTCCAAAGTATTTACTTCACAGCCCTGCTACACTTCTGTGTATACTGAGAAAAATTTCATTTTCTCCTTAGGTCTTAGATTCCTGGACAGTGAGAATCCATAGCCCTTTCTCTAGTCCACAGGAAACTGAGAACTAGATTTTGAATATGAATCACCCTGTATTCTTCGTAGCCCTTCATCTGCTAAACAGCTCCTTCCCACTTCTTCAGTACTCTTATTTCATACTCCTGGAACTCACTCACGAACTCCAGGCATTTCTGAGTTGGAATTCTACTGTTCCCCTTAGTGGTCTTCATGCTACAAGGTATCTCCACTTCAGTCAATAAGAAAAATTTTTGAAAGTCCCTTATTAAGTTACTCTTAATCCATTACATCTCTTACATTTTTTTTTCCAGCTATCCTTGGTATAACATTCAATAATCTGTGTTGTTTGGGAAAGTTACTCACAGTTCTAAGCCTTTGTTCCTCCGTAGAACAAGGTTTAGATAATTAAATGGAAGAATATATGTAAATGGAAGTCCTCCAGCATGTTTTAAAAGAGATTATTGTTGACTTTATTACTGATGTTATTATCCTATCTACTATGAATATCCTACATGTGTCTTCCAAACCCATTAATTCCCTTATCCGTCCTGGCCATTTGCTCCCTGACAAGTGTCTGTTTTCTCTGCACTTCTCTTGGGATGGAACTGCCTTTGACCATTATTAGCCCTCCCTTTTTTCATTCTTCACCAGAGAAGCGTCCCTGTTCCAGAAGCTGTCCAGTTCCCTATCCAGAATCAACTAGAGCCCTCCCACTTGGCTTAGAATTAATAGACGTTTGAAGATAATATATTTCTTGGCTAAATGCCTCCATCTCTTCTATCTAAATTAGTTTCAGAACTGTTGGGACAGGTTTATGTTTGTTTTCTGTCTCATTGCTATATATTATCTAGCTTAGTGTCATATATCCCTTGCCCACATAACAAATATTTTTTGACTAATGGAAAAGACAGAAAAATACAAGTAATCCTACCAAAAATTTTTAGGCTATCAAAACACAAAGGAACACAATGACCTATGGATCACAGTAGAATTCCAGGTGGGTCAGCTCCTGAGATGGGGCAAGGTCAATGGAAAAAGAAAGCACAGAGTAGAAAGGTATCCTCATAACTGACTCATTATTTTTTTTTTTTTAAATTTATTCATGATAGGCACACAGTGAGAGAGAGAGAGGCAGAGACACAGGCAGAGGGAGAAGCAGGCTCCATCTCCATGCACCGGGAGCCCGACGTGGGATTCGATCCCGGGTCTCCAGGATCGCGCCCTGGGCCAAAGGCAGGCGCCAAACCGCTGCGCCACCCAGGGATCCCCATAACTGACTCATTAAACCAGAGAATTTTTAGTTGTGGTAGCTGCAGAATTCAAATATGACTACTTGCAAGTCTAATTTAGAAGGGAGTTTACTGCCAAAGCCTTCACTTTGTTTCTAATTACTTTTCCCATTTGTTTTGGTGATGAATTGGAGGAAAATACTTGGTAAGCACTTCTGGTGCCAAATAGTTGAATGACCTTCCATTGCTTAGAGCCATACATCACCCTGCATACCTCCTTTGCTCATTAGTACATGATATCCTGATTATTCTTTTATAAAAACAGATAATCTGTATAACATACTGCATATGTTTCTTTAATTCAGCCAAGTCACTATTCTCCACTGCTTAAGGCAAACAGGGGGAAAAAAAGTATTTGTCCAATCTATTCAAAAGAAAAGGGATTTTGAACTATATTTTTGGTATGCAATAGAACTGCTAGCTCCTGTATTAGTAGATTTATGTGTCAAAGAGTTAAAAATAAAGAGGTGAATAAATAACAAATAAGTACTTTGAAATCAGTATTAGTTTCCTAAATAGGAGGCTTTTATTTGGGAAATACTGGTATAAAAATTAATTTGAAATGTTAGTTTCAAATTCTTAAAAAAATACTATTTATTTTTATAAAATCTCTGCCCAAATGAGATGAAATGAGATTTGGATAAATTATAGCTGTTTTCAGAACTGTTTTTAGAAAGAGCACTACTTTGGATTGCCTGGTGGCTCAGTTAGTTAAGTGTCAAATTTTGCTCAGGTCATGATCTTGGGATCATGAGATTAAGCTTCGAGTCAAGTTCTGCAATGGGGCTCCACATTCAGCAAGGAGTCTGCTTGAGATTCTCTCTCCCTCTGCCTCTGCCCCTGCTCATGTGCAGGTATTCTCTCTCTCTCAAGTAAATAAAAAATATAAAATCTTTTTTAAAAAAGAGCACTTTTTTATATATAACATTCCACAATAAAAGTAAATAGTGAAACTAGAGCTTTTTAATTCCTCAGGTATTTGATGTCTGGATTAAAACCTTAAGCAGGGTTATAGCTAACATCAGTCCTAGGAATAGGGCTTCCTTCATCAGAAAGGCCTTGAGGAATTCCTGGAGAATGTGCTGAATGACAACAAAGGGTCTGGAGAGTTTTAAACAACAGAGCTAAGGGAGTTCACGGAGATTATCTCATAAAACCCCTTGCTTCACATGAGGGAAATGAGGTAAAGAGAAGGCAGATAGCATAACCTAGGAAGGAGAAATTTAGCAAAATACATTATTCCTCAAGTACGCATTCTGATAAGGCTCCTGCATACCTGGGTATAAGGAGGAGAAGGGGGCATAGAGTGGCTATTCAAGAATCTAACTACTACTCTTACTAAACTACAACTCACCATATACCAAACTATCCCTGGCTGTCTAGGCCTTATTCTTTACACCTATTCTAGATTCTCCACAGTCTAATTCTCTGACATCTCCTAATCATGAATTTTCCTCACTTGTAAACTACAATTCCTTTATTACAAATTTGAACCAAAAAGATTTAACTGCAGAACGGAGTTCTTGCCACCTTGTTACTTAACATTAAATGACTGCTATTGAATGATAAGTTCTCCCAGAAAAGTAGCACATTGAAACAGGTTATAGTATGAATTTTGTCTGGTTAAAAGTCTTTTTTTCTGAAATTCCCTGGATTTAACTGCAGAACGGAGTAGTGGTTTAAACCAAAATCAATTTTGCAACATCTCTGATATCCATCTCAGAATTCCATCATTTCTGCTTAACCGTTCAATGTACATTTCAGTTATAGGCATCTAATTAATTTCTTCCTTTTACTTGGAATGTTGTTCCAAGTAAAATGTTGTTGCTGGATGTTGTTGGATGAATGTTGTTGGATAGAAAACGGATCCTCTTTATTAGAGGGCCTATAAAACAGACTATTACTATATAAGAGTCACAGTCTTGTATGACCTTGGGTAAATTACACAGCATCTATTTGAAAATGGGAGTTAAGATTTTCTAACTCATTGTTGGAGAAGATAATTGGAGATAACTGGCATATAGTAAGTACTCAATAAGTGGCATTCATTATTATTATTTATGCCCATCCTTTGATGTACATGCATCCATTTTATTTTTTAACATTTCATTTCTAAAAAGTCAGAGACAAGACTTTTTGTTTTGCATTAGTAAAATGTAATGATCACACACCTCTGCTGCCGGACAGAGACATTTAGCATATGATCAGTATTATGTGAACTTTTTTTTTTTTAATATTATGTGAACTTTGATAGAACTTCAAAGTCTGGAAACAGAATTTCCTTTCATAGCATAGAACGATGGCCTGACAAATGCCTGTTTCACGAATATGCATTGCCTTCAGAAACTAAGTGCATACCTTTGTTACTCATTCAGACAGAGTAGCTTCACCAAAGTGGGGCTGACTGATGAAAGGGTGAGAGTTGTTCCTGCTGATATGTGTGTATCTTTCTTCTGGGGCATGCATAACCATTAGCTACAAAGAATTGCTCTATTTAATCTCAAGTTACCATTCTCTGAAATTTGTTTATGAATAATACACAATAAAATTCACAGGTCACTTCTATTCCTGTCACTCACATTGATTTACGCTAAAAAATGTTCCCTTCTCTTCATTTATAAGCTTTGATGATTTCTTCTGTGATGGTTAAGGTGGAGCATCCAAGTCTCCAACTTGTGCTGATGTACTTAACACTATGATTCTACTTTGTCCATAATAGAGAGATGCTGCCCAAATGCAGTCAGTTTCAACATATGCCAAATGTCTGTGTGGCAGCTGCATGCATGTAGATTGAAACTTTTGGGTTGTGAAACTGGACTATCCTTAAAAGCGAAAAAAGTAGGGGTGGTACTCTTTGCTTGGCAGTTTCTCGAATTTATCCAAAGTTCCATGACTAGTTTGCCAATGAAGGTCATATCTAATAGAGTACAGAAATTTTTCATTGACAATTGTATAAGTCAAAGTTTATTACAGGGAGGAAAATTATTTTGGGGGCTATATTTAATACTGTGTGTGTGTGTGTGTGTGTGTGTGTGTGTTTAAAAAAATATATTTATAGGGAAGCCTGGGTAGCTCAGCGGTTGAGCACCTGCCTTTAGCTCAGGTGGTGATCCCGGGGCTCAGGATCGAGTCCCACATCGGGCTCCCTGCATGGGGCCTGCTTCTCCCTCTGCCTGTGTCTCTGCCTATCTCTCTCTCTGTCTCTCATGAATAAATAAATAAATAAAAATCTTTAAAAAAATTATTTCCCTATTCTTAAAAACATTACGTTTTTCGCCATTATTAAGTGCTAGTGACAAACAAAAAAATTACTTTTACTGAATGGGAAAAAAAAATGCCAGTATACTTTCATACCCTCCTACCGTCCCACTAATGGTGCCCTCTCCTCCAGCCCTATGAGGCAAGGGGACACACCCTGAATGCCTGTGCTCTGCAGGCATGGAGTGGAGCTCCCACTTGGCACTGCTGTGTGATCTTGAGCAGGTTATTAACATCTCTGTGCTCCAATTTACCCACTGTTTAGTATCTATTTCATAAAGTTGTTGTAAAGATTAGTAATTAGGAGATTTCATTAGGTAGAACACATTTGTTTTGATAAGAAGGAGATGATAGTATGGAATTTTTTCACCCTACATTCCCAGATCTAAGTAAACCCTAGAAGATAGAAGATTCGGATTCCTGGATTTGCCCAGGAACATCAATGTGACATTCCTGGGGCTGTGGGCCTGGGGGTTCTTCCTCCTGGGGTGACATGAATGCTACTCCTGGGACCAAAGGACATCATGATGTTCATGATCTAGTACAAGATCTGGGTATATGTTTATGAGTGAATATGAAGCATTTGTGGGGCTGGCCCTTAAATAATGAAAAAAAGAGCAGACTCTCTTTAAGAACATGGGGGATGGGAGGAAAAAGGTTTCTTCAGGTTTCAGAGCCAATCCTACCTCCCTTCCCCCTCCCCGGGCCCTCCTCAACACCATCAGCACCTGTACAGAAGTTCCCAAAAGACAAGCGCTTTCCCTGTTTTATCGCTTACTCACCAGCCCCATCTCAATTTTCACTCGCAGATCATTTCTGCATTTGTCTCTTAACTTTCTCTCCCATTTCTCGTCCCAAGGGATTACACATGGGTGTCTGGCTTCCCGGTATTTATTCCTGAAATTCTCAGGAGTAGAGTTGGCACACATCCTCTCACTTTTCTTGTTTCTGGCTATTCCAGTTAATCTTCTCACAGAAACAAGCTGGCCCTGGGACCCGCTGCATCTCTGCAGGCAAGAGGTGCTGTGGAGCCACTCAACCACCCAGCTAGCATCCAGGCTCCTGCCGCCCCACTCCCTCTCTAGTCTGTCCCAGGGGGTGGCCCACAGATGACCATAAACACTACTATTGTTTACAAAGTTGTAAGAAGAAAAAAACTCTGTAGCATTTTCAAAATAACTCAAAAATAAAAAGCCCAGCATTACTGCAGTTTTGAAACATTTTTTCCGCCTATGTGTGATGCCATACTTTCAGTACATGTCTGTCACCTGCCATTTTCAGTGGGTGCTTTGTTTCCACTGGGCCTTAGCACACCATCTAGAGCTTGGTAAAACTTTGACACTCTTTGTTATGACATCCATAGGAGTCTACCATTTTTAAAAAAGATATTAGTTCAGGACATATTTAGGCCAACATTTTATAAGAATAAATGAATAAGGGTGCTTGGGTGACTCAGCTGGTTAAGAATCTGACTTCAGTTCAGGTCATGATCTCAGGGTCTTGAGATCAAGCCCCATCAGGCCCCCTGCTCAGCAGAGAGTCTGCTTGTCCCTCTCTCTCTGCCTCTCCCATTTCTCATGCTCTCCCTCTCTCTCAAATTAATAAAATCTTTTTAAAAAAGAATATATGCACACATAAAAATACTTTAAATATGAAAAGCTATAAAGAAAGAAAATATGTAGAATCAGACTAATAAGAGGGTGATCTTTACATTCCAGAGCTAAAATACAGTTAACAAATTATTATGAGTGCCATAGTAAAAATATGGCTATGACACATTGACCAAAGACCATAAATTTATCTGTATAGAATATTTTAAACATTATGTATAATTCCAAGAAAGATGTATAGAGAAAATTTTATCAGGAAAGGTTTTTTTTAATTTTTTTAAAATTTTTATTTATTTATGATAGTCACAGAGAGAGAGAGAAAGAGGCAGAGACACAAGCAGAGGGAGAGGCAGGCTCCATGCACCAGGAGCCCGATGTGGGACTCGATCCCGGGTCTCCAGGATCGCGCCCTGGGCCAAAGGCAGGCGCCAAACCGCTGCGCCACCCAGGGATCCCCAGGAAAGATTTTTTAAAAAGAAGAACTGCCATGGGCACCTGGCTGGCTTAGTTGCTTAAGTGTCTGACTCTTGGTTTCAGCATTGGTCATGATCTCAAGGTTGTGAGTTGAGCTTTGTTTGCATCAGGCTCCCTGTTCAGCAGGGTGTCTACTTGAGGATTCTTTCCCTTTCTCTCTGCCCTTCTTCACCACTAAAATAAATAAATAAATATTTAAAAAGAAAGAAAGAAAAGAAAAGAAAAGAAAAGAAAAGAAAAGAAAAGAAAAAGAAAAAGAAAAGAAAGAAAAGAAAAGAAAAGAAAAGAAAAGAAAAGAAAAGAAGAAAAGAAAAGAAAAGAAAAGAAAAGAAAAGAAAAGAAAAGAAAAGAAAAGAAAAGAAAAGAAAAGAAAAGAATTGCCAAAACAATGGGCATTTTCTGGATATCTTTGCTACTGTGGGCTAATGTCTACCACTGTACTGTTGTAATATTAAAGCAAAAACAGAACAGAAAATGACAGTAAGAGACTTACAGCAAGCCTTTTGCCTAATCTCCTACTATGCGTGATGAAGAACTTTTTGAAGGGGGTCTCAGGATTCCTACTTATTGGTGCAGTGTTCATATGAACTCAAGAATGAAAGCTCTACTGCCTGCATGCTCTCTATTCACACACAGCTCCAGGCTTAATCCGTTACTTGTTGAACAACTGTGTTGTACATCTGTGATAGCCTTATACCACTTACTGTCTTTTGACCTACCTCCTCTTGAGCTGCAATTGAGTTTGTTAATCTAAATATTCTAAATTTTTGGAAATGTATAAAATAGCATTTATTGTCTCCAGACTTTCAATAAGAAGAAATTCAGAAACAGAGAAAGATGATAGGTAGCTGGGTAGGTACATGCATAGGTAGACAGACAGATAGATGATATAGATACAGATATAAAAATAGACGATATAGATATAAGAGAGAAAGGAAGACTATGATTTGACTAGATCACTGGTTCTCAAACTAGAGTTCATCAGAACTCCCTGGAGGACTTATTTAATACAGATGGCTAGAACATCCCCAGACGTTTGATGAAGTAGATCTGGGTGGGGACCAAAACCTTCCATTTCTAACAAGTTCCCATGTGATACCAATACCACCTTAAGAAACACAGGATGGAGGCAGTGGAGCTATTCATTCTTGTTCATTCACTTAACGTGTTAAATACCTACAGGTTGGATGAAATAAAGGGATATATAAAATAAAATTATAGTTGGCAAATTAGCCAATTTAAAGAACAATTCATAATCAGTACAATATGACATTAATATCTGTGCTATGTTTCCCCATCTAGAAGGCAATATGTTAAAGCAGAGTTTGGTTTTATGGCTAATAGCATATGCATCCACATAATTATTAAATATCTTGTGATGATTTCTCTTGGGAAAGGAGTGGTAATTGTGTCCAATTCACACATTTTACCTAATCTCTTTGTAACTGATCCACTGTCAAGACCAAAGCAAAAGCCACAATTAGAATTTACCAGATCTGATAAATATTCAATCATCACCATGAAAATGAGGGTGCCATCATCACAAAGTTTTTCTGGTTGCTTCTAGATAATTTAGAAAGCAGAATACTAAGGCAGCCCCCAAGAGTCCACTTTCCCATGTACATGTCTGTATAATTCCCTTCCCTTCAGTGTGAGCAAAACCAGTGAATATGATGGAGCATTGCTATCATGACTATATCACATTATATGCAAAACAGAATTTGCAGACACAGTTAAGGCCACTAATCAGTTGATTTTGACTTAATTAAAAGGGAGATTATGTAGGCCTGACTTAACTACATGAGCCCTTTAAATCCGGGTCCAAAGATCGGAGGCAGAGGATGTCAGAGATTCAAAGCCATGGGGACATTCTCCTCCCATCCCTGAAGGAGCAAATGATTATTTTGTAGAGAAGACTACATAGCAGGTAACTGAGGGTGGCTGCTAAGACCTGAGAAGGGCAGTCAGGTGACAATCAGCCAAGAAATAGGGACCTTAGCCCTATGACTGCAAGGAAGTGAATTCTGCCAACAGGATGCATTGACCTCGAGAGAGGACTTGACCTCAGGTGAGATTATAGCTCCACTGACACTTGACATCAGCTGCGGAAAATGTTCAGTGAGAACCCAGCCATGCCATGCCCAGATGCCTGACCAATAGAACTGTGAACTAATAAATAAGTATTGCTGTAAGGTACTAAGTCTGTGGTAATTTGTTTTGCAGCAATAGAAAACAATATAGACAATAAGAGACTTTTTTAAAATTGGCACAAACCAGTGTGTCTAAATACTTCTGTTTTTATTCTATTTCCTGCTTATCCTTCTCACTGCCAACTATACTAAAAATGTCCTGTGTAAAATGGAGTGGCTTTTAGGCTAAAATGACTATGCACAAGTTTTTTACCTAAATGATTATCTGGTGGAAAATCTGAAAGTTGAGAATACAGGTGACACACACTGACTAGGTATGCTCCATATATTGCAGGTTGCTTAATAGGCCAGGCCCTCCCTCTTCAACTGCCAGTGTTTCCAAGTTACTATAGCAACCAAATACCTAGTCTAGATTTGGCAAGGCCCCACTAGGGTAGAACTATCCCTCTGAGAACCACTGACTGAGTCTCATGTACATGAGCTCTTATAACCCTCAGCCCTTTCTACTAATCTTCTCTGGGAACCTATCATCTCTTATTCTCTGAATACATGGAGTATGTCCTGTCTCTGAGCCTGTTCTCATTTCGTTTCCACCACTCTGAATTCTTTTCCATCCTCTCCAATCCTAACCTCTTTCTCCCTTACCTACATACACACACAGAGACACAGGCACTGCTGTGTTTAAAGCAAATGATTCTTTTATGGGGTGCCTGGGTGGCTCAGTCAGTTAAGCATCAGATATTTGGTTCTGGCTCAGGTCATAATCTCAGGGTTATAGGATAGAGCCCCGAATTGGACTCTATGCTCAGTATGGCGTCTGCTAAAGATTCTCTCTTCCTCTCTCTCCCCTCCCCCAACTGCTCACCTGCAATAAACAAACAAATAAATTCTTAAAAAAAATAAAATAAAATAAAATAAAATAAAATAAAATAAAATAAATTAAATTAAATTAAATTAAATTAAATTAAATTAAATTAAATTAAATTTAAAAAGCACCCAGCAACTTCTTGAGGTCTCAGAACCTCAGGTCCCTGGTACACTCAGACGAATGAGCATATTGTCTCCCAAAGTCCATTCTGTGCTTCAGTTACACTGATATAGAGATATTGTTTCTTGGGTGCTTCTGTTTTATCTTCCATTATACTTTAAAAGGATTTCCCACAGCAACAGATATTTACTGAATTAATGAATACTGCATTAACAGTGTAATTAACATGATTTATTTTAGCTCCTATTCAGATAGTAAAATTTTGGAAATTCTCCCCATTGAACAAATTCAATGCTCTTGCCCTCCCCAAGGATGACATATCTGAAGATCAAGCCAAGTGTACCCTGATGTTGTTTTTAAGCAATTCTCTAGAACTTACTTAGTAATATGATAACACCTCACAGTAATGGTTTGGCACTTCCATATCTCTGGAGATAATTCAGTATAAGGAACCACAGCCATGCTTTCTGCACAGCCTAGAATGATTCACAGTGGCCATGAGCTAATAGGGAAATGAAGGAAGAATGAAAGCCTGTGCCCTCCCTATTGACTCACACATTGAAATAAGAGTTAACAAAATAGTATTAATTGTCCTTTTTCTCCAGTCATGATTCTTTGATTTAATGAGTCTCACTTGACTATCAAGTTCTGAGATCAATATTTATAACATTTATGTATTTATAGCATTACTGTCTCATTACATGGAGACAACAGTAGTTTTCTATAACAATGGCACTTTACATAAATGAGAGTTGACCAAGGATTAATGAAAAAAGTTAAACTAAATCCTTACCTCACAAAAAAATTAATTTCCAGATATATAAAAAGTTAAACCTAATTAAAAAATCAAACAAGAAAAATATAAGGACATTTCTAAGGTTCAAATGGTGAAGTACTTTATAGGCATAAAGAAATGACATAAGTGACAAATGACTGCACCAAAACATAACACTGAAAAATGTTATAATCCACACAAAAAATTATAAAAGTCAAAACGCAAAAAAGGGGCAAATACTCTACAAAATGATAATAATAAATCAGAAAGGGTAAATATTCTCAAGATGTTACAAATCAATAAGAACATCAAAACCCAATGGAAACATGAATAAAGTCCAGAAACAGACATTTCACAGTAAAACAAATAGAAGTGAATACTAGACTTGAGAATATTCATCATCTTTATTAGTAACCAAAGGATTGCAAAACCAGTTTCTCATAGCATGAAGAGATGTGATATGCAAAAGTTTAAATAATAATAATTATTCAATATCAGCAAAAATGTAGCAAAACCAAACATTCAGCTAGTGAAGGTGAAAATTGTTAACTTTCTTCCTCTAAAACAATCTGTTACGTTTTATGAGAGACTTAGCATGTCTGACAGATACTTTGGTGTGCTAATTCCATTTCTAACAATATAATTTGAAAGATAATAAGGCACAGAAAAAAATGTCCATGACATAATGCTTTTAAAAAGTATATCTACAGCATGATCTCAATTCTATTACATATAATATATAGTTATTAATATAAATAATTTATATATACAAATAATTTTTATACATGTATATGTAAATAGGATAGGTAATATTCCAAAATGTTAACTATATATCTGGTCTGTGGGATTTAGTTTTGCATTTTGTCCAAGCTTTCTATATAAGTATGTAATTTTATAATAAGAATATCACAAAAGTCTTAATGGAATTAGGAAAATCATATGACGGATTACACTTGATCCAACAGACTTTTATTGAATTCTTTCTGTATATCATGCCAGGCACAATCTCTAAGAATTCAAGTTCCTGAGTTTCTGAAATTCATGGTCCAATTAAGGAGACAAACTTGTTTTAAAATGTCATTGTAACAAGGTATGTAAGTGCTATGAATATGGAGCTGACGTAGCGATAAAGTAAGACAGTGGGAATGGAGGAAATGACACCTCAGTCACAGAAGTTATAAGAAACGAGCAAGCCATGGTCTGTGTATCAAAAACAGCCTAAATGACTTCATATTAAAGCCCTCCACCTACTTGCATAATGAAAGGTTAAAGAGCTGTTAAACTGTAATTTTAAAATATCACCAATATTGACATTTCAGTGCCTACATTGTTCCAATGGTTTCAATGATATTCTTTTGCTCAATGAAGTAGGAAATCTAGGTTATATGAGAATTATTTTCCTTTAGAATGAAAACAAAATTTGACCAGTAAACACTTTTTCCCTAATATTTCTTAAAAGGGGATCCCTGGGTGGCGCAGCGGTTTGGTGCCTGCCTTTGGCCCAAGGCGCGGTCCTGGAGACCCGGGATCGAATCCGACGTCAGGCTCCCGGTGCGTGGAGCCTGCTTCTCCCTCTGCCTGTGTCTCTGCCTCTCTCTCTCTCACTGTGTGCCTATCATAAATAAATAAAAGTTAAAAAAAATTTTTGTTATATACCTGTTGTAGCAAATCAGTCTTGCCAGAGAAAGTAGAGATGCATTGGGCAAGAGAAGGGGCTATAGGGTAGAGAAGGAGAAGGGAATTGGCTGTTTGGGGGATTCAAAAGAAAGACAACCAAAACATACTACAAAGTAGAAAGTGAAGTCAAAGTAATGCATTGACAATTTATGTAGGCAGTTTTTTACTTAAATGACAAGAAAGTTGAAAAAACACATTCTGGTGGCCTTTTGGGTCGGAGCCAGCTGGAAGAAGAGGGTGGGATCTTGGATGACTGAATTTTCTGGCATGAGCTAACAACAATGACAATGTCAAGTTGCAAAATATATTTTGTATTTGATTATCCCTTATATCCAGACTTTTAATGTTTTACAATATCTATCCATTGATGGTATGATAGCACAAACATGTTTATACTAGCTACTACTGGTTGTAAGTGAAATCAAGCCCTAACCAGACTTAAGACAGAAGATCAGCCTGGGTAAACATGTGTTTCTAAAATAAGTGAGTACACATTTTCCCCAAAGAATTATCTAATCACAAAAGCTCACTTTAATCTCACTTGTAGAAAGCCAGGAAGAATTAGATCTCTAGGATGATAACCATCATCCTGAAGTGGAATTCTGGTTAACCCATTAAAGGTTCAGAGACTTGCCTTTATAGAGAGGCATTATTTTTGTAAATCATGAGATTCAGACAGCTCACAAATGAACAGCTACAGCAGTCTCTCTAGCCACACTGGGTAGCAAACATGGGCTTTCAGACGCCTGTAACTACTCAACTAAAAATGTATGCACTGTCACACTCACTAAGCTCCCTGTATTTGAGTTCATCTGTTCAAACAGCAGGCTGCCAACCCACAAGTTGCTTACAGCCCAGTCACTGGGCAAGGATGGAAGTGCACTGAGCTTACATTGGCATCTTACGAGATTCAAGGACTACATTTTCTGTAGCAGGAGGCTCATCTACACTGGCAACACTGAAGCTATTGTGCTCTTGGGGTCTTGATGACTTCTTTTAATAATTTGTACTCAGTTCCAGCATATGGGCCATCTCAGATGTCTAGATTTTTTGCTTTGTTTTAAGCAAAAATTTTTATGTAAATCTATTAAACTTATATATTAATGACCTGCATTCCATAACCTTTCTAATAATTAGATGGATGCAAGGCTAATATTTCTATCTTCATTTGGTCTATTAGTTGATTTTATTTGAGGAAGTGGCTGGTTCTTTCATCATCATGTGTACCAGTCAGTCTTATATATGCTACACTAAGTAGTGATATTTTAAAAGACTATTATTACCTGATGTATTTTTTTTCTAATGAAATAACTGCTTCCATAATTTCCCCCAGTGAGCCCTGATACTAAAGGAAGAAAAGAGAAAACATGAATAGTTACAAGAAAAACAAAACATTAACAATGAACTGTCTAAAGTTATCTACTAGCATCTATCATTCTGCCAATTAAAGGAAATAAATAACATATAGAGGATGCTCGTCCTATGAAAATGAAATTTATTTTTCCATTTTTAGAATAATGCTCCATCAAGGTACACTAGGTTAAAACTGAGCACAGATTTCAATTTTAAAATCCCTGATAAATACAAGCTTCCACCAAAAGTTCATCACCACAGAGATGCCTCCCTGAGTATCAGAGGCTGCACATTTAATTTCCTTCCAAACAGCTAATAGAGAAAGTCTAATAAAAGATCATATCACATTGTGTGAATATTAGAGAAATAATAGAGGTTCTCCTAACCTCTCTAATAATGAAAGTCAGTGCTTTATTTTTTCCCTTGTGCAAAGACCAAACTAGCACAACTGCATTTGGATTATCAACAGCTTGATGGGCTGATCTCATATGTGGAAAGTATTATTCTTCTAGAGGAAATGGCTATTCAATTAGAGTTTAAAGTCTAATATTTACAAGTTAAATTGACTTAAGGAAGTTAATTTAAAATGTAAAATCCTAAATATAAAGTTGAGCAAATCATCTACGGGAAGTTATCAAAAGTCATCAAGACAGAGGTACAGCCACTGATCAATGCAAAGATAATCTCTCTTTCTCCCTCCACTCACATCCTCACCCTAGGCCAGAAGAAGATAAGTGCAGTTTCTAAAGGTGTATTTCAAATCTCCACAGTCCTACTGATCCAAACAAGTTCTTACTAACTCAGGTGTCTATTGGTCTTATAACCCAAACTTAGACTTGTTTATAGGTAGAACCAAAATAGCCCTCAGCATCCAAGGCCAAAGTAGACTCAGGCTCTGGCCATTACAACAAAGTCCCCTTGGATGAGGTCTCCATTATAGCCATCCCAGTTTCCAAACCTCCTCTTTACCTAGGCCAGCCTCTAAGAAATATAAAATCAAATAAACAAGGAGGCTGTCAGACCAGATGGCTCTAATGTCTTCATAGCCTATAAATACCTGAAGGCTAAGAAATCTATACCTAAGAACAACCAACCACAAGTAAACAACCAGGCTTTTCCAGATAAGGCAAATGCTTAAGCTAGAGCCAATCAAATAACTTCCAAGCATTGCTTCCTTCCACATCTTCTTTATAAAAGTCTTCCCCTAAATTCCTGTTAGTGGAGTGCTCCTAATAACATCTGGTTTGACACTGCTGGATTCAATAGATTTTTGTTTAAATATACTCTTAAAATTTTAATATGCCTTCATTTATCTTTTAATGGAAACTGCAAGAGATGAAAGACTCTAAGAGCAGGGTCTAAAGAACTTTTAGTATTTAATTCTTTCTGTGAGTACTACAGAATTTAACTGACAAGGATAAAATAATATTCAATACTAAATTAGTTTTGCTAATTATCATTTGTTCTTGAATATCTCTTTCCAAAAACACAAAGAGAAAGCAAGAGCAAGACAAATGTTAAGCTATTTAAATATAGGAATATAGGAATCCTATTAAATATAGGAATCTCTCAAGTATCTTTCAGTCAAATTCATATGGAAATTTGGAATGGTAAATAGAATGTGTTGGGTCAGGTGTGTGTGTGGGGGAGAATAAAGTTTTACATGAGGAAAGTCAGTCAGAGAGGTTTTTGTTTTTGTTTCTTTTTTTTTTTTTTTTTTGCCTTAGCTACGAAACCTCCTCAAACAAGTATTTGAAAATTTACTAATAAATCAAACATCTGATAAAAGAGAGTTAGGAGAATGAGTTGGTGGGGGTGGGAAGCAATTTTGTTAGCTCAAAAGAAACCCAGGAAAAAAAAAATCACAGAGGAAGAGGAGTGGTTTACTAGGGTGGATACATCTTTTCAATAGCATACCAACACTATAGTTTCAAGGCTTTGAGTCCAAATGGTATAATTTTTAAACTACTAGCCTAATATTTCTTGACTATCAGCTCAAACCATAGTTAACTGTGTGTGGTATACCATAAATCTAAGATAGACAGCTTTCTCCCACTAAAAAGAGTCCTTACCTTAACAAAGAAGTGGAAGTTTTCATCACCACTAGCAGAACTGTGTAAGTTTCTATCTCAATGCCTCCAAATTGCAACATAAAGACTACACAGAAATGTAATAGTTAAATAAATTTCAAAAGGTACATTTATATTTAGATTCACATGCCTGGGTGGTTCAGCTGATTATGAGTCCAACTCTTAATTTCAGCTCAGGTCATGATCTCAGGGTTGTGACATCAAGCCCCATGTCAGGCTCCACACTCAGAGTAGAGTCTACTTGTCTGCCTCCTGCCCCCAGCCCACACTTTCTTTCTCTCTAAAATAAATGAATAAATAAAATCCTTAAAAATATGTATCATCCATCTTGTGAGAGAATTTCTTCTTTTTTTACTTATTTTTTGTTTTATTATTTTTTATTTATTTTTATTTATTTTATTATATATATATATATATATATATATATATATATATATGTTTTATTGGAGTTCGATTTGCCAACATATAGTATAATACCCAGTGCTCATCCCGTCAAGTGCCCCCCTCAGTGCCTGTCATCCAGTCACCCCTTCTCCCCACCCACCTCCCCTTCCACTCCTCCTTGTTCATTTCCCAGAGTTAGGAGTGCCTTATGTTCTGTCTCCCTCTCTGATATTTCCCACGCATTTTCTCTCCTTTCCTCTTTAATCCCTTTCACTATTTTTTATATTCCCCGAATGAATGAGAACATACAATGTTTGTCCTTCTCCGACTGACTTACTTCACTCAGCAGAATACCCTCCAGTTCCATCCACGTCGAAGCAAATGGTGGGTATTCGTCTCTTCTGATGGCTGAGGAATATTCCACTGTATATACAGGCCACATCTTCTTTATCCATTCATCTGTTGAAGGACATTGTGGCTTCTTCCACAGTTTGGTTATTGTGGACATTGCTGCTATGAACACTGCGGTGCAGGTGTCCTGGCATTTTGCTACAGTATCATTGGGGTAAATCCCCCACAGTGCAATTGCTGGGTCATAGGGCAGATCTATTTTTAACTCTTTGAGGAACCTCCACACAGTTTTCCAGAGTGGCTGCACCAGTTTGCATTCCCACCAACAGTGCAAGAGGGTTCCCCTATCTCCACATCCTCTCCAACATTTGTTGTTTCCTGTCTTGTTAATTTTCACCATTAGTGAGAGAATTTTTTTTTTTTTTAAAGATTTTATCCATTTATTCATGAGAGACACAGAGAGAGAGAGAGAAAGAGGCAGAGACACAGGCAGAGGGAGAAGCAGGCTCCAAGCAGGGAGCCCAATGTGGGACTCGATCCTGGGGCTCCGGGATCAGGCCCTGGGCCGAAGGCAGCGCTAAGCCGCTGAGCCACCCGGGCTGCCCTAGTGAGAGAATTTCAAACCAAGATTGATATCCCTTTGATTCAGGCTCTTAGTACATAGGCTATGAATGACATAAAAGAGCATCTGTCATTGCCAGCAAATATGTGAACAACTATATATGCTGTTTAAAGGAAAACTCTAAGAACTAAGAATTTGTCCTAGTAAAGATAATATAGTAAAGACCAAATCACAGGTCTGTTTTTCTTCAATTAATATTCCAAAACATTGTTCTTTTTTTTTTTTTGTGAAACATAGCAGCTTTCTCTTTATCACATTCCATCCCACCAAAGGGAGGCAATGGGTGTGAGCCTAGTTTCCTGAAGAAAAATGCTTTCCCAGTGGCTATCCCCTCAACACAACCAAAAGGGTGCTCACACTGAAATCTCATAGAGATTTTAAACAAACTGATGGGAACTTAGATGCTCAAGTTCTAACAGTAGCCCTTTATTAAAAACAGCTGCCAATGCATTACATCCTGATTAGCATACTGTTTGACACAAAGGAAAACCATGTGACTCCCAAACCAACTCCTCCTCCCCCATAGCTAGGTCTTGCAATTCAGGCAAATGCACTGAATTTGGAGCAAGATCATTTAAGTTTTTGCCCTGACTCTGCAATTACCAAACTCTAGAACCTCAGTCAAGACATTTAATTTCTCTGTTCTCCAGGTTTCCATTTGTAAAATAACAGTGCAATATTAGATTTCATTTTCCTTAAATTCAACAAACAGGTATTGGGCTGGAAACTAGACAAATATTAGCATCTCAGGGTACTCTCTGACCTAAAATTCTGTGAAAATCTACTCTTCACGCTTCCAAAGTTTATAATCTTCCACAGTACATTGCGTTTAAATTATGTCTTTGCTGTTTAAGCTACTCAAAGATTTCTATTCATTCTTTTTTGGCTATGTGGATGTTGAAACTAATAAGCCACACATTGTGACTCTACTATGTAAGTGAGTTCAGAGCCTCTCTGGAGGTTGGGCAAACTAGTTGAGGATACAGCTTAACTATATTTATTAGAAATAAAGGGGTAAGTGCTAAGAGATGATTAACCTCAGAACCTGTCAGGAGAACCTGTGCTGATGTCTATCTGCTAGACGGGGTTCTGGTGTTCCCCGTGTCTGAAGCAGCCCTTTACTTATGCAAAGTATTTTCTTTGCCACCATTAACCCACTTAATTAGTCATTTTTCTAAGAATGAAAATAAATGCATTATTATTTCCTATTAGTTTCTGTCAGTTGTCACATTTAGTTTTTTATTTAATAGGGATGCCTTTTATACCATCACAGGATTTTTGTACGAATGAAGGTAGCCTATTACTTAGCACAGAATCTGGCACATATTTGGTTCTTTGTCATTATCATCAGTTATGTCAGGAAGACATATCAGCATAGTAAATCCCAGTGCCACAGCACAACACACCATGTTTTGTGTTTGTTGCATAGTGATTATGTAATAAATACATTAAATGAGACCCTCAGAGATAATAACACACAGGACAAAAAGTGTACATGTCCATTAACTGTCATTTCCCAAGTCAATCACAGCAGCCATTTATATCAGATAGTAAGTTTCCTCCATACTTTGACAATAAATGATCCAACTCATTATTTTAAAGAAATATGAGCTTTCTTCTGCTAGAAAAAGCTAAGGTAAATCTGAAACCAAGGGAACATGAGAGCAGAAAAGTTTCAAGGACAAGTGCCTGGGGAAGCTGATAATTAGATGCTATTTGATCTCTAACTCCATGCTCCCCTGACTCTTACTTCATATCCTTCACAGGCTAGTGGTTTGGACAACAAGATTTTGCAGTTTCCTCAGGGAACAAGGCTGATACAAAAAAGTACATCTGAAGGTGAATAAAACTTTAGCTCTCAATTTCTTAAAATACCACACAAAGGTAGAAATTCAGGCATGGTATTGTCTGAAATAAGTATCATGTGTTTTATTTCCCCATGATCTACTTCAGTTCTTGGCATTGAGCACTTGCTACAACAACGAAAATAGCACTGGTTTCATCCTAGGTAAAATAAAATAGACTTTGATTGCCATGGCCTGGATTGTGTCCCCAAAATTCACATATTAAAGCCCTTACTCTTCATGTGACTGAATTGTAGATAGCTCCTTTAGGAAGTGATTAAGGTTAAATGAGATCATGAGTATGGAGCTATGATCCAAGGGAGCTGGTGACACCAGAACTCACTCTCTCTCTTTTCTCTATCAGGATACAACAAGAAGGCAGCTATCTTGAACTCAACCATGCTAGCACCCTGACCTTGAACTCCTCAGCCTCCAGAACCATGAGAAATAAATGTCTGTTGCTGAAGCCATCCAGTCTCTGGTATTTGATATAGTATCCTGAGTTGACTAAGACACTGGTTCAATAGAAAGAGCATCTGGACAGAGTAGAATGCAGGAAGCTCACTGGACATGATTCAAGTCACCTGCACATAGGCACATCCCTAAAAGACATACACAAACACATAAAAACACACTCATGCATGTGCATAAACACATACATACATATACATATGTACATTCTACTTTGGAATGGCTTTTACTGATTATGGTGTTGCTATTTAAAGTAGAAACCAACAGATAAAAATAGGTGCGTGTGTGCGGAAAGTTATAGGTGAAGTTCTTTGAATTTCCTTTAAATAGGGATGAACACACTCAAAGCTAAATAAGAAAATAGAAAAGGTGATTATTCTTGTTCTACAAAGATTCACCAAAAGGATAGTGTAAACATATTTAACATAGTGCATAGGATAAGCAGTATATTCTGCAAGGCAGTCTATATTTTGGGAGGGGGGATTTTAATACAATATATATCTTCAAGACTCTTGCTATACAGAAAAGTTTTCTATAGAAAACTTTCTAACATTAATCATTGTCTTTTCCTCAAAATCAGATAATTATAAGTACATTCAGGAAAACATGCTCTACATAAGATGGCATAGATTATATTCATTATCACAAGCATTTAGTTATTAGTAGTTCATATATACTTACATAGACAATTTTATCTTCATCATGTTTATATAATTATATTTTTATTATTACAGACAAAACATTAAAAATTTATGAATGCAGGTGAATCTCAAATAGCGAGTCACTGGGCTCCTTCACCCAGTCTGCATTAAAAACTCCTCTTTCATATTCAGCAGGTCTTCAGATACTGTTTTGAATAATTTGTGCTATCATTCCAGAACAGATTTAATGCATTATTCAATTATGATTAATTTTCCCCTTGTTTTAGAATTTAGAAATTTGAAGGGTTTTCCTTCAGGCTGAAAACTGATACAATCATTCTCCCATTCCACTTCCCCAACACTAGTGATCCTCTTAGTTTTAGTCCTTGGTGGCTAATTACAGCAATTATTATCACCTCTATAGTCACATATTTCACACCACATCTGACACTGCTGTAATTAAACAGATTACCAGCATAACTGACTTACATTAGTAGTGATTCTCTCTCCACTATACATTTTTTCTAATTCTAGCAAAACAAATTTCAACTCTGCTTGAATGTCTGATCGCTTTTCCATCAAGGAAGGTGAGGTAATCTATTATATCTTGATTAAAAGATAAGGACAGGATTTTCCAGATATAAGAATAAAGAAAATACAGTCCCTTTCATTGTTGAGAACCAAACCAAATGGCTCTTGCATGAGAAATAGCTAAGACAATGGTGTTCAACTTTGGCTGCTCAATCAGATACACCTGAGGAAAATTTTAAAATCCTGATGGCAGAGTCCCATCCCCAGAGATTCTAAGTTATGTGTGATGTACCTGGTCCTAAGTACATTTTTAAAGGGTCCATGTAATTCTAGTGCATAGGTGAGGCAGAAACCCACTGGCCTGAAGTTTGGACTTCAGACAAATGCTAAAGATTGGCTATGATCTAATTTTTTGTTAATATACCAAAAGTGAAAACAGTGTATTACTCCAGACTACTCCTATAAATAAATATTTGTATAATGCTAGAAAAATGTTTACCATCCAGGCTCACTTTAAGAACTATTTAGTCTGCCATTTTCCCCCAACTTTTCAAGTAAAGTGTTGGTCAGTTTGCATAACGGATCTAATACTGCAGTGGCACCTCCTGTTATTTTATCCATTTGTCTTCCATCGCAAGCTAGATGAAGAAAGATTGACTCTTAGGCAGATTTCAGAGTGACTTATTTGCTACTCGGCAGTTGACTCTGCTACTTAAATAACTGCTGGAACTGTTGGGATGTGGTGACCTAGAGCCGAAGTGGAAACATGACCCTAGTTCATCAGAGTCCTGGGAAATTTAGGGTGAGAAGTGAATGACAAAAGTAGTAGAAGTGTGAGAAATAAACCTTTAAAATATGGTGGGGGAAAAATCTGCTTTAAATCCAAGTACTGTATCCAGCCATGCAAATCAATCTCCCAGCTTTCGCTAAGATCTTGCAGGTCAGAATCAACTAATGCCCTGCCTTTATCCCACCATACTGTTTGAAAGGTTCTATTATACTGACTAGGATGTGACCAGGGCACAAATTTCAATCCTGCAGTTTACTAAATGTGAAACATTAGGCAAGATGCTTAAGCTGCTATACCTCAATCTCCCCATCTATTAAATGGATACAATAATAGTGTCTCTGTCATATGGCTGATTCAAGAATTAAATAAAGATTAAATTCCTTCAGGAATCAATGTGAACTGTTTTCCATGTTCCCAGGACTGTACTGGACTATCAGGGCTTTACAGAAGGCAACTACTTGTTCAGTCACTATGAAATGTATCCAGCCAATCCAGAAGTATATACTGAAATAAAATAGCAATACAAAACTTCCTGGCTGTTTTCTATCTCGACATAATGTTTGGTTGTAAGGAAGAATCCCAGAATCTGAACATGCAGGTAGATTCTACATTTTCCATTATCTCATTTTTATCACAGTTCCTCCATATTGACAGTAATCTTTTCAGAAACATTCCTTTCTACACTTTACTGCTGCTGTTATCTGAAATCTGAAATCTTTGCCATCCAGCTAAAGTTAAAGATACATAGAGTATCCACAGGTATACTGTGTGGAAAATGACTGCATTTTGTCATTAATCTTTTAGTTCTCAAGGAACTTCTTTAATTTTCCGTGCTAAGTAACTCATATTTAGTACATTAATCAAACCCATTTTTTGCAGGTGCAATTTAATAGTACAGCACAGAGTCTTCCATTTAGGCTTTTTTCAGAGCAAAAGAGATACTGGTGTTTCTAATTAACAGCTGTCCACAGAATACAGCCAAAGGCAAAATTCTGTTTTCCTTATAACTGTGTGTTCTTTATGAAGAATTGATAATTAATTTATCTATTACTTCCAGTGCATTTTTTCAAATAAACAAGTACAATGACATCTATGCCAAATATTTGAGAATTTAGTTTTTGTTTTTGCCTCTCTACCTTTTATTTGCCAAAATTTGCAAACGGTTAACTTCAAAATTAAACCAATGTTTTTCAAAACACAGTTGCTGAAATACCTGCATTAGACTTGCTTGATAAAAACATAGGTTCCTGGAGTCCAGCCCCAGCCCTACTGAGCCACTCCATCAGAAACTACCGGTAACAAATACTGCCTACTTCTAAGAGGAACTTCTAGTAACCACTGAGAATCAACCTAAGGATTCTATTTAATTTAATTTGTTCAACTCAAAATCCTATTAATTCTAGTATATATTTAAAAAGAATAAGCAATTAAAGGCACCATGATTAAGAATACCTCTTAAAATTTGAGTTTCAAAAGTTATGCTTTAAGTTTACATTATGCTAAGATATTTTCTTGGACAATTAGTTTGGAGCATCTGTTTATTTCTTCTACTGTTTCCAATAGCAAAGGAGTATAAATTTATTTTGGTACTTTTATCTATTTTTTAGAAGGAAAAAATCTATTATCAGAAGTCTTCCTACTTGGAAAATGACAAAATCCACCCCACCCACACCAACATACTCATGATTTTGCTTGTAAAATTGAAAACTACCAATAACTTTGAAGTCCCATGTGTCTGCCCCCTTCTAGTCTTGCACTCCTGATAAGAGGTAATTACCAACCTACATTTTTTTGTGTTCATCCCTCTCTTCCTTTTCTCTCAGCTTAGCACACATGAGTATACCCATAGAGAATATATAATAGATGTTGCTGACATTACATAAGTGAGATCATATGCAGATATTCGGCAACCTGTGTCTTTAACTCAATTAAGAGTCATTGATGTTGTTGTGAGCAGCACTTCACTTGTATAGTATCTTATACTAAGTATGTTGTAATCTGTCCATTCAATGATCACAAGATTTTTGGGTTACTAGTTACTTTTGTAATAGCTACTATTGCAAATAATGATGCAACATGTTTCTTAGGGTGCCTGTGCAAGAATTTTTCTAGATTAGGTACCTGGAAATGAAATTGCTGGCTATAGATTATGCGTATATTCAACTTTACTCAATAAGAGCAAATTGTTTTCCTCAATGCTAGTACCAATTTGGACTCCCATCAGTGTGTAACTGTTCTCACTGATCCACATGGATGACAGCAAGGGGGTCTTTAGTCTTTTTTTTTTTTTTTTTTTTTTAAAGATTTTATTTATTTATTCATGATAGTCACACAGAGAGAGAGAGGCAGAGACACAGGCAGAGGGAGAAGCAGGCTCCATGCACCGGGAGCCCAACGTGGGATTCGATCCCGGGTCTCCAGGATCACGCCCTGGGCCAAAGACAGGCGCCAAACCGCTGCGCCACCCAGGGATCCCTAGTCTTTTTAATTTTAGTCAATACAGTGGATGTTAAAAGTCGTTTATTGTTTCAATTCGCATTTCTCTGATTTCTGATGAGATAAAGCATTTTTTAATAGTTTATTGGCCACTGATGTATTCTCTTACATAAAATGCCTTTTGTATTGTGGTCTTTTTTTTTTTTTTTTTTTTTTTTTTTTACTGTTTTTCTTATTGATTTGTAGGAATTCATGTATTCTGGATCCTAATCATTATTCTTTCATACATAATATATGTATATTTTCTTTACTGGCCCTTAAAAATTTTATACTAAATTCTTACCTCATGGACTTAGGGTCCCCCAAGTAGTGTGAATTCATGCTCCCAAACATGTTTGTGCGGTGATCTGTGGTTAAGAATTCTCAGAAGAAAATAGCTGTCCTTTGTTCACTATGTGACACTTTGTGACAAGACGAAAATCAGCAAATATTCATACTGCTCCCTGGTTCAACCTTTGAAGTTTTAAGTCTCAGGCTCAGGTGTCTCCACATAACTGCCTGTCTTATCAGGTCCTGGCCCACTAGAGAAGTGACTGGCTGCTCAACCCATCCCTCAGGATCCAGGATTTCTCTTCACCTTAATATTCCAGTATAGCATTATTTTTTTTTTACCAATGCTATTATAATACTAAAGGAAAATCTATTTAATATTTTGTACATCTTGTGCCGGAAGTCCTCCTTAGGTTACCTTGTCTGGCATATTGATAATAAAACATCTCAAGAAATTACATTAATGACTAATATCACATGGAAAATAACACAGCACATACTAGCAATGTGCTTCGTGGCAATATTGGTGATCATCTAAACAATAATTTTATAGGCTAATTCTAAAGAACCATTTAGCCGAAAGAGAAGGAGGAGGAGGAGGAGAAGGAGGGGGAGAAGAAAGGGTGGGGGGAGGGGAGGGGGAGTAGAAGGAGAAGGAAGAAAAGAAGAAGAGGAAGGAGGAGAGAAGAAGGTGCGTTCTATATCAGAACTCACATCATATTACTTAAGCAGGGTCATTTAGCACAATGAGATAATGCATGTAAGAAAGAATATTTTCTATACCAGGAATTCCTTGTTTTACTTAGATTTATAATATATTTAAAATAAAAGAGAGAATGCGTATATTATCTCTGTCAATAAATATTTTTTGACCTAGTTCTTTAATATCAGTAACAGAGCCCAGCCCCTACTACTTGATGTATATCAAGTAGTTCAGACAAACTGTGTGAAAACATTATGTATATAATACAGATAGTCATATGCTTACAAATGCATAATATTAAAAGGAATTATACATTTTCATTAGACTTCCAGACAAAGTAGAAAGAACAAGCCAAAAGCAATATCTGAAAGGATAATGACTGAGAATTTTCCAAAACTGACAAGACACGGTGAATTTGAGAAGATTCCTTCCCTCTAAGAAGGGATCTAACTCATGGTTCAGTTAGATCAATGAGTAAAGAAATAGTTAAAATGCAGGATGTCAAGTGAGGAAGTGAGGATTTGCACAGGAAGAGTAACATGGAAGGTCAGGAAAGGAGTCCACAAGGGATTTTGTTAGAGTTAAAGCATGAAGAGGACAACTGCTTATTTTAACATACCTATTTTAGTTAACTACCATAATTATTTCAATTATTTCAAATATTTAACTATTCACATATCTCAAAGATATCAACAATTATTTTTATTGCAATAACTTTTGCAAATGGAGGAGTAATAGCATTAAAAATCTAAAGTTCGGTCACAAACTAAACTCCAGAAAAGCAAGTAAAGAAGACAATTTTTAACATCTAACCTATTTGACTTTAAAGGGTCCCTCAGATATTTGTCAAGAATTTAGAAAGAATTCCATTGACAAGTCAGAATTTGATATGAGGTTCCTCATACTACTATTGCTTGGAACCTGGTTTTCCCAAACCAGTGAATTCCATAACAAGACTACCAAATAGACTTCCACAGTGCTTTCACAGTTCTGGAAGTGTAATGAGGAGTCATTCAAAGGCAATCCTCGGGGCTTTTGGTAGAAGGACTGTAGAAAGGCACTCTGAAGTTTAATGTATTCCAATGAGTTTTGCTTTGTATAGCATTGTGAAGGAGAGCTGCATCTTTACAGAGTCTAGACCGTTTCATTGCTTATGATAGCCTTAAATGCAAACTAGTTCCATTGTTAAACTAGCTATTTTAATAATTCTTTATATATCATATCCATTTGTAGTAGAACTGAGTGTCTCTGGTATTTTCAAAGATTTGTTTTGCTATCTCTCCTCCCCACTGGAGCAAATAATCCTAAAAACAGAGGCAAGATTTTTTACCAAGATGGTAAGGTTAGAGGCTCCAGCCTTCATCTTCCAATAAAGATCAAGAATTCAACAGAATTCTATTTATGAATTTAAATAGTTCTCGGAGAGCTTGGGATTCCACTTAAGAACCCAATAGCAACACCGTGCAACAAAATACCTGAGAATAACCATGCCCAAAGAAGAGGAACAGCTTCATTTTGGTACATCATCCCATCCCCACGACCATCTCTGCTCAGTGCTAACTGGACACTTGACTTGAAAGAATTCCTATCACTGGGAAGGGGAGAATGGAGTTAGTGCCCAGATTCCCTAGCCTTTTGGGACACTGTACAAAGCACTCACCCACAAACCAGCAAAGCTGATGCATCTAAAGATGGCTAGGAAAAAGGAAGAAGATAATTTTTACTCTATGTTTATATTATTCTATAGCATTTTAGAATAACCATCTATTGATATATATATATATATATATATGTGTGTGTGTGTGTGTGTGTATATATATATATATATATATATATATATATATATATATTCATGAGAGACACAGAGAAAAGCAGAGACATAGGCAGAGGGAAAAGGCCCCACAGGGAGCCTGATGTGGGACTCAATCCCAAGACCCTGGGATCACAACCTGAGCCAAAGGCAGACACTCAACCACTAAGCCACCCAGGTGCCCTATGAAATTATCTTTTCATCACATAAATGCATGGTGATCTTCTGTTTCACAGTTATGCATATGGGTTGGCTTATACTCAGGTTATAAAAATTACAAAGATAGAATACAGTTGCAAGTTTGTCATGAAGCTCCAGAATTATTGAAAAGAAATAATACATAATGGTTTCTGGATTCTAGATTTATTCTACACTCCTCGTAGATTTGTCAATTTATGTTTGTCAAGTGATTTTGTTCTAACAGAACAGTGATTTGTTTCACAATTTCCAAATGGTAGCCTAGACCAGTGTTTATAAAAGTATTATACATATATAGGAGATATAATTCTATAATGCGTCAACAAAAAATATTGTAGCTGTGTAATTTTCCTTGCATATTTAACCATCTTTACCTTACTTAATTTTCCTTTTTATGTGGCATTTATTAAGATATAAAGCATGTTTCTTTGCTATATTTCTCATTTATTTTCTCTATCCCTTGGCTAAAATGCAAATCTATGAGGGTAAGAACTTTTTTCTTTTTAGTTCACTGATCTATCAACAAGCACCAGAACCATGCCTTGGACACGGTATTCATTTAATAAGTGTTTGCTGAATAAGCATTTAGACATTGATGACATGTATCAAAATTAATATAAATAAAATAGATGACTTTAGGCCCTATAAGAAAATTATAATGCCTTTAGCTCCTATAGTCTAAGAAAAAATAATTTGCTTTAGATGGTAACCCTTAGCTCTAGAACACATGTTCCATACAGATAAATCTAGATTAAACAACATGCTCAGATTTTTAGAGGGGAAATGGCAGCAGAGTAGGAGGGCCCTAAGCTTGCCTTATCCCACAAATACAACTAGATAACTATCAAATCATCCTAAATACTCCAGAAATCAATCTGAAGACTGTCAGGACACACTCTACAACTAAAGGTAGAGAAGAGACTGTATCGAAGCAGGTAGGAAGTACGAAGATGTGGTTTGGAGAGAAATGGATTGTCACCAACACAGCGGGGAGGAGCCTCAGGCCCAGAGAAGGACAAGACAGACTAGCACATAGGGGAACACAAACAGAGAAGACAAATCCACTAGCAATTAACTAGTAAAGTGAGAGGGCTGAATTTCATGAGTTCTTAGAACCAGTAAGGCTTAAAGCCTGGAGTTCTAAAGGTCAGTAGGCTTGCCTTAGGAGTGCTTGGAGGCATTAGGGCTGCTCTTGGAGAGAAGGTAGGCAAACAACCGGAAGAGGAAACAGCAATCTGAAGAGCACGCGGGCCACAGAGTGGGGAGGTTATCCGCTCATCTCTGAGCGTGTCCCATAGAGGTAGTATTCACAGAACGACCCCTCCAGGAACAATGGAACTGACCAGCACTATTTCCATCCCCCGCCCCTCAGCATAACACAGGACCACCTGTGGGAATCAGCACAGTGCTTACTTGTGCTACCTAACTTGCTTTCACCAAGCTCCTCCCCACACCTGCACTCCAGTGGAACCAGTCTTCCCAGTTACTTGCCTGAGTCCCAGCACAGCAGGCTCCCTCCCACAGAAGACTGAACCAAACCCCTGCCTACACTGCATCTCTTGACCTGGGACTTTTGCAGGGCCCCAGATCCAGTGGCAGTGATGACAGGTCTCATTTCACAAGCAGACCAGAGCACAACTAGTTAAATTGTGTGGTATTCGGGTCAGGGACCAAACCCTGCCCACAACAAAGAGAACCTCTGCAGATGTCTGGCTTGAAGTATAAAGCAGCCAGTACACAACAGAGTGTATGCAGCACACACTGGAGATATTCCCTGAAGAGCCAGACCCTGCAAAACAGGGGACGCTACACTGCAGGGCACTACAGGATTTCTTTTCACAATCCCATTATCCTCAAAAACAGAAGACCATAGTTGACTTTCCTAATATACAGCAACAGGCACACAGACTTAGATAAAATGAGAAGACAGAGGAATCTGCCCCAAATGAAAGAACAGGATGAGGCCATGGCCAGAGATCAAAGTGAAACAGATATAAGTAACATGCCTGATAAAGAATTTAAAGTAATTATCATAAAGATATTCACTTGAGAAAAGAGCAGAAGGCATCATTGAGATCCTTAATACTGAGATAAGGAATTAACAAAGCAGAAGTAAAGGGCTCAAAAAATGAAGTGAGAAATGTGCTTGATGAATGAACAGCAGGAGGGAAGAAGCAAAGGAATGAATTAGTGACCCGGAGGACAAACTAATAGAAAGTAATCAATTCAAACAAAAGAGAGAAAAAAGAATTATGCAATATATCATAGGGAGCAACAAGACACAGGGAACTCAGGGACTCCATTAAATGTAATAACATTCATACTACAGGAATCCCAGAAAGAGAGAGAGAGAAAAGGGGCAGAAAATTCATTTCAAGAAATAATAGCTGGAAAATTCCCTAATTTGGGGAAAGAAATAGATATCTAGATTCAAGAGGCATAGAGGACTTCCTACAAAATCAACAAAAGCAGAACCACACCAAGACATATTAAAATTAAAGTGGCAAATGTAGTGATAAAAAAAAATTTAAAGCAGCAAGACAGTTACATACAAGGGAAATCCCATAAGGTTATCAGTGTACCACCAGATTTTTCAGCAGAAACCTTACAAGCCAGAAGAAACTGGCACGTTATATTCAAAGTGCTGAACAGGAAAAATCTGCAGCCAAGAATACTCTATCAAGCAAGGTTATCATTCAGAATAGGAGAGATACAGTGTTTCCCAAACAAAAACTAAAGGAGTTCATGACCACTAAAACAGCTCAGCAGGAAATATTATAGGGGTCTCTGAATGGAAAGGAAAGTAGAAATGAATATTTCTGTTAAAAATCAGTCAAGGAGGGGATCCCTGGGTGGCTCAGCAGTTTGGTGCCTACCTTAGGCCCACGGCATGATCCTGGAGTCCCAGGATCGAGTCCCACATCGGGCTCCCTGCATGGAGCCTGCTTCTCCCTCTGCCTGTGTCTCTGCCTCTCTCTCTCTGTGTGTCTCTCATGAATAAATAAATAAAATTTTTAAAAATAAATCAGTCAAGGAACTCAAAAAATAAAAGGACATAAAATATGACACTATCTACCTAAAACATGGGGTAAAGAATGGGTTCAAGCTTAAATGACATGCTCAGGAAATTACATAATCTTGTTTGTTGAATTCTGGCTGTTAAAAAAACTCCTTTCAATCCTGTTTTTGAAGTTTTTCTAATACCTTATGATTAATGGGCAATAAAATATAACATTTCTTTAATTATTCACAATTTTGCAGGGTTTCAGAGCATTAATTCTGAACATTATTTCACATTATGCAACAAGAAATTGTAAAAAGAAAAAGTGTGGAAGAATGAGCTAAAAGGATACTGACTATAATTAAATCCCTAATCTGATTTAATTTTAAGCTCATTTTTATCTTTTTTCCTAATATGTGAATGATAAAAATTCTGCTTAACTAATATTTAGGGTTCAAATACATGTTGATTTTTCTAAATGCCTTCATATGGAAAACATGACCTCAAACCAGTATACATCTCTTATCCTTAGGAAATCTAATTAGATAGATTTCCTTAAACTTTACCAAGTGTTTATAATATCAGCTTGCAGCTATGCAAAGGCATAACTACTCTAGGCTAAACACAAAAACGGCTTCACATGAAATACTGCCACAAGGCATTTCTTATCTCAGGTTTGATATGCCTGTGTTTTTTTGTGTGTGTGTGTGTTAGTTTGTTTTTAATGAATACATTTTAAATTCCTAGAGCAGTCTTATCAAAAGCAGCAGCTGGCTCAGTGAGGAGTAATGACGTACCTGGCATCCAAACAAAGACACCTGAGGGTGAAAAGAACACCTTTAACATCACTCTGGGACAGCAGCCTTGCAGTTCACCCTGAGTCCATGACAAGACCAGTTCACATGGCCCCATTCTTTGCAATCAGTTCACATCCACTAAACTGAAGATAGAAGAACCATTGGTATATGAATACTGAGAACCAATTGTTTAGGCATGAAAAATTCATCAAGTGTAAACCAACATGCTGAAGGGCCTGTTTAGTAAAATGGGCTTTATCCTTTTGTTATCAAAGTAGGAAAAAAACACAATGAAAAAATAAAGTGCTTGCCATGAAAACGCACACATCTTTTTGAGGACTTACTTGTGATATAAGAAGAGCTGATTAACAAAATCTGAGTTTACCATTGTGAACTATTTATCTTAATTAGGATTGAGATGTCTTCCCTAAGTGTATTAGGCATCAGATCCAAGCAAAATAGTTGCTTGTTTTTTTTAAATAAAAGTAGACAATTAAAAAAAAAACTTACCATTTCTCTGTATGATTCTAATTCTTTATACAATTGTTTGCAAAATCCATATAATAAAAATGTAAATTGTTTTGTGGGAGCTTTCAATGAAGAAAATTGCAAAAATAACAAGATCCAGTAATCACCCAAAATGATTTTTAAAGCTATTCAGAATAGATAGCACATTGATTCCAGTCCCTTGTTAAGATTAGAATATTTTAACCAGTAAAATTAAGTCATCCCTAATGACTATTGCATAAATTGGTCACATTTTATCAAATGTTATCCCCGAGGCCTCATAGTTTTGATTTAGCAAATATACCCCCCGTACTTTCCTTGTGCGTTTAGATTCTCTCTTCTGCACAGAATGATTGCCTATCATTGACTACATTGCACTGTTAATGAATCCAAGACATCATTTCCCTGATATAGTAATATTGCTGTGCAATTATCACCCAGCATTATCATCTTACAGCGCTGAGTGGATCTCATTCGCATTCTATTACCGTAGGCTGTTGACCATCTGAATATATTTATAGTGAACAGATACTTCAGTCATTCTGGAAAGCTGTCTATGCTTTTTTAAGGGCTCAAGGGCGGGGGAAAGGCTTTTCTGAATGTAATACTGAGGAAAACATTCGAGTTTAAATATTGAAGTTGTTAAATATTGAGATCCTATTACCACAACAATACAATTCTGAAAGCAAATACTGAAATCCTACTACCACATTAATAGAATGCTGCAAGCATCTGGAAATCTAGAAGGATTCAAGAGAGAATTGTCCAGGGAAGAGAATAGTCCAGAGAGGGAGATAAATTGAAATGCGTGGGGAAAAAATGATAAAATAAGGTATTTCTTCCAATGTATCATTTTGCAAAAGAAAATGAATCTTCTGAATGGACAAGAGAAATAAATTTCCAGTCAGACTCTTTTCCCTTTCTATTATGTGTTGTTTTCCCACTCAACTTACAAATTCAAAAGCTGCAACTTCACTTCCCTGTTTCAAGGAAACAGAAAGAAAGCATCAATGAAGTGTTAATATTCTTCCTTCACGTAGGGAAGAAATCATAAGTGTCATAAAGAAAGCATATTCAACTTCTCCTGAGGCAAAATTAAACCACTTTTAGGTTTTCACTACACAAATAACATAGGGCAAGTGATATTTGCTGACACCTTTGCTATTTTTCTAAATTCTTTCTGAGATTTCTGTTGCTTCTTAAAAGATGAATACTAAATGTAAACATGGCAGCATAATAAAAACTTGACACGCTGCCTGGAAAGGAAGGATTCTTTTCTAGATTTTTCTATCCTATATCATAATGATCTGATGCCAATAAACTCAGTGATATTTTGATTTTGAAAACCAAACTAACTCTTTGGTTACTTATACTCCTTTGGTATTTTCCCACGAAAATAGGGCCATGGCCCTTCACCACCCACCTCATGCTTATTGCTTTGGGCTCTCTGGGCCAGCACTCAAGGTGTGGTTTGTTTTTTCTCCTCATGTCACTTACATTTATTTTTCCCGTATTGTCACCTTGTTATCAACAAACTCTTTTTTAAATTCATTAACTTGAGTACCCTGCTTTACTTCAGTGATGCCATCTCATTCTGATATCTATAAAATTATATGATCAGGCTGCTGTCATCATAAAAATTGTAAATAAAGGACACCTGAGTGGCTCAGTGGTTGAGTGTATGCGTTTGGCTCAGGTCATGATCACGGGGTCCTGGGATCGAGTCCCACATCGGGCTCCCTGCAAGAATCCCGTTTCTCTCTCTGCCTATGTCTCTGCCTTTCTATCTCTCATGAATAAACAAATAAAATCTTTTTTTTTAATGTAAATAAAATGTTTTTAACTTAAATGGTCTTAAGATGAGGCATTTGGTGGTAGTAGAGAGGAGATGAACTTCCAGGAAGTTGGCTTTACAAAGGAGATGCCTCCCTAACATATTCATATAGGATAAGAACACAGTAGGAGGAAGCCCCAAAAGATGTTTGTTTGCTTGCTTGCTTGTTTTCCAATTTTGTGAATGAGGGAATTGAAGGTGTCAAGAGATTAGACTTAAGTGTCACATCTAATTAGTGGAAAGGGAAGAGAAGTCCCATGTCACCTGCAGTACTCCTGAATCCTAGATTTTGGCCACATCCCTCAAGAAATACAGAACTGTTCAGGTCTAACTAGGATAGGAAACTATTTAGCCCATAGAAAAGGAGCCAAGTTAGCATGTTTATCTTTTTTAAGTATTAGCAAATGTTTTCTTTGGCTAATCTCTCCTACTTTACAAATCATTAGTGTCTCTGAATAAATAAGAACCTTAAGAAACCATCAGTATTCATAACATGCATATCTTCAACTTTCTGAACATTTGCTAGTGGCATAGCCAATATTTTCATGTATCTCTTAATGTAAGAACATTAGGTTTTATTAAAGATAATTTGTTTATTCTTTACTTTTTTATAGAAATGAGAATCTATAAAGAGGAAAGGAGAGAAAATGAGTGGGAAATATCAGAGAGGGTGACAAACATGAGAGACTTCTAACTCTGGGAAACAAACAAGGGGTAGTGGAAGGGGAGTTGGGCAGGGGGATGGGGTGACTGGGTGAGGGGGGCACTTGACAGGAAGAGCACTGGGTGTTATACTAGATGTTGGCAAATCGAATTCCAATAAAAAAATACAAAAAAATTTTTAAAAAAAGACATGAGAATCTAGTTGATGAATGTGATGGTTTTTCTTCCATGTCTAGATACTAGTATCTGATTTCACTCTCAAACACACACACATATACTTCCTCATTATCTTCCAAGCCAGTCACTTGATCCAGAGATAACTTACAACAACCTAAATTTATTTCCCTTACCATCATTATTATTATTATTGTCACTTAACTCTGTTGAGCTAAGACTCACTAAATGTGGTATGAGATATATTGTAATGGTTAACAGCATGGACTTTGGTGTAAGATGAGTCATTTATAAAGAATGTTAGAAGGGAATGTGGGCTTCACAAACAGATCTTGAACAAGTTAATTTTATGACCTTCAGTTTTATTATTCCTATGGAAAAAAATAAAAAATAAAAATATCTAGATTTTTGTATAATGTATATAGAATACCCATCTCATTTCCTAGAGCACAGAAATCAATAAAAGTAGTTACTTTTTTATTCAACCGAACTATTGCTTCACAATTTGACAAAGGTACCATTAAGATTACTTGAAGCCTCCAGATGGGGCTTCATTGCTACCACAGTTCGTTTGGTTGCTGAGTGTCCTGTCTGGCCCTAAGTCTCATTTCCCCTACTATTCAACCATGAATGTGGGTCCTTCCTATGGCTTGGTGCCTCAACTCTCCACCTTCTAATAAAACAATCTAGTTTTGTCTCATTGACATATTTTGAATATGCCTCCGTGACTCAGCAGGCATCTGGATTCCAGGCCAGAGTTCTAAGACACAGACAACATCTGTGAATCTAGAGTATCTCAAGTGCACTGCCTATTATATAAGCCTATGAGCGCTGCAATCAAATAGGGAAGGAAAGATATTCCCGTGAATTAAAATGTGGCGAGGTGCTCTATCCTTAGGAAGAGTCTTCTGTAGGCATGTATTTTATATGCTCCTTTATCCTAGAAGGGATTTAAGTTAGCTTACAGCAACACGTAAAAGACATTCACACTAATTAGCTTGATTGTGGTAGTCATTTCACAATGTATATATATCAAAACATCACATCTACACCTTAAATATGTACAATATGTATTTCTCAATCACACTTGAACAAAGCTGGAAATATATTTCTATGAATTATAAAATGAGGGCAAAAGGAAAAAAAAACTGTGGATGCAGTCAAGAGCAAGGCTAAAAATCTGTACAACATAATTATGTACTAATAGGCCACACATTTGGATCAAATCTTGCTAGCAGCCAATTAGTAAAGAGAGATAATCCATCATTACCAGTAACCATAATAAAAGCTACAGTGTATTGTTTGTTGAGTGCCATACGTGGTAAGTTGTTTACATGAATAAAATTGTTTACTCTTCTCAATGATACTGAGACAAGTATTATTTTATAGCTGTTTTGGATGACAAAACTGAAGAGCCAAGAGAATGTCTTACCTGCCCAAAAACATTCTAGTCACCTGTGAAGCTAGGGATGTGAATCAACTCTGACTGACCTCACCAAACACAACTGTAATGACTACACTACACAGCAGAGAAAAATGAAAAAAAGCTTTTGAATGTCATTTACTAATACGTGACCATGAAGATGACTGACTTCTCCCATTCTTAGTTTCTTCAAATATAATAGCTACCTCATTGACATCCGATGACAGAACTTAATAAAAGAGAAACAACATGGTGTGTATGGATAACGGAGCCTATAAGCATTAGAATATGAACCAGTTTATTCTCCCTCCAAAGATCCTAATGAAGTACAGTTGACCCTTTAACAACATGGGAGTTAGGGGCACTGACCCCTCCATAGTAAAAAATGCACATATAACTTTTGACTCTCCAAAAACTTAACTGCTAATAGTCTACTGTTGACTGGAAGCCTCATTGATAACAAGAACAGTCGATTAACACATATTTTGTAGGTTATATGCATAGTATGCTGTATTCTTATAATAAAATAAACTGGAGAAAAGAAAGTGCTATGAAGAAAAATATAAGGATCATAAGAAAATACATTTATAGTACTATACCATATTTACTGAAAAAAAACATATAAATGGACATGCTCAATTCAAATCCATGTTGTTCAAGGATCTACTGTATAAGGGAGAAGTGTTTCCAGTCACATTCGTGGACAAAGTCAGGTGACAAGTCAGGCGGAGGTAGCACACCTTGCATCGGAACACACCTCTCTGTTATAAATCTCAGTGGTCTCCAATCCCAAGTTCTATCCACAGTAAGTTACTATACCTTGAAGTTCAATGGAAGTGTTTTGAAAAAACGTGCTATTTGGTCTATTTGCAAGAAGCTTGGCAATACAGAAATTTAAATTCAAGAGTTTGATTTTACCAACGTTCATAGATACTGATGCCCTGGTATGGTCACTCCACCACAGGCCATCCTGGCACTTACTGATCTGCACATCGTGACAAGTTACAGTCACACCCTGGACTGGCACTTCTTGAAATCCTGTAGTGAAACACTCATTTTGGGATCCAGAACATCATTCATTAATGTCAGGAACAAAATTCCACGTGGATACCTGCCTTCAAAACACTAAATTCCCATCTGGCAAGATCCTTATAAGCAAAGGAAAGTTTTAGGTTTAATGAAGCAATTTCCTTTAGGTACATGTTTCTCGACAGAAGTGCCTTGGAGTCATTACAGTTTTGTTGAAGAGAGCATTGCTACCTCTTCAAAATGGCAAAAACCCCCCCAAAAATGTATTCAAGTGCTCAAATGTATAAAATACACTTAAATAAAATGTATACAGAAATGCTCTTTTTCCTTTTGCTATTCCATGGAATGGGACTGACTTTCAGTCTGACATAATAGTTAAAATGAGGTATACTTATCTAATTTGTCTTCATGCTATGCATTTTGATAAACTACTGCACGCATGCTGGGGGGGGGGGGGGCGGGGAATGCTAAACTGGGACGCCTGGGTGGCTCAGTGGTTAAACATCTGTCTTGAGCTCAGGGTGTGATCCCTGAATCCCAGGATCAAGTTTCGCATCCAACTCCCCAGAGGGAGCCTGCTTCTCCTTCTGCCTGTGTCTCTGACTCTCTCTGTGTGTCTCTCATGAAAAAATAAATCTAAAAAAAGGCTGAATCAGTAAGAGGCCAACATACCTTTAGTTAGGAAAAGACCCTATAAAAATAAGACATTTCAGAATAAAATGGTATAAAACCCTAAATGTGTGTGATGATTTTTTCCAGGTTATTTTTTGGACGTCTAATTCATATCACAGAAAATAAATGAAAATATGGAAAAGTATGAAAGCAGTAGGAGAAAAACTTTGGACAGACCCAATGGAAAGTAGGAAGTTGTTAAAGATGTAGCTTCTGAAACCATCAGGAAGAAAACAGAAAGCTTCCTCATGCTCTTCAAAGGACACAAGGAGAAGAGACAGAGAAGGTTTGTAAAAAGCAAAGTTCTAATCACTACCCATATTTACACTATTTATATAAGGGCTCTTTCTTTCTCTTTGTATTTCTTTCTTTCCCTTCTTTCTTTTTTTCTTTCCTAGTATATCACTTTGGAATGGCTTTGGCTGCAAATAACAGAAAATCAGAATCAGGCTCAAACACTTACATTCCACAAAAAGACCAGCAAAGACTGTCCAGGGCTGCTGTAGCATTCAGCAGTATCACCACGGACAACCTTTTGTTTTAACATTCTTAGCAGGTGGCCTTAGACTCATGAAGATAAAATGTTTTGTTTTGTTTTTTCTTATCATCAGAAATGAGAAAGAAAGGACCTACCAGCTGAATTTTGTCTGTGGAGCCAGCACGGAGGCATCTTCTTTTAGTGAGAGACTAGGGTCGAGGAAAGCCAATGTCACTGGCTACATTGAACACTAAGCCAAGGAGATGTAAGTTATCTGAACTCAACTGCATACTTTCTTGCACTGGATTTTTTTTTTTCTTTTCAAAAAATATGGCAGCCACCCACAGGAAACCAAGAATACCACCATAGCTAAAATGTAAAAGTTTGCCTTTACGTGTATTTTCATATATTGTCCTGAAAGGGCAGTTTTCACTTGCTTGACAGTCACATTTGCTTCAATTATATTTTCTAGCAGAATTATTTTTTTAAAGTCTATTATAATACATCTTTTCATGTGCTATAAAACTCACAGATTTAGACATCTGTTTGAAATACCTCATTTTACAATTTTCATTGTGACAACTCATATGGTGCCCCAAGGACTACAGGTTTCTACTTCTTTGTAAATATATTTGGAAATTATTATACTGATTATCTGCATGAGCTCCTCCGTCAATTTTCTAACTCTAGAAGCTAGAGGTTTTTAATTCTTCAGGATCCTGAACTTGTCATTACTATTAAAATGTTCATAGACTAAAGATAAACTTTATCTGAGTTTAGAGCAAAGTTTATTAAGAAGGAAATTACTCTTAAAATGCATGACATTTTTTCTTTGTGTCTGAATTAACTTTTAATATTAATACTCAGTAATTTTTATTATATTTTGAAAATATCTTTATAAAGGGGAATTTTAATTCATTTCTGCTTTCCTAAGCTTACTGTCAGTTATTATTTGTAAATCATGTATTACTTTTAAATTAGGTTTATTTTGCATAATCAGGATGTTACTTATATGAAACACATGTGAAAAAAAATATGCTTTTCTGAGAATTTATACATAATACTTTATTTTTATGAACCAAAAATTCAGATCCTGACATTTAATAAATATTTTGGGTATTTTGTGAGCACAATAATCCCTAAATTAAAGTACAATTAACTTAGCCGTTATCAAAAATTGAGTGTACCTTTCACTTACTGGCTAGTTATTTTGATGAAACAGTTAGGACTGAATAGCAAACATCACCCTTGTAACTGAATAAGGTACATATTCAAACAGGATGATATTTGTCACAGTACTTTTTCTCCTTGCTGCCAGCTCCCTACTGGTCCTAAATAATTTCATACTAAAGGTCCCGTGAACATGCAGATAAGAACAATCATTCAATGTTGCCAAATAAACAAAGACTCTCACAAACAAAGGGCAAATATTATTTTCTTCCCAAAGCTTGTCCCAGCATGGCCCCAGGATGTCTATGTACTAAAGGAAGCTTCTGGATGGTGATAGGCAGAGAGCCAAGGCTAATTAATATCTCAGAGGCCACAAAGCCAGATAAGACTCCAGCAGAACCCCTAGACTGTGCCAATGTTGCTGGGTAGATAGTTGCCCTGAAGCAAAGACCTTCCACCCAGGGTTGTACTACAATTTGTAGACTCTCTGAATGGCAGACGAGTCCCTCAAGTTTTACCAAGCCCTGAAAATGAGCGTAGAACACAAATACTAAAACAACTCTTCACATTCAAGAATTCACTTCTATAGCTGTGATATTGTAATTTATAATAAGAAATATGTATTTAGCCTTTGTCCTATTCCTAGCACACAGCTCCTTTGGAATTTTTTAAGCGATAAAAGCAATGGGAGAATTTTTTTGTTAAAAGATTTGGTGTTTTGTCCTCAAATAGTTCCAGGTCCAGTAACAGTTCCACAGTGATAAAGCAGAAAAAAATGTCTTGCTATTTATAACGAACCCCTTTCAAGCATACCTAAGTTTATGGATGACTTGGAAATTACCTCAGAATGAGGTTAGTTGCCAGGGGAGCCAGCCATGCAATCAGAGGGTTGGAACTTTCAGTTCTACCCCTTCCGCCCACCACCATCCTCCACCCATGTCCAGGGAGGGGAGATGGGCTAGAAGTTGAATTAATCACCAATGGCCAATGATTTAATCAATCTGCCTATGTAATGAAGCCTCCAAAAAAAAAAAAAAAAAACCCAAAACAAGAGAGTTCAAAGAATTTCTGGGTTGATGAATACATGGAGATCCTGGGAGGGTGGTACCCCTGCACAGGTCATGGAAGCTCTATGTTCCCCATACCGTGCCCTGCCCATCTCTTCTGTTCACCTGTTTCTAAGTTATATCCTTTTATAACAAACTGGTAATCTAGTAAACTGTTTTCCTGAGTTCTATGAGCTGTTTAGGCAAAGTAATCAAATCCCAGATGGGGATTGTGGGAGTCTCTATTTTATAGCTAGTCGGTCAGAAACACAGGTGACAACCTGGACTTGCATTGTTGTCTGAAGAGGGTGTGACAGGCAGTCCTGTGGTACTGAGCCCTAACCTGTGGATCTGACACTCCAGGTAAATCCTGCCAGTACTGAATTGACCTATAGGACACCCAGTTGTGTCGCAGAAAGGCTTCGTGTAAGAAACTAATCTCCCCCCCCACTTTTTTTTTTTAAAGATTGTACTTATTTATTCATGAGAGACACACAGAGAGAGGCAGAGACATAGGCAGAGAGAGAAGCAGGCTCCCTGCGGGGAGCCCGATGCAGGACTCAATCCCAGGACCCCAGGATCACAACCTGAGCCAAAGGCAGATGCTCAACCAGTGAATTCAAATCCAGACTCTTTAATTCACTATTCCTAATTTCTTTATGCCTCACAGATATCCTGAACAAAATAATATCAACAACAATAACAATAAAAAGGAAAACAAAACAAAACAAAAAGATGCAGATACTACCTTCCCAGAACTTAAGATCTAGCAGGTAAAACTGACAATTAATGACTCTGCTAAGGTGATCTCAGTTTCAGAACCACTCAGGTGATAGTAGAAACAGCCTCTGAAGCAACTAACCTGCCCAGAATCCCAGAGAAGGATTCCTTGAGGCCCAAAATGGAAGGGAAATACATCGAGGAAAGAAACTCCGTATACGCAGTGTCTCAGTCACAGGAGATCCAAATGGGCTCATTAACAGTATGGCTGATGTGGGGAGGTAGCCCATGGCAGGTGGGGATGGAGAGGCATGCAGCACCCAGTCAACAAGACCCATGAACCATGTCTGAACATTTTCCTGAGGACAAGAGGAAGCCACTGAAAACATTAAACAGGGAAGTGGCATAATCAGAGCTTTTTATTTTTTTACAGAAAGTTTAGTTTACTTTTGACAACTAGAGAAATAAATTGGAAAAAATAAATCTGTAACAGGGAGTCAGGCAGGAGCCACTTGGAATAACAGGAAAACTAAAATAATAGCAGTGAGGGGCCATGTGGTGACAAGGTGTGAGTTTAATGATTGAACCGAATATATGTATGTGTGTGTCTTGGGGAAAGAGGGTCCAGAAAAGGAAAGAGGAAAGTACCTAATAGGAAGGTATTCTCTTAGCCTATTACTGGATGGTGGGGCTACTCCCCTAGCTGTGAGAAATCACTGAAAGGAGCAGAATTGGAAGAAAGCATGTAAAACTGCTGTTTTGGTTTGGGATTTGTCGAGTATGTTATCTAAGCAAAGGTGAACAGGGACAGTTGAATATATTTGACTAGAGTTCAGATGAGAATCTGGAGCTGGAGATGGCTATTTGGGGAAACTTTGTGGAGATGGCTATTTGGGGAAACTTCAGGGCAAAGCTATTGTTAAGGAGATAGAGAAGGGTGTCCAGAGCTCCTGGAGAACAGAGATCCCACCTGTTTGCTTCTTCATCATGCTCTCACGTCACTGGACAATGCATGTCACAACACAGACATTTGTTCTACGAAGTAGTTAATAGCATACGATACTGCAGAAGGCAAGAGGAAAGCACATCTCTAGAAGAACATTTTCAATAGAACCTGAAGTTATGTTTACCTATGGAGGGTGCATCTGCCCTTTGAAAGTAGGCCACTTGTCAAGACTGCCACTTCTTGGGTGGTAAAACGGCAGGGTGAGCACCAGCAATAGCCACAGTAGACAGAGGTGAGAAGAAGCCCAGAGAAGACAGGAAAACTTCCTCAGAAAGTTCATAACTCCTTGTCTAACCTTTTCAGCACCTTGGGATTCCCCATCCTAACCTTGTGGGTGCTGTCAGTTCTTCACCTTTCTCTACAATTGAGTAGAATGCACATATTTTTCAGTTCATCTCCCATCCAGCTCCTTCTCCAGGAATCACTCACAAGTGCTTATCTCACCAAGAAACCAGACTTCTCTAACTCTTTCAGGCTTTACCTGTTTTCTTTGGACTTAGCATAAACTGTTTATTACTTATTTCTGGATATTTGGTGTCTTTTCTGTTCAACTATATAATAAAGTCCTGAAGACAAAGACTGTTTAATGGCTTTGCTGGGTCCACTATACTTACAGCAATGCCTTGAAAATATCAAGCTTCCCATAAATGCTTGTTGGAGAATCACCTGCACTGTCCTCATCCTCACTGTGTTATGCAAATCATTCACAGACAGAATAAGATAGATGCCACATTAGGCAAGTCATCAACGTGTATAACTTTCTCATCAGCAAGAAATAGCAGAGTTAAAAAACTATATTATTATTAGTAATATTTGAAGTGAAGAGAGAAAACTATACTAAACATATTGAAAATCCTAATTGAATTGTTTTTATATGCATTTTTCTAACACTGCTTATTTTATTGTTTTATGATAAACCTAGCTATAAAATTAAAGTCACTTTTCCCGAATATGAGATTTCATGAACATATTCAAGGGCAAAATGTTCTCTTTTCCTCCCAGGTGCTGTGTGCTGTGCCCCATCACTAAGGTGAACACTCTATACCTCTGGCGCCTGAAGTGCCATGCTCCATTAGCTGCTGAGTTGTCATCATATCAGTATTACCAAGTGTTCCAGGCATGAATTATAAGTCTTAGTAGAGAGGGGACAACTGAAGAACATTTTGACTGGGGATAGTGTCCAGTTTCATTTAATAATACATTTTATAATTTTTTGGTTTTTTATGAGTGTGGACAGTAAATACTCAAACATAACTAAATAGTCAACAAACAAATATTCAAAGATAGGTAAAGCATAGATCATCTTGGTTGATTTTATTGGCTTTTTAAAAAATGTGCTTCATCAGATTTCAATGGGATCACTGATCATTTAAACAATTTTGGCACTGAGATGTTAGCTCAGTCAGTCACTAACGATGTAGCATTAACTAAATCACTTCAAATGCTTGAGCCCCAGCTTTCTGTAAAATAAGGATTGTTGAAACTTATCTTCAATCTCTTGAAATTCTAGCTCTGGTTTTGTGACCTAAACATTACAGAAAGGAATGCAGGATTTTGATACTCTGCATCTCAGTTGTAACTCTAATTTCATCACAATCAAATCAATCCTGTATTAGTCCATTTCTCCTACTAAAAGGAGCTTCAAGGTAAGCTCCATTATCCCTATAGCCCAAGGTAAAGTGAACAGCTCTTGTACCTTTGGGCTACAGTCTCTTAATGAGTGGAGTACCTATGCTCCTCTAGCTCAAGGTCTGGTGAGCCTCAGAAAAATGGGGTTCATTTAAGTGCCCACATTTCTGCCTCACCTCCCACTCTATGCCTCTTTGCTTTCAGGGAAACCACCTGTGACCAGGAAAAGGCACGTGTGAACCTGCAAAGAGAGACAGAAAGTAAGGAAGACAGGTCTTCACGCCTGTACATAAGGCTTTTTTAGTAATCATTGTTCTTTAACCCACTCTTTAACTCAGTCTAGGTTATAAGATAACAGATTCATAGAATATAAAACAATATGTAAAACAACAGAAGACTTTAGATAAACAAAACTTGAACTGATTCACAAGCTTTATGAATTTGGTATGAATTCTTCTGTTTTCATAACACTGAGCCATTGAAAGAAACTGCCATTTAAAAAAATAGTCAACTCTATTGAAAAGTTTGATTTCATTCACCACCCTTTTGTAATATTCGATTTGAAATAAGTTACAAGACAATACTAGACTCTTAGACCCAGACAAGACTTCCTAGGATTATTAAAGATTTTTGGCTCTTTTCCTATAGTTTAAACAGTACTCCATTACTTTCATGAATGAGAGAAGAACCATTACCCTTGCCTAGTCTTCCTCCATCCAAGAAAGTTAAGCTCACTTTGAATTAGAGTCTTACTAGTCCATTTACACTTATAAAATGATCTCAATATAATACTTTTTTTTTTTTTAGAGAAAGAGAGCATGAGAGGGAGTTGGCAGGGGGAGGAAGAGAGAGAATTCCAAGCAGGCTCCATGTCCAGCACAGAGCCCAAGGCAGGGCTTGATCCCACAATCCCACGATCATGACCCAGGCCAACACCAAGAGTCAGACACTCAACTGACTGAGTCACCCAGGTGCCCCTCTATAGCACAAATTAAAAGAAATATTTTACATCAAGAAAGAAATGGTTCCTGAAATGCTACAAAACAAGCATATAATAAGTACAGACTAGGAATAAGACAGTCTGCCTAAGAATCCCAAATGCTGATCCCAAACGCTTTACAGTGTTGCTTTTACCAAAGAACATGGCACTTTGTTCTGTTTCTTTGTTTTCAATTCATGAACCATTTTAAAAATGAACACACTAAAATTGAACTGAGTACAAACATAAAAACTGCTCCTACCTACTGGTACACAGTAGGCATCCATAAGCTTTTGTAGCATATCCCACTATAACAATAAATAGGTTAATATGAAACATTCTCAATAATGCATAATACTTTGAAAATACTTTTCTTCATGGCAATGCTAGTGTTTAAAATTGTCTGCTATTGCAGGATCACTTATAAAAATAAAAATCCAAGGATTTATTTCGGGAATATAAAGAAAGGAGAGAGAAAATAAAAGTCAAATTTTGATCTCTTAAATTTTACATATTTATTCTATTTCTTAAAATGTTTTTTAAATATTTTAGACAGTGTTTCTAGCAGATTCATTATTAGTAACAAATTCCAAATAGTAACTCAGCAAAAATTAAATATTTGTTTTGTCCTACTTTTAGATCAGAATAAGTCTTTCACAAATGACACATATGTCCATACAAACTTCCCATAACTGCACAATATGAAGCACAACAAGCTTCTATAATCACTGATTTTATATGTTCATCTACAGTCTGTAAATGTGGTAAGACTAATTTTATGAACACCAAACACAGGAGAAAAATAGTACTAAATTCCAAGTATTATTTTGTTTCCCTTTTTTAATCTTCAACTATTTTCTGAAAAGAAAAAAAATAAGTATTTAAACAGTAAATACACATTATAAACAAAACCCACTTCTAGAATTTAAACTGAGCTTATATATTTCATTTTTTTTCTTAGATTTGTGGCAAAGATCAAGTCTAAGAACACATGTAATCAGAACATAGACCTGCCACATGGCCCTGTAGAAAGAATTCTTCTCTAGCTATTTTATTACAATACAAAGGAAGGAAACTCAGTTCAGTGCTACCCAACTGGTATTCTAATTCATCATTCATCCATTTGTATAAAACCATAATTAGGTCACATTGACACTAACAGTTTTACTGATACAAATGCCTGACATAAGGCTTTCATCTAGGTTTTTGCTAATCAAAGAGCTGTTTTCTTATGTGAGTTTATCATACTTATAATTGTTTTACAGACAGTTAAAAGTTGAAAATAATCTCACAAATTATCATTTAAGGCATGTGGGAAGCCTTAGAAATCATTTAAAGCTGGAGAAATAAAATTTCTCCAGGAACAGTCCTGTAGGTCCCAGTGGTATCTCTGAGTGGTCTAGAAGGCACCCCACTTCTTCAAAGGTGGTTCAAAGGTTCAAAGCTTAACCAAGAGCAGAGATAATGAGTGATCACATATATATCATGAACCAAAAGAAAAGGAAATAACCAAAAAATAGTTTTTCTTCAAAGAATTATGTAATTTCATATGTACATGTATCTGTGCAAATTTTCCCCTTTATATTTTATAATGTCACACTCAATTTACAGTGAATGTCCATTTATTTCTGCAAAAACACTTACTGTAAGCCTAGATACTGGGCATTGTGATAAGGGAGAGAAAAAGAACATGATTCCCAAATATTCCAACTTTCTTAAAACACATATAATGGTGGACAAGTACAGATAATAAGAGAAGCAAATTAATAGCTATACAAAACAATATCAGGCATTGGAAAGTGCTAGGAATACACCTACAGAGAAGACCCAACAATAATGTGGATGTGACAACCATTGACAAGAGATGGCCATGGATGATGATTGACCTCCATCCAGGGTGACAAAGAGAAGGGAATGTCAGAAATAGTTCATTAAGAAGAAGACAATATAGGAGTCCTTCTAGCAAAAAGGAGCCAGCATTTTGAAAATTAGAAGTTTGGCATTTCCAAGCAGTGATTTAGTAACCTGAGGCAAAGGATAAGTTGGATTCTAGAAGAAGAGAGAGCAGGAGGGAGATAAGGGATAGAGTTGAGGGGTAGGCCAAATCAGACAGTGCCCCTAGACCATGAAGGCCATGTGAATTTTACTCTAAGCCCCACAGGAAGCTACCTTGAGAGTTTTATGCAAGGGAGCGATTTAATCCAATTTCTATGTAAAAAAAGATCCTTGGGGATGCCTGGGTGGCTCAGCGGTTGAGCATCTGCCTTTGGCTCAGGGCATGATCCTGGAGTCCCAGGATCGAGTCCCACATCAGGCTTCCTGCAGCATGGGGCCTGCTTCTCCCTCTGCTTATGTCTCTGCCTCTCTCTGTGTGTCTCTCATGAATAAATAAATAAAATCTTTAAAAATTAATTAATTAATTAAAAAAGATCCTTGGCTATCAGTGGTATTTTACTTGACCCTTGAAAAAGATCTATGATACAGTCATCTAAAATATTTTACCTTGGTTAAAAAGAAAACTACAGGCACAAGCTGGGGTCACTTTTTCCCCAGGATAGCAAACCAAGACTTAATTGCAGTCTCAACTGCAATTTCTCCAGGAGTGAAATTTTAAGCCAATCAATCTAGAATTTTCTGGTCAGCAAGGATGAGGTAGTCTGTCACATGGGCCCTTTCCATCCCCCAAAGGCATATGAGGCCATCTGCATAGTAAGACTCCCTGCCCTTACCCGTAAGACCTTGCCTGAAACAATCTTTTCATTTCTTTTGCTCATAGCAACTTTCCTCACCCTCTTTCCTATAAAAGTCTTCCATTTTGTACAACTCCTCAGAGATCCCCTCTACTTGCTAGATACAATGCTACCAGGTTCATGATTTGCTAATAAAGCCAATTAGATCTTCAGATTTAGTCAGCTGAATTTTTGTTCTTCACCTTATGTAAATCATATCAGATATAAATTTACAGATTTTGTATTTGATAACATCTTCAAAATGTACTATCAATCTTAGTAGAACTGGGGGTAACTGGTTAAGAAATGACCTTAGTGAGGGGAGATTAGGGACATATATAAAAGCCATGCATTGCACTCTATAATAAACATGTTTGTAGAACAATTTTCAATGGAGGGACACCTAATTAATTAAAAATAAACTTCCCTGTGCAAGCAAAAAAGCTTTATCAGTCTTCCTTTAAAAGCCAACACAATCGCAGACGACATGATTGTCTGTGTAGAAAATCTGAAATAATTGACAAAATGACTCCTGGTACTAATAATCAATTACAAAAAAATTTCAGGATACAAAGTTATTAGACAGAAGTCAATCAATTTCCTATATACTAACAATGAACAAGTGGAACTTGAAATTTAAAACAATACCATTTACATTAGCACCCTCAAAATTAAATTCTCGGGTTTAAGTCTAACAAAACATAAATAAGATCTATATAAGAAAATTATAAAATTCTGATGAAAGAAATTAAAGACTAAATAAATAGAGAGCTATTCCACAGTTATGCATTGAAAGACTCAAAATTGTCCAGATGTAAATTTTTCCCAATGTGATTCAACACAATCTCAATCAAAATCCTAGCAAGTTATTTTGGGGATGTTGACAAACTAATTCTAATCACATAGAGAGGCAAAAGACCCAGAATAAACACAATACACTGAAGGGGAAAACAAAGTCACAAAACTGACACTGCCAAACTTCAAAGCTGTTATAAGTAGTTTATTATAATAAAGATAGTGTGGTATTGGTGAAAGAATAGATAAATATATAAATGGAGCAGAGTAAAAAGCTTAATTATAGACCCACAAATTTACAGTCAACTGTTCTTTGACAAAGGAGCAAAGGCATACAATAAAGGCAATGCAATACAATACAATAAAGAAAATACAGTCTTTTCAACAAATGGTGCTGAAACAACTGGGTATCTACATAAGAAGAAAGAAAGAGAGAATGGGAGAAAGGAAGAAGGAAGGAGGGAAGGAAGGAAGGAAGGAAGGAAGGAAGGAAGGAAGGAAGGGAGGAATCTATACACAGACTTTACATCCTTCACCAAAATTAGCTCAAAATGGTTCATAGACCTAGATGTAAAAAGAAAAACTATAAAATTCCTAGAAAATAACATAGGAAAAAGAGAACTTTAGATTGGTGAAAACTGGGATCCCTGGGTGGCGCAGCGGTTCGGCGCCTGCCTTTGGCCCAGGGAGCGATCCTGGAGACCCGGGATCGAATCCCACGTCGGGCTCCCGGTGCATGGAGCCTGCTTCTCCCTCTGCCTGTGTCTCTGCCTCTCTCTCTCTCTCTCTGTGTGTGACTATCATAAATAAATAAAAATTAAAAAAATATATATATAGATTGGTGAAAACTTCTTAGATATGATACCAAAAACATGACACATGAAAGAAAGAACTGATAAGCTATACTTAAAAAAAATTAAAAACTTGCTCTGCAAAAGACACTGCCAAGAGATTGAGAAGAAAAACCACAGACTGAGATAAAATATTTGCAAAACTCATATCTAATTAAGAACTGCTATTCAAAACACATGAAGAATTCTTAAACCCTAACAATAGGAAAACAAATAATCCAATTAAGAACTGGGCAAAAGACCTAAAAAAACACCTCACCAAAGAAGTATATAGATGGCAACTAAGCATATGAAAAGATGCTGAACGTATATGTCATTTGGGAATTGCAAGTTAAAACAGTGAGATACCATGACATACCTACTGAATGTCCAGAATCCAGGACACTGACAATATTGAATTCTGGGGCAACAGGAACTCTTTTTCATTGCTGGTGAGAATGTAAATGGCACAGCCAGTTTGGAAAGATAGTTTGGCATTTCTTGCAAAAGTGAACATTCTCACTATATGACCCAACAGCTGCACTCAAATGACTTGAAAAAATATCCACACGATAACCTGCACAAAGATTTACACCAGGTTTATTAATAATTGCCAAAACTTGTAAACAAACTGTCCTTTGGTAGAGAAATGGATAAATCATGGTAAATGCAATCCATGGAATATTAAAAAAGAAATGAGCTATCAAGCCATGAAAAGACACGGAGGAAACCTAAATGCTTATTTCAGAGTTAAAGAGGCCAATCTGAAAAGGCTACATACTATATGACATTCTGGAAAAGGTAAGACTATCGAGCCAGTAAAAAGATCAGTAGTTGCCAGGAGTTAGAGAGAGAAGGGAGGGATGAATAGGTGAAGAGCACAAAGGATTTTTAGGACAGTGAAATAGTCTGTATGATACTATAGTGTTGGATACATCCCATTATACATTTTTCTAAACCCACAGAATGTACAACACCAAGAGTTGAACTCTAATGTAAACTATGGACCTTGAATGAAAATAATGTGTCAATATAGGTTCATGGATTATAACAAATGTACCATTCTGGAAGAGGTTGTTGGTCAGGGGAAAGGCTGATAGTTGAGGAAGTTGTGGAGTGGGCAGGGAATATATAGTCACTCTGTATTTTCCACTCAATTTTGCTATGAACCTAAAACTGCTCTAAAATATAAACACAAATATATTTATAATATCTAAATACTTTATATTTAGAAAATATAAAATATCAAATAACCTTTTCTGGATTTTACTTATTTTTCTTTCCTTTATTACACGTCACAAATTCCAGAATCCGTTTTTAATTCTAGAACATTTTGTGAATAAATTATTGCTTTATTTCTATGATATGGGTTTTATCAAGCCATAGTCCTTATTTTGGACTGAAAAAAGGAAAATCTCTCATCAGTCTATGAACAGTTGATCAGTTGTCTCCTAAGTACAACTGATTGTTTATATACTGCAAATACAAAGATGATTAAGATAAAATCTCTGACCCTAAGGGCCAACAGTCTAATGGAAGGAGACAAAAAGTAAATAATCATGATAAACTGTTTATATATAAATAAACACTGATGTGGGATCCCAGGGGTGCTTCAACAATTCACTGCTCTGTGTTCACTACAAGCATAGATGATGCCTTGTGACTATTTTTAGATAAGTTTGTTTCCTAATAGCTTTAGCGAGAGTCTGACTTCTGTTTGTATGTTTTATTCTGGAAATAGTGCCTGTCACATAGTAAGTACTCAGTAATTATCTGTGGCATGAACACAATACCCAGAAACAACTGCTTTGGAACCGAATCTGGAAGTAAATCTAAGGCCAAGGGGAAATGAGAAATCCTGAATTGGCCATGTTTGGTATTGTAAAACATATATCATTAGCATTCTGAAGAACATAGATAAGTAACATATTTTCTCCTTCCCTTCTCTCCTTTCTATCCCCAAAAGAAGCCTATAAAGTAATTTAAGACTATGGCTCTCACTTCATGCCAAAGGAGCTGATCCAGAATTGACAGATTTTGTTAAAATGTAATTGAAGGATGCTCAGCTGGGTAGATTTTATTTTTAGAAAATTAAAGCAAAAGTAAAAGATTTGCACACCATGTGTTTATCATGAATAGAAACCAAGGTTATTGGTGATTCACTTTCAGAAAAGGAGGGGACATGAAGAAGAAAGGAACAAAAGGGAGTGTAATACAAATAAAGGGAAAAATAAAAGAGGAGTTACAGGAAGATTTGCTTGGCTCGAAATGAATTTTAAGCAGCATACTTACAAACCAAGATTTCATTTTATGTTAATGAACATTTTGAATGCTTGTTTTGTGGTTAACACTAACACCCTTAACTGAAAGTATGTCTTTCAAGCTGTTGTCACCATATTAGCAAAGAGCTGCTAATTCCTTTCACTACATGAAATTTCACTGTCAATATATTACGGAGATTTGATCAATGTGATAGCATCTTTCTGAGTTTCTTACTTTAAGACTTACAGCTCCAAGAATTTTTTTTAAGTTTGTTAGAAAAGAATAGAGATAAACAATGAGTTCAGACTAACTGGTTTTTAAATCACTTACTAAAAATAATAATTAAAACTAAAGCAAAAATACAGGACATATCTGAAAATATTTCTTCAATACCCTAAATTCCTTTCCATGTGTAGCCTAGATAAATTAGACCAATTTAAGTCCCACTTATTTTTGCAAAATGATGGAAATAATTTGGTTATAATAGTTAGGGCCTGAAAAAAAGAGAGTCCAAGAGAGTGGTTGAATAATCTCTAACCCTTCAGGAATTTACAGCTCATCTACATCAAGACATAGTAATTGTATGATTATTTAACATCCTAATAGGAGAGAGATAAAAGACAGAGACAGTATAAATATGCATCGAGCTTAGTAACTTCAAGTAAATATTCCTCTAAATATGAGGCAAAAATACTAGACAAAGCCATCTGGAATTTTCTAGGATGACACCTAATAAATCAAGTGTAGACAGTATTTTCTTCTCTGCTCTTTAAAACCTCCAAGGAAAATTAAAAGACAGTGTTAAGCATGGAGCCACTGAGATTAAAAATTTTATTACTTGACAAAATTAGCACTGCAGAAATCTGAGAACATGAAGGGTGAGTGCTCTGAACCTCCTAGAAATCTCACACACAAAACACTGAATTAGAATAATTATGATCAATTCTTCAATTTGACAGACTAAGATATATCTCTGAGAGACCAGATAGTTTACTGGTAAAGGTTATATATGACATGGTTATACATATAATATATATAATATAATATATAATATATACACATATATCATATATATTATTAATATAACATATTATCTAATATAATATATACTATTAATTATTTTGTAATATTGGATAATAAGATCCATGGGGGCAGAGATAGAAACTGTCTTGACCTGTTGTACATCCAGCATCTGGCACCATGCTAGCCTCCAAGGAACTTTACACTCATAAATTTGACAAAACAAATGGACAATTTCCTCAAAAGCCACAAACTACCTAAACTCAGACTACATGAAATAGACAATCCAAATCATGATCATCAAAGAAACTGAGTTGTTAATTTAGATACTTCCAAAAAATAAATCTCCAGGGCTAGATGGTTTCACTGGAGAATTCTAATTTTTCAAAAGAATTAACAGCAACATTATACAATCTCTTCCAAAAATAGAAAACTAGAGAACACTTCTCAACTTATTTTTAGGCCAATGTTATACTAATAATGAAATGAGACAAAGACAGGTCAAGAAAGGAACACTATAGATCAATATGTCTCAATAACTTAGATACAAAAATTCTTGACAAAATATTATCAAAAGTACCATATAAAGCAAAGCATAAGGGAATTACATACTGTGATAAATTGGGGTTTATTTCAGATGTATGTACAAGGCTAGTTCAACATTAAAAAAAAATCTATCATTATAACCAAACATACCAACATACTACAGAAAAAGAATTATGTATTCTGTTACCTTATCATTTGACTCAGATAAAGCATTTGACAAAATTCAAAACTTATTTGTGATAAAAAGAAACCTCTTAAAAAATTACAGATAGAGGAAATCTTCCTGAACTTAGTAAAGAATTTCTAAAAATATCTTACAATTAACATTGTGCTCAATGACAAAAAATTGAATGGCTCTCCTTAATATTGGAAACAAGGTGAGGATGTTCCATCACCAGTCTTATTCAACACAGTACCAGAAGTTCTAGCCAGTGCAGTAATGCAAGAAAAAGAAATAAATACAGATTGAAAAGAAAAAAATAAAACTATCACTATTTATAAATGACATGATTATCTAAATAGAAAATCCTCAGGAATCTACAAAAATAAGTAAATCTCCTAGGAGTAAAAAGTTATTTCTGTGAGATTGCAGGATATAAGATCAATAAAAAACTGCATTTCTATATCCTAATCATGAACTTACACAAGCCAAAATTAAAAACACCATGTCATTTACAATCACTTCAAATACAATGAAATATTTAGGTATAAATCTAACAAAACATGCACAGGATCTATATCTAAAAAGTGCAAAATATTTATTAAAGCTGATTAAAGAAATCAATGAACATCTAAATACATGGAAACAACCATGTTTGTGGACTGGATGACTCAACATGACAAGATGTCACTTCTCCCTAAATTGATCTATAGGCTTAATGCAATACTATCAAAATCCAATAAGATTCTTTTGTAGACATAAAGAAGTTTATTCTAAATTATACATGGAAAGATATAGGACCTAAGTAGCCAAAAAAAAAAAAAAAAAAAAGCATAAAAGATTACGAGAAAGAATAAAGTGGGAAGAATCAGTCGAGGAGATGTTAAAGATTAGTATATACTACAGTATCACAATAGTGCAATTTTAGAGGAGGGAGAGATATACAGGTCAAAGAAACAGAGAACCCCAAACTAGACCCATACAAATGTATCCAAATGATCTTTACATCAGAATAATTAAAATAAAAAATTGTGATTACACCAAATGCTGGTGAAAATATTGGTGAATTGGATCATTCATACATTGTCACTGAGCATGTAAAATAATAGAACAATTCTGGAAAAGAGTATGGGAATTTCCTACAATACTAAACATATACTTACCACATGACCCAGCAATTTCTCTATATATTTATGCTGGAGAAATTAATTAATTCACAATAATACTGTCTATAAATGTTCACAGTTGCTATATTAACACCCCAAATACCCCCAAATTGGAAACAACTAAATGTCTTTCAGTGGATGAATGGTTAAACTATGGTATATCCGTGCCATAGACACTAGTCAGCAATAAAGAGGAATGAGAACCTGATACACAACATAGCTTAGTTGGATTTCACGGGAATTATGCTGAGTGGAAAGTTAATCTAAAATGTTGTATACTGGGATCCCTGGGTGGCTCAGCGGTTTGGCGCCTGCCTTTGGCCCAGGGAGCGATCCTGGGATCCGGGGATTGAGTTCCACCTCAGGCTCCCGACATGGAGCCTGTTTCTCCCTCTGCCTGTGTCTCTGCCTCTCTCTCTCTCTCTCTCTCTCATGAATAAATAAATAAAATATTTTTAAAAATAAATAAATAAAAAATAAAATGTTGTATACTGTATAAGTCTATTTATATGGCAATCTTAAAATGACATTACTAAAGAGAACAGATCAATGGTTGCCAGTGGTCAGAGGTAGGGGTAGGGATACATGTAATTAAAGGAGAGAACAAAGAATTCTTCTAATGGAATTGTTCCCTATTTGTTATCATGTGAATCTACTCATGTGATATAACTAAACATACACACATGCACGCGCGCGCGCGCACACACACACACACACATACACAGAATTGCCTGCATTTGGAACTGGCAGAGTCAGAATGACATGCATGGGCTACATCCATGTTAGTTCGCTCACTGCGATATTGTACTAGAGAGATATGCAAGATGATACCATTAGGGGGTAACTGGGTAACTGGTATACGGCATGTCTCTCTCCTATTACAACGACATGTGAATCTTCAATTATCTCAAAATAATCAATTTGTTAAATTTAAGGAAGAGGGTGAACAAAACATCAGGACATCAAGAAAACATTAAAATATATGTATCAGAGAATAGGATAGTAGAAGTAAATGGAAAGATAGTGTTTCTTGAGAGAAAAAAATTTTTGGCAAAATCTGAAGCACTTACCAGACAGACAATCCAATACATTGTGCAGAAAGAGCACATTTTAGAATCAATGGAGTTTGCTGTAGGTGAGTAACCTGAGTTTTTCCTGAAATTTAATAAATTTTGAAACATAAATGGAACCATAGGTCATCATCCAGTTCCAGGAAGGTGTTATGCAACATTACTAATTTGTAAAAGGGAGAAAGAGACACACAAAATGCTCCTCCCACTTCATTTAAAATTGGTTTCATTTAAAAAGAAAGAAGTGCCTTTGAGTACGCTACCTAAAAGCCCAAATGAGACTGAATGTAAAACCAAGGAGACAGCCCCTACTTTTGATATTTCCAAGTGTAAAAACAACACTTTCTGGGTTTTTGTTTTGGGTTGTCTTTCTTGGTCAGTTGGGAGTACCTATAATAAATGCTGGGGCCTTTATTTTTTAGGAGTACCTGTAATTAATGCTGGGTCTTTATTTTTCCTATGTGTTATGAAGAAAAGAAAGCAGAAGAAGATTTTAATTCTGGATGGAAATGACATTTGCTGATTTCATACTACTAGCTAATTTTAAAATAGATATTTAAAAATTAAGATTGTTGGAAGACTTACTTATTTGTTAATGTCTCCTACTACATACTCGAGAAAATACCAAATGCCTGTAGAATAAATTAAATATAAAACTGACACTAGACAACATTCTAATACAATGGAATTTTGAAGGACTTTTTATTAGTAACACAATGATATGTTAAGGTGAAGCTTCCACCTTTCAAAAGATCTCACTTTTCCAAGCAAAATAATACAAAACAAAACAACCAAGTAGGAGAAAGTCCATCCAACAAACAAATAACAATAACAGAAAGAAAACATATGAGTGTATTGGTCCAGCCCCCATACTGTGCTTCCATTTAAAATCATCCATCTCCTCAGTAAGGCTATAGAGTAAGAAATTATCTTCAAGTTTATATTCTTGTAAAAAGTTAGACAATCAAAAGGGGATATGTGCAAAAGTAGCAGATTTTATTTATCTTAAGATCATTTGATCTGAAACAGAAGGCACTGCCCCTCTGCTCCCAGGGTCATAATCAATACTGCCCCTTCCTGACGTGTACAAATGACCCCAGCGACAAAGAGCACAGATGGGTATCCCATGTTAGATACTAATTTTATGGAAAAATACTGTCCGCGATCACTCACAAACCAAACATCATTATATCCTATAACCACCTTAATGTCTCATTTGAGACATATGTCTGCAACACTTAAGTTCAGATTCTGAATCTTCAATGTTGTGATAATTTCAATAGTAAGGGAAGATCAAGCAGATAAAATAAAGGCTACACCTATGCATATTGTCTCCATTAAGGCACTTGATGAAGGGCAGAAACTTTAAATAACAACGGGGAGAATAAGAGTTGGTGCAGGGCACTTCAAACATTAATGTGCATTGAAACCCATAAGGAATCTGATTAAAATGTACATTCTGAGTCAAAAGGTCTTAAGTGAGTGTTGAGATTTAACAATGTCCCAGATAAGTACCAATGCTATTGTGATTAGCAAAGAACATGTAAGAACATTTTTTTCCGTAAGTAAAACCTGTATCATCATCATCATCATTAATATTATTATTAGCTGAATAAAGTTCTCCCAAATAGTTCATGTCCTAATCCCCGGAACCTGTGAATATGTTACTTATTTGACAAAAAGAACTCTGCAGATGTGATTAAATTAGGATCTTGAGATGAGGAAATTATCTGGGATTGTCCAGATGGGTCCAGTGTAATCACAAGGGTCCTTATAAGAGGGAGGCAGAAATATTGAAGTTAAAAAAGATGGAAGGACAGAAGCAGAGGTCAAATAGGAGATAAGATGCTACGCTGCTGGCTTTGAAGATGGAAGAAGGGGCCATTAGTCTAGAAATACAGGGAGTCTCTAGAAAAGGCAGGGGAACAGATTCTCCCCTAGAGCTTCCAAAAGGAGCCAGCTCTACCAATACCTGCCTTTAGCACAATGAAGAAAATGTTCTGAGATGTTCGGAGATGTTCTGGATGTATGGTTATGGTTATGTCTATTTCTACACAATTTTAAAAAACCCGATTATATAATGCAATAGTTGGAAGACCTAGGAAACCAGGTATTGGGGGATCCCTGGGTGGCGCAGCGGTTTAGCGCCTGCCTTTGGCCCAGGGCGCGATCCTGGAGACCGGGGATCGAATCCCACATCGGCTACCGGTGCATGGAGCCTGCTTCTCCCTCTGCCTGTGTGTCTGCCTCTCTCTCTCTCTCTCTCTATGTGACTATCATAAATAAATTAATTAATTAAAAAAAAAAAAAAGAAAACCAGGTATTGTGGTAAGAACACAGATATGATGTGAAGAGACTGAGCTCCTGTGTCTGTGATCACCCAGCCGCTCTCTGGTTCACCCAGCCCTGTAAGCCTTTGGGCTTCAGATTCTGCACCAGGAACCTGAGAAGATTGGGTGAGAGCTGGTGATTTCCCATAATGAAGTTACTCATCCAGCTGCAAATAAATTCATGCAAGCAAAACTAATTATTTTTAAACTATCACTATTATTATTATTTATTAAACATATATTGCCCCAAATGAAATAAATCAACTCAAGAAACTGAATGTCTTTTTCTTTTTTTAAACCTTATTTTTCTTTAAAGATTTTATTTATCTATTTGAGAAATAGAGGGAAAGAGAACACGAGCAGTGAGGGGCAAAAGGAGAAGCAGACTCCTGCCAAGCAGGGAGCCTGATGTGGGACTCAATCCCAGGACTCATCATGACCCAAGCCAAAGGCAAACACTTAACTGACTGAGCCACCCGGGAGCCCCTGAATGTCTTTTTTGTAAATAAAAGACGGCAGGTAACGGAAACAAAGATGGATCACATAATATTTCAAGAAAGAATCCTTTCATGATCAAATCCTTTCAATGTCATTTTTGGGAAGTGTACCTTTTTATAATAGGATTATTTTGCTAAGCTTCTTTAATGTAAATGTGCCCGGCATTGTTTTCAGTGAGTCTCCTCCATCACAGAGGGCAGGCTCTGGAGCTGGGCCCAGGGATCCAACTCTCCATTCTGCCCCTGCCATTTGTGTCTCCATGGACACATTACTCAGTTTTCTCATCTCTAAAATGAGAATAACGGTAGAACCTTTCTGATAAGCTTATTCTGAACATTAAATGAGTTAATACATTTGAAGTACATAAACTAGTATCTGGTACATAATACACAGCATACATTTTTACTATCTTATTATTATGATTACTCCCAAACTAAACACAGAAACTTATTACCATGATATTTTTAAGGCAATTAATTCTATAAATATGCTCCATTAGTGTATTAGTTATTATTAATTAATATTTTAATTAACTCTGCTCTCTAAATGGACAGAAAAGACATAGATAGCTACAAAAGATAAAATATAGGGGTGCCTGGGTGGCTTAGTCAGTTAAGCGTCTGCTGTCAGCTCTGGTCATGATCTGAGTCCTGGGATTGAGCCCTGCATTGGGCTCCCTGCTCAGCAGGGAGTCTGCTTCTCCCTCTCTCTCTGTATCTCCCCACCATTTGTGCTCTCTCTCTCTCTCTATTTATTAAATAAATAAATAAATAAATAAATAAATAAATAAATAAATCCTAAAAAAAGATAAAACATAAATACTGACAAAAATATCCATGAAAAAGCAATTAACCTTCATGATGAAAGAAATAAATATTAAAACAGCTAGATATCCAATAGGATTTAACTACCAGGTTAACACAATTTTAACATATTTATATATTAATGTAAAGAAATGTTAAGAAAAAAGAAAAATTGACATCAAAACATATTTGAAGATAGAACGTTTTGCATAATAAGTAACAAAATTTAAAATGTCTTGTCCTTCGACCTAGGAATGCTATTTCTCTGAATTTATCTTAAGTATCCTATATAAATAATAATTGGATAACTATGCAAAACTGTAATTACAAAGGTACTTATTGCATCATTGTTTATATTACACACAATTTTGGAAATATCCTAACGTCCATCAAGAAAGGGTAGTTTAGGGATGCCTGGGTGGCTCAGTGGCTGAGCATCTGCCTCAGCTCAGGGCATGATCCTGGAGTCCTGGGATTGAGTCCCACATCGGGCTTCTTGCATGGAGCCTGCCTCTCTCTCTGCTTGTGTCTCTGCTTCTCTCTTTCTGTGTCTCATGAATAAATTAAGAAAATATTTTTTTTAAAAAAGGTAGTTTATGATATATCAATTCTTGGAATATCCTTTGGCAACTAAAAACAAAAAACATGTGGCACCTGGTGGCTCAGTGGCTGATCATCTGCCTTTGGCTCTGGTCGTGATCCTGGGGTCCTAGGATTGAGTCCTGCATCTGGCTCCTCTGCTTGTCTCTCTGCCTCTCTGTGTGTCTCACATGAATAAATATATAAAGTCTTTTACAAAAAAACAATAAACATAACCAGCTTATTGACACAGAATTTGCCCATGCAATATTGCTTAGTGTAAAATTGGAACTGTTAAGTCTGGCCCATTTTTACATTGCACATGTTAAATTTGAGGATTCTGAGTTTCTTAGGGTAGAAAATAGCTTTAAGTCCCCCACCCCCATTGTGATTGCTGTTTTCAACTGTCGGGTTGACTTTTCAATACTGCTAACTGGTCCAAATCCCTAATTTGCTGATCATTTTTGATCATTAAAACTGAGCTCACCAGTTTTAAATGTCAATCTTACACCCACTCAAAACTCCACCCCTTCTCCCTCACCGTCTACACTATTGTCTGATGGAGCTGGCTTCTGTTCCCCACATTAAAATCCAAAGCAGAAAGGACACAACCATAAGGCCTGGCTTAGATACCTCCTCCCCTTCTCTTTCTAGCCTCATTCCCCAGGTAAGGGACCTGGAATGGGAAAACTTGGAATGAGGAAAACAAAGATCTTCAGTAACTGGTTATCCACAAAGGTGAAAAGGCACACCTCAGTTGCTGGTGGCTTTCATGTGTGAGCAAGTTACCCTACATAGGTGATGATGGTTTTCTTGGCATCATGTCTCCTTTTAAGTCTAACAGTGGTCCTTGCCACAGTCTTGCCTTTGTTTTCTAACCTCCAACCCCTTCAGATATGGAAACTTGGGAACTACTGAGGTCAACTTCCATGCCCTTCCAAGATCTATTGCACACATACCATATATACACACCCTTGTTTTTGTCTAAAGCACAAATTTCCATAGCCCTTTCTTTGTACCAAGATTGCCATTCTCATAAATCTCTAGAGAAGCAGGCATTATCTCTATATTCAGTTAAACCCCTCACCTCCAAGAATCCTCTTTCCAGGGACAGTGTCAGAATACACCGGCAACTCAACAAATATCCATTCAAAGAATCAAATGTCTTTTTTTTTTTTTCTGCAGGCCCCCTCCATCTGTCCAAGAATTCTCTCAGAGCAGCCCCATCCCTTTAGGGGATAAGAGGGAGTGCTCTTCAACCACTGAAATTCTCACAAGGCCAAGGGTACCAATCATAGTCCATTTCTTCCTCTGACCTCTTTTCATCTAGATCAGGCAGGGGATGTCTGGATGTCCAGACGGAGTGTGATTATAGAAGGGTCTTGTCTGGTTCTTGTTAGGGTATCTGGTGGGTATCTCAATAGTCAGAGGTAACTTTCTTTATAATCTAGCACCCACTGTTTGCTGCAGTAGGTTCTTGTCATCATTTCTAGGGCAAGAGGCAAGTCCCCAGACACACAACATATGTGCTGCAGAAACATTATGCTACTTCATTTCCATTTTTATTGCCAATATTATTATTATTATTTTTAAAAGATTTTATTTATTTATTTATGATAGACATAGAGAGAGAGAGAGAGAGAAGCAGAGACACAGGCAGAGGGAGAAGCAGGCTCCATGCCGGGAGCCCGACACGGGACTCGATCCCGGGACTCCAGGATCACGCCCTGGGCCAAAGACAGGCGCTAAACCACTGAGCCACCCAGGGATCCCCTATTGCCAATATTATTTTGTCTTCCTACGCTGCCCTTTGCCATTTTACTCATTAAGTGAACTCAGTTGCTCTTCAAAACCCAGGTCAAAGGGCACCAAGTCCCATTTTTCTTCAAAATTCCCAGGAAAAACTTGTTTCTTTTTATTCTGTGCTTTTATACCACATTATCCACATCACATTCAATTTCTGTCTATATGGTATTGTGGTCAGCTTATAATGCTCTGCTATGAATAAATCTACCCATAATTGCCCACTCTACTCAGTTTTGAGTGAATTCACTTAGGATGGATACTGTGCTTGCAATTCTGAATTCCCAACACCAAACATATAGAACAAAAATGTTTAGCTTTTTCCTTTAGAAGTTCTTAAACTGGTGAGGATAGCAAGTACCCTAGAATAAATCATGCTTCTCATGGAACAACATGAAATAATCATTTGAAGTATTAAACTTTTAAATATGGAAATTTTGTCTAGATTATTCCATATTTGACATTAGAATGGACAAACAGTAATGGGTTAAAAGATCTAAAATAAGATACAGTAGAAAAATGCAAAATTGAGAGAAATGTTCCCTCACTAGGAAAAACAATATAGTTTATTCTAAGCAGTAGGACTCGTGTATCTAGTTTATGTAAGTCAATTTTGAAAACTAGAGCTTTGTCGCACTTCAGCGTAGTAAAATATTGTTCACTCGAAATGTGAGCAAGTGCAAAATAAGTCAGTAAGTGTCAGTGATTGATACTAAATATTAATAAAAATCAAGGGCCAACAGTTGTAAATTACTTCACTATTAATCTGCTATTCCCTCTAGTAATGTTGACAAATAATAATTTTATTATAGATTTTTTTTTCCACTTTGGAAAGAAAGCAAACTAGTCTAATCAAAATAAGGATGGGGATCCCTGGGTGGCGCAGCGGTTTGGCGCCTGCCTTTGGCCCAGGGTGCGATCCTGGAGACCCGGGATCGAGTCCCACGTCGGGCCCCCGGTGCATGGAGCCTGCTTCTCCCTCTGCCTGTGTCTCTGCCTCTCTCTCTCTCTGTGACTATCATGAATAAATAAATAAAAATCTTTAAAAAAAAAAAAACAAAATAAGGATGACCTCAGGGCACCTGGGTGGCTCAGCCTGTTAAGTATCTGACCTGATCTCAGCTCAGGTCTAGATCTCAGGGTCATGAGTTCAAGTCTCACACTGGGCTCCACGCTGGGCATGGAGCTTACTTAAAAAAATAATGATAATTAAGGATGACCTCTCTATGAGAAAACTGTGAAGCTCCATGTTTTCTAACTAGAACTTACTGGAATTTGGTGATGTTTAAGATTGAAGCACACTGCAGTACCTGAATACTGAATATGAATCTTACATCTGCTAACCTCAGGAAGAGAGATTCAGTTCACAAGCTTCCCAGGTGTAAGGGAGACCAGGGGTCAAGGACAGGTGGTAACATGAAGGCAATGCTCCAGTAGTCCGGAAACATTTTCAGGTTACACTTTAACATGAGTTAAAATACAATTAGGTGGTGTCACATTAGCTTTGTCTCTTAGCTAAGTAGGATGAAGCTTGGGTCAGTTCCCAGACCACGGTGTTAATGAATTCAGCCTGGTCTTTCAGGCCATAAAAAATAATTTTGTGTTTAAAAGTTACCTTATGCCAAAATAGCCCAAAGTCAGGAGCGAGAGCTTGATTTCAGAAGACAGCCTGCCTGGGGGTCTGACCTCAGACCCCCTTCACAAGCTGGTAGAATGAAAGAGAGTCGCGTACCCTCCCTGGGTCTCAGCATCTTTGTCTAAATATAGAAGCAATAAAAGTGCCTTTATAAGTATCTTGAATAGTAAAAGAGCCAATATAATGAGAGTGTTTAGCAAAGTGATTTACCCAGGGTCACATGAATGGTTTGTTGATGGAGGACTAAGGCAGAGTCTCATCAATCCTGCTCCCTAAAGTTGTGTTGTGTGACATGTAACAGAACATCTGGGATTTACACATACAATTTGTCCATTTGCAGCAGTGATTGATTCTCTAGCTATTTAAGGCATCTTTGCATACTTCTGGAGATCATCTCCTAATTAATACTGAAAAAGGAAGAATACTAAGCAACTTAGATTTCCTTCTTCCATGTTCTGAAAGCAGACAATGAAAGAGTTTATGTTTTCAGTGGAGGTCATTTTTCTGTTCACTGACATGAGACCCAGCAGTGGAAGCTGGGATTACGCTCGGCTGAGGAGCAGTGCGGAGCCCTGTGCCTAGCAGGGCAGGAGGAGACAGGGGCAAGGCTGAAGTCAGCTGCTCTTTCCTGCAGCTCTGCCCACCTGGCCTGAGTCCACAGCAGCCACTGCCAGGGCCCAGGAAGAAAAGAGGGAAAGTTCATTCAGGGATGGGGGTGAAGTGGGGGTTATAAACACCATGCACAGGTAATCAGACAATTTACATGGAATTGAAGATGAGGGGAAAGAACAATGCACAGCCACCAGGCTCAGGAGTCCCCACGCAAAGGCCGGAGGTGCCTACGGTTCCAGTGTCCATCCCCTGGCTCCTGGGATAAACTGCTGGGCTTTGTCGGTCCAAACTAACCTTCTAAAAATAGTTTTGTCAGTCCAAACTAACCTTCTAAAAATTACTTGGGAAAGAGCAAGTGCTTATTTTCATGATTAGGACATCACAAATATGCAGAGAATGTATTTAAGAATCCCATTTGATTTTAAAACTACTTGTCTCTTTCAAAGTTCACTCAAATTTCATTATAAATTCCAAGATTTAATGTAACAGGACAAATCTAGCCAACAACTTGAAAAAAAAATCACAACTTAAAAGGCATCACTATGAATTCTTTTTAAATAATTTTAACCTTTTGGCGCCTGTAGTAATTGCATTGGTCTATATGCTTTAAACTATTCATTGATACCAATTATGTAATACAAGAAGATAAAATTACTTCAAGAATGTCTTGTAGATGATTGTATTTATATAAAAATGGTCTTCCAAATTATGTCCTATGACATTCTAGGAAGGTTTGATATTTAAACAGATAGTAATCTATTGGAGAGAAATTATCTGACAATTATTTTCCACCCAAAATAATGTTTAAGCCAGGGTTATTTATAAATCTGTCAGTAGCTCCAGCATGGCATGATATAGGCTCCCTTAATTACCTACCTGCCCAGTTACCAAAATTTCCTTAGAGCCTTTTTCTTTAAATCAGTCCCAGTGCCCTAAGATATTTTAAGAAATGTGCTATACTTCACCAGAATAGAAGTTTGCTGAGAAAATAGCATTATGACATTTATGTGGTCCCTCAAATGACCCATGGCAGGGTATTCATAAAGTACAACAGTAGCTGCCTTGGGGGAGCCATATAATAAACTAAAGGTTACACTGCCACCCAAGAAAGATACTTGACACTTGAGCATCTCTGAGCCTCCCCCTTAGGATTATAGCCATTGACAGTTGGAAGGAACCTTTCCTGTCACAGAGTTTCAATACCCTGCTTGACATCCGAATCACTCCTCATAAGAAGCCCTCAAAGCCCATGTGTAAGGTCTCTTCTGATGGTTCACTCACCTTGAAACCTTGTAGGAATTATTTGCTTCATTTTCTACAGCTCTGAATAGAAGTATGGATTGAATTAGGATTCTCAGGGAGATACTGTGGTGTCATAAACCCTGGTTGATCCAACTCCCAATCAAAATCAGGATCTTTTGTTTCTTACGTTAACTGAAATACCTATTTACCTCATAGGGTGTGTGCTTATTGATTAATTTTTTAATTTAGCTATTAAAATATTTTAGAAATGCTTTAAATTATACAAATTTGATTTATAAATTTAGGGTGAACCTCATGGATATCAATGTTTGTATCTTCTCTTTCTCTTCCCCTGTATTTGCTTTCCTCTGTCAGGGAAGGTGTTCTTAGAACAGGTGATATAGCACAGGCTGATTAAAAATATCCTAGGCCCTTTTTAGAATGATGTAAAGTATTACTTCCAATGTACCTTATCATCAAAGTACACACAGTTGACACAACACTCCAATAAAAAAAGGGAAAAATGCACAAATGATGCAAAGTGGCAAACATGTCAGTAGCTTCACAAATACCATTAATGTCAATATTCATAATACATATCAGAATTTCAATCTGAATTAGAAGCCTCGAGTGGGACCTAGATTAAATCACTTTGATGAAGCCTAGAGCATCAGCTTCCCAGCAATCCTAAGAGAAGACAAAACCCTTTTTTACTACACTGTGTACCCAGTGGCTCAACTGCGGCTCACAGTGGCTCAAGGTATGTAGCTCAACATAGATAACCTTCTAAGAAACAACCCATCTTTGAATACACAAATTGTCTTTGCTAATAAACAGGCAGTTCAGATGGAGAAATTCTTCCCTGGCTTCGGCCAAAACCACAACTGCTTTGGTGGTTTTCAACTTTGTGCATATGGCTGAGAAAAAGTAAAGTCAATCCAGAGAAAATGCCAGTTATTTTCAAAAAAAAAAAAAAAATTATAGAGGAATAGTGCTTTCAGACAGTTGCAATGATTTTTCAAACAGAAATATCATTGCTCTTATTTTGCCAAAAATATTGAGAGACTTCACCATAGGTCATATAAATGTGTTCTGGGCAACAAAATGCCTCAGATACTGTGCCAAATATAGTAGTAGATCCATTTTAATTCTAATTACTTAAAAGCTTAAAATTACTGGCAAAATAGAATGTACCAGGGCATATGACACACTATAGATTTACATCACCATTAAAGACCATGTTGTTAAGATCAAATACTATTAAGTCATACTTTTCTGAGTAATTCCTTTATAAACTCTGCCCCTGTCAGAGTATTTTTTATTTTTTTCCTAAATTTTAACGAACATTTCCATTTGATGACTTCCCTGTGATGTGTGAATAAATAAGTCTGCAGGTTTCTTTTACACTATGCTAAGGCTTACGTTTTCTCTGAGCTTCACTGCATGTATTCATTGATCTGTCTGACTCCAAGATACCATCAATTTCCAAGGTCTGATAAGAAAAAAGGGTATGCTGGATTTGAATACTTGGTCTAACCCAAAGCTGAAACCTGTCTTGCCCTCTGATTATGCCAAGATTCAACAAAGAACGACAGAAAGCAGAAGCTGAGGAAAGGGATGGAAGAGATCTGCTTTTATCCTTTTTCTTTCTGACTTCCTCATAATCCTACCTGGTCCTAGATAATCTCAAATTAAAGGTTTTAAAAAGTCAGTAGTTTTTCACAGATACTGTATTTTCCCTCCAAATTCCCCTCTTTGTTATCCAAGATAAGTACTCTGTAATTTCAATTCATGCATAGACGGGACTATTTTAACATGGATAATATATTCTAGCACCATGAACCAAAACTATAAGTCTCCACCCACAATCTCCTGCTAAATGAGTTTAGAGGCAGAGGTGGTGATCCCACATATTTGCAGTAAGGTTTACTGTTCTCGTCATTCATTTCTTCTCAATGCCTACCTAATTTTAAGTCACTGGTCATGATTTCAGTGACATTTGTTTGTATTATAAAAAAGCCCCAAGTTTTGGTAGTCCCAGGGAATTTGTTTGGCAGTGAAGGAAAGCCTTTGGTTTTCATTGCAGATGGAAGTTAATTTGGTAGTCACATCTCAGCTCCCCATTAATACCTTTCATATTATGATGGCTGCTCATAAAGAACGAAGAAATGATGTGGGTGGGTGGGGGGATGTATACAAACTATGTAGCTGAGGTGTCTGAGGTCAGGACTGAGGCACAGAGCTCTGCCAACACCTGACTGCCTCCAGTCAGTACCATGAGCTCTCCTCATCAGTAAGTGTTTGACCATTTATAACTGTACAGTAAATAAGGAATAGCCCAATTGTTATTTGGAGCACTGATTCGTCCTCTAGATTTCTCTTTCTCGTGTAGAATCTAACACAACAGTTTCCAGAGAAATCTTCTTCCCATTTTTCATTTAAGTTACCCAAAACCATAAACTGCTATCAGCTATTTAAAAAAAGAAAAACATTTTTGAATACCGATGACTCATTTTCCTCTTTAACCTACCATCACATGATTTCCCAAGTGGCAAACAATGAATGCCAGACAGAATCCTTAACAAAGATTGTCCTTAAGGAAAGAGTAAAGACCCACAGGAACTGCAATAATTCCTCTATTTTTACCAAAGAGTTGGAAAATGAGAATGTGTTTCAAATGTTCATAAACTGACATAATGCTATTTGGAATTGTTTTTTAATTAAAAAAAGAAGAACATCTCTTTTTTGTGTTTTCACTCTGATCCTTATATCAGTCATCCTTAAATTGTGACTCAGTGAATACTTAGACCTGTACATCTCACACCAAATGGTTCATTGGTGATCTGGTTTATTTTCTGCCTGAAGCAAGCAGAATAAAAAGAACAGAGAAATTCAGCTAGGGTCAAGTTGGGAAGGCTCCTCAGAGAAGGAAAGATGAAAAAAATTAGATGCTTAAAGGGCTATACAGTTTTCTGAGAAAATTATAGCAGCTAAAAATTGATCATCTATAGCAAACAGGATAAAGACGTTTCCAAAAGCAGATTTACAATGAAATAAGCAAGGCTGAAAGATACTGACCCAAAGCCTGGCTGTACTGTAGCTCTGTTTCACAAAACATCTCAGACCCAGCAAATCGGCATGCATTCCTTTCTTTGATTATACAGAATATCATACTTAACCTCAACCAAGTAACACATCTTTGACCCTCAAACTGTATTATGTCAATTATCAACACACCAGGAATCTGAAACTTATTTTTATACTTTTCTGTTAGCTATTTTGATAATAAGCCATAAAGATGCATTCTGAAACACTATAGAAACCATTCACTGATCTCAGAAAATATACAGTGTTTATTACATGTATATTTAATAAAAGGTTAACAAATCTAGAGCAAAGGGGAAAAGCCAGAAGTACTTTTTTCATGAAGTTGGGGTATAAGGATTTTACTGTAGGAATTTATATCAATTTCTTAAAATATAGAGTGTGGGTAAAAGAAAACATGTAATAAATACCTATATGCCAAATCCTGCAGAAAACTGGTAAAGGTCAGTGTGTTTGCCCTTACTTTGCTGTTGGAAGTGGACGGGTTATTGCTGAGAGCAACCACAGTGACCCTTTATAGTCTGCAGAAGGAAAGAGGGAGAAGCAATTACTTCTAGCTGATGGGGGATCAAAAAGGTTTCTCTTAGAATGAGCATTCATCTAGGCTTTTTAAATTAAGTCGTATGGACAAGAAGAATTGAGGGAAGTAGTAGCAGGCAGTATTCATTCATTTAGCAAACATTTACTGACCACTTACTTTGCACAAGTTACTGGAGAACATAAGAAAGCACAACACCGAATGATGAAGGTTCACTTACAGGCCAGCCCTTGACATTTGCAGGGTCTGGGCAAGAATACAATACAAGTGACTTCAGCACTATGGCAGTGTGACTCCTTGGTGGTGTGATTCCTTCCCTTTGTCTCTCCCCTTTAAGTTACAACAGGTTGGACATCCACAGCCCAATAAAGGATGCCCTGCACTGCTATACCAGCAGGATGCCTGTGCAACCCATACAAATACACAGATGTATTTGAAGGTGAGTGGCTTGTACCTTGTAGAAGTCCTGGAATTGAGAAAGGGCTCACATCGTTGCCTACCCATGGCTCCGAAAACAGTGGCAGCATCTGTTGCCAGGCACCCCTAACAACAGTGTCTGTGGCCCCAGCGACCCCTAACCTCACAGTCCCCCCAAGCAGCAGCAGTGCCCAAAATACGAGTCTCTTCCCACAAAACAAACACACACACACAACCTCAGTGACACTCGGGGAACAATGGCAGTACTGATGGCACCAGGGTCGTGGCAGTGATGTTGGTAGCGATGTTCCCTCGGGTAGAGGGGGTGGAGGGTGCAAAGTGCATGCTTCTAAAATACAGCCTCAAAGCAGCACATGTAAGAGATCGGAAGCTTGTGCTATAGCGCCATCTGCTGGCAAACAAAAGAAAGGCTTCTAATTGTCAATCTGTCACATTGTTAGAATCAAAGTAAGCAAAACTTTTACCTAAATAAGAAAGGTGGTAAGCATTTCAAATGTGCCAGCAGAGGCATATCTCATCAAACACTATGAAAAATCATGATAATACAGTATCACAAAAGAAAATGGCAATTCTCCAGTAACCAAACACAAAGTCACAGAAGATGAGGATATAACTGACAGAATTTAAAACAGCTGTTATAAAGAAATTTAACAAGCTACAAGAAAACTCAGAAAGGCAATTCAGTGAACTCGGGAATGAAATTAATGAATGGAAGGAGTACTTAACCAAGGAGATTGAAATTCTAAAAAAGAACCAAACAAATTCTGGAGCTGAGGAATTCGATAAAGGAGAAGAATGCATTAGAAAGCATTGTAATAAAGCAGATCAGATGGAAGAGAGAATATGTAATCTGGAAGATGGGAATACAGAAATGCTTCAGGTAGAAAATGAGAAAGAACTAAGATTTTTTTTAAAAGTGAAGAAACCCTGTGAGAGCTATAAAATTCCATTAGGAGAGCCAACATAAGAATAAGAGGTATACCAGAAGGAAAGGAGAAGGAGAAGGGTAGAGAGGTTATTTTTAAAAACAAGAGAAAAAAAAACCAAGAGCAGAGAACTTCCCCAACCTGAGGAAAGAACTAGGCACACAAGTCCATAAAGCTAATGCATCATCTTCTATCTCAATGCAAGATGACCCTCTCTAGGAAACATAATGAAGCTGTCAAATGTCAGTGATAAAGAATCTCAAAGGCAGCCAGGGTAAAAAAGTAAGTAACCTACATAGGAAGCCCCTTAGACTATCAGAAGATTTCTCAGCAGAAACTACAGGCCAGGAGGGAGTAGGACAACATATTCAATATGTTGAATATGTTGTTGTCAAAATATGTTGAATATTGAAAGATAATTGCCAGTCAAAAATACTCTACCAACAAAGTCCTCCTTTGGGGAGGAGAAATAAAGCCTTTTTCAGACCAACAAAAACTGGGAAAGTTTATCACCATTAGACCTCCCTTACAAGAAAGGCTGAAAAGGAGCTCTTTTACCTGAAATGAAAAAAACAGAATTACACAAAATTTTGAGTAAGGTGTTAAACAGACTGTCAGAATCAAAAATTTGTAACTGTCTTTTAGAATAGGATGTTAAACACTTAACTATAACAATTATAGTCAAAGGAGAAAAGCATTAAAATAACTGTAGCTACTAAAATTTGGCAATGAACTCACAGCACAAAAAGGGATAATTTGTTACAACAAAGACATATAAGGGGAGGAGGAAAATGATAGAACTTTTATAGACAAATGAAGATAAGTTGCCATCAATAGGACAATTTTATCTACAAGATGTTTATAAAAACTTTATGGTAACCACAGAAAAAAAAACTAGAGAACAAACAAGAAACACAACTGAGCAAATCATCATAGAAAATCAACTTAAAAAGTAGATGGAAGCACAAGGAAAAAGAAACAATGGAAAAGAAAAGACAGCCTGTAATAAAATCCCAGTATTTGTAGTCAACTAATATTCAGCAAGAAAGTTAAAAATGCCTAATGGGAGAAGGATAGTCTCTTCAACAAATAGTGCTGGGAATACCAGAGAAACACATGGTGAACAACAAAAGTGGATCAGACACCACTTAGAAAAACTAACTCAAAATGTATCAAAGACTTAAAAATAAGACCTCATATCATAAAACACCAAGTAGAAACATTAATACTGGTCTTGCCAATAGTTTTTTGGAGATGATGCCAAAAAGACAAACAACAAAACCAAAATCAACAAATAGGACTGTATCAAACTCAAAGCTTCCATATTAGCAAAGAAAGCAGTCAACAAAATGAAGCAGTAACCTACCTAATGTGAAAAAATTTGCAAAACATGAGGACTTAATATCCAAAATATATTAAAAAACTAACACTACTTAATTTTTAAAATCTGCTTTTTTTAAGGGTGCCTGGGTGGCTTAGTCAGTTAGACATCTACCGTCAGCTCAGGTCATTATCTAAGGATCCTGTGATTGAGCCCTATGTCAGGCTCCAGGCTCAGAGGGGAGTCTGCTTCTCTCTCTCTCTCTCTCTCTCTCTCTCTCTTGCTATCTCTCTCTCTCTCTTTCAAATAAACAAATAAAGATAAAATCTTTTAAAAAAATTTTAATGGACAGAATTAAATAGACATTTTTCCAAAGACTTAAAAATGGCCACCAGATACATGAAAAGATGCTCAACGTCACTATCAGGGAAGTACAAATCAAAACCATAATCACCTTATACCTGATACAATGGTTATCATCAAGAAGACAAGAGACAATAGGGGCTGGTAAGTATGTGGTGACAAGGTAACTCTTATACACTATTGGTGGGAATGTAAATTAGTCCCATCACTATGGAAAACAATATGGAGACTCCTCAAAAAGGTAAAAATATATCTGCCATATAATCCAGCAATTCCACTTCTCAGTATATACCCAAAAGAAATTAAAACAGTATTTCAAAGAGATATATGCACATTAATATTTATTGCAGCATTATTCACAATAGCCAAGATATGGTGCCCATCAACAAATGGATAAAAAATATGTGATATATATGCCTAAGAGAAAATAATTCACAGGGGCACCTGGGTGGCTCATTCAGTTAAGCATCTGCCATCAGCTAAGGTCATGATCCCAGGACCCTGGGATGGAGCTCCACATGAGGATCCCTGCCCAGCAAGGAGCCTTCTTCCTCTCATTCCGCCACTCCCCCTGCTCCTACTCTCTCACTCTCTTGCTCTCTCTCTCTGTTAAATAAATAAATGAAATATTTTTTAAAAAAGAAAAAGAAAATAAGAAAATAATTCACCCATGAGAAAGTAAGTTATCCATTTAATACAACATGGATAGACCTTGAGTACATTATGCTAAACAAGATAAGTCAGACAAAGACAGACAGATACTGATGATATCTCTTGTATGTAGAATCTTAAAAAAGTCAAATCCATAAAAAAAAATAAAATAAAACCAGAAAGTGAAATAGTGGTTACCAGGGGATGAAGGTAGGAAAATAAGATTGATAGTGTTTAAGAGTACAAATTTTTAATGAGTAGTAAAAAAAACCCATAGATATCTATTATAAAATATAATGTATATAGTCAGTAATACTGCACTATAATGATGTAATGTGATGAATATGCTCAATGGCAATCATATTACAATATATTAATATATTGAAGAGTAGTTCCCTGGAGAGTTTTTTGGAGAAATTTCATTCATTGAGACAGCTGCAACTGTCAATAAAATTCTTATAGAGATATTTATACTCAGAATAAAACCAGATTCTACACATAAAATTGTAAGGGGGATTGAATATGAAAAACACATTATCATGGATAATACCACAAAATATTTTTAATTTCATCATATAAGTTGTTACTACATGTATTACAAATCTCACATCTCTTAAAGAAATATCTGCACTGTACATTACCATTATATTAATTTCTTTGATGATATCATTTTAGATAGTTTTAATTTATTTCATTATTTGTATATTTATCTGACACATTCAGACATTGTAGCCAAAATTATTTCTTCCATACTTAGAATATATCCATTGTCTTCAGTAAATATTGGACACCAGAGTAAAAAAAAATAAGCATCATAATGTTTGGCTAAATATTGGACATTTTTATTTTTATTTTTTTTTATTTTTTTATTTTTTTATTTTTTAATTTTTATTTATTTATTTTTTTTATGATAGTCACAGAGAGAGAGAGAGAGAGAGAGGCAGAGACACAGGCAGAGGGAGAAGCAGGCTCCATGCACCGGGAGCCCGATGTGGGATTCGATCCCGGGTCTCCAGGATCGCGTCCTGGGCCAAAGGCAGGCGCCAAACCGCTGCGCCACCCAGGGATCCCGACATTTGTATTTTTAGATCATGCCAATGTTTTATATTGACAATTCTGTTTGTTAAATACTACTAATTTTTTGTTCTTTCTTCAAATTTGTTTCAATTCCAGTAATTGTATCATAGGTACATTTCTCTGTAACAATGATTTTTTTTATATTCTGTTCATAAAGACCCTAAATGCTTCCATCAGAAATAACTTCACTGACAAAAGCTGGTTTTAAATATTGGCTATAAAACATGGAACAGTGGTAACAAAGTATACATTATCTTTGAACTTAAAAGTAAGGGCTAGTTTCTAAATATTTCTTCTTCATTCGCTGAAAAATCATATCATTAACCTGGACCAGTTTGTTTTCTAAAAGCAATCCTCCAGACAAAAAGAATTGAAAGTCATTTTCCAGAATCAGCTTCCAAAAGACAGTAGAGATTCACAAGACTTACCTTTGTCATCCAATTTTCTGATTCTGGGAACGCATTTTCTTCATCATCTCACAGCTGACAGAACTGCATTTGTTACTTCTGGGTTAGGGATTTGATGTGAATACTTTTGTCATTTATTCTCATTATTTTGATTCAAGCTTCATTTAGTAAAGATTATAGCTTCATGGAATTTATCAGACCTGATAATGTAGTGGATTTCATGAGAATAATTTTTGTGCTTATTTTCATTATTTTCATCAGTGTTAAAATCTAAACAATTTACAATGGCTTCTTTTCATTGTTTTGATCAGTAATTAATTCTGAAAAATATGTAATGTACTCTGCAAACTTTATATGGGTCATGCTCGACAGAAGCCTATTCTTCCATTATTTGGGGATTTTAAAAATTCAAGCAGATTCTTTTCAAGTTCTATTTTTCTGCTTTTTTCCTTTCCTGAGCTTAATTTTTGCATCTTCTTTTCTAGTCCTATTTTGAAATATACTTATTCTCAGTGATCTAGATAATTTCTTAAAACCTAATTGTATCCAAAAACTATATTTCAACATATATCCATAAAAATATGAAATAAATGTAAAAAACTGAATAAATTATTTTTCATATGTATTTTTACAAAAAGTATTTTTCTAAGATAATCTAAACTAAGATGGCACAGTGGGAGATACCAGTCTTCAATCCTCTGACAAAAAACAATTAGACAGCTTTCACAAATGAAAATAGCCTTAGGAGGGCTCAAAAATCCAATTAAGAACCTACAGCAACACAGTGGAGCAAGAAAAAAAGAATAGCTGTGCAGAAAGGATTGCTGGAGAGATCAGCTTAGCAGAGACATCTAGAATAGAGGAGAAACAAAGAAGAAGGTGGGGCTGACAATATCAGCTATGTGGCAGGTGATTTACAGTGGCCTGTCCTGGGCAAGCCCCTACATAGCCTTTGCTGCTGAGGACCTCAGCAGCCCCATGGTAGCTGCAAACTTCCCTGAAGCTTTCATAATGGAGGATCCTGCAGTGTTTATATGCTTAGTCCCCTGTGGAGAAAGACATTACTGTGCCATCTTTCTGTACTCCCCCAGAACCTTACTTTACTCCCCCAGAACCATAGCTGCCAACACCCTCCACCCAATGCATACCATGAACCCCAGAGCCATGACTGCTCTGCTTGTCCCTGGGCTCCAGATTCCAGCTCTGTGGCAGCTCCGTGCTCACCTGTGCTCTAGAAAATAGCTCTGTACCCATGTTTTAGGCACCAGATGCAGTACCACTGCAGGCTAGTTAGCACCCCAGATACCAGAGCCATTATCTCTCATTGTGCACCATGCTTGGGACCTCAGTTCTATGGCTGCTTGACATGCACCCATTTCTCAAGCACCCACTGACAGCCAGACCTGCTGTTGGTCTCCATGGCACCTCCATGGGCACCCATGTATCAGACATCAGTACCATCACCATTATGAGGGCAACCATAAACTAGATCAAACACCACATAGGATCCCATCAGCCACAACATTTCCTACAGAGGGAACATCAGGTGGTCCCAGAAAACTTTGCTACCAAAGACTCCCACAGCCTTCACCTCTGTGAACACCATAGAACCCCTGCAATCTTCGCTAACACTGACCTCAGCTGATGGAAAAGCATAGAAACTACACCGCTGAGTCTTCCCCAGAGCCAGAACCACTATACTCAACCCAGTCAGCACCCTCTCCCTCATACATAGGTGAAAGTCTTTCTACAATAAAACCAATCTGTAAAGTCTGAAAGAGACTGCTGCTCCATCAAATGTGCACACATCAGTGCAAGGCTACCAGAAACACCAAAAAACTAATTTTCCAAAAACTGACCTCAAGAAATAGAGATATGTGAAATGCTGGAAAATCATTCAAACTAATTGTTTAAGGAAGTTCAGTGAGCTACAAGAGATCACAAAGAATTCAATGAAATCAGAAAAAATAGGTATATGAATAGAATGACAAGTTTTACAGAGATACAGAAATCATGAAAAAGAACTAAACACAAATTCTGAAACTTACAAAATAAATGAAATGAAAAATGCAATACAGAGCATTTATAGAGTTGAGGGGTGCCTGAGTAGCTCAACTGGTTGAGCACTGGACTCTTGGTTTCAGCTGGGATCATGATCTTGGGGTCCGCTCTGCACTCAGTATGGAGTCTGCTCGGGATTCTCTCTCTCCTTTTCACTCTGCCCCCTCCCCTGCTCTAAATAAGTAAGTAAATAAATAAGTAAATAAAATCTTTCTTTTTTAAAGAACACTTGATCAAGCAGAAGAAAGAATCTATGAAGTCAAAACTAGTCATCTGAAATTATCCAGTAAGAGTAGAAAAAAAAAGAATGAAAATTTTTCCTCAAAAAGTTAAAAATAGCACTAATCTATGATCCAGCAATTGCACTAGTAGGTGTTTACTCAAAAAATGCAAAAATACTAATTCAAAAGTGTACATACACCCTTATATTTACAGCAGTATTATCTACGATAGCCAAATTATGGAAACAGCCCAAGTGATGAATGGATAAAGAAGATGTAGTATATAAATGTACAATGGAATATTATTCAACCATAAAAAGAATGAAATCTTGCTATTTGCAATCACATAGATAGAACTAAGAATACTATGCTAAGTGAAATAAGTCAGAGAAAACAAAACACCATATAATTTCATTCATATGTGGGATTTAAGAAAAACAAATGAGCAAAAGGAAGAAAGAGAGAGAGAGGAGCAAATCAAAAAACAAGACTCTTAATTATAGAGAACAAACTGATGGTTACCAGAAAGGAGGCAGGTGGGAGGATGGGTTAAATAGGTGAAGGGGATTAAGAAGTGCACTTGTGATAAGTACCAGGTATTGTATGGAAGTACTGAATCACTATTGTACACCTGAAACTAATATTATACCGTATGCTAATTGGAATTTAAATAAAAACTTTAAAAAAAGAATGAAAAAGAGTGCAGAAAGCCCACATGAGTTATGGGACACCACCAAAAAAAAAACAATATTCATATTATGGAAGTCTTAGGGGAAGGGAGAGAAAAGGGGGCAGAAAGCTTATTTAAAGAAATAATAGCTGAAAACTTCTCAGATCTGAAAAAAGATATAAATACTATAGACATAAAGCTCATAAGTCTCCAAATGGATTCAACCCAAACAGGACTTAACCAAGACACATTCTAATAAATGTGTCAAAATCAAAATTAAAGAATATTGAAAGCAGCAAGAGAAAAGAAAATATCATACAAGGAAACACCCAGAGTTTTATTGGAAGATTTCTCAGCAGAAATGCTATAGGTCAGGAGAGATTCCAAAGCACTGGAGAGAAAAAAGTGCCAAACAAGAACACTTCATTTGCAAAGTTAAACTTCAAAAATGAAGGACAGATAAAGCCTTTTCCAGACAAACAAAAGCTAAAGCAGTTCATCACCACTAGACCTGTCTTACAAGAAATGCTAAAAGGAATTCTTCAAGCTGAAAGGAAAGGATGCTAATTAGCAAAATGAGAATACGTGAAAGTATAAAATTCACTGGTAAAGGTAAGTACATAGTCAAATTCAGAATACTCTGACACTGTAATGGTGGTAAGTAAATCACTTTAGTATGAAGATTTAAGAACAAAAATATTAAAAATAATTATAGCTACAATAATTTGTTAATGGAGGGATCCCTGGGTGGTGCAGCAGTTTGGCGCCTGCCTTTGGCCCAGGGCGCGATCCTGGAGACCCGGGATCGAATCCCACGTCAGGCTCCTGGTGCATGGAGCATGCTTCTCCCTCTGCCTATGTCTCTGCCTCTCTCTCTCTCTCTCTGTATGACTATCATAAATAAATTTTAAAAAAATTAAAAAAAAAATTTGTTAATGGATACACAATATAAAAGGATATAAAGTGTTACATCAAAACATAAATGCTGTGGGAGAGAGTAAAAGAGTAAAGTTTTTGTAAGTGATGAAAGTTAAGTTGTTACAAGTATAAAACATACTGTTATATTTTATATATACCTCATGTCAATCACAAAGCAAAAACTTACAGTAGATACACAGAAGATAAAGAGAAAGGATCAAAGCATTCCACTGTGGAAAATCACCAGATCACAAAGGAAGAAAGGAAAAAAAGGAACTATAAAACAGCCAGAAAATAATAAATAAGTAAACAATAGTGGCTCCTTATATATCTATAATTACTTTAAATGTAAATGCATTAAATTTCTCTAATCAAGACAAAGATTGGCTGAAAGGACTAAAAAAGAGAGACCTAACTGTATGCCACCTTCACGAGACACTTCAGTTTTAAAGACACATTCAAGCTCAAAGTTAAAGGGTTAGAAAAAGATATTCCACACAAGTGGAAACCAAAAGAGAGGAATAGTAGCTGTAATTACATCAAACAAAATAGACTTCAAGTCAAAAACTACAATAAGAGACAGAAAGTTCATATATAATAATAAAATGGTCAATTCATCAAAAGAGTATACAATTGTAAATATATATATATATCCAACATTGGAGCAACTAAATATATTAAGCAAATATTAATAAATCTGAAGGTAGAGATAGACAGCAAAGCAGTAACAGTAGGGAACTTCTATATCCCACTTTTAACAATGGATAGATCATCCAACAAAATAAATAAGAAAATATTGGATTTGAACTATACTTTAGTCAAACAGACCTAACAGACTTATGTATAATATTGCATCCAACAGCAGCAGAATACACATTCTTCTGAAGTACAAATAGAACATTATCTTGGATAGATCAAAAGTTAGGTCATAAAACAAGTCTTCACACATTTAAGAAGATTTAAATCTACCAAGTATCTATTCTGACCACAAATGAATGAAAGTAGAAACCAATAGTAGAAGGAAAACTGGAAAATTCACAAATACGTAGAAATTAACACACTGCCAAGCAACCAATGGGTCAAAGAAAATTTAAAAGCAAAATAAAAAAAAAAATCTTGAAATAAATGAAAATTGAAACATATCAAAACTTAGGGGATGCAACAAAAAGAGTTCTAAGAGGGAAGTTAATAACTTAGCATGTTAAGTACCTACCTACGTACCTTAGTACTAATGTACCTACATTAAGAAAAAAGAAAGATCTTAAATGAGTAACCTAGCTTTATACCTCTAAGAACCAGAAAAAGAACAAACTAAGGCCAAAGTTAGCAAAAGAAAGGAAATAACAAAGATCAGAGCAGAAATAAATAATATAGAAACTAGAAAAACAATAGAAAGGATCAATGAAACTAAGAGCTGGGTTTGGGAAAGACTGATTAATCTATAAGTAGACTATGAAAAAAAGAAGACTCAAATATGATTGGAAATTAAAGAGGAGAAAGACAACTATTACTACAGATATACAAAGAATCATAGAGATTCTTTCATTCTACTATGAACAATTATACACCAGAATATTTGAAAACATGAAAGAAATGGATAAGTTCCTAAAAACATACAAACTACCTGACTGAATCACAAAGAAATGGAAAAATCTGAAGACCTTTAATTAGCAAAGAGATTGAGTCAGTAATCAAAAACACCCAACAAAGAAAACTCAGTGGTGATTCCTACCAAATATTTAAAGACTAATTAATGCCCATCTTCCTCAAACTCTTCCAAAATACTGAAGCAGAAGGAACATTTCCATAATCATTTTACAAGACATTACTCTCTACCAAGCCAGAAAAGGGCACTACAAGAAAAGTGCAGGCCAATATCTCTCATGAACAAAGATGCAAAAATATCCTACAAAATACTAGCAAACTAAAGTCAACAGCATATTGAAAGGATCATGTGCCAGGTTCAAGTGAGATTTATCCCTAGGATGCAAAGATGGCTTAATATGCACAAATCAATAAATACGATACACCACATTAACAGAATGAAAGATAAAAATCATATGATCATCTCAATAAATGTAGAAAAAACATTTGACAAAATTCAACATTCTCCCATGATAAAAAAATTAACAAAGTGGGCTTAAAAGGAACATATCTCAACACAATAGAAGCCATCTCTAGCAATACCCCATTTAATATCATACTTGGGGATCCCTGGGTGGCGCAGCGGTTTGGCGCCTGCCTTTGGCCCAGGGCGCGATCCTGGAGACCCGGGATCGAATCCCACATCGGGCTCCCGGTGCATGGAGCCTGCTTCTCCCTCTGCCTGTGTCTCTGCCTCATTCTCTCTTTCTCTCTCTGTGACTATCATAAAAAAAAAAAAAAATATCATACTTGATGAAGAAAGCTGAAAACTTTTTCTCTAAGATCAGGAACAAAGCAACGGTGCCCGCACTCACCACTTCTATTGAACATAATACTGGAAGTCCCAGCCAGAAAAATCAGGCAAGAAAAAAAAAGGCATCCAAATCAGAAAAGAAGAAATAAAATTGTTTCTGCTTGCAGAAGACATGATCTTATAAATAGAAAACTCTAGTAAATTCAGAATTAGTTGCAGGATACAAAATCAGCATATGAAAATCTGTTGCCTTTCTATACACAACAAACTGAAAGAGAAGTTAAGAAAGCAATCCCATTTACAATTGCAGCAAAAAGAATAAAACACTTAGGAATAAATTTAACCAACACAGTGAAAAATCTGTATACTAAAAACTATATGACATTAATGAAAGAAATTAAAGATATAAATAAAGAGAATTCATGTTCAGAGACTGGAATAATTAATATTGTTATAATATCCATACTACCCAAAGTGATACATAGATTCAATGTAATCTCTATCAAAACTATAATGACTTTTTTCACAGAAATAGAAAAACCTACTTATAAATCCTCAAATTCATTTGGAACCATGAAAGATCCCAAACAGCCAAAGCAATCCTGAGGAAAAAAACATGGCTGGAGAAATCACATCTGATTCCAAGCTATAGAGCTAACCCTTGAACAACATGGGTTTGAACTGTATGAGTCCACTTACATGTGGATTTTTTTCAGTAAATGTTACAATAATGTAAGTGCATTTTCTCTTCCTTATTATTTTCTTTTTTAAGATTTACTTATTTATTTATTTGAGATAGAGAAAGAGTGCACAACTGGGGGAGGAGCAGAAGGAGAGGGGGAGAGAATATGAAACTGATAACCTACGGAGCACAGAACCTGACTCAATCCCACCACCCTGAGACTATGACCTGAACCAAAACCAAGAGTCGGACACTTAACTGACTAAGCCACCCAGGCACCCTTTCTTCCTTATTATTTTCTTAATAATTCTATTTTCTCTAGCTTATGTTATTGTAAGAATACAGTATATAATACATATATCATACAAGATATGTGTTAATGGACAATTTATGTTATTGGTATGGCTTCCAGTCAATAGGAGGCTATTAGTAGTTAGGTTTTTGGTAAGTCAAAAGTTATACACAAATTTTCAATCAGGTGAGGGGTTGATGCCTTTAACCCCTGCACTGTTCAAGGGTCAATTGTATTACAAAGCTATAGTAACCAAATCAGTATGATACTGGCATTAAATGAGACACATAGACCAATGGAACTGAACAGACAGACCGGAAGTATGGTCAACTAATCTTTGACAAAAGTGCCAAGAATACATAAGGGGAAAAAGACAGTCTTCAATAAATAATGTTGGGGAAACTGGACAACCACATGCAAAAGAATAAAACTGGACCCCTATCTTATATCACTCACAAAAATTAACTAAATATAGTTTAAAAATTCAAATGTAAGAACTGAGACCTTAAATCCCCTAGAAGATAAGATAGGGAATATGTTTCTTGAGATTTTTTGAATTTGACTTTAAAAGCAAAAACAACAAAAGTAAAAGTAAATGAGTGGCAATGTATCAAACTAGACAGCTTCTGCACAACAAAGGAAACTATACAAAATGAAAAAGGCAACCTACAGAATGGGAGAAAGCATTTGCACACTATATATCTGCTAAAGGTTTAATACCTAAAATGTATAGGGAGCTTAGACAACTCAATAGCAAAAAACAAACAAACAAAAAACAATCGGATTTAAAAATAGAGCAAAGGACCCAAATAGATATTTTCCAAAAAAAAGATATACAAATATCTAACATAAATGGAAAGGTACTCAGCATCACTAATCATCAGGGAAATGCAAATCAAAACCGCAATGAGATATCTATCGCCTTACACCTGTTAGAATGGCTTTCATCATAAGGACAAGAGAATATAAGTGTTGACAAAGATATGGAGAAAAGGGAACCCTTTTGCGTTGTTGGTAGAAATGTAAATTGATGCAGCCATTACGGAAAGCAATATGAGACTCCTCAGGAAATTAAAAATGGAACTACCATAATAATCCTGCAATCTCACTGCTGTATATGTGTCCAAAGGAAACAAAATCAGTATTTCAAAGAGATGGCTACTCTCATGTTTATTGCAGTGTTATTCACAATAGACAAGATATGAAATACTATAAAAGTATCCATCTATGAATGCATGGATAAATAGTATGTGGTATATATTTACACCATAGGATATTAGTCTAAAAAAGAAGAAAATTCTGCAATTTGTGACAACATGGATGAATCTGGAAGGGCCTTATCAATGAAATAAGCCAAAGATAAACACTGTATAGTATCACTTATATGTGTAATTTTAAAATTAAAAAAAAATGTTTAACTCACAGAATCAGAGACTTAAATAGGTCTGGGAATGGGGAAAATGAGGAGAAGTTGGTCAAAGGGTACAAACTTTAGTTATAAAATAAGTTCTGAGGATCCAGTATACAGCATGGCAACTATAGCTAATAATACTGTACCACAGATTTGGAATTTGCTAAGTAAACATTCTCACACATACACTCAAAAAAGACAACTATGTGAGTCGATGGATGTGTTGATTAACTTGATTGTGGTAATGATTTCTCAATGTATATATATTTCAACTCATCACATTGTACATCACACTGATAATTTTGTCAATTAGACTTCAATAAAGCTGACAAAAATTAAGAAAATAATCTAAAACAATACAATTAAAAGGCAATGCAAAATTATAATCTGTATCACATTTCAAATCAAATTTATTAAAATTAAACTAAAATCTTTAATTCTAAAAATTCAATTAAATCTCATTAAATACTTTTACAAAAATAAATCTATTTATAATTAAGCATTCTAGGTTTGTATAGTTACCAGTGTAAAGAATCCATATCATACTTTACATATATTCAACTAGATACATGTATATATAACTATAAAGTGTTGTGAATTTAAAGCTAAGATAAACTCTTATTATTGTATTATTATAAATTTTAAATTAAATTGTATAGCTATAAATTCCTTAGCCACCATGTGCAACTATTTAAAATACCATGCTAATTTATGAGTACTTCAAGATCGGTATATGAAGGCAATCAAGAAAATGGATGATCAACAATACTGAGAAACAATATTTTAGTATGCAAGAATTCAGATGGTTTTCATGCTATTTTGAATGAAGGGATTTGACAAGTTAATATATTTGTGCTTTCTCTTACTGACATTTTCACATTTCAAATCCTCTCTGCACTCCAATGCAGTGGCCCTCTTCAGTGTTGGCACTGGTATAACCCATAAATCCTGGCATCATTTGGAGAGGTAACATCACCTTTTATTTTGAGAAACTGAGGCAAAATATGTGAAGAAGTATTTTCCAGGATCAGAATAGAATTGACCATAAAATCAGATGTTAGGGTTACAGGTGTACTGTGTCAGCACTGAGCACCAGATTCTAGGGACAGAGGCACCCATGGGTTGTTTTTGGCTCCCAGTTGGCTGAAGGAGGCACCTCACCTATTCACCTCATCCACTAGGTATCTTGTGATATCTTCTTCTCAGCCACTAAGTCCCACTGCCCTTCTTTCAGTTTCTCTAAGCGCCAAAATCTTTCCTGTCTTAGACTTCACACCTCTGCCTGAAGTTCTTCAAATGGCTACCTCCTCATTCTGCAGATCTCAAATGTCCCTTTTTCAGGCACAGGAACCCTGATGTTTCTAAATAAACTCTCCCACTCCAATCATCACTGCACTGTTCTCTACACAGGACATCTCGGACTTTTCTCTCTATATATGTGGGTTGTTTCCTTTATTATCTATGTCCATTTTGACTATAAGAGAAAGGACCATGAAGCACTCTGATTAGCACACAGTATGCATCCCGCATCCCATTATTATTGGTGGGAGTCAGAGAAGGGAAAAGACTACAAAATTCTCCATAGGTAAGAGTTATAAACAGATCAATTCTCCATTTAAAAATACTTCTATGGGGCACCTGGGTGGCTCAGTCAGTTAAGCATCTGCCTTTGGCTCAGGTCATGGTCTCTGTGTCCTGGGATGGAGTCCCACATTGGTCTCTCTGCTCAGCAGGGAGTCTGCTTCTCCCTCTCACTTTGTGTATGCATGCTCTCTCTCTTATTTATTTATTTATTTATTTAAGAGAAAATCTTTTAAAAATATTTCTAGAAGTGACCATTCATTAGTTTGCCATATTTTACTGTTGTAGAAAACCAAAAGTAAGCAATAAAATTATGTTCTTCTCATATAAGACTTAACATCAGAAGAGCTAACTAAGTTCCTTACCCTCTACAATATCCTAGGCAGATGTCTAAGCATTCGATTTAACCTGGATCTCCATTTGGATGCATCCAGGAAACATTCTGATTGGTCACAGGGCTGTATACAGATAAATTAGCTTGTGGAGGTCTAGGAGCCCTTAGTAAACTCTGCTAAATTTAGCCACCTCCAAACATCCCTTAGATGATGTCACTTGAGGGTCCTTTAAGATTCTCTACACATATCTCAAACTTCTCTAAAATCTCTTGGGCAAATCTTCTCCAGAAAAAGGAAAAAACTCAAATTTCTTAACAATTAGTTTGGAACTCATGCTACTTTTATCATTAATTATATCTTACAAATGTGTACTTTAATATGATATTAAAATTAAGTCCTTTAAAAATTTGTCACAGGATGTGAGACAAACATATACACTGGCATACACTCAAATGAGATTTTTGTAATCTGATTAAGTGCTTGAACTTTCCAACTCCATGTAATATTAATGTATCGTGATAAGATTTAAACACCTATAATTAGAATAGCATGTCATTTCTAAAGCAGTTTTTTTTTTTTTTAAAAAACAGAGTGGACCTGTGGCATTTGCAAACGTCAACACTAATATCCATGATGTACAGTGTGTATGTGCAAAGAGAACTGGTAGTGGGTGAGATAGGCTTAGCCCAACACAGAAGTCCCAGGCTGGCTTTGAAATTCTCTTTTCCTCTTTCTATACAGAAAGAATCATGTGCTCTAGTTCATTGGGAAGTGCCTGTCCCCAGCCAACTTCCACCGTAAACCTGAAGGAAATCATTTTAACTCTTCAGTAGCTCCTTACTGCGCATGATTTTTACAAATGTCAGGATTCCTAGAGACCTCAGGACATTTGCTGAGATTTTATTATGAAGAACATTTCCTAGATGCTAAGTGCCTGTTTCTGCCATTAACCTGATGACTTCAGTGTTATTCATCTGTAAAATGAAGTGAGAAATAATCCTTACCATGAGGGATTCTTCATTCAGCTCATATCCAGTGCTCAATAAACGTCACCCATTATTTTATTATTACCTCTGAAAAATACTACGGGAATTCCATATGGTAACTATATACACACATACACACACATACATATATAGGTTAATTTATTATCCATATTTTGAAATAAAAAGCTAAGGTTTAAGGTTCTTAATAAACTTGCTATCAGAGTTAAACCCACATGCTCTGGTGTTCCTTTTTTAAAGCTCTTGCTACTACATACAATAACTGTATCTACTTAATCTAAAATATTTCTACTTATTTTTGTGTCTCCAGAATTTGTTTAATAAAAGGTATTCCAAAAATGCTGAGAAAATTTCACTTAATTTAAAACACCTCTCTTGCTAGATTAAAGTGATCTCTTTTAAACTTAACACTCACAGCATATGTGTTCACACATACACATTCTTTTTAAAAAAACTGTACATTCTTGGGAGGTCTTGAAATGTTTGCATTCTCTACAGACCAACTGGAGCTAGAGTACAGGATTAACAAAGAACATGGCAAATAAAATTAAGGCATCTCGGAGAATGAAACAATGAGCAAATAAGATTTCTGCTTTCCAAAGCTCAATTTCCATACAATTTACTGGGCATACATCTTTTGAGCAAAATGAGCTAGAAGACGTCATAGAGATAATCAACCCCAAGTCTCTCATTTCTCAAATGAGAAACTGAAGGCCAAGTAAAAAAAAATTATAATAGCTCTTTTGAGATAATGATTTGCATATCAAAAAATCACCCAACGGGTACAATTCAGTGGTTTTTAGAATATTGAGAGATTTACAGACATCACCACTAATTTTAGAATATCTCTAAAAGATCACCCCATATAATTATCCCCATTATTCATATCATCACATCATATTCATTAGCTCTAATTCCCCCATTGACTCTTACCTCTCGGCCCCTGACAATCACTAATCTGCATTTCTGTCTCTATGGATGTGTCTATTCTGAGCATTTATATAAATAAAATCATACAATATATGATGATTTGTAACTGACTTCCTTCATTTAGCAGAATGTTTTCAAGTATTGTCCATATTGTGCGTGAATCAGTACTTCATCCCTCCTATTGCCAAATAATATTCCATCGTAGGTGTAGTCCATTTTTTCTTTATCTACTCTTCCTGATGAATAATGTATGAACATTTGTGTACCATCTGTGTGGAAATAGGTTTTCATTTTTCTTGTTTATTTACCTGACATTAGAATTTCTGGTTTATATGGTGATTCTGTGTTTAACATATTAAAAAACTGCCAAACAGTTCTCCCACATTGGCTGCTCCATTTTCCATTTCCATCAGCAGTGAATGAGGGTTCCAGTTTCTCCACACCCACTAACACTTATTATCTGTCTTTTTAAATTTTAGCCATCCTAGTATTTGTAAAATTCTTTCTTATTATGTTTTTCATTTGCATTTCCTTATTACTAATGATGTGGAACATCACCTCATGTGTTTTACTGGGTGTGTATCTTCTTTCAACAAACAGTTATTCAAATATTTTGCCCAATTTTAATCAGGCTGTTTTTTATTGTTGACATGACGGTGTTCTATGTTCTGGATACTAGATCCTTGTCAGACACATGATTTGAAAATACTTCTCCCATTTTTAGAGATGTCTTCATTTTCTTGGGGGCACACTTCATTTTCTTGAAGTGCAAAAGTTGTTAATTTTGACAAAGAACAATTTATCTATTGTTTTCCTTTTGTCACTCTGCGTTTGGTGTTGTAAGAATCTATTCCCTAACCCAAGACCATGAAGATCTAGTTCTATGTTTTATTCTAAGAGCTTATAATTTTTACATTTACATTTATGTTAATGATCCATTTTGCAGTAATGTTTATTTGAAACAGAGGTTTAGCTTTATTTGTTTCCATGTGGGCATAGAGTTAGTTATTCCAGTACCATTTGTTGAAAATACTGTTATACACATTGAATTGTCAAGGCACCCCTGTCAATTCATTTGATCATAAATATGAGTTTATTTATGGACTCTCAATTCTATTCCATTGATTTGTATGTCTATCCTTATGCCATTACTACATTTTTGTATTAAGGTTTGAAACTAAGACATGCAAGTCCTCCAACCCTGTTTTTCTGTTTCAAGATTGTTTATTCTGGGTGTCTTGCATTTCTATATGAATATTAGCATCAACTGGTCAATTTCTGCAAAAAGGCAGCTAGAATTAGATTTATTTGATCTGTAGACCACTTTGAGAAGTATTGCTTAATCTTAATGATTTTAAGTGTTCCAACCCATAAATATGAGGTGCCTTTGCATTTATTTCATCAATGTCTTTCAACAAGGTTGCAGTGTGCTGTTGACTGAATGTTTGTCTTCCCCAAAATCCATATGTTGGAGCCTCATTCCTAATTCGTGTGGATCTCTCACTTCTTTTCACCATGTGAGGATACAGAGAAAAGATGGCTTTCCATAAACCAGGATGTAGGCTTGCATCAGATACCAAATCTGCTAGTGCCTTGTTCTTGGACTTTCTGGCCTCTAAAATTGTAAAGAATAAATTTCTGTTGTTTATAAGCCACCTAGTCTATATTTTGTTATAGCAGCCTGAACAGACTAAGATATAGTAAAAAGTCTGAACTTCTTTTATAAAATTATCCAGAAATATTTTATTCTTTTTTACACTAGTGTAAATGGAATGTTGTTCTTGCTTTCATTTTCAAACTCATTGCTAAGGAGTTGAAAAACAATTGCATTTTTATACTAATGTATCCTGCAATCATGCTGAACTTACCTATTAGTTCTAATAGTGTATGTATGTGAATTTCTTAGAATTTTATATCTACAAGATGACATTATTTTTGAATATAGATAACTTTACTTTTTCCTTTCTAATTTAGATGCCTTTTGTTTCTTGCCTAACTACTCTAGCTAGAAACTCTAGTATAATGTTGAATAGACATGGCAAGAGCAGACATCCTTGCTCGGTTATTGCTCATAGGTAGAAAGCATATATTCCTTCACTATTAGGTATGGTGCCAGCTATGAGTTTTTCATGGATGCATTTTATCAGGTTGAGAAAGCTTCCTTTTATTCCTAATTTGTTGGCTGTTTCTAGGCAAGAAAAGATGTCCAATTTGTCAATGACTTTCTGCATATAGTGAGATGGTCATGTGGAATTTGTCCTTTATTCTATTAATATGCTGTATGACATCAGTGATTTTGCATGCAAAAACAATCTTGCATTCTTTGGTGAATTCCCATTTGCACATTGTATAATCCTTTTATAAGTTCCTAGGTTCAGTTTGCTAATATTTTGTTGAGGATTTTTATATTTCTCTTCATAAAGAATACTAGTCCATGGCTTTCCTGTGATGGCTTTGTTTGGTTTTGGTAGAAGTATATAGGTATCATAAAATGAATTGGGAAGTACTCCTTACTCTTTTGATTCTTGGGAATATTTGTGAAGAATTTTTACTAATTATTCTTTAAATGTGTGGTAGAATTAACTATGGTAGCTATCTGAGCCTGGGTTATAACTATGAGAATTATTTTTTAATTACTAATTCAGTCTCTCTATTTGTTGTAGTCTACTCAGATTTTCTAATTGTTCTTGAGTCAGTATTGGTACTATGTGTTTTTTTAGGATTCTGTCCATTTCCTCTACATTACCTACTATGTGCACAGTCTTCTCTCATACTTCTTTTTATTTCTATAATTTCACAAGTAATGTCCCCTTCTTCATACCAGATCAGTAGTTTGAATCTTCTCTCTTCTTTCTTGGTCAGTCTACTAAAGGTTTGCCAATATTGTTGATCTTTCTGAAGAACCAACTTTCAATTTTGTTTGCTTTTTTGTTTTTGTAATCTCAGTTTCATTTATTTCTGCTCTAATATTAATTTTTCCTTTTCTCTGTTTGCTTTGGGTTTAGTTTGCACTTTTTATTTTTAAGAGGAGAGAGAGATAGGTTATTCATTTGTGATTCTGTTATTTTCAATACAAGCATTTACAACTCCCCTCTACCAGAGCGGTAGCTACATCCCTTAAGTGTTGGTATATTGAGTTTGCACTTTTGCCCACTTCATTTTCTAACTTCCATTGTGATTTCTTCTTTGACCCATTGTTTATTTAGCTGTGTTTTACTTATTTTCCGCATATTTATGAATTTCCCAAATTTCCTTGTTATTCATTTCAAATTCCATTCCAAAGAGTTAATACTTTGTATTATTTGAATTACTTTGTTGAAAGTATTGAAGTATCCAACTGTTATTATTAAAATATCTATTTCTCCCTTCAATTTTATCAATTTTTATTCATGTATTTTGAGATTCAGTTGTTAGGTGAATATAGATTTATATTTATCATGTGTTCATGATGGATTAAATCTTTCATCATGTGTAAAACTCCTGCTTTGTTTCTAGCAAAAACTTGTCTTAAAGTCTATTCTGCTATTAGTATATCTATTTCACTCATCTTTTGGTTGGTGCTTGCATACTATATCTTTTCTATTCTTTCCCTTTTACATTTCTCTATTTTTTTTTTAAGATTTTATTTATTTATTCATGTGTGTGTGAGAGAGAGAGAGAGGCAGAGACACAGGCAGAGGGAGAAGCAGGCTCCATGCAGTGAGCCCGATGTGGGATTTTATCCTGAGTCTCCAGGATCACGCCCTGGGCTGAAGGCAGGTGCTTAACCGCTGAGCCACCCAGGGATCCCTACATTTGTCTCTTTAAATGAAAAGTGGGGGCAGCCTGGGTGGCTCAGCGGTTTAGCACCACCGTCAGTCCAGGTTGTGATCCTGGAGACCCAGGATGGAGTCCCACCTCAGGCTCCCTGCATGGAGCCTAGTTCTCCCTCTGCCTGTGTCTCTGCCTCTCTCTCTCTCACTCTGTATCTCATGAATAAATAAAATCTTTAAAAATTAAAAAAATAAATTAAAAGTGGATCTCTTACAGATATTATATAGTTGTATTATTTTTTTTCATTCATTCTGCAATCTCTGCCTTTTGATTGGAGAGTCTAATCCATTTCCATTTAATATAACTATAGATAGGGTAGGATTTACTTCTGCCATTTTACTTTTTGTTTTCTATGTCTCATATCTTTTTGCTCCTGTGTTCTTCAGTTACTGCCTTTTATGTTGTTGTTAAGTCAAAATTCTCTAGTGTGCCATTTTAATTCCTTCATTATTTCTTCTACAATGCTTTTTGTAGCTATTTTCTTAGTAGTTACCATGGGGATTATAGCTAACATCTTAAACTACTTGCATTAATACCATATCTATTCAATAGTATGCAAAAAAGTGCCCCTAGAACTCTTTGTGCTATTATTGTCATGCAAATTTTATCTCTATTATAAGCTCATCAACACAGTTTATTAAATATTGTTTGGTCTGATTGCTTTTTAAGTTGGATAAGAGTTACAAACAAAAATATACTTATGCTTTCACTGATGTGGTAAACTTTATGATTTTTAAAATTTTTTTTGTATGAATTTGAATTATAGATTAATGTCCTTTCATTTCATCCTGAAAATAAATCTGTTTAGTATATCTGATAGAGTAGGTCTGCTAGTAATGAATCCTTCAGTATTTGCTGATCTGGGAATGTCATTATTTTTTTCATTTTTGGAGGATAGTTTTGCTGGAAATAGAACTATTAACTGACAATCTTTACACACTTTTAATATGTCATCCCACTGTCCTCTGGTGTCCAAACTACAGTATGAGAAATTGGCTGTTAATTTTGTTGAGAATCCCTTGTATGTGATATTTCTTTTTTATCTGCTTCTAATATTCTTCATGGCTTTTATCATTTTGAGCATAATTTGTCTAGGTGTGGATCACTTTGAATTCATCTTATTTGTAGTTTGTTGAACTTGTTTGACGTGTTTATTGTTTTCAGAAAATTTTGGAAGTTGTCTGCCATTATTGCTTTGCTATTTTTTTCTGTTCCTTTCTCCTGCTCCTCTCCTTTTAAAACTCCAATTATGTATATGTTGGTACACTTGATAATATCCTATGGTCTTTTGGGCTCTGATCATTTTCCTTCATCTTTTCCCCTTTCTGTTCCTAATTTAGATAATTTTCATTGACCTGTCTTCAAGTTTATTTATTCTTTATTCTGCCAACTTAAAATACTCTTTAGCCTCTCCAGTTGTTTTTTATTTCCATTTTTGTACTATACAACTCTAGAAATTCTATCAAGTTCTTTTTCGTAATTTATCTCTCTTTACTAATATTTTCTATTTGGTAAGACATCATTCTCACATTGTACTTAATTCTTTAGGCATTGTTTGAACAATTCTTTAGTTCTTTGAACATATTTATAACAGCCAATTTAAAATATTTATTTAGTAAGTCCAACATCTTCACTTCTTTATGGATAATTTCTATTGATTGTTTTTTCTTTCTTCTGCATGTGCCATACTTTCCTGTTTCTTTGCCTCTCTCTCTGTCTCTGTCTCTCTCTCTCTACCTCCCTCATTCTATTTCTCTCTCACCCCCTCCCTCTTTTTGAAAAGTAAACATTTAACATAATATAGTGTGGCAATACTGAAAATCAGACACCCTCTCCCAGTTTAGTTGTTTTTGCTATTTATTCAGTGATTTTCTTGAAATATTTTTTTAAGTCTGCATTTTTTGTTTTGTAATGCCAGTTCTCTGTTCATATAGCTAATCATTAGGTAGCTAATAATTAAACAGCAATTTCCTTAAATGCTTTGAACCATTAAGTCTTCCAACCCTTTGCTCAGTGTCTCTGTGTAAGTGTGTGTGTGTGTCTTAGGCCTTCAAAAACACAGGCAGTTTACTACTCTGCTGTAAGCTTTCACTTCCTGTTTTGCAGAGTCTCAAGGTCAGCCACAGGTAAGAGATTAGGGCCTTCTCAAATTTTTCCCGCACATGCACACCACCTTCTACATCCCCTGGAATATGCCAGCATTTTTCAAAGCTTTCTACAGACATTTCATTTCTCATATTTTCCTTTTAAGTTTTTGTGGCTATCTTCACTTTTACACTAACTACTACCATTGCTTAAGGTAGTTATGATATTAAATGACTGCTGTCAATTGTTTTCAACCAATGCCCTACGGATAAGGCTTTCCTCACAAAGATAGCACTGAATCAAATAAAGTAATGACTAGATGTGTGAATAGGACTTTAAAGGAAAGGGCTTCCCATATAGGTCAAATAGTAACAATTCTCTAGGGATTGGTCTATTTTAAGGATTGTCAAACCTATTTTTCCCTCTTAATGATCTGTAGACAGTTTGTTTTCACAATTACCATGGCTGTGAGGCTGTTGGTTTTCAAGGCTACCATGGAGCTGGGGAGAAAGAAAATGGAATAAAGCAAGTAAAACATTACAAATCTCAGTTCTTACTGAAATGTAGCCACTTTTCTTACAATACATGTAAGAAAGGTGTAAGGTTGCTGTAAGCTTTTGGTTAATTTCCAGAATTCTGAGGAAAAAATGATTTTGCCATTTTTTGCCAATGTCCTTATTGTATATAATGGATAAATAGATTTTTGGAAGTCCTTATTCCACCATTCTAAGAGTGCTTCCTCTAGCAAAAAGAGAATTTTAACTGACTCATTCAAGGTACATAGCAAGTTGATAATTGAGTCTTTATAAAAATCCAAGTTTGATGTCTAATTCAGCAGCCTCTCTGTCATATTAGGAACAAATTATAAGGAATTAATTTTGTTACATTCAAGTCCAAATATGAGTGCAAATTCTGGGAAAAAAGAGAACTTGTGGAAAAATTCATGATGCCAATAAAAGCTAAGTTCTAAATTTTTAGATAATCATGCTAATACAGGACTGGAAGACTTTCTCAGCATCCAAAATGAGCCATGAAAAATTTAAAGAGCAAAGAAAAAGGAACCTCTGAGTGCCAAGCTGGCTTCAACTTTTCATGAGTTCATACATGCACAAACACTTACATGATAACTTAAAAACATGTCCAGAAACCACCATTCTATATATTATAAATCTGGTTAAAACATAGAATGAATAAGAATGCACATCATTGGTATACATAAATTGTGACATTAACTGCACATTTTCTAGTTGAGTCGCATCAAAGTTCAATTTAATATTACACCTTCCATTCACTTCACATTTATTAATGGTTTACCATATGCCTAGCAGTTCAAATCTGAAGAAATGCCATGATCGTAAGTATTTGTCTTTGAGACCCAGGAGCAGCCAAAGACCCCCAGGCAACCTTACATCCATTCTAATGAAACTAGTTCAGTAATTACCATTTCTCCAAATATCACTTTCAGCAATAGGAAAGCTTGATGTTTTCAAAGTTCTCTACTAGCTTTGGGCTCCTGCTGCCTACCTGGACTCTCAGTCCTACTCACAAAGTGCAGTTATGGATCTAGATCACCCCTTAGCTCACTTACTATCTGTGGGTTTGTTACTGAGCAGACTTTATCCTGATTCAGGTTATTTGATATTTGGTGCTGACTTCACAGCTCTCAATCCTATTATCTGGGTAGTCTTAAACACCTGTGTGTGAAAACTTTGCCCCTTCTACTCTTGGGCTATTGAAGAATTACATGTCTTTAATAACCTAATGTCCTACTTCTTCAATTGTGTCTCCCTCTTCTTGTGATACACACTTTAACACTTAATAATAGAAATTTTGTACTAAAAGAAACTTAGAACCACTGTACATTCATTCTGTCAACAAGTTTTGAGTAGCTATTATCAAGGTGACAAAGTAAGAAAGAATCTCTGCCTTCGTGAAGCTAATATTACAAAAGAGAAAACAGAGGCTCCCAAAACATTGGCTTTGCTGGAGGAGGATCAGCACAGATGCCCTGACTCCTACTCTGAAGGTATATTTTCCTTTTGTTGTTCCCTTGTGGCAGAATGTGACTGGCTTTCCTCTCCTTCAGCCCATGAATCTAGGTGGCAGCAATATCTGTATAATCTTCTTGTTTCTTATCAGGAAATGATAGGCTTCAGCAGGCTCTCAGATGCAAACTACTCATTTAATTTAAAATTAAGGTGGTTACATCACATTTATAAACCAGACAAAACATTCATATCTTCAGTAAGATGGATATCTTCATGGCAAAAATAGTGGAGGTAATGAAAGTGTTAAAGGTAGAAGAAATACTTCTGGATGCCTTTGTGCTGGCTCTCAATGGCAGATGGGGCCACTTAGGCAGCTCTCAGACAGAGGGTGGCCTCTCATACGCAATACATAAACATCGTCCTAAACACTACAGCATACCACATCATTTCCAAGAAAGGAAGTGCCCGCTTCCCAAAGGCCTTCACAGACACACACATGGTGTCAGTAGCAATGACAGTTATCTGGGACCTAAAGGGAATGACAAACACGTGATAGCATGTACTATCAGTCTCATCTCTGGAAGCCAAGAACAACACCAGAACTAAAGAGTGTTCTAAAACCAGGGGTTGGGGGATCCCTGGGTGGCTCAGCGGTTTAGTGCCTGCCTTCAGCCCAGGGTATGATCCTGGAGTCCTGGGATCGAGTCCTAGGATCGAGTCCCATATCAGGCTCCCTGCACAGAGCCTGCTTCTCCCTATGCCTGTGTCTCTGCCTCTCTCTCTCTTTCTCTGTGTCTCTCGTGAATAAATAAAATCTTAAAAAAAAATAAAACTAGGGGCTGGCATTTGAGTTTTCAAAAATATGTCTAAAATAAAAATATGTCTAGCCAAATCCATCAAGTGACACAAGGAACACGGCTCCTGATAAACCTCAATACTGCAGAGAATGTTAAGGGAAAATTTTAAAACAAACAAAACCTACCCACAGCAGTACAATATGACGAATTTTAGTAAACACAGACATTAATCTATTCTTTTACAGTCATTGAATTAGGAGAGTTATAAACAATATACTTTCCTAACTACACTAAGAATTTTGAATCTGATGGGAAAATAAACATATAAGAAATGAATAATGACATGATCTACTTCATCTACTATAATTCTTACAACAGGACCTGTGGTAGGGATACATGCAAAGTGCCCTGAGACACCCAGGCTTCAGGAGCTGTCCCTCAGCTGCCAAGACCCCTAAATTATCACTGGGGACAGTTAAGGAAAGAAGGACCCTTGCAAGTCTGTCACTTGCCACAAAGGCAGACCTGGACTATAGAAGAGCAGGGGGAGAGAGAGAGAACCACACTCCTAGAACTAGATAGTGACACTTGTCAGAGACTGGAGAAACAGTTATGGAGGTGAACAGTGGGGGGGTTAACAAAATTAGCTGGAGAGGGAGGTGACAGGACATCAATGGGATGGGTGAACATTCTAGATGCCTCAAGGTTCCATCTCTTCGTGTGTCCCACACTCTCTTCTCTGGCTGCCTAGAACCAGCTGGCACCTGCTCTTCTGCTTCTGGGGGATATCATCTGGTGTTGAGAGAACCTAATGGGTTTTTCAGGATCAGATTTTCTTTTTGAGGAGGAAAATTCTGGGGGCACCTGGATGGTTCAGTAAGTTGAGTGTCTGCCTCTTGGTTTCAGCTCAGGTCACAATGTCTCGGGTAGTGAGATAGAGCTCTGAGTCAGATTCCATACTCAGTGGGGCATCTGCTTGAAGATTTTCTCCCTCTGTTCCTACCCCGCTCACATTCTCTCTCTCAAATAAATACATAAATAAATAAATCTTTAAAAAAAATAAAGGAAGAAAAATCTGGTAGCAACTGGAGGGTGTGATGGGAAACCTGGAGTACAGGTAGCCTCAGCATATTTGGGCATACCTCAACAGAGAGCCCTGCTTTCAGTTCAACATGCTGTGGCAGAAAAGAAAAGTGGTAGATGCCACACACTAAAAAGCAACAGCACTGAGGATCCTAGAACTCTCTGGGAGGAATTATCTCAGAACAGGAAAGTAGGAAGCTAAGGAATGCAACTTTGTGATTGATCTTATTTTATCTCAGGTTGAGGTGACCCAGGAGGAGCTGAAGAAGATACCTGTGGGGTTGGAGTGGAGGATGCACAGAGGGAGAAGGGCTGAAGAAAGAGAGGCTGTGACATGCTGGGTGGCTGTCATGAGACAGGAAGGGACCGAGGAAGTAAGGTTAGGTAAGTGATGATTTTTCCATAGAACCAAGAGGATTGGGAGACCGCAGAGTCACTGGAAGGGTTCCAGTGTGGAAAACTGAGGGGACATTGGCCTTATGAACAGAGACAGTAAACCAAGATGTTAGACATTGCCTTTATTGCACACTAACGCCCTGCTATGGTTCTAGGTAATTACATAGATCCACTTTAACCCTTACAACATGACAATGCTCTACAATTTCTAAGACAAGATGTAGGACTGGAATATTGAGAGAATGGATTTAAAAAACTTAGACTAAAGAGAATCAGAAATAGTAGGATAATAATATCAGTTGCTGTGATATGTAACCTAGCATATTTGAAAGAAGCAACAGCTTATATTTGACTTCACTATGTGTCAGACATTGTACTAACCCCTTTACAAATATTCTCTTATTTAATCCTCACAACAAACAATAGGGAAAGACTCTTACCATCTTGTTGTTGTTGTTGTTGTTGATTTTCATGTTTGGGGTCAGGGCTAGTAAGGGATAAATTGGGATTTAAGCCCTCACCTCTAGCTAGGAAACACCACTTCACCCTCAGCCCTTCACACTATTTACCCCTTTGGCTCCAAGACCCCTGGGAGAAGAGAGTCTAGGCTGAATTAAGCCTATGTTAGGACCTGCAGAAGAGTCTTCCTGCAAGATGCTAATCTTGTGCCTGAAGGGATGTAGAGGAAAGTACAGCAGACTGGCTGAGTAAACTAGACACCCAAAGGGGGGCCAGCAGCCAGGTCCTTCCACACTCACCTTCCAGAGTTTGCTCCTGAGTTCCCATCACAAGAAACAAGAAGGGCAACACAGTCTGCATTTTATTTATTTATTTATTTTTATTTTTATTTTTTTAATTTTTATTTATTTATGATAGTCACAGAGAGAGAGAGAGAGAGAGAGAAAGAGAGAGAGAGAGAGAGAGGCAGAAACACAGGCAGAGGGAGAAGCAGGCTCCATGCACCGGGAGCCCGACGTGGGACTCGATCCCAGGTCTCCAGGATCGCGCCCTGGGCCAAAGGCATGCGCCAAACCGCTGCGCCACCCAGGGATCCCCTATTTATTTATTTTTAAAGATTTTATTTGCTTATTTATGAGAGATAGAGAGAGAGGCAGAGACACAGGCAGAGGGAGAAGCAGGCTGTTAGCAGGGAGCCCTATGTGAGACTTGATCCAAGGACCCCAGGACCACAACCTGAGCCCAAGGCAGACACTTAACCACGGAGCCACCCAGGTGCCCTGTGGTCTCCATTTTAAATTGGAATTCCTCATGGAAATCAGATATTACCAGATTACTCTGCTAGAGTTTTACAATAGTTACTTTTATTGGCTATTTATCAAGTTCAGCATTCTGCTAAGAAAGAGTGTATTCTGAAAACTTCATGTTGAAAAGTCCTTCCACTAAGTACATGTGAATTAAGTCATTTGCAGTAGCAGTTCATTTTTTTGTTGCTAGCTACTCAAGGTTGTTTCGCTGAACAGAATCCTCATGTGCAACCTATGAAAAAGTGGTTTGTAGTTACCTTTATCAAGTCTTTTCTTCTTCAATGAAATACTTAAAGTAGTATTATTCCTGGAATTAGTATTCAGATAAATGTAAAATGGCATATAAAAAGATGGTTACTATGTAGAAGATAATCTGAAAAGACCATCAAATACTAATTGTCAGTGTAATTTCAATACAGCACTTTGAAATGAATGTCTTCTTTAATCCACTGTGGTATAACTTACAGGAAATTATTGAAGATCTCTGCAATTTTAATTATTTCATGGTAGTTGAAGTAGCTGAATTCTTTCATTTCATAATATTCAGAACTTTAAGTGGTTTTCAAACTGTGGTCTGTGTTCTACATAACTGCTTTGTTTCAGAAGAATATCAGAATTTTTCTCCCTACTTAACTCCAATAATGTTGAAAATCATTCGAGTAAAAGGAGCTTAACTTCCAATGGTATTCACTAGTTAATTAATAAAAAGGACATTTTTAAGGGCTATTCTTTATTACTTTCCATCATCAAAGTTACATTTTCTGAGTTATCCAGGGTGGGAAGATTAAAATGTTAATAGCTTTAGGTTGACAAGACATTTAAAAGACCATGTGGACCTTCTGCCTATGTAAGTTCACAAAAAAAGTGTTTTTTTTTTTTAAGATTTTACTTATTTATTCATGAGAGACACACAGAGAGAGAGAGGCAGAGACACAGGCAGAGGGAGAAACAGGCTCCATGCAGGGAGCCCGATGTGGGACTTGATCCCAGGACTCCGGGATCACGCCCTGGACCGAAGGCAGGTTCTCAACCACTAAGCCACCCAGGTGTCCCCACGAAAAGTTATAAAAAGATTAATTAGAAGTCTGTGGCTTGGGTGGAAGCAAAAAGAGCAGACCTTGGTTACTCTTGTTAGAACATCAGTTCGGCTTTTTATCATTTGGTCTCATCTGATACAGGCAAAAATAAAGAAAATAAGGAAATTAAAGAACTACAACATGAAGTAGAAAATGCATGCAACTAATTCCCCCATATAGTTTTATGAAGTTTACATAAAAGGTCAAGAAAAATGCATTTAATATCATAATACATTTTCAGACCTGAGAATAAGATATACAATGTATTTTTAAGTCATTGTGGAATTGTACTTTGCTTACAATTCACCCAAGCAAGAGGTTTTAAAAGCCTATGGTTTCAGAGTGATTCATTTCCTTCCAAAATTAAATATGAACATTAGAACAATATAGCTTTTTATGGGTTTTATTCTCCCACTAATTATGTTGAACATGTTTGTACAATAGTTATTTACTTAGGTAGTTTGCTTACTAATTAGTATCTATCCACAAAGGCCATTTAGTGAGAATTTAACAGGCTGATCTGATTACTAAAAAAACAGAACTCAGCAATTTAAGAGTAAAAAGAGAGCTAATGAAATTTTGTACCCTCAATAGAGAAGTATGTGGAGAATAGGAAGAAAATCAATGGTTTTAATACTTATTAGTTTTATCATGAAACTAATCAATAAAGAAAAATATTAAAACCAACTTAACATACCGCTCCATTAACATTCAAATGGATAATACAGTCCTGTTTTCAAGTCCAGATGTAATACATTTTCCTGATTCTTTACGGGATGCACCAGTGCTACCCCTGAGCAACCTTTGCTGTCTGAGCCTCCTCTCAGCTGGGTCATCTTGCACCTGCCTAGTCCCTTTGTATCAAGAATCCTGTTAAGTCAGTTTCTAGAGAATCCTCCCACCCTCAATATAAGATCATCCCCTTTTGTCTTCAGCAAGAATCCTGTTAAGTCGGTTTAGCAAGAATTGCCTTTACCCTTGGTGTCTCCTTTGAGTAATTTTCATCTACTGACCCCCTCATTCTGCTCCATGGCTTTAAGGCCCCAGCTATATCCACAGGTGAATCTAATCTCTCTCTCCCCTATTACAACAGTCTTAATACCTACCACAATGCTCCTGAATAAAGTTTTCCTTGCCTTTTAACAACTGTTGGAATAATTTTCTTTTTCTTCACTACTCCCTCTTGCTTTGTTCTAGTTTTAATATCATTTATTAGCCCAGCAACAAATGCAGTTGTAAACAGCCTACACCATATAACTGTTACACACCTTATTGTTAGCAACTTAAAGTATTTCACTACAGATTTCCACAAGCCTTGATTCAAACCTTTAGTATTTTCACATTCACGTAAAAGCAAATACATAAATAAAATGCATTAAGTACTCATTTCCTACATGTCTTACAGCCACGTGTCCACTATATCTATATATGTATTCATGAATTACATATGCAAGTACATGTAAGTACTTAT